>NC_133537.1:324561468-325761468 GCF_048544455.1 Silene latifolia
CCCAGATCCCGACTTTTCGGAGGTTGAGTTTGTCACACAAACTCAAAAAGGTAAATTTATACTCTTCAAATCTCTCCCCCTAACCCTGACTCGGTATATTTGCCACCCCTCTATGCGGAACATGTGGAACCTTGGGTTAGATAAGGAGACGAAGGCCTTACTTTAGGGTGTGGGAATGAAAGGCATGTATACCATTCATGAGAGGACCTACCCCCGCATCACTTGGAAATTCTTGAGTATTTTCCGTCTTGACAAGCACAAACAATCGGGGATGGTAGCTCAATTACATTTTCGTCTCATGAATATAGATCACCCGATTTCCCTTTCCCGACTTGCCCAAATTTTTGGGTTGGAGAATTCCCCTACCCATAAGGCGCCCGAAGGTCTCCATTTTTCCCGAGTGTGGAAGGCTATATCGGGACTAGATGATAGAAATAGGGTGAAATGGCCGACAATTTCATGCCACAATGCACCCATGAGGATTTGGCATCGATTTATGGGGTGCACCGTCTTTGCTACCGATAAATCGCGGGTCTTCACAACAACAGAGCTCAAAATTTTAGGCTCATATTTGATCACGAAACCTAGACCCTACAAAATCAATGTGGCTCATCACATGGCCCTTCACCTAGTCAAATTGGCTAAGTCTCCTGGGCAAAAAGTGCCTATCCATATGGGTGGCATCATCACCCGCACAACCAAGCATATGGACCCTCCGGTGCACTTCTCCACCATGAATTGGGTACAAGGAGAGACTTACTTGACAAAGGATTATATGATGATGTCACTTTAGTGGATCAAAACAAATTCTTATGACGGCCTCGAGTATTGGCAAATTCAAAAGCGGAACTCAATCCCGCTCCCAAATGCTTCCAAAATGAAAATCAAACCCGACCAAGAATCCTACCTCCTTGAGATTGAAGCGGAGGAAAACTCGTCCCAACCTCTCCCTAAATCCACCGCTCACCTATGGGTGGGACAACCCGGCGGAGGCCATGTCTAGCCTCCGGTTCACAATGCCAACCTTCCATTTCTTCCCCGGACCGTTCCAACACGGGGAAGCTTCCTCAAGCCAACCACAACAACCATCCCCACTCCATCCTCAACTCATTGAGTTCATGGAGGCTATGAACCTAGGAATGAAAATGGCCGCAAGTGAGAGGCTCGGTTTGCAACTACGAATGAACCGCCTCTATTTTGATCAATCGGTGGGCCAATTCCCAATTTATGATGATTATCAAAGAAGGCAATACCAATACCCCTTTGGCCTTCACCCCTCCTACTACCTTGCCCCGGATGGTGGGCATCCTAAAGACGGATCTTTTGTCTACGGCGACATTAACTTGCGCCCAGACTACTTTAGTGCTCCCATCTTCCCCACTCCGACTTCTACTCATGGGGAGGGGCATGATACTCGATGGTTCGGGGGGACCCATTTCATCTTTGGCATGGGAGGTGACGCTAGCGGCTTGGGGGCGGGTTGTGAGGTGGATATCGACATGACGGTCCAAGGGTTCGATATGGATGGCCAAGTGGCCATGAACAGGGATGATTTTATCCGTGAACCCGAGTTTAGCAATGGGAAGAATGATGATGATGATGATGATGATGATGATGATGATGACAGTGCGGACACCAAAACCGAGGAGGCCTAGTAATGATGGTCATCCTCCCTCCCTTTCAATCCAAAGCCAAGTATGATCCCTCAATCCAAATTTCTCAATCATATTTATTTTTATATGCATTTAGTTTATTTGTAATATATCTTAGGATAATTATTCATCTAGTTGCATTCATTTAAGCTTGCATTAGATTTAAATTTTGTAAAATATTGTCACATATAGGAATTGCATTCATATAGAGTAATTTGCATCGTACCTTCAATTTTGCATATAAGATAGCTCATGCATTGCATCCTGTGGACACGGGGGCCCACGAGGGCACTTGGAAAAATAAGCGTTTGCATTTGTGGACTCGCCACCAATTTATTATGGAAAATTGGAAACCGTTCGAATACCTCGCACCATGTCTAGACACAAAGTAGTGACATAGACACTAAGAACTCGTTACCCTTAGAATTCTATGTCTAAAATGACTCTCGTGGATGCCAATGAACACGGATGTTCACAGAGATCTGGAGTAAGGGGTGAGGGTACGTATTAGGAAGCTCTTTTGATCGAACACCTAATCCCGCCCGCCGCGATAGCAGCCTCTACTAATGATTAGGGAAAATCATCTATACTTGATATGTTGTCGATTATATGCATGCAATGCAACATCCAATAAATTAATCCTAGCATGTGAGAATTAACTAAGTCGGTGAACATATAATTTAGCATACAATTATGTCGAAGTAGGGATTTAATTGTTGATTACATGTGAAAGCAAACAAACAATAATAAAGAGACAATAAAATACAATAGTTAAGATTACAATAATTACATTGGTTTGATGATTGATTTACGTCGAAAATACACTTAAAACGGATAATTTGAGAAAAGAAAAGGAAAATAAATTAAGGTTAGAAAACAAACAGATAAGTAGTGATAATACGGGTAATAGTTGGTTAATACGTAAACTAATAAATTAGGTCAGAGCAACAACGGAGGTTCAGAGGCAGAACTCAACCCGGAACAGGCGCAGCAGAGCTGCGTCCCTTGGAAGAGGCGCAGTGGTCACTGCGTTTGTTCCTGAGGTGAGTTCTGGCTGTGAAGCCGGGAACTGCATATAGTTAATGTTCGTTGGTAATTTAATGATCGATTATTGATATTTGACTCAGATGAAAGTGATTTAATAGATTATTTACATGTGAGAGGGTCATAAAAGCAATAAAGAACGGACTCAAATTAGTTAGAAAGAGTAAGAAGGCTAATTACAAATGAATTATTTAATTAGATTTATTAATACGATTAGGTTTATTTACACACACAAATTAAATTAGATTAGATGATAATGAACAGACGAAAATATACAAAAGATGAATTTCAGAGGCTTGATATGGACGAATCGAATCTCTAAAATTCGGATTTGATTTTAATGACGAAAACCCGCAAATATTAGTTATTTGAGATTTAAGTCGGAAATTGAAAGCGACAAATTACTAATTATGTGTGTTAAAAATATCATACGAATGAATAATGAAGAAAAATAAGAAAATGGAACAAAAGAGACGAACCAACGAAGAACAAAGGAAGAAGAAGAAAAGCAGAAACAGCGGCAAACCTCAAGAAGAGGCGCAGCAGATGCTGCGGCTCTTCGAAGAGGGGCAGCAGTTGCTGCGTTTCTTCTCGACGTCTGATCTCTGTTAATCACAAAAAAGGGTTTGATAAAAGGTTTTATAAAGCGGTTTTAAATATATTTTCGACGTAAATCTTACAATAATTTATGCAAATGTAAAATACAATAATAAAACATGGGATTTACAACCTCAGACTTACATGTTTGACGAAACGAGATTGACTAAGTTAACGATTAGTGATTGCTCGACTCGAATGTACGACGAAGGCGCCCTCTTAAGAGGAATTAAACTAAATTGATTAAGTTGATTGAGTGGAATTGGTCAAATTGGCCGGTCATGCAAAACGAGGCTGGTACTCAGAAGGATCCGAGCTTACGTGGTCGAAGGTTCAAGCACGTAGACGCCAATAAGCAAAGAGCACGGTCTTAGAATGCAAAGGGAGAAGATAAGGGTGGACGGTCGCGTGAGAAATATGAGGAACGAAGGTCCCTATTTATACTAATCACATGGAGGAATTTGGGTTTCGGTAAAACTTTGGAAACAAATCTCGAAAAGATCTTAAAATAGGCAGAAAGAAGCTGGGGAAGAGGCGCAGCAACCACCGCGACTCTTGGAAGAGGCGCAGCAGGTGCTGCGTCCTTTCCCCAGGAGTTTCCTCCGCAGGAAGAAAGATTTTCCGCGATTCTGTTATGGAATTGGGGTCGATCTCAACTTCCTTATTATTTAAAATATAATTTCGGGATATATTTTGCTAAAAAATTAAAAGATTGAAATATGGAATAGAAATATCCGGATCATTCCAGAACATTCTGACTCGGCATTTTAGACGGGTTATTAGAAAATGAAGACGGTTTTTGACGCGGACTCAAAATGAACTCTATTTACTGTCAAAACGACCGTAATGGTGCGTAGATGACGACCCAGGGGTAGACATAAGTATTTGAGCTATCACTTGACGATAAACTTACGAATTGTCATAAATCATTCCGTGTACCAAGCAGGTGGCCCAATCATCACCGGGTTGTTTGCGGGAGGTGCAGAAATGAGGTATCTATAGAGCCCCCACTTTGACTGAGGCTTGGACAAGGCGAAAGTCAAAGTATAGCCATCAGGTCAATCGAAGATTACAACCTAACGACAATGGCGACGCGAGGCGGCTCAAGGGGTCTGAGCCAAGGACCTGTCGTCGGGAACATTTTAGAGTCTGTCGACTATCGGGGAGGGTCGTTTAAAGTCCATTAGACTACGTAAGGAAGTTCGCCAGCCATAAGAAGAGACCATACCCAAGACTTCTTTCTTTGAGGGGAAATAAAACGTAATATTTGATACGTGCATTTTATATAGTCCTTTTAGGCCTTTTTATGCACGTATTTCTATGCTATTATCGTAGTTTTATGCTACGAAATGCCCCGAATATGATACTTTGGTTTGTTTTGCTTTATTTGCTGTAATGGACCCGAAAGTGGTGAAATCAGGCCTTTTACCGTCCGTTTAGTATGCATTTGGAGGAAGAGTGAATTTGGAGCGGAAATGTAGGTGTCTTGGGATGCGTGAAGCCATTTCGGGAGCTAAATAATCAAGTCAAAGCTAAAACTAACGGAATAAGTAGCTGCTGGAGTCATATTTCACTCGATTGAGTGCATTTCTAGTCGATCGAGTACTTATGGATGGTTGAAGAGCTCGATCGAGTGCTTTCTTAGCGCGATCGAATATTTGCTTATTAGGGTCTACTCGATCGAAGATAGTTTCTAGTCGATCGAATGGTTTGAGCTCGATTTGCTCGATCGAGTGGTTTACAATCACTCGATCGAGTGGTTTCTCTAATGGGTTCGGGCTTTTTAGTCTATTTTCGTTATTAGGTCAAATAAAAATCCTATTTCTTATAAATAGGAATGAGGGACGTCATTTGTAACGCTCTCCTTCTCTCTTACGATCTCTTTATCATATACACTACTCTTTATACTACTTTTCTTCTTTGTTACTGGATACTAATCTTCCCTTTATTTTCCGATCTCTGTAATTTTCTCTCTTTTCCCTTTTCTCTTTATTTAATGTTTACTATTTCTCTTTCCTTTATTTTTGTTTTTCCCTTTGCCATGTCTAGCTAATTCTCCCGGCTAGGATTAGGGGATTCGATGAATGAATGTTAATTACTAATTAGTTCATAGATTGTCATTGTTGTTTTAGTTTATGTTGTTAATCGCTGCTTTAATTGTATCTAGCTAATTGAATCGATGCCTTTAGCCTTTTTAATTTTGGTAAGCCTTGACCTAGACCGGAAGGTTGGAAGGGGTGAGACCTGCAGTGAACAATAGAATGCTTTAGTGAGGGCGGAAGCTAAGCTAATAGTATTTTAGGGCGAATTGAGACCGGAAGGAGATATTCGTTGCCCCTTAGACCGACACACCGACTAATCTGTGACTTTAACTGCAATCAACTGACGTTCATTGATGACCCGATATCCTAGTCTTCTCTCTCTTGTTGATTTCTCTTATTCCTTTTTCTCTTGCCTTAATCTCATTACTTTAGTCAAATAATTCAAAACCCCCATCTTGTGACCTCAGACGGACTAAATTGACAAGTATATAATGACCGCCTCCCTGTGGAGATCGACCCTACTTACCGATGACTTCTGTTAGTAGTATCTAGGTATTTATTTTGGTACTGAAACGACGGTATCAAATTTTGGCGCCGTTGCCGGGGAGGCAACTATTTTATTTATTTGTTTAATTTTGTCTGTTTTTAGCCTTAAGGGATTTATTCCTTGAGCCATATCTCATCTTTTTCTTTAGTGCTGTTTTGATAGGTCCTACAGGTCCTACCTAGACAGTTCTAGGTAAAAGATCGTCAAAGAAAAGGCTTAAGTACCTTTGACCTGTCACCTATGTTCCATTATATGGCGCAGCAGGTGATTTACTGCGAGAGATGTGGTGTTGCTGGGCACAATACAGCTGTTTGCTCAGCTGAAAATGACGAGGTTTGTGCGTTCAAGCAGTGTAGACAAGCTAGCCATTCCGCTGTAGTTGTGCCGCCACTTCTGCCCTACTAACGAGGCTACCACAGCCTCCATTTATTTGGCCACCGCAACAACAAGCTCCTCCTCCTGATAAGCGGAAAGAAGAGATTGCTGAGCCGAAGTCTTTGGTGAAGGCACTTGAACTCAAAGTGCAAGAACATAATAGACAAATTTTTGCGCAAATTGATGAGCTCGAGTCTGAAATAGCTCAGTTAGTTGCTGAGTCGAATATTGGGCAACCAGAGGAAGTTTGTGTTACCTACGCAGAGAGGGGTCTTTCCCACGAAGGACCCGTGTTGCCTAGTGCTGCTGATGACTGGGAAGACTCGGATTACGAGGTTCTATCAGATAAAGACACCTTACACGAAGATTTTTGCACTGATCAGCAAGAATCACTCGATCGAGTGGATTATATTGATCGATCGAGTGATTTACCTGAAGAGACGTTCGATCGAGCACAATGTATCACTCGATCGAACTGATGCTTAGAGGAATTACTCGATCGAGTGATTATCAAGAGGATAGCTCTCGATCGAGTAACATTTCTAATCGATCGACTGATTTGGCCAGTGTGAGAAATAAAACGTCATGTGGGTTTGTTCTAGATGACGATTTTGCGGAAGATAATGGTTACGGTGAATCTCCCTTATTCAAGGCCGAGCTGGATGCGCTTGAGGCTGCGATTTACGGGACGGATTCCACTAAGGAGGGTGATGAGAAGACAGTTGAGTCGGTGATTGTTCCTAGCGCGGAAGAGGTAATATCTTCCTTTGTCAATGATTCCATCATTGAGAGCGACCACACCGAGGTAGTTGACGATAATTATATTATTGTTTCTTTAAATAGTACATTGCCTCATTTGACTCGTGCTTCGTATTTTAATACTATACCCCCTCCTAGCTGGACGATTAATTTAACAGTTTTTCACCGTACTTGTCATCAGAAATTTGTCAACCTGAATCGGCACCCTAGATTGTTACTAATTGCTCCCGAGCTCCTTTATTTTGTTGACAAATTTAAGAGCTCTCATAGGAAATTTGTTAGACTTAAACGTTTATACATGTTATTTTCCTATGTTGCTATTATACTTTGTTGCTACTTATGCTCTTGTGTAGCACATGCGCAGTTATACGATCTACTGTTAAGAGCTTTGAGTTGCTTTGATTCTGACTGACTGGAGCAGTTGTTGAAGAAAAGAAGGTCGAGCTGGGACCTGTCTAAAGCTAGCGCTACCCGGGAGGCAACCCGGAGATTTTATTTTTAATTGTTTTTTCGAATATTTCACTTCTTTTCAGTTGTATGTAATAATTGGTTTTCATACCATAGACGATTCGGCTAAGCTTGTTCTGTTAGTTTTGCAGGCTGTTTTTATTGCGTCTTTGCAGGAATTTATTAAGGATGGCTTGATCGAGTACTTTTTGTACTCGATCGAACCCTTTTGCTGTTGAATCTACTCGATCGAGCATTTATGCTACTCGATCGAGCACCTGCAAAGAGAGAAGTCTTCGATCGAGCACTTATGCTACTCGATCGAGTACCTGCCAAGGAGAAACAACTCGATCGACCACTACTCTTCTTCGATCGAGCAGTTTAGTATGCCCAGTTCATTCGATCGAGTATCATTCTCTCTTGATCGAGTGCCGTTGGATGCCCTTTGCTTGGATTAGCTTCTTATGACGGTATTTGGCAGCTGTTTGCGACCTCCCACGTTGTTGGCTGGTTTGGGGAGGTCCCTTATTCGCGTAATCTTGTAAGCTTTTCGCAGCTACACTCTTTCTCTTTTAGTTTGCATTTCCTTTCCATGTTTTGGTACAATGAGGGCATTGTACGGTTTGGTTTGGGGAGGTTATGCATCCATATATCTGTGTCTGCATATTGTTTTTATTGCATTTCTGTTGTCACGTTTAATTTTTCCGCTTGCATTGTTGTTTATTTTCGTAAATTTCAAAAATCTCATAAAAATAGAAAAATTTCAAAAAAATTCAAAAAATATCACGTTTATTTTTGCATATAAGTTGAGTCGGAACGGTAGATTTTAATGATGAAATTGGACTGCAATTGTCTTTTTGCTTAAGCCTTGCATTAAACTATATATTCTTTTAGCTTTGTCTTTTGCATATCTACGAGTTTATGTTAAAATTTAGCTGAACGAATAGACTTGACCTGAAATTTTGGCAAACTACTTATAAATTCTATGGATTTAGAGCCGTATAAACTGGTATCATTTGCGACCAGTTTCATGTAGGATTGTGAGTAGTTACTCCTTGCATAGCATGTATCATTAATTTGCACGTATATGAAATTCAATTGCTTTTTGCCTACATACACTCGGGTTAATGGTTGGTGTCACATGTGATAGGTTAATCGCGTACCTATGCAAAGATAAATTCCCTAGACAACAAATGAATGTAGTAATAGGGGTCGAACACAAGGAAACGGGAATTACGTCGTGAATTGCTATGGGTGGATTTTTATCAAGGTCGATTACGATTTGGTTTTGGTTTGTTTGGTTTGATGATTAATAAAAAGTTGCAATGTAAATAATATGATAAAAGATAGTCTAAAGGGTTCGGGTCACTCATGCAAAGGTAAACATATGAACATGATAAACTTGATACTAATAATCTTGTCAATTACTTAGGCTTAAAGATACCCACCTTACGGCATTAGTATCAACCATAGACCGGGTCCTAGAAAAACTCTCGTCCATGACTAGGTCGTCCTACCACACATGCTTAGTCTAATTCAATTCCGTGCCTCTCGACTTTAGAGCGAATAAACAAGTTTTAATCTACGACTACGGCCGATAATCAAAGATTAAGCATAACAAAGCAAGCATGTGATGGAAGCAATTGATCAATATTATTATGAACTTTATTTAATCATATTATATGTTTGATTTTGCATGGCTCCCCTAGCCTTTAGACTAGAGAATTTAGCTACTCATACTTAATTGTAAAATGCAAACTAAATTGTAAGTAATGTTGAACATGGTTAAATGAATTATACTAATTAGGTGATATAACATACGAAAAGAATAAAGCTTAGGTAAATATGAGATACTTGATTATGATAACTATGTGATAACTAAAGCAATGATGTAAATTGTAAACTTGTAATAAGAAATACCTTATAAAGGAAGACTTGCATGGAAGAACAAACAACTAATAACCAAAAGATTGAATATCAAATGCTTGAATATCTCTTGAAATACAAAGTGTTGAATGATTAACTAAGGAATGCTTAAACAACTTGAACTTGAAATGAAAACTAATGAGAGAAAACTTATAATGCTTGAGGCTTAATGTAGTAAACTTGGACGTAAAATGGGATGCCCAAAACCTAGGAATACCTCTCCTATTTATAGGAGAGGAAGGGAAAAACGTAAGAGTCAACAGGCATGCAACCCCGATTGGGGATGGGCGGCCCCGATCGGGGTCGTGTGATCCTCGGTCAAATCTCTTAATTTTCCTCTTAATTGCTAAGGTATCCAATGTTGGTGATTAAATGTGCGATTAATCACCCGGTTAATGTTCTAAATTCCTAGCATCCTAAGCTCTCTTAGCATCCAATGCTTGCCACCTTGATATGGACCTTTATTTTGGGCTTGACTTTGCATTTGGCTTCATTTGTAATTCCTTGCTTCAATCCACTAATCTTCATGCAAAACCCAAGTAATCTTCACATACTTAGTCCAATATTTGGCCTTGTTTAGCTTAGTGAACTTGGTGTACAAATATCATAGGAAAAAGCCTCTAAATGCTTAGATTCCTACAAAACCGTAACAAACACAACAATACACCTAGAACACAAAATTAGCTCAAAAATATACTAATTAAAGTATGATAATCAATAGAAACCGAGCTAATATGAGGGGTAAAAGTATATATAAAATGAACATATCAAACTCCCCCAAGCTAAACCCTTGCTTGTCCTCAAGCAAGAAACCAAATCCCATCAATTGCTATATCCAAACAAGCTAAGCATAATGATTTAAAAACCCGAAACAACATGGGCAAGGGATAAAGCAAGACATGGATGAGATTTACACGACGGCGTAGCATAGAAAACTTTGAATGAACCTTTAAGCTTTTGCATGATCTTTTGACTTATGGACTCTCACGGGACACTCAAACTCTTTTATATGTGAAAGGATAATAATTTTTTTTTTTTTGTGAATGAACACTCAACTATCCTCAACTTATAACAATGTGCCCGCAATCTAATATGGTAAACATGTCAAATCTAGCAAGCAAAGACAATCAAGTGTAAGCATGAATAAGAAGCCAAATGGGTAGGAAGAAGTCAAATAAACATGGGTAAGAAGGGGGAACAAAAGAGTTATGGCAATGTGGAGCTAAGTCAAGCTAGCAACTACCAAAATGAAAGGATGCTCAATCCCAATTCTAACCCAATTTTTTCAATTCAAACCATAAGAAATTTCTCCAAAATATGATGAATAATGCTTGAGAATTTCTCATATCCTTTCTTCTTCTTCTTTTTCTTTTCTTTTTTTTTCAATACATACTTCTTTTTCTTTCATGCTTTTTCTCATTCATTTGCTTTTTTTTTCTTCCTTTCTTTTTTCATTTTCTTTCATTTTCCAATTTTTTCAATTCTTTTTTTTTTCTCCTTTTTTTTCCTTTTTTTTTTTAGCATTAAGACCAAGCTCACATGACTTCAAACAACCAAATATATCCCAATGAGCACCCAAACACTATCCAACTAAGCTACTAGCTCAACAAGGGTAGGCAATTTCAATGATGTAGCTAAGGATAAATTTTGTGAAGGGGTCAAAAAGGCTAAGATATCATGTGAATGGCTCCAAAATGCTAAAACAAATGAATGCATGCTTACCAAGAAATGACATGAAGACCATACTTGTGCGTTTTGATGTAACACACATTATAAGGAGACACCTACACTCACCTAAGTGAGACCAAATAAAGATGAATTGGCCTTAAAGGAGGTTCTACCTTACCATTTTGTAGCTTGCCACAAGTCAAGATCAAGCCTATTCGGTTCATTCTCCATCTCCCACCTACTATGTCAAGACATCCCCATGTAGCTAATATCCCATCATTAAAGAATAAATCATTAGCAACAAGCTATTGTTAGGATAAGCAAAGAGGAAAGTAGGCAACAAGCAAGCACAAAGCAAAAATTTCTCTCAAAAATTTTCAAATTTCCTACACTACATGCAAACTACACTACATGCAAATGCAATCCCCCCCCAAGCTAAACATCACATTGTCCTCAATGTGTCAACTATCCAAATCACCCAAGCAAACCATAAAAATGGCTCAAAGCACAAAGCAAGGACTAGAGGTTATGTTTAATGGGTTGCAAGATCTAAACTAATATGCAAAGCAATTAAAAACTTACTCAACTTGCTAGCCCCCCCCAAGCTAGCATGAATTCGGGGGATTTCTTCATTGATCAACTAAGAAAAGGGCCAAAAATTGAACCCCTTCCTCCCTTTCTTCTTTTTCTTTCCACTACCACTTGATTCTCCTTGTTGGCCACTTCCACTTGAGTCATCCCCTTGAAGAGGAGTGACATACTCACCAATATCTTGGCCACTACCAAGACCTTCACCATAACTACTAATCCCACCATAGCCACCATAGCCTCCATATCCGCCATATCCTCCATAGCATGCCTCAATCCCATAATCCGAACCACAAAAGTCCGGGCCGGGCTCATATGGAGCAAATGTACCTGCATCAGTGTTAGGAGGGGGAGGGGGAATAGGAGATGGAGGAGGAAATCCACCCGGAGGATAAGTATAGAATGAAGGGTGTGGCCCCTCGGGTCGGATAACTCCTTGCCTAGCAAAATGATCATAAATAGGATGTAATGCAAGTCGTTGGTCATCACGAATTTGATTAACACCTATGTTCATTTCTCGCATCATGTTCATCATTTCTATGCTAGATGGTGACTCAATGCTAGAGGTGGAATGACGTGTTTGGGAGGATGAACCTCCCACACGTCTCTCAACGGTGGTAGTTGACTCACCTCTAAGGGCTAAATGGTAGGTCGGTCTAACAAAGGGGTCACTTCCACTACGAGGCCTAGTATGAACCAAAGCCTTTATTTCTTTCTTTTCCTCGGGTAGACGAATGGAGTCTTGTCTACCTATCTTCCAAATCATGTTGGGATGAGCATCTTTAAACCAATTACAAGAAAGAAAGTATTCATAATCAAGACCAACTCCCCTAGACCTAGACTCAAGCAATGGTCTCAAACCGGTAGTCTCTTGGTTGAACCTACACAAATGGTGAGCAATTTTTGTGACCAAACCACCTAAGACAATGCAACTATTCTTGGGGTTAGTTTGTTTGGTCAAGTGGACTGCAAAGTGGTAGGGGATATTGATTCCCCACTTCTCATCACCATTAACATTTAAGAAAGCACCCAAGATCTCTAACTCAATCTTCCTCACCGAGTGAGGTTCATTTCTACCAAAAAAGGTCCATCCCATAAACCTTTGCCAAATCCTTATGTCGGGATAATGAATAAATTGATGTGGTGTATGATCAAAACCCGGAAAAGGCAAGTGAGAAATGGCATCCCAAGTTAAAGTGGGGTTATAATCATCGGGTGACTCGGTTGGCAACTTGTGAGGCAAATCAAAGATAGCGGCGAAATCCGCCAAGTCCATTTTATGGTCATCATTGAATAAGCGAAAGGTAACAAAAAGAATGAAACCGGGTTTCCTAAACCTATGAAACTCAAAAGAGCTCAAGAACTCAAGGGTGAGTTCGGGGAAGGTCTTATAATTCATGGTATAACAAGATTTCATGCCAAGATTTTTAAACAAAGCTTTAACATTTTTCTCTATTCCAATATTGTTTAAAGATGCTTGGTTAAAGAATTTCGTCGGTTCCATACCTTTGCTTTTCAGAATAAACCAATTGTTGTATTGAGCTAGTGAATTGAAGATCACATTTGGATATTCCGGGTCATGCCATTGTGGAACATCCTCCATTTGGACATCCGCCGCTGCATTTGAAGCCTCCGCCTCACCTCTCCTTCTCTTAGAAGCACCTTGTGAAGGAGCTTTTCTTGGTGCCATATTTCTGAAATTTTAAGACAAAATTCATCTTAAGGCAAACCAAAATCCATCCTAATAGGCATAATAGTATAAATTAGTGAACTAATTCACACTACAAACATGTAATAATCATTCTACAACCAATTTCTAGTACCAAAAAGCACAAAATCGAATTCCCCCAAATTGACTTAGGGATTGCATAATCCAATTAATTGATTGAAATAGATGAATTTAAAGAGAAAAGAGAAGAGATCTTACCAATTTGATGTTAATGGTTGAACAAAGCTTGCAAATCAATGAAGAAAATGAAGTTTCCTTGTGATTTTAGGTAGAAAAGTGAAGAAAAATGATGGAGATAAAGAGGAGGAGTGCTGTCGGGTTGGAAAAGAATGATAGAAAAATTTCTTTTTTTTTACATACCCGTCATATTGCAAAGTTGCTACAGTACCACGACCCCGATCGGGGTTAGGCGGCCCCGATCGGGGTTGACCATTTCTCCGCTTTTTGACTTCCTCGTATAAGGGGGTGACTTCTTTTTCCTTTTTTCGAAAACCACGTCCCCGAACGGGGTTTTTGCATGGGGTTGCGTGTCAAATGCACTCCATTTTCTCCTTTCTTTATTTTCACCTAAAAATCACAAAAGAAAAATCGTTAAGTTGAGTATTTTATTACTAATCTACGAAAAACAATTAAATTGCAGCAAATCAAAAACAAAAAATGAATAAAAAAAATAAAAAAGCTTGGGTTGCCTCCCAAGAAGCGCTGATTTAACGTCCCGCACGACGAAAAAGCTTGAGTTGGCTTAAGATTTCTTTGGTAGAGGTTGAACGGTCATTTCCTCTATCACACCAACGATCACATTCTCATGGTAGAGCTTCAAACGATGACCGTTTGCTTTGAATTTTTCGCCCTTGGTGGTTATCACTTCAACGGAACCGAACTTGTTGACATTCGTGACGGTATATGGACCGGACCACCGTGATCGTAACTTTCCCGGAAATAGCTTGTATCGGGAATTGAATAGCAAGACCTTATCACCAATTTGAAATTCCTTGTTCAAGATCTTTTTATCATGCCATCTCTTTGTCCTCTCCTTGTAGAGACGGGAGCTCTCATAAGCTTGCAAACGGAATTCATCGAGCTCATTGAGTTGCAACAACCGCTTCTCGCCACTCAATTTCGGGTCCATGTTAAGCTCCTTAATTGCCCAAAAAGCCTTTTGTTCCATCTCAACGGGAAGATGGCACGCCTTTCCATAGACCAACCTATATGGTGAGGTACCAATAGGTGTCTTAAACGCGGTACGGTAGGCCCATAAGGTATCATCGAGCTTCATACTCCAATCCTTTCGTGATTTGGCAACAACTTTCTCAAGTATGGATTTGATCTCACGGTTGGAAACCTCTACTTGGCCACTAGTTTGTGGATGATAAGCCAAGCCTCTTCTATGATAGACTCCATATTTCTCCAACAAAGCATCAAGTTGTTTCTTACCGAAGTGAGTACCACGATCACTAATGATTGCTCTTGGAACACCGAACCTCGGGAATATAATCTTCTTGAATAATTTAATCACGTTGCGAGCATCATTGGTAGGAGTAGCAATTGCCTCTACCCATTTAGAGACATAATCAACGGCAACCAAAATATACCGATTCCCTTTTGAGGAAGGAAACGGTCCTTGATAGTCTATGCCCCAAACATCGAACACCTCTACTTCCAAAATTCCATTGAGAGGCATCTCGTGTCTTCTTGATATGGAACCCGTCCTTTGGCAAGCATCACAAGCCATCACGAAATCTTTGGCATCTTGGAACATAGTTGGCCAATAGAAGCCGGATTGCAACACCTTTGCAACGGTCTTGGATGGTCCATGATGACCACCATAAGGAGAAGAATGGCATCCTTCTAGCACCCCTTTCACATCCCATTGTGGGACACATCTCCGGAATAGCCCATCGGAGCAATGTTTGAACAAATGTGGATCATCCCATAGGAAGAACTTGGCATCATGTAAGAACTTCTTCCTTTGTTGATATGAAAGGTTGGGTGGCAATTCTCTTCCAACTAAGTAGTTGGCTATGTCGGCATACCAAGGAGTATTGGCTTCCAACATCATTAGAACATCGTCGGCGAAGGAATCATCAATAGGTAACTCAATACCTCCATCTTTGAACTTCAAACGGGATAAGTGATCGGCAACAACATTTTCGGCCCCCTTCTTGTCTTTAATCTCAAGGTCAAATTCTTGCAAAAGCAAGATCCATCTTATCAACCTTGGCTTAGCTTCTTGTTTGGCTAGGAGATGCTTCAATGCGGCATGATCGGTATGAACAATGACTTTGGAACCAATCAAGTAAGAGCGGAATTTGTCTAAGGCGTAGACAATGGCAAGTAGCTCTTTCTCCGTCGTGGCATAATTGATTTGAGCCGCATCCAAGGTTTTGCTAGCGTAGTAGATAGCATGGAGAACCTTGTCCTTTCTTTGTCCTAGCACGGCACCTACCGCATAGTCACTTGCATCACACATGAGCTCGAATGGCAAGTTCCAATCCGGTGATTGGATGATAGGTGCGGAAATCAAAGCTTTCTTGATCCTATTAAAAGACTCAAGACAATCGTTAGTAAACACAAAGGGAGCATCTTTTAAAAGAAGCTCCATAAGGGGTTTGGCAATCTTAGAAAAATCTTTGATAAAACGGCGGTAGAAACCCGCATGGCCTAGGAAACTCCTTACACTTTTCACATTTACCGGTGGGGGTAGTTGCTCAATAACTTGGACCTTAGCACGGTCCACTTCAATTCCTCTCTCCGAAACAATATGACCAAGCACCACTCCTTCATTCACCATGAAGTGGCACTTTTCCCAATTCAACACCAAATCAACTTCTTCACAACGCTTCAAAACTTTGGACAAGTTAGTCAAACAAGCATCAAAAGAAGAACCATAAACACTAAAGTCATCCATAAACACCTCCATGATAGACTCAATGTAGTCGAAAAAGATGCTTATCATGCAACGTTGGAAGGTGGCGGGGGCATTACAAAGACCAAAAGGCATTCTACGGTAAGCAAATGTACCATAGGGACATGTAAACGTGGTCTTCTCTTGGTCATCCGGGTGAATGGGTATTTGAAAGAACCCGGAATAGCCATCTAGGTAGCAAAAGTATTTGTGACATGCCAACCTTTCCAACATTTGGTCAATAAAAGGTAATGGGTAGTGGTCTTTCTTGGTGGCTAGATTTAGCCTCCTATAGTCAATGCACATTCTCCAACCCGTCACAATTCTAGTTGGAATTAACTCATTTTTATCATTTTTGACTACGGTGGTTCCTCCTTTTTTAGGAACCACTTGGACCGGACTCACCCATTTAGAATCGGAAATCGCATAGATAATTCCCGCATCTAACAATTTAAGCACTTCCTTTTTGACCACTTCTTGCATGTTAGGATTTAGTCGTCTTTGACCTTGGACACATGGTTTATGATCTTCCTCAAGATTGATTCGGTGCATGCAAAATTCGGGACTTATGCCTTTTAAATCGTCAAGTTTATAGCCAATGGCTTTCTTGTGGGACCTCAAGACATGAAGCAATTTAGCCAATTGACTCTCATCTAATTTAGCACTAACGATTACCGGACACATCCCCTCATTATCAAGAAAAGCATACCTCAAATTGGAAGGAAGGGGCTTAAGCTCGGGTTTTTGTACCTCAACATCTTGGGGCGTAGCAACCAAGCCTATAAAGTGTGAGCTCTCCTCAAATGACAACTCCTCTCCATCCAATTCTTGCTCCAAAGCATCAATCTCCTCATTCCCAATCTCATCATCACCTGCAAATGATTCTAAAAGCAAGAGTGCCTCCAAGGGATCTTTAGACAAAGATCGAGGTGTAGAGTCTTCTATAACAATGTCAACAACATCCAAAATATCAATAGAATAACAAGACTCTTCTATCATAGGACTCTTCATGGCACTATTCAAATTATATGTGACCTTATCGTCACCCACTTCCAATGTAATTTTACCGTTCTTGACATCAATCAACGCACCCGCGGTGTGTAAAAATGGTCTTCCCAAAATGATTGGGATTTGGGCATCTTCGGCCATGTCAAGAACAATAAAATCAACCGGAATGAAAAACTTACCAACCTTAACGGGAACATCCTCCAAAACTCCCAAAGGGCGTTTTATAGAACGGTCCGCCATTTGCAATGTGACACTAGTGCATTTTAAGACTCCCATATTAAGCTTAGCACAAATAGAGTAAGGTATTACACTCACACTAGCACCTAAATCGCATAAAGCTTTATCAATTTGGTAGGTGCCAATTGTGCATGGAATAGAAAAGCTACCGGGATCCTTTAACTTAGGAGGGGACTTGTTTTGCAAAAGAGCACTCACCTCGGCGGTGAGAGCTATTGTTTCAACCTCATCAAAAGTCCTCTTCTTAGTTAAAATGTCTTTCATGAACTTAGTGTAAGATGGAATTTGAGTGATTAATTCGGTAAAAGGAACGGTTACCTGTAGATTCTTCACAACTTCCATGAATTTACCGAATTGAGAATTCTTTTGATGCTTTGCCAACCTATGAGGAAATGGCACTTTGACTTTTTCCAGAATCTTTGCTTCAATATCTTTATTTGGAGGAGCATCCTCCACTTCCTTGACTTTCTCAACAACAACAAGTGGGTCATCCACTTTCTTTGGAATTTCTTCAATTGCCTTATCATTTGGAGAGACCTCCAACTCAACAAGTACCTCCTCATCATCTTTGGGCATGGATGGCCCATCATATTTCGTACCACTTCTTAAGGAAATAGCATTAAGGGTAGCATGAGGTTGCTCACCTTGAGGGGGTAGTTGACCCGATTTCCTTGAAGAGCTAGATGAGGCCAATTGAGCCATTTGTTGCTCCAACATTTTGATCGCGGCATTTTGAGCTTGCTCATTCTTTTGAATTTGAGCCAACAATTCCTTTTGCATACGGATTATCAAGCCCTCAAGCTTACCTCCCTCTTGGTTATTTTGTTGAGCATTTTGTTGTGGAGGTTGAGTTTGTTGGAAATTGTTTTGTGGGGGCCTTTGTTGATTTTGATACCCCGGTGGAGGGATATATTTTTGTTGTTGAGGGACATAGGCATTTTGTTGTGGTGGGGGTTGTGGTTGAGGATTTAGCACATTGTTGCTTCTATAAGACATATTCGGGTGAAATCTTGAATTTGGGTTATATGTGTTGGAGAATGTACCCGGTGGATAAACATTTTGTGCATTTTGTCTTGAAGCTAAAACGGCATTTACCTCTTCAATGGGAGCTTGGCAATGAGCGGCATAGTGACCCGCACCTCCGCAACCTTCACACACAACGATTTGGCTCGTTGAAGACATGGCATTGACTTGTTGAATGGAATCTCTAGCATCCCTCTCCGCCAATTGTTGTTGGAGCAAAGCAATTTGAGCTAGCAAAACAGAGTTGTTAGAGGATTCTTCTTTACCTTTAGATGGCACAACTCGGGAATTGACATATTGGGCATCATGGACCGCCATAGATTCGATCGTGGCATGAGCAAGATCGGTGTCAATTTGATCAAACCGCCCATTGTTGGCGGAATCAAGAATCCTTCGGGACTCGGCACAACATCCATTGTAGAATGTTATTGCAAGAAACCAATAATCTAGCCCATGATGTGGGCATTGTCTTTGAAGCTCTTTGTACCTCTCCCAAGCCTCATATAAGCTCTCAAGAGCTTGTTGACGGAATCCGGTGATTTGGCTCCTCAAAGTTTGAGTTTTCTCCGGTGGAAAAAACTTTTGGTAAAAAGCAAGAGCCAATGTCTCCCAATTGGTGATTCCCATGGCGGTGCGGTCAAGGCTATTGATCCAAAGCTTGGCCTTATCCTTCAAAGAGAAAGGGAAAAGTATTTCCCTTATTTGGGCTTGGGTGACGCCCGTTTGACGGATCATGGAGCAATAGTCACAAAAGTTTTGCACATGCAAATTGGGATCCTCCAAAGGACTTCCTCCAAATTGCTTTCTCTCCACAAGGCTAATGAAAGCCGGTTTGATCTCGAAGTCCGGTGCGGTGATTTGAGTGGTTGTGATTCCGGCCGGAAGCATGGCCGCGGTGGGCTTTGAGTGATCGGAAAGTTTCACCATCTTTTTGGTAGTAGATGGTGATGGTGGTGGAGATGATGAACTTGAAACCTCCTCCTCTTCAAGAATCTCTAGATCGTCTAAGTAAGACTTTCTAGCACTTTCAACTTGTACGGGTGAGGTGGCTTCTTTCACTTCCTTCCAAAAACGTCGTCTTCTCCTAAAGGTTTTCTCGGGATCGGAATCCGGTGAAAGCAATTCTCCCTTGCGTGAAGACCTGGGCATAAGACAACAATTTCTAGAGAAGTGATAAGTAACGGTCTCAAGGAACAAGTGTTCCCCAAGACAAAGGAAAACAAGATAAAAATCGACAATTCAAAAAGCAATAAAACCGTCTCCCCGGCAACGGCGCCAAAATTTGATAGGTTAATCGCGTACCTATGCAAAGATAAATTCCCTAGACAACAAATGAATGTAGTAATAGGGGTCGAACACAAGGAAACGGGAATTACGTCGTGAATTGCTATGGGTGGATTTTTATCAAGGTCGATTACGATTTGGTTTTGGTTTTATTGGTTTGATGATTAATAAAAAGTTGCAATGTAAATAATATGATAAAAGATAGTCTAAAGGGTTCGGGTCACTCATGCAAAGGTAAACATATGAACATGATAAACTTGATACTAATAATCTTGTCAATTACTTAGGCTTAAAGATACCCACCTTACGGCATTAGTATCAACCATAGACCGGGTCCTAGAAAAACTCTCGTCCATGACTAGGTCGTCCTACCACACATGCTTAGTCTAATTCAATTCCGTGCCTCTCGACTTTAGAACGAATAAACAAGTTTTAATCTACGACTACGGCCGATAATCAAAGATTAAGCATAACAAAGCAAGCATGTGATGGAAGCAATTGATCAATATTATTATGAACTTTATTTAATCATATTATATGTTTGATTTTGCATGGCTCCCCTAGCCTTTAGACTAGAGAATTTAGCTACTCATACTTAATTGTAAAATGCAAACTAAATTGTAAGTAATGTTGAACATAGTTAAATGAATTATACTAATTAGGTGATATAACATACGAAAAGAATAAAGCTTAGGTAAATATGAGATACTTGATTATGATAACTATGTGATAACTAAAGCAATGATGTAAATTGTAAACTTGCAATAAGAAATACCTTATAAAGGAAGACTTGCATGGAAGAACAAACAACTAATAACCAAAAGATTGAATATCAAATGCTTGAATATCTCTTGAAATACAAAGTGTTGAATGATTAACTAAGGAATGCTTAAACAACTTGAACTTGAAATGAAAACTAATGAGAGAAAACTTATAATGCTTGAGGCTTAATGTAGTAAACTTGGACGTAAAATGGGATGCCCAAAACCTAGGAATACCTCTCCTATTTATAGGAGAGGAAGGGAAAAACGTAAGAGTCAACAGGCATGCAACCCCGATCGGGGTTGGGCGGCCCCGATCGGGGTCGTGTGATCCTCGGTCAAATCTCTTAATTTTCCTCTTAATTGCTAAGGTATCCAATGTTGGTGATTAAATGTGCGATTAATCACCCGGTTAATGTTCTAAATTCCTAGCATCCTAAGCTCTCTTAGCATCCAATGCTTGCCACCTTGATATGGACCTTTATTTTGGGCTTGACTTTGCATTTGGCTTCATTTGTAATT
Source organism: Silene latifolia (assembly GCF_048544455.1). Taxonomy (NCBI): domain Eukaryota; kingdom Viridiplantae; phylum Streptophyta; class Magnoliopsida; order Caryophyllales; family Caryophyllaceae; genus Silene; species Silene latifolia. The sequence goes on from NC_133537.1 coordinate 324,582,583, forward strand.
CCTTGCTTCAATCCACTAATCTTCATGCAAAACCCAAGTAATCTTCACATACTTAGTCCAATATTTGGCCTTGTTTAGCTTACTGAACTTGGTGTACAAATATCATAGGAAAAAGCCTCTAAATGCTTAGATTCCTACAAAACCGTAACAAACACAACAATACACCTAGAACACAAAATTAGCTCAAAAATATACTAATTAAAGTATGATAATCAATAGAAACCGAGCTAATATGAGGGGTAAAAGTATATATAAAATGAACATATCAACATGCAGGGAGGTGTTTACATTCCCTTTCTTTCATTCTTACCCATTTAACTCCACATCAGCCAAATTTGCCTGTTGACCCTTAACTACATTCCAAATTTAGCCTGCCTTGTCAAGCTAGTTAGTGTATGTTTTTGCGGTATATATTTCATTGTGCCAAGTTTGGCTTGTATCCATTGGTTTGGAGTTGGTAATTTATGAAGAAAAGGAGGATACAAAAAAAAAAAGGAAAAAACGTGAAAAAGAAGAAAAAAAAATTCGAAAAAAAAAGGATTTGAATATGAAAAGAAAAAAAGAAAAGGAAACCGTGAAAAAAATAGAAGAAAAAGAAAAAGAGTTTGTTCGATGAGACGGTTTCGCTCCTATGCTTTATTTATATTTGTTGAAGAGTATTTTCAGTTCGGTTTGGTGAGTTTTGTGCCAAATGAAGGGTACCGTGCTTAATTCTATAATTGAGTTGGAAATGGATGTTGTTATATGGTTCTGTTTAGGTACTAGCTTGGCCGCCTATACCTCCATATTCCCATAAATATTTTTCCTTTTCTTACCCATTGCCTCACTTTACCATATATTTTTGTAAGCCCTCGGCTGTAACGGACCTTGTTTGGTTGGAATGTGTGTACGGTAACTAGAATTGTCTATCATATCAGTTGCATGCATGTTTATGTGGGTCGTAGTTTAGGCGAGTGACTATATTTCTTTCTCTCTACACTTCATACACTCATATGCTTACCCCTTGCTTCATGAGAGAAGAGTGACCCGTGAGAGTCCATCATTAAAGGTCATGCAAGGTCGACGGTTCAGCTATTTTATAGACATCCTATAGCCCGTTTGCATTTGACTGCATTGCTATAAGTTGCATTTAGTTTACTCGAGGACGAGTAAAGGCTTGGTTTGGGGAGATTTGATACGTGCATTTTATATAGTCCTTTTAGGCCTTTTTATGCACGTATTTCTATGCTATTATCGTAGTTTTATGCTACGAAATGCCCCGAATATGCTACTTTGGTTTGTTTTGCTTTATTTGCAGGAATGGACCCGAAAGTGGTAAAATCAGGCCTTTTACCATCCGTTTAGTATGCATTTGGAGGAAGAGTAAATTTGGAGCAGAAATGTAGCTGTCTTGGGATGCGTGAAGCCATTTTGGGAGCTAAATAATCAAGTCAAAGCTGAAACTAACAGAATAAATAGCTGCTGGAGTCATATTTCACTCTATCGAGTGCATTTCTAGTCGATCGAGTACTTATGGATGGTTGAAGACCTCGATCAAGTGCTTTCTTAGCGCGATCGAATTGTTGCTTATTAGGGTCTACTCGATCGAGTATAGTTTCTAGTCGATCGCGTGGTTTGAACTCGGATTTGCTCGATCGAGTGGTTTTGAAGCACTCGATCGAGTGGTTTCTCTAATGGGCTCGGGCTTTTTAGTCTATTTTTGATATTAGGTCAAATAAAAATACTATTTCTTATAAATAGGAATGAGGAACGTCATTTGTAATGCTCTCCTTCTCTCTTACGATCTCTTTATCATATACACTACTCTTTATACTACTTTTCTTCTTTGCTACTGGATACTGATCTTCCCTTTATTTTCCGATCTCTGTAATTTTCTCTCTTTTCCCTTTTCTCTTTATTTAATGTTTACTATTTCTCTTTCCTTTATTTTTGTTTTTCCCTTTGCCATGTCTAGCTAATTCTCCCTGCTAAGATTAGGGGATTCGATGAATGAATGTTAATTGCTAATTAGTTCATAGATTGTCGTTGTTGTTTTAGTCTATGTTGTTAATCGCTGCTTTAATTGTATCTAGCTAATTGAATCGATGCCTTTAGCCTTTTTAATTTTGGTAAGCCTTGACCTAGACCGGAAGGTTGGAAAGGGTGAGACCTGCAGTGAACAATAGAATGCTGTAGTGAGGGCGGAAGCTAAGCTAATAGTATTTTAGGGCGAAGTGAGACCGGAAGGAGATATTCGTTGCCCTTTAGACCGACACATCGACTAATCTGTGACTTTAACTGCAATCAACTGACGTTCATTGATGACCCGACATCCTAGTCTTCTCTCTCTTGTTGATTTATTTCTCTTATTCCCTTTTCTCTTGCCTTAATCTCATTAGTTTAGTCAAACAATTCAAAACCCCCATCTTGTGACCTCAGACGGACTAAATTGACAAGTAGATAGTGACCGCCTCCCTGTGGAGATCGACCCTACTTACCGCTGACTTCTGTTAGTAGTATCTAGGTATTTATTTTTGGTACTGAAACGACGGTATCAATACTGAAGGGTAGCAGGACATCGGTAGAAACTGTTGGGGGAAATCTGCTTGCATCGGTCTCAAGCAAACTCCGGCAAAACTTGAGGTTGAATCTGCTTGCGTCAGTCTCAAGCGAACTCCATATCTCGAGAAGAACAATCGGATGTCATGAACTCTCGCTGGGGAAATAATTGAGGCGTGTCGAAACACCGTCAGAGAAAATTCGCTCGCTGTCGCAAGCGAAGTCTTGATAAAGTACTGTGACAATTCACAGTCTACTCGGAAATATGGGTCCGGACGAGGAATAAATGTCAAACGGACCAAATATACGATATATAGTGTTAGAGAAGAGGCGCACCAAAGATGGGCCCACAAATAACGAACTTATACCGAACTTTTGAAAATCGAATTGGAGGGAAGTTGAGGAAGAGGCGTAGCAAGAGCTGCAACTCTTGGAAGAGGCGCAACACCTGCTGCGTTTTTTCCTGGGTTCATCCCTGTCTGAGTAAAATCTCGACAGAACCCGTTTTATTCATTATTCAAAAAAACACAAAATCTTTCAAAACTCTCTCAAATTCCGTCGACATTCCGCCAAAATTTGATCAAAAGCTTGTATTTACCATGACTAATCGAGGTACGTGTCTTATTCTCGCATTAACATCCGCATTTTGCTTGATTTGAGTCGACAAAATTAGGTTTTTCAACCCTAATATGTCGAAAATTTGGGGCTTTTCCCCCAAATGAATTTTCCTTGTGAAATTGACCTTAGAAATGGATAATTGGTAGTGTAAGGAACATAACCATGTGTTCTTTTTGAATTTTCTTTGAGTATTGAGCATTTGAGTAAAATTGTGACGGTTTCACAGCTGTGTCGTAAATTGCTTCGAAAATAGCTTTAGGATTGCTCATTCGTGATAAAACTTGATATTCGGAATCCTTGTGTGATGGGTAAACTTACTTCCATCTCATATTTTTTATTTGCGACGGCTTTTTCAGGACACTTTTCTAGGGCATAATCGCCGTTATAACGAAATGCTGCTGAAATTTCGACTTAAACCCATGATTAGGCTTGCCTTAGACTTGACTTGACCCATTTCACCACATGAGCAGTCGGGTTTCGAGAGAAATGGCCAAAGATGGCAATAAAAGAGCTATTTTTGGAGCTTGAAAGCTTGAAAATACCCTAACCGAGGCTCGCCGTCACTTGACGCGGGTTAATTCACTCTAATTTTGCAGGTGACGAGGCTTCTACATCGGGGAGGGCTCCCATGGACGTGGATACTGGCTTCGACCCTTCTCCTACTTTTGAGGAGGCGTTAGAGGAGGCTTTCGCTGTGGTGGCTGCCGAGGAGGAGGTTGTCGAGGAGGAGGTTGCTGAGGAGGAGGCCCCGAGGCGGGGCAACGTCAGACGAGGTGGTCGTCAGTTGAGAGGGGCACCCAAGTGGGCTGAGAGATGGGATAGCCGACATCTCATCTGGGCAACGGAGAGTCACCTGTCTTATAGGACGGTGAAGAGCATGGTAAATCTTAAACTCATCATTCTCTCATCATCTTTCTTTACTCATTTATTTGCCATTTCCTTTCTCTTTCAACTCAAGCTAAAGATAGCTTTGCGTCGAATCAATATAGGAGGTCGGGAACATGAGGTCCTTTTCTGGCTACACGACGATGATGGAGGCTTACGGAACACTGTCGGAGGAGGAGCAGGCTATCATCGAGCTTGGAGATTTCGGAGCCCTGGTGCGAGCGTGGAGGGAGATCAAAGAAAGGAAGCTTCGGGCTAATCTTTACCTGATTCGAGCTTTTCTTGATCGGTTCTGGGACACGACCTCGACCTTTCACATGCCTTTTGGTGAGGTCGGGGTCACGTTGGAGGACTACGGCATGATTTCTAGTCTGTCGTTTGGAGAGGATGTTGTGGTGTGGCCGTTGACGGCCATGAGGGTGGACTCGACCGAGGCTAGGAGACTGTTCGGCTGGAACCTAGCGGCGAGTGCTGCTACGGTTCCTGGGTTAGTGTCGAGTTCTTACGTCAGGGATTACTTTGCTGGTAAGATCTCGACGGTAGTGACGGTAGATGGGAGGGAGGAAGCTCCTCCTCCTTGTACTGCGGAGCAGAGAGATCGTCTGTGGCTCGGGTGGTTCTTGTCTTCACTCTACCTTGCAGACAAGGGGATAGGCTGTCGACGAAGCTTCTTCCCTTCCTTTCTGACTTGAGTGACCTAGGTCGTTGGGACTGGGTCACTCTTGGCTTTGCGGTCCTCACTCGCTACATGAGGGCAATGGTTCATCCCGAGCTGCTGAAGAAGGGAACTTCTCCTGCTACTGTTGGCCCTGGACTGCTGTTAGAGGTATGAACCTTCATTTTATACCATGAATTGTCATTTCTTCTCTTTATCGAATCGCGAAAGATCGTCATTGGTTATCTTGTCTTGTAGGCGTGGGTGTACTCCTACTTTCCGGGTTTTGCTCCCAAGAGGACGGAGCCTGGACCGCGAGCTTATCCCGTTGTGAGGGATTGGGTGATGTGTCGTAGGAAGAGCAAGCGCTCTTCTTACGATGTCTGTCGATGGGGCGTGAATGCCCTAAGTTGAGTGACGTGAGTATTTCTTTATCACTTTCCTTCATTTGCTTATTCGTTACTCTTTAGAAACTATCATAGGAATGACCTCTTGTTTGCTTGTCTTAGTGGGTGTCCAGGCCTTGGGTGGACTACCTTGACGCCCCTCCTTTCGTGGCTGAGGTCCTTCGACCTAGGAGCTCGAGTCGGTTGCTGTTGAGGATGTCGATGGGTCTAGTGTGGTATCTGGGCGAGCGCTTGACTCGTCAGTGCTCTCGTGATGCTTTCACGGTTCCCATCGATCCTCTTCGGACGATGTTTATGGAGCTTTCCGACGCTGAGAGGGAGGCTGACTTAGCAGACGTCGATGGCGACACTCTTCTTCTTCCTAGCGAGGATTACTCTGCGTTCATTCGCCAGAGGCTGGCGTACTGGCCGGTCATGGTAAGTGCTTCGTCTTCCTTTTTTGAGTTAATTTGACAAAATGATGAATGATCATCGAATAAAAGATTCATTTCCATCTTTCAGGAGGTTAAGGAGGCGGGTGTCGAGCCCTCAGCATACCCCGAGACCCTCGAGTACACTGATGCGGTGGGGATGACGACGATCTCCGAGCTTCGCGACTTTGGCGAGGCGGTGACAGATGCTGGCCTGGATGAGTGGCAGCATTTGGTTCGGAGGGTGAGCTCCCGACTCAGTTAGCTTTTACTGTTGTATAAGAATACATTTGTCCATTTTATTGAGAAGCTTTGTTTATTGAAATGCAGGTGGCGCCGTCTTGGTATGTGGCTTTGTGGAGGGTAGCCAACCGGCTACGGGCTACTGCCATCGAAGCACTTGCTAGCGGTCGAGGACGACAGGTATGAACCTTTTATTTACTTCATTTTGGATTTTCTAATTTGCATTCGAAATGATTGAAATGAGGCATTTCTTTGTCATTTGCAAAGGTAGCGCGACCTGGAGCATGAGCTAGCGCAGTCCCAGGAGGAGACGGCTCGCCTGTTGAGGGAGTTGGAGGTCCGAGATGCCAAGATCGCTGTTCTGGAGGCCAGGGTCACTGAGTGGGGCGACCAGGAGTAGTTGTCTCTATTTTTTGTTGCTTCTGTTGTCTGTACCGTGCACATTTTGTACACTTTAGGACTTCATTTTTGGACTTTGGACTTGTTTTGGACAAGAGCCCCCAGTTTGATGTACACATAACATTTTGATTGTATATATGACGGTCTGAGTGCCTTTGCTGTTGAGTTGTCTTGTTTGTTCCTGCAGGTTAGCTTTGAACAGGTTTGGTAGATGACGATTTACGCCGTCATGCTGCCGAAATTTACATAGAAGTCGCACATAAAACACATATTGTACATATGACCTAAACTAGCGCAAAACAAAGAAAGACCTAAAAATGCGAAAAATTACCCAGAAATGAGCGCAAAAATTGCCGAAATTGACCGGACGGTAGGGAGGGCTACCCCCTAAAAAAACAAAAAAAAAGAAATGTATAAGTTTAAAATGAAATGTGAAATGAGAGTGAAATGATTCCCCCAAAAAAATAAAATAAAATGAAATGGGTAAGTTGGAAGTAAAATGTGAAACGGGAGTGAAATGAATCCCCCAAAAAAAGAAAATAAAATGAAATGGGTAAGTGTGCTTATTTGACGAAAATGTCGATTTTGTCTCGAAAAGCGTGCCTGGAAGATTAGGAAACACAGAATATGGTAATTCGACGGAATTACCAAAATAATAACCCGTAGGAATAGGAAATTATGCCCAAAGGAATTAGGAAAGATCCAACGCGGAAAAATCATAGAAATCCCATGAGGAAGAGGCGCAGCACGAGCTGCGATCCTTCGAAGAGGCGCAGCAAGTGATGCGCCATTTCCTCAGTTTGCCAGTTCTGACGGATTTTAGGAAATAGCTTTTAGTATAAATATAGACGTCGAGGGAGCTTTTATTCACACAATTCTTCCGTCCTCCTTCCGTCTATAATATAAAATTCTCCTATTATATAGAAAAACTTTACAAACCATGGATGCCTTGGAAAACCGTCTCAAAAAATGGACAAACGAATCACAAATGTTGAGAAGCATGATATGGGTGCTTTCAATTTGGGGTCAATCTTGAGCTTGAAACTGGTGAAGGTTGTTAAACCATTCTTGGATGCTTGTCTCGAATATTGGGACCCTAATTTCCACGTTTTTGCCTTCCCTGGAGGTGATATCTGTCCTTTTCCTGAGGAGATTGTTGCAATTGGTGGATGGGGCCCAGAAAATATGCCTGTTATACCTTCTAGCTCTCAAGGGTATAAAAACAAGTTTAGAGATTTGCTTGGACTGACTAAGGCTGTGGTTGATCGTCTTGTAACCTCAAAACCGCATGCTTGATTTCATTGATCGATTTATAAACAGGGAAGACCCTTCTATCTCTTATGTGGCGAGGCGTAGGGCATTCGGGTTTTGCCTATTGCATGGTTATGTCCTCCAAAGGCATATGGGTAAGGAGATGAGAGGTGATCCTCGTTACTTGAGCTTAATTGAGCAAATGGAGCTGCGCAAGAGCCCAACTTGTCTGTGTCTAGGGGAGATCATATTGGGACTGGATAATAGGAAAGCCAACCGCGAGCTCCCATAATTAGGAAGTCCTATCATTCTGCAGGTAAGAACGCAACCCTTTTTTCCTTTTTTTTTTCTTTTTTCTTTTCATTTTTTTTTGTCGTTTTTTTTTTTCTTTTTTTTTTTCGTTCGTTTTTTTCTTTTTTTTTTTCTTTTTTTTGGTTGGACATTAATTCCTGTCTTGGTAGGTTTGGCTCATGGAGCATTTGCGGTTGATCGAGCCCCCAGCTAATGCACCTGCGTACCATGCTCGATCGATTACGATGAGGACCAGACTCTATATGGTAGACTTCACTAGGGTTTGCACCTATTGGGAGAACAAGCTCAAAAATGAGGATGGTCCCTTGATCAGATGGGTTGTGTCATGGTGGCATCTCAAGTCAGTTACTGGAGTGTCGTCTTTGGATCCTACTCGATTGGTGCGCATTCCTGGCTTGGAATTCATGGTATGCATCTTCCCGGAGAGACTGATGAGGCAGGTGGGTCTAAAACAGAAGATTACTAAGCTTGATATCGTTCCTCAGACTGCGGTGGCACATACTGCCAAGAGTCGTAGAGAGTGGGCTTTCAAATGGGCTCAGAGAAACATGTGGTTCCTACATTCTTCTGTTAGTTCATTATGGGTATCAGATTGCTATTTGCAGTGGAGCAAGACTACTACTCCCGAGGAACGCGAGAAGTTGAGGAAACGTGAGCCTGTTGACTATAAGATCCGTGAGGTAACAAGAGAGAATCAGAAATATTTGACTGAGGGGGAGGAAGAAGCTGGATTCCGAGTTGTTCATCCGTCGAAGAAACTGAAGACTTCTCCTGCCGTAGAGATGGTGGTTGATCGAAATGGTAAAGCTAGACCGCGAGAGAGACATTTGGTGATTAGGTCTGAGATAGCACAGGAGCGCCCGACTCGTGGTCCAGATAAAAAGTACGACAAAAATGACAAAGGCAAGGGAAAGATGGAAGAATAGCCTAAGTCGTAGTATTATTTATTATTATTATTTGTAATAAGTGGTGGGATTTTTAGAATCCTAGCCTATTTGTTATTTTTATTATTTATATTATTTAGCATACTATTATTATTATTATTATTATTATTATTATTATTGAGGAAAATGAATAAAAGATTATTAGTTATGAAACTATTATGATTTTCCTTTTATTATTCTTGTCGAATTTCAAATGCAAATGCAAATGTCCTTCTATTTACATTTAAAATAATGGGTTGTATCCTGTGAAGGATTGCCTACGTATTCATTTTAAAAATGAAATCAAACCCTTGCGCATAGTTCGAGTAAATGTAAAAGAATAATTGTTCTAAGCAAGAGCTTGTAGCGAACTAGAAAATGAGCATGAGCTTTACTTACTCCTAAAACACTATTCAATTTATTTGATGATATGAGGATGACGAATTGTCAAAATGCAAGAGCAAGGTGACATGAGCTTTATTTCAGAGGGCTAGGGGCCATTTTTATTTTGTGTTGCATGAGCGGCACATGGGTATTACGCGTGGCACGTTTATGTCCTATCCTAGGCATAGTATCGTTTTAGTTGGTCGAGGTTAGTTGGGTTGGCAAATTCATTCCCATCTAGGTCTGTGATTCTAACCGCACCCCCCGGGAGTATGGACTTGACCAAGAATGGTTCGGCCCAATTCGGTTTAAACTTTCCTCGTTGATCGACAGATAAAAGAGCTCTAACTGATTTGAGGACTAAATCTCCTTCTTTAATGTTTTTAGGCTTAACCCTTTTGTTAAAGGCTCGTTTGATACGTGCCTGATATGTTTTCACATTGTGTAATGCGCGTAATCTTCGTTCATCCAAGAGGATGAGTTCTTCATATATATCCCTCTTCCAATCGGCTTCTGGAATTTGAATTTCGAGTAGAATGCATAAGGACGGGATTTCTAGTTCAACTGGTTGCACAACTTCCATGCCGTAAGTCAAATATAAAGGAGTAGCCCCAGTGGGCGTCCTAACGGATGTGCAATATCCCCATAAGGCGAATGGTATCTTACTTGGCCAATCTCGATAATTATCGACCATTTTCTTGAGGATGGTGATTACATTCTTGTTGGCTGCCTCTACCGCGCCATTAGTTTGTGGTCTGTATGGTGAGGAATGGTGGTGCTTGATTTTGTACTTGGTTAGCAATTGTTCAGTCTCAGCCTGGAAATGTGATCCATTGTCACTGATGATCTCATGTGGGCAACCATATCGACAGATGATATTGGTTTGTATGAACTTTGCCACGTTCTTGGCTGTAAGACTAGTGTAAGATGCGGCTTCTACCCATTTGGTGAAATAGTCAATAGCCACTAAAATGAAACAGTGACCTCCTGTTCCGCCTGGGGTGATCTTCCCGATGATGTCGATTCCCTAAGCAGAAAATGGCCAAGGAGATGTCATGGTATAGAGAAGTGAAGGAGGGACGTGTTGCACATTCCCGAAGATCTGGCAGTTGTGACAATGTCTGACATATTTGATGCAATCGGAATCCATCGTGGTCCACTAATATCCCAAACGCGTGATTTTCTTTGCCATCATTGGTCCACTAATGTGAGGGCCACATTCTCCATCATGGACCTCTTCCATCACTTTATGTGCCCATGAATGATCAAGGCAGCGCAAGACTACACCAAGAGCTATTCTTTTATATAATTCTCCTTGCATGAGGACGTATTGAGAGGCGAGTAGGCGTATAGCACGTTGTCCTCTCTTATCCATATCCGGCGGATAGGTGCCATTGAGCTTGAAGTTTAGAATCGCCTGAAACCAAGGCTTCCCTGGGTTTTCTTCTTCATCTGTGATTTGGTGCACATAGGCTGGTTCTGACCGTCGTTCAATGCATAAAGGCATTTATATCATATCGTCTGGCATATTAATCAGAGATGCAAGTTTTGCAAGAGCGTCTGCGAACTGATTTTCTTCACGAGGTAAGTGTAGATAAGTCACTTGATCGAAGAATTGGGCAACTTGGTCTATTCTGGCCTGGTAGGGTGCTAGACTTTCACTCCGAATTTTCCAAGATCCCGTAATTTGGTTGATGATCAAGGAAGAATCTCCGTGAACTCGAAGATTCTTGATGCCTAAGCTTACTGCCGCTTGTAGCCCAATGAGGCAAGCTTCGTATTCTGCTGCGTTATTTGTCACCTCGAAGTCAAGTTTGACAGAGAGTGGTGTATGCTCGCCTTCAGGAGAAATGAGCAATACTTCTATTCCAAATCCTCTTAGATTCGATGCTCCGTCAAAATAAAAGTCCCAAGAATCTATATTGGTTTGAAGTATATCCTCATCCGAAAATGACCATGTGTCTATTGTTTGGGTGTCGTTGATGGGATTTTCTGCGAAGAATTCGGCAACGGCAAGCCCTTTTATAACTTTGAGAGGTACGTATTTGATATCGAGCTCGGAGAGCATTAAGTTCCATCTTGCCAAGCGTCCGTTGAGAACGGGTTTTTCGAAGAGGTATTTCACAGGATCCATTTTAGAGTACACCTTGACGGAATAGCTAAGCATGTAATGGCGTAGCTTCTTCGTTGCCCACACAAGAGCGAGGCATGCCTTTTCGAGCGGTGTGTACTTGCATTAATACTCCAAGAACTTCTTACAAAGGTAATAGATAGCTCTCTCTTCTTTTCCGACGGTTTGCGCTAGCATAGCCCCCATGGCTGTTTCGGTCACTGTGAGATATAAACCAAGAGGTTGATCTCGTTGAAGAGGCATGAGCACTGGTGGTTTGGCTAGTATCTCCTTGATTTTGTCAAAGGCCTTTTGACAGTCGTCATCCCATATGGTATGATCTATTTTCTTTAGCTTTTTGAAGATTGGTTCACAGATCATGGTGAGTTTCGATATGAATCGACTTATGTATTGCATCTTGCCTAAAAATCCTCAAACTTCCTTCTGTGTTTGAGGTTGTGGCATTTTGATCAGAGCTTTGATTTTGGAAAGGTCGATTTCTATCCCTCGTTGACTGGCAACATATCCTAGAAGCTTGCCTGACGTTACCCCAAATGCACATTTCCGAGGATTGAGCCTCATGTTGTACTTTCGTAGTCTTAAGAAGAATTTGCGAAGGTTATTAATGTGCCCCTCTATATCCTTGGACTTGACAATCATATCATCTACATACACCTCGACTTCTTTATGCATCATGTCATGTAGGAGTGTAGTTGCAGTGCGTTGATATGTAGCTCCAGCATTGGTTAATCCGAATGGCATAACAGTGTAGCAATCGGTGCCCCATTGAGTAACAAAGGCGGTCTTATGCATGTCTTCTATGGCCATCTTGATTTGATTATATCCCGCGTACCCGTCCATGAAGGACAACAACACGTGATCTGCTGTATTGTCTACCAATATATCGATATGTGGTAGAGGAAAGTCGTCCTTAGGACTTGCTTTGTTCAAGTCTCTGAAATCAACACAAACACGGGTACTATGTTGGCTACCCAGTCTGAATACTCGGAACCTTTGATGAACCCGACTTTGAATTGTTTATCGACTTCTTCTTTAATCTTAAGAGCCCATTCTGTCCTCATTCGATCGACGAAGCTTCTGTTTTACAGGTTTGAAACCTGGTTTGATTGGAATTCTGTGTTCGGCAATGTCCCTGTCGATCCCTGACATGTCTTTGTAGGACCAAGAAAAAATGCCTTTGAACTCGTGTAGGAGGTCTATGAAGCTAGCCCTTTCGGTCGGGCTCAAAGTTGTCCCTATCCTAAGTTCTTGGGGTTCTAGTTCGGTTCCTACGTTGATGGGTTCAATGTTCTCTATAACTGGTGCCCCTTTCCCCTTTTGTAATATTTCTTTGGCTATGTAGGGAGGTAGTTCGATTGAGTCTGGGTCTGGGTCATCCTCATTATCATCGTAAACAGAATTGCATTCAGAATAACACAAAGAGTAAGCAGAATCTGATTTATTCATATTAAATTTTAAAAACAATTGAAATAAAGAAGCCATATGTTCAGTAGTCAGTAGCGACAAAGGGACAGCTGTTGGGACATTTCCCGAACTACTGTTACTACTTGATGCTAAGCTAGCAGAAACAAGGGGATTGGGAATGACGACAGAAGAAGACTCTCTAGGGACTTCTCTAGACTCCGACTCTGATTCAGATTCCGACTCTGACTCTAACTCAAATTCGTTGTCTTCTGGTTATCCTTTGAACATCTCTCCTTCTCCAGTGGTGAGCTTGAAGAGCTTTCCTTGGTTGTTTGTCCATTTGATCGACTTTCTCCTTCCGTTCTGCTGATTCGAACTGGTTTCGGTGATTAACGCGGTAGGGTTGAAGTGGTCATCCTGGAGTATCATGGTAATGATCTCGTCCTGCGCGGCTCTAACAAATCGATCTTCTCCAAATAGTAAGCTAACAGCCTGTTCATCTAAGCAAGGTGCTTGACGGGTCTTGGCGGTAGGAACCGTTTCTGAAGGAATGAAATAGCAATCGTGAAACATCTCGATTCCAGCTAGTTGCCTTCCTTTGTAGTGCCAAGGTTCGCGGAACCCATGAAAGTATTCTTGACTCCCTTCTCTGACGAAGTATCCATTTAGGGTAGGGAGGTAGGGTCGCATTTGGATTCCCATGTTATTACGGTTTTGGAACCGTGTGAGCATCTCTAAAGCTTCTTCTTTCGTGGGTTTGTATCCCAATCCTAATGGTATCCTTTGAGAGTTTCCTTCTTTGTAAGGTGCAAAGGTATCTCTTCGGACATGATTCAATGGCATCCCTGGGAAGTATCCTTGATTTGAGTATGTGGTTAACCACTAAATTGGAGTAGGGGTTGAAGTACAAGGGTGCCAGTTCACTCTCTACAAGGTTTATGCTATGGAAGCTCCCAAGCTCATATACTGGATTTGCAGCCACTTGGTTGCTTGACATCTTTTCTATCACTGCCTTGATAGGTGACGAAGTGATCGTCACTACTTTTCCATCTAGTGGGATCTTGATTTTTTGGTGGAGGGTGGATGATACCGCTTTGGAAGCGTGAATCCAAGGTCTTCCCAGAAGTATGTTGAAGGATGCTTCGATGTCCATTGTTTGAAAGTTAACCTTTCGCTCGATCGGCCCTGTGGCTATAGTGAGGTTGACTAGTCCGACCACTTTTCGTCGTGTACCATTATATGCGTGAACACCTTGATTGGTAGGGGTCCAATATGACTCTTTCATGCCTAACTTATATGTTGTCTTCAATGGTATGACATTGACTGCAGAGCCATCGTCCACCAAAGTCATTGGCACATTCTTCTTTAAATAAGTGACAGTAATGTATAGATCCAGGTTGTGACTAGCGCCGAAAGGCGGCAAATCCTCATCCGAGAAAGTAACTGGGTTACTTAGCTTAGTTGAATCTTGGAAGACCAAGTTGACAACGTCATTAGGTGTAGAGTTATGTGCCACATTTAACTTAGCCAAGGCTTGCAGTAATGCTTGGCGATGAGGGAATGAGCTTGCAACTAGTTGCCAGACTGAAAGATCAGCTTTTGTCTTCTGTAGTTGCTTTAGTAAGTGGTCAATAGATGTATTCTCGCCATCATTTGGTGTGACGACGTTGGTGTTAGTAACTGGACCATTAGCTATGGGACCATTTTGAGAAACATTTTGATATGGACGCCCTGAACAAGTAAGGTGATCTATATCTTGGTCTTCACTATTTTTGACTATTTCCTCACTAATGTTGACTAGGTAGTGCTCGGTGAGGTATTGGTCTTCATCATCATCGGCCCATATGTTGTTGACAGTAGCAAGCTTTCTCAACCTTATGATTTCAGCTTCCAAGTGGATGATTTGGTCGATTAGGCCATCAACCACGACTATCACTTCTTGCATTGTAGAATTTAGAGAGAGATTTAGTGGCGCACTTTCCTTAGGTGTAGTACTTGGATTACGGAGGGATGCCACCACATTTTCTAGTTCTGAGACTTGTCTATTCACGCTCCTTGCCCATTCAATAAAGTCGGTGATGGTAGGGGAAATGGTGGAGTAGCTCCCTTCATCTTCTAATGCATGGATCACACCTTCGATTGGAGAAATGAGGTGCGAACAATCTAAGGTAGATTCTTCACTTGTAATCATCAGAACTCTAAGAGGATTCTGAGTATTTTTAGGCTTACCTCCAGGCGGTATGGGTAGGCGACCGTATTCAATCATGTCCTGAATGACATACTTTAGCTTGTAACATTTCTCTGTATCGTGTCCCTTACCTCTATGATATTCGCAGTATGAATTTTCGTCCCAGAACTTGGACTTCTTTTCTGGGTCAGGTGTAGGCCCTATAGGTTGGAACTTACCCTGTTTCATCAACCTTTTCAAAGCATTGGAGTATGTATCACCGATGTTTGTGAACTTCCTTTGTGGGTTATTCTTCTTTGATGATTCGAGAAAGTTAACCTCATCAGTCTTGCTAGTAGAGCCGTAAGAACGAATTGTTGAGCCTTGATATCCACGACCTACCATTTTGGACAAGAGTCCTTTACGGATGTCATCTTCAATTCTTCTCCCTAGCACAGTTAGATCCTCTTGAAGGTCTTAATGTTTTGGTACCTCAAGTGGTTAGCATAAATGGGCCTTAAGTTGTCCACGAATTTTTCCACAATGGTAGCTTCATCTGGATGTTCGACAAGTTGAGTACTAGTCTTCCTCCACCTACTTAGGAAGTCGGTGAAACCTTCTTTCTCATTTTGGGTAAGAAACTCTAGAGTGCGCATATTGACTTGGATTTCAGCATTATCCGTGTATTATTTAGCAAACTCAATTGCGGCATCATCCCAGGTGGCAATCTTCTTGTGCTCTAGATAGTAGAACCATTGCTTAGGAATGGTGTCGAGAGATGAAGGAAAGATCCTTAAGAACATCTCGGGTTTGATGCCTTTGATAGACATGTAATCTTTGAAAGCACGAATATGGTTCAAAGGGTTTTCATGTCCCTTGAACTTCGGGATATCAGTCATGTTGAAGTTGGTTGGTAATTTGGCGCTCACGACCTCATACTTGCGATTGTTTTCCCTATAGATATCATCTCCTTTGAGGTACATTAATTGCTTCTCCAAGTATTGGAGTCGCTTCTCAGCTTCAGTAAGACCTACTTGAGGGTTGGTTTCTGGTTGTCCAACATAGGGTGGAAGGTTGTCATTCACAAATTCGCTAGGAACTTCATTTTCTGCAGGAGGTAGCCTAGTTTCTACAGCAACAATTCGGCCCTCGATTGTGTTGAGGCGATCATACACTTGGTCTTGGCTTGTTTGGAGACGAGCGAGCGCAGCTAGGATTTGATCATTACCATTTTGGGGTTGACTGTTGCTTGTGGTACTAGTTTCAGGCATCTGGGAAAACTGGACAAGAGATCGACGATGAATCAAAACATGATCGACCATTCTAGCACACTTACTCAAAGAAAAAGACTCGAACTGTGAAGTGGGAGTGTGCCACTTGTGTCAAGTGATGTTTGAAAATGACGAAGTTTTGAAATGTTCGTCCTAACCAACTGTAGTGTAGTTGTAGGAGTGTTGACTCGAAGTAAGGTTTTGAAATGGGTTTAAAGCCCGAATTTTGACTCAATGTTTGGACAGAGTTTCGACCCATTTTGCGCTAGTTTAGACCTTTTTCGAAAATATTTACATTTTAAAAGAGGTTTTTGATTTTAGAAAATTCGTCATGGTTTTGTTTAGAAAATGGTGATCACATATGATACAAGCATTAAAACAGGCATTATAACGGTATGCTGAGTGCATTTAAGAGGGTTTTGGTTTAAAGGGTGGGCTGCCGTACAGAGCAATCGAACCCGGCTATGTAGAGAGGTCCGCGCCAAACAAGAGTAAGGCTGGTTCCTAGTCCATTCTCTCGAGTAGTGAAAGCCTTTGATACAAACAGGAGTAAGCATCATGGTATGGTTGACGTCAATCGCTATCCATCCTTAGGCCTAGATAAGAATTTGGACCGTCCAGACGGGACGATTAGTCGAATGGGTTGGGTTGGGCCTAGGAAGGCCGAATAAAACGATCTAAGAAGATCGAGTCATGAAAACCGACAACTGTCTCATATAAACTATTCTCTAACCTTGTTCAAGTTTCACCCTTGGCAACACATAAGTGTATTATTCCCCAGCGGAGTCGCCAAACTGTGGACACGGGGGGGCCACGGGGGCGCTTGGGAAAACAAGCGTTTGCATTTGTAGAGTCACCACCAATTTATTGTGGAAAATTGGAAACCGTTCGAATACCTGGCGCCATATCAAGACACAAAGTAGTGACATAGACACTAAGAACTCGTTACCCTTAGCATTCTATGTCTAGAATGACTCTCGTGGATGCCATTGAACACGGATGTTCACAGAAATCTGGAGTAAGGGGCGAGGGTACGTATTAGGAAGCTCTTTTGATCGAACACCTAATCCCGCCCGCCTCGATAGCGGCCTCTACTAATGATTAGGGAAAATCATCTATACTTGATATGTTGTCGATTATATGCATGCAATGCAACATCCAATAAATTAATCCTATCATGTGAGAATTAACTAAGTCGGTGAACATATAATTTAGCACACAATTATGTCGAAGTAGGGATTTAATTGTTGATTACATGTGAAATCAAACAAACAATAATAAAGAAATAATAAAATACAATAGTTAAGATTACAATAATTACATTGGTTTGATGATTGATTTACGTCGAAAATACACTTAAAATGGATAATTAGAGAAAAGAAAAGGAAAATAAATTAAGGTTATAAAACGAACATATTAGTAGTGATAATACGGGTAATAGTTGGTTAATACGTAAACTAATAAATTAGGTCAGAACAACAACGGAGGTTCAGAAGCAGAACTAAACCCGGAGCAGGCGCAGCAGGGCTGCGTCCCTTGGAAGAGGCGCAGTGGTCACTGCGTCTGTTCCTGAGGTGAGTTCTGGCTGTGAAGCCGGACTTGCATATAGTTAATGTTCGTTGGTAATTTAATGATTGATTATTGATATTTGACTCAGATGAAAGTGATTTAACAGATTATTTACATGTGAGAGGGTCATAAAAGTAATAAAGAACGGACTCAAATTAGTTAGAAAGAGTAAAAAGGCTAATTACAAATGAATTATTTAATTAGATTTATTAATACGATTAGGTTTATTTACACACACAAATTAAATTAGATTAGATGATAATGAACAGATGAAAATATACAAAAGTTGAATTTCAGAGACTTGATATGGACGAATCGAATCTCTAAAATTCGGATTTGATTTTAATGACGAAAACCCGCAAATATTAGTTATTTGAGATTTAAGTTGGAAATTGAAAGCGACAAATTACTAATTATGTGTGTTAAAATTATCATACGAATGAATAATGAAGAAAAATAAGAAAATGGAACAAAAGAGACGGACCAATGAAGAACAAAGAAAGAAGAAGAAAAGCAGAAATAGCGGCAAACCTCAGGAAGAGGTGCAGCAGATGCTGCGGCTCTTCGAAGAGGCGCAGCAGTTGCTGCGTTTCTTCTCGACGTCTGATCTCTGTTAATCCAAAAAAAGGGTTTGATAAAAGTTTTTATAAATCGGTTTTAAATATGTTTTCGACGTAAATCTTACAATAATTTATGCAAAAGTAAAATACAATAATAAAACATGGGATTTGTACCCTCAGACTTACATGTTTGACGAAACGAGATTGACTAAGTTAACGATTAGTGATTGCTCGACTCGAATGTACGACGAAAGTGCCCTCTTAAGAGGAATTAAACTAAATTGATTAAGTTGATTGAGTGGAGTTGGTCAAATTGGTCGGTCATGCAAAACGAGGCTGGTACTCAGAAGGATCCAAGCTTACGTGGTTGAAAGTTCAAGCACGTAGACGCCAATAAGCAAAGAGCACGGTCTTAGAATGCAAAGGGAGAAGAGAAGGGCGGACACTCGCGTGAGAAATATGAGGAACGAAGGTCCCTATTTATACTAATCACACGGAGGAATTAGGGTTTCGGTAAAACTTTGGAAACAAATCTCGAAAAGATCTTAAAATACGCAGAAAGGAGCTGGGGAAGAGGCGCAGCAACCACTGCGACTCTTGGAAGAGACGCAGCAGGTGCCGCGTCCTTTCCCCAGGAGTTTCCTCCTGCGGAAAAAAGATTTTCCGCGTTTCTGTTATGGAATTGCGGTAGTCTCAACTTCCTTATTGTTTAAAATATAATTTCGGGATATATTTTGCCAAAAGATTAAAAGATTGAAATATGGAATAGAAATATCCGGAATATTCCAGAACATTCTGACTCGGCATTTTAGACAGTTTATTAGAAAATGAAGATGATTTTTGACCCGGACTCCAAATGAACTCTAATTACTGTCAAAACGACCGTAACGGCGCGTAGATGACGACCTAGGGGTAGACACAAGTATTTGAGCTATCACTTGACGATAAACTTACGAATTAACATAAATCATTCCGTGTACCAAACATGCGGCCCAATCATCACCGGGTGGTTTGCGGGAGGTACAGAAGTGAGGTATCTACACATCCCCATTTCAAAATACAAAAAAATTGAAAAAAATCGAAAATTTCACAAAAACATGCAATTTAGTTTCCGAATATCCTCCTGTGGACAGCGGGCCGCCCACGGGGGCGCTTGGTGAGAAACGGGACAAGCGTTTGCATTTCGTATGGAGTCGCCACCAATTTTTATGGGAAATTGGAACCGTTCGAATACCTCGTGTCATGTCAAGACACAAAGTAGTGACATGAACACTAAGCAATCGTTACCCTTAGCATTCTATGTCTAGAATGACTCTCGTGGATGCCAATGAACACGGGTGCTCACGGAGATCTGGATTAAGGGGTGAGGGTACGTATTAGGAAGCTCTTTTGATCGAACACCTAATCCCGCCCGCCTCGATAGCGGCCTCTACTAATGATTAGGGAAGTTGTTTATACTTGATATATCGTCGGCTATATGCATGCAATGCAACATCCATAGATTAATCCTAGCATGTGAAGATTAACTAAGTCGGCGAACAATTAATTAGGCATACAATTAATGTCAAAGTAGGATTTAATGTTGATTTACATGTGAAAACATACAAATAAAAGAAATACAATAATTATGAATTACAATAATGGAAATTACAATAATTACATTGGAATAGGCGATTTATGTCGAAAATACCTTTAGAACGGATAATTTGAGAAAAAGAATAAAAGAATAAAAGAATAAAATTAATGAAGTAAATAAATTACGAACAGGACAGAAAGTGATATTACGGATAGTAGTTAATTAATATGGAAACTAAACTAACTAGGTCAAGGCCGAAACGGAGTTCAGGGACAGAACTCATCCTGGAACAGGCGCAGCAGAGACTGCGCCCTCCGGAAGAGGCGCGGCGATTCTTTGCGTCATTCCAAGGGTGAGTTCTGTCTTGTTTTAAGCGCAAATCGTTAATGTTAATTGGTTAATTTAAGGGTTGATTGAATTATTTACTCGGATGAAAGTGATTAGCATGTTATTTACATATCAAGGACGGTCACAAAAGCGATAAACATGGATGATACGGATGTAAGATGAATTAATTACATGATTAACGATTAATTAATGAATCCTCTGTTGAAATAAACCAATTAGGCTAAATATGACGAATGTGACGAATTAACGACAAACATGTGAATAAACAAACGAAAACTATATCAATGACGAATCCGAAAAACCCAATATGAACAAATTGAACCTCTGAAATCCGGGTTTGAATTTAGTGACGAAAACCCGCAAATATGAATTATAAGGGATTTAAGTCGGATTTATGACAATTAAAACATATTAATGAATGATGATTAAAATATACATGTGAATTATCAATGGCGATTATATCAAAGAATTAACGGACGAACAAATAACAAATAAAAAGAAAGAGAATTACAGAGGACGAGGAAGAAGAAAAGAAGCAGGAACTGCGGCAGCCTCACGAAGAGGCGCAGCAGGAACTGCGCTCCTTCGAAGAGGCGCAGCAGTTGCTGCGTCTTTTCTCGACGTCTGTCTACTGGAATTCCGCGAAAACAGGTTTTAACAAAGGGTTTTTAGAAATCGATTTTAACGGTGTTTTCGACATAAACCTTACAATGGTGATACGATAAAGTAAAATACAATAAATAAATAAGGATTATACACCCTCAGACTTACATGTTGACGGAACGAGATGAAACTAAGATATCGACTAGTGAATGCTCGACGCGAATGCAAAGAGAGTGCCCTCGTAAGAGGAAAACGATTGAAATAAATTGATTAATTAGATTGATTATTGTGGAGTTGGTCAAATTGGTCGGTCATGCAACGGAGAGGCTGGTACCCGGAAAGATCCGAGCTTACGTGGTCGGAAGTCCAAGCACGTAGGCGCCAATTAGTAAGAACGAAGTCTAGAATGCAAAGGGAGAAGAGAAGGGCGGACACTCGCGTGAGAAATATGAGGAACGAAGGCTCCTATTTATACTAATCACACGACGGAATTAGGGTTTCGGAGACTCTTTGGAAGTGAATCTCGGAAAGATATGAAAAAGATACGTAAATCATGCAAAGAAGGGCTGGGAAAAGGCGCGCTAGCCCATCTGCGTCCCTTGGAAGAGGCGCATCGCGCTGCTGCGTCTATTCCGGGAGGTTTCCTCTGCTGAAGAAAGATTTCCGCGTTTGAGTTATGGTAGGACGGAAATAATTCGATTATCTTATGAATATTACGGGATATTATTTGCCAAAAGATAAAATTTATGAAATATGGAATAGAAATATCGGAACATTCCGAACATTCCGACTCGGGATTTAACGGTTATCGAGAAAATGGAGACGGTTTTTTGACCCGAACTCCGAATGTACTCTAATTACTGCCAAAACGACCGTATCAGGACGTAGATGACAACTAAAAGGTCGACATTAATATTTGAGCAAACACTTGACGATAATCTTACGAACTGTCACAAATCGCTCCGCGAATCAAACATGCGGCCCAATCATCACCGGGTGGTTTGCGGGAGGTGTAGAAATGAGGTATCTACAGAGCCCCCACTTTGACTGAGGCTTGGACAAGGCGAAAGTCAAAGTATAGCCATCAGGTCAATCGAAGATTACAACCTGACGACTATGGCGACGCGAGGCGGCTCAAGGAGTCTGAACCAAGGACCTGTCGTCGGGAACATTTTAGAGTCTGTCGACTATCGGGGAGGGTCGTTTAAAGTCCATTAGACTACGTAAGGAAGCTCGCCAGACCATAAGGAGAGATCATACCGAGACTTAATCGAACTTCGCGGGGAAACAAGAAATATTGAAAGCGACGGGACGTCGGTAGAAGCTGTGGGGAATCCGCTTGCGTTAGTCTCAAGCGAATTCGGCAAAACTTGAGGTTGAATCTGCTTGCGTCGGTCTCAAACAAACTCTTCTTTGGGGAATATTTTGACGACTAGGAACATCTTGATCGTCGTGGGAGAAATCTCGAGTGAGCGTTTGCAAAATACTATCACGGGGACGGACGACTAGGAACATCTTGATCGTCATGGAAGGAATCTTGAGTGAGCGATCTTTGCAAAATACTCTCTGCTTGGATATAATGGTCTTGAGCAATACTGCAAAATACTGCTGCGCTGGACAATAGGATATGAGCAATACTGCGAAATACTGCTGCGCTGGATAAAAAATGCGGGCCGGAACGAAAGAAAATCATCGAAACGGACCAAAAGAATATAATAGCGTTGAAGAAGAGGCGCATTAAAGATGGGCCCACAAATAACGAACTCATAACGAATTTTTGAAAATTCGTATGGAGGGAACACGAGGAAGAGGCGCAGCAAGAGCTGCGTCTCTTGGAAGAGGCGCAGCGCCCGCTGCGTCTTTTCCCCAAATTGGCTATTTCCGCGTAAAAACGCGAAATCAGAAGGATTATATTTCATTATTTCGAAACATAATTCTTGCATTTCTCTCTCAAATCTTCACCATTTCCGTCGAGGTTTGATCCAAAAGCTTGCATTAAACATGAATAATCGAGGTATGTGTCTTAATCTTGCATTAATCATCTACATTTGTTGAATTTTGAGTCGCGAAAACTAGGGTTTTCGACCCTTTTGATCGAAAATTTCGGGCTTTTCCCCCAAATGGATTTGCTATGCCAAATTGATGTTAGAAATGGATAGTAGGCAATGTTAGGAACATAACCATGTATTTGCTTTGAATTTTCATCGAGTTTTGAGCCCTTGAGCGAATTTTGAGACGGTTTTACAGCTGAACCGTAAATTGCTTCGAAAATAGCCTTAGGATTGCCCATTGGCGATGAAATTTGATATTTGGGATCCCTGGATGATGGGTAAACTTTCTACCATCTCGAAATTTTGGTTTGTGACAACTTTTTCAGGACACCTTTCTAGGGCATAATCGCCGTTATAACGAAATGCTGCCGAATTTTCGACTTGAACCTGGAACTAGGCTTTGACTTGGACTTGACTTGACCCAATTTATCACATGAGTGATTGGGTTGGCTGGAATATGGCCAAAGATGGCATGGAAAGGACAGTTTTC
The DNA here is from genome assembly GCF_048544455.1 of Silene latifolia. Taxonomy (NCBI): domain Eukaryota; kingdom Viridiplantae; phylum Streptophyta; class Magnoliopsida; order Caryophyllales; family Caryophyllaceae; genus Silene; species Silene latifolia. Next base: position 324,605,778 of record NC_133537.1, read on the forward strand.
AGGGCCCTGAGGGCTCGAAAGCTCCTTAACAAAGGCTTGTCGTCATGTGACGCGGCCTAAATTTACTTTAATGTTGCAGGTGATGAGGCTTCTACTTCTGGGAGGACTCCCATGGAGATAGACGCCAGTACTATTGAGGAGGCTTTAGAGCAGGCCTTTACCGCTGCGGTGATGGCCACTGGAGACGAGGCTCATGAGGAGGAGGCCGTCGAGGAGGAGGAGGCCCCGAGACGGGCCAACGTCGAGGCGAGGAGGTCGTCGGTGAGGGGAGCTCTGCGTGGGTGAGACACAGGAGAGTAGGCACCTCGTGTGGGCTGCAGAGGGTCACCTGTCCTACAGGACGGTGAAGAGCTTGGTAAATAAGAATTCACTACTCATTACCTATTCTCTTTCATTCTTTTTGTCCAAACTTCTTGCAAATTTCATTCAAAACTAAAGATAGCTCTGTTTCAAATCGTAATAGGAGGCCGGGAACATCAGGTCGTTCTCGGGTTACACGACAGCGATGGAGCACTACGAGCGGCTGTCGGCGGAGGAGAGGGCCATGATCGAGTGTGGAGCGTTTGGTCCTCTAGTTCAGGTCTGGAGGGATATCGTGAAGAGGAAGTTGCGGGCCAACCTTAGCCTGGTCCGCGCTTTCTTGGATCGATTCTGGGATACGACTTCCACGTTTCACCTACCTTTCGGTGAGGTGGGAGTCACTCTGGAGGACTACGGCATGATTTCTGGTCTGCCGTGTGGGACCGAGGAGATGGTGTGGCCGGAGACTGCTATGAGGGCGGATTCGGCCGAGGCGAGGAGATTGATCGGCTGGAACTTGTCGCCGAAGGCTGTTGTAGTGCCGGGTTTGGTACCCAGTACCTACGTTCGAGACTACTTTGCAGGGAAGACCCGGCCGGTGACGATCGATGGGAGGAGACTGCTCCTCCTCCTGTCTGGTGAGCGAGAGGGTTCGTCTTTGGCTTTGGTGGTTCCTGTCTTCGATTTACCTCGGAGACAAGGGCGAGAGGCTATCGACGAAGCTTCTTCCCTTTCTTTCTGACCTGAGTTCCCTAGGGCGCTGGGACTGGGTCACTGCTGGTTTTGCGGTCCTCATCCGCTTCATGAGGGCCATGGTTGTCCGGAGTTGATGGAGAAGGGGACTTCTCCGGTCTTTGTCGGACTGGACTCTGTTGGAGGTATGAACCTTCCTTTAGACCAAAGTAAATTCCTTTCTTTATTGAATCACGAAAGATCGTCATTGATTATTCTGTTTTACAGGCATGGGTGCACTCTTACTTCCCGAGTCTCGCGCCCAAGAGGACAGAGCCGCTGGAGAAGGCGTGAAGGATTCGGTGATGTGTCGGACGAAGAGCAAGCGCTCTTCTCACAATGTCTACCGACGGGATGTAAACGCCCTTCAGCTGAGCAGCGTGAGTATCCCACTCGTATTTATATTTCTTGTCCTTTGCTTCTGCTTGATCATAAGAATGATCTTTGCTTTATCTTGTCGCAGTGGGTGCCCAGACCTTGGGCGGAGTACGCTGGAGCGCCTCCTTTTGTCGCTGAGGTCCTTCGACCTAGGAGCCCGAGTCGATTTCTTTGTTGTGGACGTCGATGGGTCTGTGTGGTATCGGGCGAGCGTTTGGCTCGTCAGTGCTCTCGGGGCGCGTTGACGGTTCCCATTGACCCTCCGAGGACGATGTTCAGGGAGCCTACCGAGGCTGAGAGGGAGGCGGACCTGGCTGGTGCCAGTGGCGACGACCTTCTTCTACCTGGCGAGGACTACTCGGCATTTCTTTACGGGAGGTTGGCGTACTGGCCAGTAGTGGTGAGTATCTTTTACTTTTCTTTGATTTGATTTTGAGAATTACGACGAAAGATCGTCGATTAACGAGAACTATTTGTCCTTGCAGGAGGTTGAGGCGGCGGGCATCGAGCCCCCAGTGTACCCCGAGACCCTTGAGTACACTGACGCGACTGGGAGGACGACGATCTCCGAGTTGCGTGACGTTGACGTAGGGTGTGACGGATCTTTGGCCTAGACGATCGGCAAAGATCATCGATTCGGAGGGTGAGCCTCCAGCTTATATACCTTTCGTGTAAGAACACATTTGATTGAACTTGTTCACTTTACTGAGAATTTCTTTTGAAATGCAGGTCGCGCCATCTCGGTTCGTGGCACTATGGAGGGTGGCCAATCGGCTAGGAGCTACCGTCATCGAGGCACTCGTCGGCGGTCGAGGTCGTCAGGTATGAACCTCATTTTATTTCTTTTGATTTTTGATTTTCAGTTTTGTTTGAGTTGATTGACATGAGCCAATTTATTGCTGTTTATAGGCTGGTCGTGAGCTGGAGCGAGAGTTGACCCGATCTCGGGAGGAGACGGCTCGCTTGTCGAGGAGCTCGAGTTTCGGGACGCCGAGATTCTTTGCTCTTACGGCGAGGGTTCTTTGAGTTGGAGGGTGTCCAGCGAGTAGTTTTGTGTAGTTTGGTACATTTGGACATCCGATTTTGAACGTTTTTGGACTTGTTTGGGCGCAAGCCCCGGTTGCTTGGACTTTGGACTTGGTTGGGGCGCAAGCCCCCGGTTGCTTGTACATTTGTATATATGATGGCCACGAGTGCCTTTCTTTGCTGGGTTGTGTTGCTTGTACCTGCAGGTTAGTTCTTGAACAAGTTTGGTAGACAACGGTTTACGCCGTCATGCTGCCGAAATTTACATGGAAATCACACCAAAACATACATTTTATACACATATGGTCTTAATTAGCGCAAAAATGAGACTCAAAAGGACACAAAAATGCAAAAAATTTGCCGGAAATGACCAGACGGTAGGGAGGGTTACCCCCTAAAAAAAGAAAAAAAAAGAAATCTACTAGTGTAGAAATGAAAATGTTGAAATTTGTTAAAAAATGAAAACAAAAGAAAATTATTTCCTAAAAATGAAGCCGGTCTTTTCTGGCGGATTTTTGGAAACAGCAATTCGTATAAATAGAAGCGTCGACGAAGCTTTAAATCATATAATTCTTCCGTCTCTTCTCCGTTAATCCACATTGTAGATACCCGTATCCGTCGATATTGGAATTTATAGAGAACCCGACAAACACCCGATGATGATAGGACACATGTATTCTTTAGTTGTCATTGTCATTATTTGGAGCTCGTTTTACGAGGTAGAATGGGCGTCGTCGATGGAGTATTTTATTAATTTAAATGATATTTAAATTAATGTTTTTTAGTGAGTTCATTTTATTAATTTAAATGATATTTAAATTAAAGTTTTTTTTAGGTAAATTCAATTTAATTTATTTTATTTTGAATTTATTTTCCCGAGTTTATTTTATTGAAAATAAAATAAATAATTGATTTGAAAAATAATTTTATGAATATATTTGATTTGAAAAGTCATTTATTTTAATGTGTTAATTGATTTGAAAAATCGATTTTAAAACCGAAGAAAACTCGTTTCAACCATGTGTTTTTGAGCTCGATTTTAGCTCGGTTTTTGAGCCCGTTTCTTTTGCGAATTGGCACGGATCTCGAGTACACTAACCCACCTAAGCCAATACCCATCCACCCTTGTTCGAACCCCCCAACCACGGCCCAAATTCTCGTCCAAAACAAGCCCCAAACAGCCCGCACCAAACCGAGCAGCCCCTGTTTTGGCAGCTCAATCTCGAGCCCAAAACCCGCTCCAAACACTACCAAAACCCGTACCCATTAACCCTAACCCATACCCTAGTATCCTACCCATATTATCCTAGCTTAATCACCAAGAAAACCCCTCTCAAACCCTCACAAAAACCGATGGACAGCAGCCATACGGGATTGAGCCCGATTGCCTCTCCCTCTCTTTTAACCTATTTTAAACCCTTATAAATACCACCCCTTCACCATACATTCATTCCTCTAAGTTCTCCATACATCCAACCATCACCTACAAGCTTTAAACCTCAGAAACGAACCCTAAACATCCTCCAAAAACCCTAAACAAAACCGACACACAAACTGAAACTGTTTGTGTGTCTCCTTCGAAAACCCTTTCGTTCCTCCATCAAATCACCATAAAAATTCGAGTTTATTGTTTCTAATTAACCACATAACATCCATATACACATTAGATAAAGAATTACGAGCCAAATTGCCCTTGAGAGTACACGAAATTCCTCGAAAAACAGAGTGAAATAACACTCTGTTTTCGCGGTTTCTTCTTGTCTGTCCAGTTCTGTTTGTGCTCGTTTTTCGTGCCCAATAATCCAAAACGAGCAGGGGTTGCTTTAAGATCCCTGTTCTCCTCTCTTTCTAGTTTTCAAAACATCTTTTAAATCGAATTTTCGTCGTGAAACGAGGGAGATATCACTGTTTTAAAATCGCTGTCCAGAAACTTTCCAAAACGCGCGTGTGCTTTGTTCTTCGTCGACGACGGCCTCTCGAGATAAAATCTACCTTTGATTACGACCCAAGACGGTGTCAACGATACATGTAGGTTGAGGGTGCATCAAATCCCCTTCTCTTTCCTTTTTTATTTCGTTTTTTTATGCTTTTTTTATAGCTTGTTTTTTGTTTGTTTTTTTCGTTTGTTTATCGTTTGTTTTAATTTAACTATGAAACTAGTTAGTCCGAGTATGAGTTAAAGTACCACTATGAACACCCGCGTTGACTTGAGATGGGAAAAGAAACCGCTCCTTCTGTCGGTTGTACACCCCCGTCTCATTTACATATCCTCGTGTTCAAAGTAGGGCATAAATAAAGCAATTATCTAACTTTGTTCTTCGTTTTCGACCCTCTTTTGTTTCGGCCAAATCGATGGACCCTAGGACCCGTTGCATGTTAGTTTAACCTCTGATTGTTGACCTATGACATATTTAGATAACATTAATTTAATTTAATAACCTAATTAGACACGATAGGTGGCTTCGACGTAAGTTATAAAATCAATCGACGATTCTGTAAATAATTGAATGCATCTCTCTCTTTCACCTAATTTCTCGCTAGTATAAGAGTGCGTGATTAGCACCTTCTTATTGACACTCGATGAGTTAAATTAATTAGCGAATTTGATCTAATTAGACCCTTTGGGCCGTGTAGAATGCATCCTCATGCGACAATCAATCAACATCGTTTTTAACTCGTTTTCTAACTTGTTTTCGATCCCTTTTCGCAATCATTCGATCTAACCAATGAATCTAACTTAGGAACTAGGTTGGCTTGGTCTTAGCCGTTGGTTGGGCCGTGGTTGAGCCGTGGTTGGCCGTGTGTTTAGCCTTTCCTATTTCGTTTGTTTTCGCATCATTCGTTCTTCATTTTGTTTTGTCACTTGTAATTAATTTATGTTTCTTTGAGTCACGTTTTGTAATTCGTTTGTAATTAGTTCTCCTTTTTTGAGTCAAAACCTTTTCTGAAAACCTTAGTTTTGTTTGGTTAGACGGTTGTTCCCAATGCTTGTAGGAGCGTAGTAAACCGCGTGTTGTCTAAAGCAACATGGCCCGGTTTATGCTAATGCATGCTTTGGTGCGTAGCCCTATGTCTAATTCGATGAGATTAAGTGAGAGCACGCAACACGAGAAGTGACCCAAGGCCGTGTGTCATGTAGGCCGTGGGTCACCTCCCCTTTGTGCACGGTTTTCAAGGCCTAATGGCCGTGTGTTTTGTGTCGTGTTTTGAGTTGTATGTAGCGAATGTAATTAGATCGAGTTGTAATTTATTTATCGTTGTGTCGGCATGAAATGCCTGGTTTGTAATAGGTAGATCCCAACGGCTCCCCCATTCCCCTTTAAGCCTTGTTTGTTTGTTTGAATGTTGTTTAGATCAATCAACCCACATGCTAAATTACAACTTTGACAAAGTTAGTTTAGTTGCATCTAAAACGACATAGAAATTGTTGTCACATGTTAGGGTTAAAACAACGTTTGCATATCATACATCGCAGTAGCTATGACCTTGTTTGAAATCCGACACTTGACTTAGTAGAGGCCGTTATTGACGGGCGGGGTTGGGTGTCCTTATGGGCTTCCCAACACGTACCCTCACCCCTTACTCAAGATCTATGGTTTGTGGATCCGTCTAAATACCATTGGATTACGAGAGTCATTCAAATCGAGTGATATAGGATACAAGTCTTTATCTTTAATCACTCGTAGTCGATTGGCTTTATGCTTTTTGATGAAAGGTGTAAAGTTGACTTGAACGGTTCCAAGTTCCCAAAAAACTTGGTGGCGACTCTAATATGTCTTAATTCGATTCGAAAGAACCTCGAGTCGATTATGCGGGTGTGGATCCCTCGGACAGCGGTTCCCGAGGGCCTTGTCCACGATTTGGCGACTCGTGGGACGAGAGGACTAGTTACACTGTGTTTCTAGGGTCTTTTCCTCCGAGGTGAAACTTGAAAAGAAAGTGTTGGAAAGTAAAACATTACTCATAGTGCTACGATTCATGCATAAACCCTTAAGGACTTGCCCGGGCCGTCCCAGCGTTTCTTCGTGATGCGTGGGGGGCGACGTCCCACTATGCCAGGAAGCTGCACATTGCTCGCTTCCACTTCGCCTCGCGTGGTTCTTGGGAGTGGGGACGATCTTCTAGATACTTTACCTTAAGACACCTTGCTCTATAAGACCGCAAAAGGATGGAGGGCATAGACCTTCTTGTAGAAGACTTGCCGAGACTTAGAGATGTCTAGGAGCATACATCCTTATAACATGAGAATGACAATGTGCAATGTGTTTTCCCGAGTCTTTATTTTCGAAAATTCCCATGTCCTTTTCAAAACCGAACTTTTGAACAACTTATTTTCAAAATAGCATGGTTTTAAAAACGCGGAACGCTGCCCAAGTAGGACTAGAAATTTCGGCCCAAAATGAGCTTTTATAGCGTGACATGATTGCCCATTTCAAATCTCATTTTCAAATCAATCCTTCATTTTTCAAAATCAATCCAAAATGTTTCTCGAACCTCAACCAAGCATGAAATGCGTCGAGTCGTGTCCGGGTCATGGCCGTGTTAGGCAGGGTGTGTTTCGTTCTAAGAGTCTAGAACACGACCTTGTTGGGTCACCCAAGCTCACCTCTTGGGCTTTGAGTCATGTTGGTCGACCTTTTGGTCTAGGATAGTCCACAAAAAACGTCCAAGCTAGGCCCTTTAGGACGTTTTCACTCGAATCCATGGGCTATGTTAGCCCAATCACGGGTTTAGTCACACCAAGTCCAGTTTAGAATCGAGTTATGACAGTTTGAGTCATGTCGTTTTGTCGAGTCTAAAATGAACCGATGTCTAAATCAAACCGTGAATCGAATCTTTGTTAATCAATCTCAAGTCGAGTCTTTGTTCGAGTCAAGTAGGGGTCGAGTCCTTAAGTGTGCAGGGGCTCTTACTTTAAATATTGACTCAGTACGGGGTTTTCTTGTAGAAAGGCCGCCGAAAACCCGACGTCAAGCAATGGAAGATGCTGTTAACAAGCTCACTGAGGCCGTGAACCTCATGATGACTAGAATGGATGCGATCGAATCTAAGCTGGGTGAAGATTCCTCTTCATCCACCCCACCTCTGACTGATCTGGAGAAACGGTTCAAGTTCATTGAAGACCGTCGAAGCTCTCCGGGGAAGAACATCCACTATGAAAATGCTAGGGCCTATGCCCCAGTTCAAGATAAGTTGCCCACGAACATGGTACTCACTGATATCCCAAAGTTTAAGGGCACAGAAGATCCAGTCCACCATGTTAAGGCCTATAAGGGGTACTTAGCATTGAAGGGAGTACCTGCTGACATGCTCTCTGAAATTTTCGCCCAATCTCTGGGAGAACACCCGAAGGCGTGGTTCTACAATCTTGACCTTAAGAACTTCCTCACTTTCGAAGATATTACGGTGGAGTTCGCAAGCACTATCTTGACAATGTTGAGATTCAAACCAACATAAGGACTTTGGAAGTAATGACACGAAGGAGAAAGAGGGCTTTCTTGAATTCCTCGTAAGATGGCGCGCCTGAAAGCGTGAAGCTAGCCAAAAAGCCACGATGAAGTCGAAATGGTAGATAAGTTCGTAAAGAATCTACGACCTGTTTACCGCAATGCTCGAAATACAGAATTTCGGTTCTTTCAAAGAATTGATAAGAATTGGGATAAAGGTAGAAGATGACGTCCGAATGGCAGAAGTTGAGAAGCCAAAAGGGTACCAAGGGGCCTCATCGTCTAAGGGCAAGGCCCCAGCAACGGCCCATATTGATGAAGCCATCAATCTCTTAGAAGGGCAATCGAAAAAGTCGCAGCGCCAAACACCTAGGGCATTCACCGATATTGGATGCACTTATCCATACGCTCTCCAAAGGCTCATAGCCCAAGGAAAGTCAAGCCTATTGGTCCAACTCAGGACCCTCCCGCCGATCAACAAGGTAAATGGTATAAACCAAATGCCTCGTGTCTTTCATCAAGGGAAAGGCCATGATATCGAAAGGTGCTATCGATCGAAGCACGAAATCCAAGACATGATTGAGAATGGAACACTCCCGATCCAGTGTCAAACCCAATAACATCTCCAATCCATTTGCCGATCACGCCAACTTTGTTTCTGTCGAAGACAATGTCGATTATTCCCATCTTATCCGCCCATGTCACTGGAAAGGAGTGTTTATCGGGAATATATTTGTGGATTGCTCTGAATTCTTGCCAAGCCCGAAGAATGAAATTCGAGTCGAGAGTCTTGCCCTAGAATGTACTCCTCTCATTAACGAAGTTAATAAAAGACAATTGGATTCACCAACCTTCATCATTGGCGTAGATCCTCAGAGGACTACCTCGGGATGGAGGCAAACCATCACAGGGATCAAGGACTAGAATCGAGCATCTAAGCTGAAAGCTGAACAAGGGAAAGCTCAAGACCAGATTTGAAAAATTATGAGTCAGGATCTGTTTTCTTATCTTAGTCGAGTCGGGTCTAGAACTTTCGTTTTTTTGAATTTGAGTCGTTTGTTCCACGATGACCTAGGGTGTGTCCTAGGAATCGTTCCTTCGAGTCTGTTAAGCATTTGTCATTCCAATAAAAGTTGCAGTTTCGTTTCCAAGTATCCCTTGTTTTCAATCCTCAATCATTCCGAAACATGATAAAACGCACAACACACTCAAAGGAATCCCTGGGGTAGAAATATGTCCTGTTTCAAAATGTAAGGTACACTAGGATCCCGTGTTTGATTCCTTTACCTATTCCATGTCTGGTGGTAGAAAACCTCCATCTGAACCAATGTTTGTGACAAGCTTTTAGATGATTCTACGACAAACCCAGACTAGCTCCTTGTTTCCCCTATCGATGATGGAAGGCAAGCCTTTTCCCCAACAAAATCATCCCATCTCGAAGAGAGAAGATATCAACCCGTTCTAACAAGGAATTGTTAGTTCTTACCCAAATTAGTTGGCGAAGCCATGTTTTCAAGGTGTATCCATTTATGACTAAGAGAATGAATAGAAGATCATTTTCAAAGAGAGAAAAAAGATGAAAAAGAATGCGAAAAAATGAGAAAACGAGAAAAATTGGAAAAACGAAAAAAATGAAAAAAAATGAAAAATAAAAAAAAAGATGAAAGAAAAAAGAAAAAAGAAAAAAAGATGTTGAAGTTGTTGCGGAATGCTTTTTGGTTGAATGTCGAAGTTACGGAAGCCAGAATTCAAGTCAAGTACCCATAGTTGAAGTTCAATGGGCGAAGCCCAAAAGCGTAAGTAGTAACCTCTTTACCCTCTAAGTCCTTCCTGAAACAGTTACAAAGGGATAGTCGGGAATTTTGAGAATTATTCCGCTTGTGTTGTTACACCCAGCCTTTAGGGTCCAGACATGGAAATTTGAACCCACATCATTTTTCAACCCATTTGCACTCGTGGTTCATCAAACCCGAGACACCTATTCCAACCACATCAGCAGCCATAGCCCTTGGCCTTAGCACCACAAAACAAACCTTCAGAATGATGGTTAACCATTTCAACTTGTTATTACCAAGCTCCACATCCCAAAAGATCCAAGCCTTTTTTGTACCAACCCTAGACACGGGATTTAACATTACCTTACAGGCTAGAATGGGATACGACATGATACCTTAGGTGAAACCTTCGAGTGTGTACACATAATCAAAATGCCATGTTTATGCACCAAGATCGAACTACGTCGGATTTGATTTCGCTCCACGCGAATACGTAGGCAGTCCTTCAGAATAAGGGATTCAATCCACTCATCAACCAAGTTGTCATCTTGTCGGTTTCTTACGGGTCTTAACCAAGTCCAAATGAGGCCACCTTTGTTTGAGTCGGTCTTAGCACTCGATGTAGGCTAGGATAAGGATATAGGTTCAGATGAGTAATTTCAAGTCTCGGAATGAGCTTTATCTAACGGTTTAGGCAAAGATGCCGAGTCATATAGATGTAGGTTTGTGTTGGGAACAGAAAATATGAAAAACCCGTTGAAAAGAAAGAAGGCGTGGAAGAAAAAATAGTAAAAGCCCGCTGAAAAGAAAGAAGGCGGTGGCAAGAAATGATGAAACTCGCTGAAAAGAAAGGAGGCGAGGAGAAGAGTGACAGAATGTTCCCAACAAGAGTGAAGTGTGATGTCTAAGTGCTTTCATAAGATCAGTCTGTGTTTAGTGTCGGGCGAAGCCAACGTTGTTGCTCTGTGAGTTTAATCCACCTTGTCAATGCCAAGTGATCTTGATTCCCATGTGCCCTTGGGAGCACGCCCATGCCATACGATATCTCCGTCCCAAGTCCGATGTCCTTGTGATTCCCATTTGCCATCTTTTGGTGTCGGAACGGCCAATTTACATTTCTACCCCCAACAAGTCAATATTTGAACTAAAACTCATGCACACTTACGGTTTTATGTTCCTTTTTGTATTACGGTAGCGGGCTACGCCCACGTTGTTTACGAGTCGTACAGAGTGTCTGAGTCGTATTTCATGCTCACCCATCAAGGTTCGATTTCAAAAAATATCAAAATTCCAAAAACTTTTTGCGAATTGTGGATAGATGATCCAAGTAGTGGAATCCTTGCGGGTCGATGATCCAATCCTTCGAAATTCAAAAATTCAAAATTCAATTTTCGGGTCGATGACCCAATCATTCAAAATTTTCAAATTCAATTTTCGGATCGATGACCAAATCATTCAAAATTTTCAAACTCAAATTTCGGGTCGATGACCCAACATTCTAAGTGATTTCAATTTCAAACTTCGGGTCGAGGGCCCAATTATTCAAAACTTTCAAATTCAATTTTCGGGTCGATGACCCAATATTTCAAATGATCCAATTTCAAGATCGATGATCCAAATGTGCTTATGTGATGATTATTGCTAGTACATTTTTCTATGTTTCAAATATAGCAGGATATGCTTCAACTGGGGGCTCTAAAGTCTTCGACTTTAGAGCCATTAGAATCAGGGGGCTCGAAGCCGTTGGCTTCGAGACCATTATCAAGATGAAAAGGATGACATCCACTCAGAATTCAATTCAATACAAGAGTATGAAATGGAAGAATTCCGTAGCTGAAAGCAAATGATGAAAGCGGCGGCAACCTCCTCGGAAGGTCCCGTCCCATTCGGACAAGCGCCAGCAGATGATAAATTTTGGGCCAATGTCAACAGATGATGAATTTTGGACATACGCCAGCAGATGATAAAACTTTGGGCATGTGTCAGCAGCTGCCGAACTACGACGCGGGTTTGATTCCGTCAGAAACGGATACGTAGGCGCCTAAGGATAAGGCTCAATCCACCATTTATGCAATTTATGGGTCGATGACCAACGATGATATTTCGACGCAACAGAAGCAAGAGTCAACCCCAACGAAGTTTCAGGTATGATCTCTTCTTATGGTCAAGTGAGCTTATATACGCAAGTCTAATGGACTATAAACGACCCGAAGAATCCTCAGGTCGAGAGGGACCTGGGGTATACTTTGACTTTCGCCTTGTCCAAGCCTCAGTCAAAGTGGGGGCTCTGTAGATACCCGTATCCGTCGATATTGGAATTTATAGAGAACCCGACAAACACCCGATGATGATAGGACACATGTATTCTTTAGTTGTCATTGTCATTATTTGGAGCTCGTTTTACGAGGTAGAATGGGCGTCGTCGATGGAGTATTTTATTAATTTAAATGATATTTAAATTAATGTTTTTTAGTGAGTTCATTTTATTAATTTAAATGATATTTAAATTAAAGTTTTTTTTAGGTAAATTCAATTTAATTTATTTTATTTTGAATTTATTTTCCCGAGTTTATTTTATTGAAAATAAAATAAATAATTGATTTGAAAAATAATTTTATGAATATATTTGATTTGAAAAGTCATTTATTTTAATGTGTTAATTGATTTGAAAAATCGATTTTAAAACCGAAGAAAACTCGTTTCAACCATGTGTTTTTGAGCTCGATTTTAGCTCGGTTTTTGAGCCCGTTTCTTTTGCGAATTGGCACGGATCTCGAGTACACTAACCCACCTAAGCCAATACCCATCCACCCTTGTTCGAACCCCCCAACCACGGCCCAAATTCTCGTCCAAAACAAGCCCCAAACAGCCCGCACCAAACCGAGTGCCCTGTTTTGGCAGCTCAATCTCGAGCCCAAAACCCGCTCCAAACACTACCAAAACCCGTACCCATTAACCCTAACCCATACCCTAGTATCCTACCCATATTATCCTAGCTTAATCACCAAGAAAACCCCTCTCAAACCCTCACAAAAACCGATGGACAGCAGCCATACGGGATTGAGCCCGATTGCCTCTCCCTCTCTTTTAACCTATTTTAAACCCTTATAAATACCACCCCTTCACCATACATTCATTCCTCTAAGTTCTCCATACATCAAACCATCACCTACAAGCTTTAAACCTCAGAAACGAACCCTAAACATCCTCCAAAAACCCTAAACAAAACCGACACACAAACTGAAACTGTTTGTGTGTCTCCTTCGAAAACCCTTTCGTTCCTCCATCAAATCACCATAAAAATTCGAGTTTCTTGTTTCTAATTAACCACATAACATCCATATACACATTAGATAAAGAATTACGAGCCAAATTGCCCTTGAAAGTACACGAAATTCCTCGAAAAACAGAGTGAAATAACACTGCATTTTTCGCGGTTTCTTCTTGTCTGTCCAGTTCTGTTTGTGCTCGTTTTTCGTGCCCAATAATCCAAAACGAGCAGGGGTTGCTTTAAGATCCCTGTTCTCCTCTCTTTCTAGTTTTCAAAACATCTTTTAAATCGAATTTTCGTCGTGAAACGAGGGAGATATCACTGTTTTAAAATCGCTGTCCAGAAACTTTCCAAAACGCGCGTGTGCTTTGTTCTTCGTCGACGACGGCCTCTCGAGATAAAATCTACCTTCGATTACGACCCAAGACGGTGTCAACGATACATGTAGGTTGAGGGTGCATCAAATCCCCTTCTCTTTCCTTTTTTATTTCGTTTTTTTATGCTTTTTTTATAGCTTGTTTTTTGTTTGTTTTTTTTCGTTTGTTTATCGTTTGTTTTAATTTAACTATGAAACTAGTTAGTCCGAGTATGAGTTAAAGTACCACTATGAACACCCGCGTTGACTTGAGATGGGAAAAGAAACCGCTCCTTCTGTCGGTCGTACACCCCCGTCTCATTTACATATCCTCGTGTTCAAAGTAGGGCATAAATAAAGCAATTATCTAACTTTGTTCTTCGTTTTCGACCCTCTTTTGTTTCGGCCAAATCGATGGACCCTAGGACCCGTTGCATGTTAGTTTAACCTCTGATTGTTGACCTATGACATATTTAGATAACATTAATTTAATTTAATAACCTAATTAGACACGATAGGTGGCTTCGACGTAAGTTATAAAATCAATCGACGATTCTGTAAATAATTGAATGCATCTCTCTCTTTCACCTAATTTCTCGCTAGTATAAGAGTGCGTGATTAGCACCTTCTTATTGACACTCGATGAGTTAAATTAATTAGCGAATTTGATCTAATTAGACCCTTTGGGCCGTGTAGAATGCATCCTCATGCGACAATCAATCAACATCGTTTTTAACTCGTTTTCTAACTTGTTTTCGATCCCTTTTCGCAATCATTCGATCTAACCAATGAATCTAACTTAGGAACTAGGTTGGCTTGGTCTTAGCCGTTGGTTGGGCCGTGGTTGAGCCGTGGTTGGCCGTGTGTTTAGCCTTTCCTATTTCGTTTGTTTTCGCATCATTCGTTCTTCATTTTGTTTTGTCACTTGTAATTAATTTATGTTTCTTTGAGTCACGTTTTGTAATTCGTTTGTAATTAGTTCTCCTTTTTTGAGTCAAAACCTTTTCTGAAAACCTTAGTTTTGTTTGGTTAGACGGTTGTTCCCAATGCTTGTAGGAGCGTAGTAAACCGCGTGTTGTCTAAAGCAACATGGCCTGGTTTATGCTAATGCATGCTTTGGTGCGTAGCCCTATGTCTAATTCGATGAGATTAAGTGAGAGCACGCAACACGAGAAGTGACCCAAGGCCGTGTGTCATGTAGGCCGTGGGTCACCTCCCCTTTGTGCACGGTTTTCAAGGCCTAATGGCCGTGTGTTTTGTGTCGTGTTTTGAGTTGTATGTAGCGAATGTAATTAGATCGAGTTGTAATTTATTTATCGTTGTGTCGGCATGAAATGCCTGGTTTGTAATAGGTAGATCCCAACGGCTCCCCATTCCCCCTTAAGCCTTGTTTGCTTTGTTTGAATGTTGTTTAGATCAATCAACCCACATGCTAAATTACAACTTTGACAAAGTTAGTTTAGTTGCATCTAAAACGACATAGAAATTGTTGTCACATGTTAGGGTTAAAACAACGTTTGCATATCATACATCGCAGTAGCTATGACCTTGTTTGAAATCCGACACTTGACTTAGTAGAGGCCGTTATTGACGGGCGGGGTTGGGTGTCCTTATGGGCTTCCCAACACGTACCCTCACCCCTTACTCAAGATCTATGGTTTGTGGATCCGTCTAAATACCATTGGATTACGAGAGTCATTCAAATCGAGTGATATAGGGTACAAGTCTTTATCTTTAATCACTCGTAGTCGATTGGCTTTATGCTTTTTGATGAAAGGTGTAAAGTTGACTTGAACGGTTCCAAGTTCCCAAAAAACTTGGTGGCGACTCTAATATGTCTTAATTCGATTCGAAAGAACCTCGAGTCGATTATGCCGGGTGTGGATCCCTCGGACGCAGTTCCCGAGGGCCTTGTCCACACACATAAAAACTCCCAAAATAAATTTTCAAGAGAAAATTGTCATCATGAATACTTTGGAGATCCGCTTGAAGGAATGGACTAATGAATTCTCGAATATTGAGAAGCACGACATGGGTGCTCATAACCTTGGGTCTTTATTGAGTTTGAAACTCATTAAGGTTGTAAAACCGTTCTTGGATGCTTGCCTTGACTATTGGGACCCAAATTATCATGTTTTCGCGTTCCCAGGTGGTGATATTTGTCCTTTTCCGGAAGAAATTGCCGCTATTGGTGGGTGGGACCCCGAGCATTTACCTGCCATTTCTTCCACTTCACAAGGGTATAAGAGCAAATTCAGAGACCTGCTCGGATTGACTAGACTTGAGGTGGATCGTCTAGTTACCTCGAAAGGCGTGAGAATGTTGGACTTTGTAGACCGATTCATTAACAGGGCCGACCCCACTGTCTCTTATGTTGCTAGGAGGAGAGCATTTGGCTTTTGTTTGCTGCATGTGTATGTCTTCCATGGACACGTTGATGAAGATTTGCGAGGTGATCCCCGTCTTTTGGGTCTTATCGAGCAAATGGAGTCGCGCAGAGCCCGGCTTGTTTATGCTTAGGGAGATTATCTTGGGTTTGGATAATAGGAAATCCAACCGCGATCTGCCACTTTTGGGGAGTCCCGTTATCTTACAGGTAAAAGGCACCCTTTTTTTTCTTTTTTTCTTTTTTTCTTTTCGTTTTTTTTTTTTTTTTTTTTTTTGTTTTGTTTTTTGTTTGGGTGTCTAATACCCGCTTTTGGTAGGTTTGGCTTATGGAACGGCTCCACCGCTCGAGCCCCGGTTCATGCACTTTCCTATCATTCCCGTATGATTGCGATGAGGACGCGGTTGTACATGGTGGACTTCACCCGGGTCTGTGACTATTGGAAGAACAAGCTGAAGAATGATGATGGCCCGTTGATTAGGTGGGTTGTACCGTGGTGGCACCTCAAGTCTGTCACTGGAGTGTCTTCTTTGGATCCCACTAGGTCCGTTCGCATTCCGGGACTGGAGTTCATGGTATGCATCTTTCCGGAAAGATTGATGAGGCAAGTTGGGCTGAAGCGGACTATCCCGAGGCTTGATGATACCGCCTGCAGATCGCCGTAGCGCTTACCACCGAGAGCCGAAGAGAGTGGGCCATCAAATGGGCCCAAAGGAACATGTGGTTCTTGAGCTTCTCCGCCAATGCTTTGTGGGTGTCGGATTCCTATCTGAGGTGGAGAAAGGCTGCAACTTCGGAAGAACGCGAAAGATCGAGGAAACGCGAGCTGTTGACTACAAGGTGCGCGAGGAGAGAAAGAGAAGGAGAAGCATCCGACGAAGGAGAAGAAGAAGCTGGTTTTCAAGTCATTCATCCTTCGAAGAAATCAAAGACTACTCCTGTTGCGGAAATGGTGGTTGGCAAGAATGGAAGAGTCAGGCCTCGAGAAAGACCGTTGGTGATTAGGTCTGAAGTGGTGCAAGAGCGTCCGGCTCGAGATCGTGACAAGAAATATGACAAGAATGACAAGGGCAAGGGGAAGATGGAGGAATAGCTCGAGGTTGAATCCTGTGAAGGATTGCCTACGTATCCACTTAAAAAAGCGAAATCAAACCCTTGCGCGTAGTTCGAGTAAATGTAAAAGAATAATTGTTCGAAGCAAGAGCTTGTAATGAACATAGAAAATAAGCATGAGCTTTTGCTTGTTCTCAAGGTGCGAATTTAGTTTATTTGATGATGTGAGGATGACAATCTTGTCAAAATGCAAGAGCATAGTGACACTTAGCTTATTTCAGCTTGGCCAGGGGCCGTTTATTTAGTGCCACAAGAGCGACACATGGGTTTACGCGAGGCGCGTTTTTGTCCTATTCTAGGCATAGTATCGTTTCAGTTGGTCAAGGTTTGTGGGGTTTGAAAACTCATTCCCATCTAGGTCTGTGATTCTAACCGCACCCCCTGGGAGTATGGATTTGACTAGATATGGTCCGGCCCAATTAGGTTTGAATTTTCCCCTTGGGTCGACAGGTAAAAGAGCTCTAACCGATTTGAGTACTAAGTCTCCTTCTTTGATGTTTCTTGGCCTAACTCTTTTGTTGAAAGCTCGTTTGATACGTGCTTGATATGTTTGGACATTATGTAAGGCGCGTAGCCTACGTTCATCCAGGAGGATGAGTTTTTCATATCTATCCCTCTTCCAATCGGCTTCAGGGATTTGACTTTCGAGTAGAATGCGTAAGGATGGTATTTCTAGCTCGACTGGTTGTACGGCTTCCATGCCGTAGGTCAAATAGAAAGGAGTAGCCCCAGTGGGCGTCCTAACTGATGTACGATACCCCCACAGAGCAAAGGGTATCTTGCTTGGCCAATCTCTATAGTTGTCAGTCATTTTCTTGAGAATTGTGACAACGTTCTTGTTTGCCGCTTCTACCGCGCCGTTAGTCTGTGGTCTATAGGGCGAAGAGTGGTGATGCTTAATCTTATATTTGGCTAGCAATTGCTCGGTTTCGGCTTGGAAGTGTGACCCATTATCGCTGATGATCTCATGTGGGCAACCATATCGACAGATGATGTTGTTTTGTATGAATTTTGCCACATTTTTAGCCGTAAGACCAGTGTAAGAAGCCGCTTCTACCCACTTGGTGAAATAGTCGATTGCTACTAGAATGAAACAGTGACCTCCTTTTCCGGCTGGGATTATTTTCCCGATTATGTCAATTCCCCATGCAGAAAATGGCCAAGGAGATGTCATCGTGTATAGCAACGAAGGAGGGACATGTTGTACATTCCCGAAGATTTGGCAATTGTGGCAATGTCTCACGTATTTGATGCAATCAGATTCCATAGTGGTCCAATAATACCCTAAACGTGTGATTTTCTTTGCCATCATAGGCCCACTCATGTGGGGACCGCATTCTCCGTCGTGGACTTCTTCCATCACCTTTCGTGCCTGTGAATGATCAAGGCAACGTAGGACTACACCAAGAGGTGTTCTTTTGTATAATTCTCCTTGCATCAGAATGTATTGGGAAGCTAATAGGCGTATAGCACGTTGTCCCCTTTTGTCCATATCTGGTGGATAGGTACCATTAAGCTTAAAATTCAGGATCGCTTGGAACCAGGGTTCCTGTGCGATTTCTTCTTCATCGGTGATTTGGTGGACATAAGCCGGCTCTGACCGTCGTTCGATGCACAAAGGCATGTCCATCATGTGATCTGGCATATATATCAAAGATGCAAGTTTCGCAAGAGCGTCCGCAAATTGATTTTCCTCTCGAGGTAGGTGTAAGTAGGTTACGTGATCGAAGAATTGAGCCACTTGGTCTATCCTAGCCTGATATGGTGCGAGGCTTTCGCTTCGGATTTTCCAGGATCCTGTAACTTGGTTGATGATCAGTGATGAATCCCCATGTACTCGGAGGTTTTTGATGCCTAAGCTTACTGCCGCTTGTAGTCCAATGAGACAAGCTTCATACTCTGCAGCGTTGTTTGTCACCTCGAAGTCGAGTTTGACAGCAATCGGTGTATGCTCACCTTTAGGAGAAATGAGCAAAACTCCTATTCCGAATCCTCTTAAATTTGATGCCCCATCAAAGTATAGATCCCAGGAGTCTACATCTGTTTGAAGTATATCCTCGTCGGGAAATGACCAAGTATCTATGGTTTGTGCGTCGTTGATAGGATTTTCTACGAAGAATTCGGCGACGGCGCGATCTTTTATGACTTTTAGTGGCACATATTTGAGGTCGAATTCTGAGAGCATCAGAGTCCACCTTGCAAGACGTCCGTTGAGGACGGGTTTCTCGAAGAGGTATTTGACTGGATCCATTTTGGAATATATTTTGACGGAGTAGCTAAGCATGTAGTGACGTAGCTTCTTCGTTGCCCACACAAGAGCGAGGCATGTCTTTTCGAGTTGCGAGTATTTGCACTCATATTCCAAGAACTTCTTACTTAGATAGTAAATAGCTCTTTCTTCACTTCCTACAGTTTGAGCCAGATAGCACCCATGGCCGTTTCGATTCTTGTGAGATATAAACCAAGAGGTTGATCTCGTTGTGGCGGCATGAGCACTGGTGGTTTAGCCAATATCTCCTTGATTCGGTCAAACGCCTTTTGACAATCATCATCCCACATGGTGTGGTCTGTTTTCTTGAGTTTCTTGAAGATAGGCTCGCAAATCATGGTAAGTTTCGATATGAATCGACTTATATATTGTACCTTTCCCAGGAATCCTCTGACTTCTTTTTCTGTTTGAGGTTGTGGCATTTCGATCAGAGCTTTGATTTTTGAGGGATCTATTTCTATTCCTCTTTGACTAACCACGTATCCCAGGAGTTTGCCAGATGTTACCCCAAATGTGCATTTCTGAGGATTGAGTCTCATGTTGTACTTTCGTAGCCTCGCGAAGAACTTGCGAAGGTTTGCAATATGTCCCTCTCTTTCCTTAGATTTGACGATCATGTCATCTACATATACCTCAACTTCTTTGTGCATCATGTCATGTAGGAGTGTAGTTGCGGTGCGTTGGTATGTAGCTCCGGCGTTAATCAATCCGAATGGCATTACTGTATAGCAATATGTTCCCCATTGGGTGACGAATACGGTCTTGTGCATATCTTCTATGGCCATCTTGATTTGGTTATAACCCGCATATCCATCCATGAGGATAGTAATGCGTGGTCTGCAGTATTGTCCACCAATATGTCAATGTGAGGTAGAGGGAAGTCATCTTTCGGACTTGCTTTGTTCAAGTCCCTGAAGTCAACACAAACACGGATTCTCCCATCCTTTTTGGGCACAGGTACTATGTTAGCTACCCAGTCAGAGTACTCGGAAACTTTGATGAACCCGGCTTTGAATTGTTTATCCACTTCTTCCTTAATCTTTAGAGCCCATTCTGTTCTCATTCGTCGAAGCTTCTGTTTCACAGGTTTGAAACCCGGCTTAATCGGAATCTTATGCTCGGCGATATCCCTGTCGATCCCTGGCATGTCTTTGTAGGACCAAGCGAAAACGTCTTTGAATTCATTTAGGAGGTCTATGAAATCGGCCTTTTCGGTAGAGCTCAAGGTAGTCCTTATCCTAAGTTCTTTGGGTTCTAATTCGGTTCCTACGTTGATGGGTTCGGTATCTTCTATTACTGGTCCCCCTTCCCCTTCCTGTAATATTTCTTTGGCTACGTAGGGAGGTATTTCGGTCAAGTCTGGGTCTTGGTCATCCTCAGTATCATCGTAAACAGAATTGCACTCGAAAGAACACAGAGAGTAAGCAGAACCTGATTTATTCATATTAAGATTTGAGTAAAGTTGAAACAAAGAAGCCAACTGATCCATGGTCAGTGGCGGCAAAGGGACAGTAGTTGGGACATTTCCCAAACTACCGTGACTACTCGAGGCTAAGCTAGGAGAAACGAAGGGAGTGGGGATGACAACAGGAGTAGATTCTCTAATGACTCCTCTAGACTCTGACTCCGACTCCGACTCCGACTCGAACTCGTCGTCTTCTGGTTCTCCTTTGAACATCTCTCCTTCTCCAGTAGTGAGCTTGAAGAGCCTTCCTTGGTTGTTGGTCCATTTGATAGATTTTCTCCATCCTTTCTGCTGCTTTGTGTCGATTTCTGTGATCAACGCGGTGGGGTTGAAGCGATCGTCCTGAAGTATCATGGTAATGATCTCATCCTGCGCGGCCCTAATGAATCGGTCTTCTCCAAACAATAGGCTCACAGCTTGTTCGTCGAAGCAAGGTGCTTGACGGGTTTTGACGGTAGGAACCGTTTCGGGAGGAATGAAGTAGCAATCGTGAAAGATCTCGATTCCGGCTAACTTCCTCTCAAGATAATGCCAAGGTTCGGGAAACCCGTGGAAGAGTTCTGAACTCCCTTCTTGAACGAAGTACCCATTTAGAGTGGGGAGATATGGTCTCATTTGGACTCCCACGTGCTTGCGATTTTGGACTTGAGCGAGCATTTCGAGGACTTCTTCTTTTGTAGGTTTGTACCCTAGTCCAAGTGGTATCCTTGTCGAGTTGCCTTCCTTGTATGGTGCGAAGGTGTTCTTCCGAATTGGGTTTAAAGGCATTCCAGGGAAGTATCCCTGGGATTTGAGTATGTGGTTGACCACCAAGTTAGAGTAGGGATTATAGTATAAGGGTGCCAACTCACTTTCTATGACGTTTACACTTTGGAAGCCCCCAAGTTCGTATATGGGATCCGCAAGGACTTGATTGTTTGATTGCTTCTCGATTATTGCCTTGATGGGTGACGAAGTGATCATCACTACTTTGCCATTTAGTGGGATCTTGATCTTTTGATGAAGAGTGGATGTTACCGCTTTGGAAGCGTGAATCCAAGGCCTTCCCAGAAGTATGTTGAATGAAGCTTCGATGTCCACTATTTGGAAGTTAACCTTCCGTTCGATTGGTCCCGTGGCTATGGTTAGGCTAGCAAGTCCAACCACTTTTTGTCGTGTGCCGTCATATGCACGTACACCTTGGTTGGTAGGAGTCCAATCCGACTCTTTCATGCCTAGTTTATATGCCGTTTTGAGGGGTATGACGTTGACCGCAGAGCCATCATCTACCAAAGTCATTGGCACGTTCTTCTTTAGACAAATGACAGTGATGTATAGAGCAAGGTTGTGACTAGCGCCAAAAGGTGGCAAGTCTTCATCCGAGAAAGTAATAGGATTACTTAGCTTAGGTGATTCTTGGAAGACCAAGTTGACTACATCTTCAGGAGTGGAGTTATGTGCTACATTCAATTTGGCCAAAGCTTGCAGTAAAGCTTGGCGATGTGGAAATGAGCTTGCCACTAGTTGCCAGACTGAAAGATCAGCCTTGGTCTTTTGTAATTGCTTGAGCAAATGATCAGTGGGGTCATCTTCGTTGTCATTTGGTGTGATGACGTTGGTTGGACCGTTTTGAGTAGTGCTTTGATATGGACGACCCGAACGAGTTAGGTGATCCACATCTTGGTCTTCACCATTTTGGACTATTTCCTTGACTAAGGAGTTTTCAATGAGATATTCGTCTTCATCATCATCGGCCCAAACCCCATTGATTGCAGCTAGTTCCTTCATTCTCATGATATCACTTTCTAGTTGTATGATTTGATCGACTAATTTATCAACCACGGCGACTACTTCTTGCATAGTGGCATTTTGAGAGAAGATCAATGGTATGCGTTCTTTAGGTATTGCATTAGGATTGCGTAAGGTCGTTACCATGTCTTCTAGTTCCCACACTTGTCTATCTACACTCCTTGCCCATGCGATGAAGTCGGAAATGGTAGGGGAGATAGTAGAGTATAGCCTTTCTTTCTCAATTGCATGAATTTCATTTTCGGTGGGAGAAATGAGATGTGAGCAATCTAAGGTAGATTCGTCACTTGTAATCACTAGAACTCCAAGAGGATTCTGAGTGTTGTTGGGCTTACCTCCTGGTGGAATTGGAAGTCGACCATCTTCAATCATATCTTGAAGCACGTGTTTCAACTTGTAGCATTTTTCTGTGTCGTGCCCTTTGCCCCTATGGTATTCACAGAGGGAATTTTCATCCCGTAACTTGGATTTCTTTTCGGGTTCGGGAGTGGGTCCAATGGGTTGGAGTTTACCTTGTTTCATTAGCCTTTTTAGAGCGTTGGAGTACGTATCCCCAAGGTTTGTGAACTTCCTTGGTGGGGTAGTTTTCTTGGATGGCTCGAGAAGGTTAACCTCATCGGTCTTGCTAGTAGAGCCGTATGAACGACTTGTGGACCCTTGATATCCTCGACCTACCGTTTTGGACAAGAGTCCTTTACGGATGTCATCTTCAATTCGTGTCCCTAGTACGGTTAAGTCCTTGAAAGTCTTGATGTTTTGATATCTCAAGTGACTGGCATATATGGGTTTGAGATTGTCCACGAACTTTTCCACGAGAGTAGCCTCATCCGGGCGTTCAACTAGTTGAGTACTAGTCTTCCTCCACCTACTTAGGAAGTCGGTGAATCCTTCTTTGTCATTTTGGGTAAGAACCTCTAGAGTACGAATGTTGACTTGGATCTCGGCATTATCCGCATATTGTTTCGAGAACTCGATTGCAGCGTCCTCCCAAGTAGCGACCTTTTTGTGATCTAAAGTGTTGAACCATTGCTTTGGGATGGTGTCAAGAGATGAAGGAAAGATCCTTAAGGACATCTCGGGTTTGATGCCTTTGATAGACATGTAATCTTTGAAGGCACGGATGTGGTTCAAAGGGTTCTCATGTCCTTTGAACTTAGGGATATCCGTCATGCTAAAGTTAGTTGGTAATTTGGAATTGACGGCTTCATACTTGCGATTGTTTTCCCTATAAATGTCATCCCCCTTAAGGTACATCAATTGCTCCTCTAGGTATTGGAGTCTTTTCTCAGCTGCGGTTGTCCCTATGATGGGATTTTCATCTTTAGACTCGTCATCGGAAAATTGTAGTACTTCACCTTTAAGGGGAGGCAACCTTCCTTCTACATCAAAGATACGGCCTTCGATAAGTTCAAGGCGGTCATAGGTTTGTTCTTGAGTGATTTGCATTTGGGCTAGCGCGGCTAGGATTCGATCATTACTCTCTTGAATTTGCTGGAGGTTTGTTTCATCACTTGACCCAGGCATCTTGGAAACTGGATAAGAGATCGGCGACGAATCAAAACACGATCGACCACCCTATCACACTTGCTAAAAGAGGAAAAGTCTTGACTCGTGAAGTGGGTGTGTGCCACTTGTGTTGAGTGAGTTTTGAAGAAAGATAAGGTCTTTGAAAATGTGTGTCCTAGTCAACTGTAGTGTAGTTGTAGGAGTGGACTCGAAGTGAGGTTTTGAAATGGGCTTGTGGCCCGAATTTTAACGCGACAAACGGACAGAGTTTTGACCGGATTTTGCGCTAATTAAAGGCCTATTTCGAAATTCTTGTTTGAAAATAAGGATTTTGATTTTTTGAAAATCCGTCATGGTTTTGTTTAGAAGTGGTGATCACGTAGGGTTTACACATTTATACAGGCATTATAACGGGATGCTGAGTGCATTTAGAAGGGTTTTGGTTTAAAGGGTAGGTTGCCATACCGAACCATCAAACCCGAAGTCTGTGGAGAGGCTCGTGCCAAGCAAGAGTAAGGCCGATTCCTAGTCCATTTCCTCAAGTAGTGAAGGTCCTTGATACAAACAAGAGTAAGCATCATGGTATGGATGACGTCAATCGCTATCCATCCTTAGGCCCAAATAAGAATTAGGACCGTTTAGACGGGACGATTGGTCGAATGGGTTGGGTTGGGCCTAGGAAGGCCGAATAAACGATCTAGGAAGACCGAGTTATGAGAACCGACGATTGTCTTGTACAAACTTATTCCCTAACCTTGTTCAAGTTTCACCCTTGCTACACGTAAGTGTATTCTCCCCAGCGGAGTCGCCAAACTGTGGACAGCGGGCCGCCCACGGGGGCGCTTGGTGAGAAACGGGACAAGCGTTTGCATTTCGTATGGAGTCGCCACCAATTTTTATGGGAAATTGGAACCGTTCGAATACCTCGTGTCATGTCAAGACATAAAGTAGTGACATGAACACTAAGCAATCGTTACCCTTAGCATTCTATGTCTAGAATGACTCTCGTGGATGCCAATGAACACGGGTACTCACGGAGATCTGGAGTAAGGGGTGAGGGTACGTATTAGGAAGCTCTTTTGATCGAACACCTAATCCCGCCCGCCTCGATAGCGGCCTCTACTAATGATTAGGGAAGTTGTTTATACTTGATATATCGTCGGCTATATGCATGCAATGCAACATCCATAGATTAATCCTAGCATGTGAAGATTAACTAAGTCGGTGAACAATTAATTAGGCATACAATTAATGTCAAAGTAGGATTTAATGTTGATTTACATGTGAAAACATACAAATAAAAGAAATACAATAAATATGAATTACAATAATGGAAATTACAATAATTACATTGGAATAGGCGATTTATGTCGAAAATACCTTTAGAACGGATAATTTGAGAAAAAGAATAAAAGAATAAAAGAATAAAATTAATGAAGTAAATAAATTACGAACAGGACAGAAAGTGATATTACGGATAATAGTTAATTAATATGTAAACTAAACTAACTAGGTCAAGGCAGAAACGGAGTTCAGGGACAGAACTCATCCTGGAACAGGCGCAGCAGAGACTGCGCCCTCTGGAAGAGGCGCAACGATTCTTGCGTCTGTTTCAAGGGTGAGTTCGGGCGTAGCCGAATCGCAAATCGTTAATGTTAATTGGTTAATTTAAGGGTTGATTGAATTATTTACTCGGATGAAAGTGATTAGCATGTTATTTACATATCAAGGACGGTCACAAAAGCGATAAACATGGATGATACGGATGTAAGATGAATTAATTACATGATTAACGATTAATTAATGAATCCTCTGTTGAAATAAACCAATTAGGCTAAATATGACGGATGTGACGAATTAACGACAAACATGTGAATAAACAAACGAAAACTATATCAATGACGAATCCCAGAAACCCAATATGAACAAATTGAACCTCTGAAATCCGGGTTTGAATTTAATGACGAAAACCCGCAAATATGAATTATAAGGGATTTAAGTCGGATTTATGACAATTAAAACATATTAATGAATGATGATTAAAATATACATGTGAATTATCAATGGCGATTATATCAAAGAATTAACGGACGAACAAATAACAAATAAAAAGAAAGAGAATTACAGAGGACGAGGAAGAAGAAAAAAGAAGAGCTGAACTCGCGGCCTCACGAAGAGGCGGCAGAACTCGCGCTCCTTCGAAGTGGCGCAGCGATTCTTTGCGTCTTTTCTCGACGTCTCTTCATCGGAAACCGCGAAAACAGGTTTTAACACAGGGTTTTTAGAAATCGATTTTAACGGTGTTTTCGACATAAACCTTACAATGGTGATACGATAAAGTAAAATACAATAAATAAATAAGGATTATACACCCTCGGACTTACATGTTGATTTTAACGAGATGAAACTAAGATATCGACTAGTGAATGCTCGACGCGAATGCAAAGAGAGTGCCCTCGTAAGAGGAAAACGATTGAAATAAATTGATTAATTAGATTGATTATTGTGGAGTTGGTCAAATTGGTCGGTCATGCAACGGAGAGGCTGGTACCCGGAAAGATCCGAGCTTACGTGGTCGGAAGTCCAAGCACGTAGGCGCCAATTAGTAAGAACGAAGTCTAGAATGCAAAGGGAGAAGAGAAGGGCGGACACTCGCGTGAGAAATATGAGGAACGAAGGCTCCTATTTATACTAATCACGCGACGGAATTAGGGTTTCGGAGACTCTTTGGAAGTGAATCTCGAAAAAAGATATGAAAAAGATACGTAAATCATGCAAAGAAGGGCCTGGGAAAAGGCGCAGCAGCCACTGCGTCCCTTGGAAGAGGCGCAGCTTCTGCGTGCCTATTCCTGGGGAGGTTTCCTCTATTTTCAAGAAAGATTTCCGCATTTGAGTTATGGTAGGACGGAAATAATTCGATTATCTTATGAATATTACGGGATATTATTTGCCAAAAGATAAAATTTATGAAATATGGAATAGAAATATCCGGAACATTCCAGAACATTCCGACTCGGGATTTAACAGTTATCAGAAAATGGAGACGGTTTTTTGACCCGAACTCCGAATGTACTCTAATTACTGCCAAAACGACCGTATCAGGACGTAGATGACAACTAAGAGGTCAACATTAATATTTGAGCAAACACTTGACGATAATCTTACGAACTGTCACAAATCGCTCCGCGAATCAAACATGCGGCCCAATCATCACCGGGTGGTTTGCGGGAGGTGTAGAAATGAGGTATCTACACCTCCACACTATGTAAATAAATAAGCGTAGGGAGGAAATTCCCTAAATTTAAAAATACAAAACATGTCATTTATTTTCAAAAAATCGAAAAACTCAAAAATACGTTCTTTTATTTCGAAAATTGGCTCTTAACCACACTTCATCCATCATTGGATGTTGTATATAATAAATGTGGGGAGGAGGCCTAAAAAAACCAAAAAACAAGTTTTTAATTTCCAAAAAATCACAAAAACACCAAAACATGCTTTCATTTCAAAAAAATACAAAAATATGTTCTTCATTTTCGATTCTCTCCCTATACTTTGTTCCATTGAGAACAATGAAAATCTTAAGTGAGGGGAGAGAAATATCTACTTTGTATATATTTGTAAATAAGTTTGTAAAATTTCAAAAATTTCAAAAATTTCAAAAAAATAGAAAAATCAAAAAAATATTGCATTGTATATATATGATTGTCTAACAAGTGGTGCAGGCACATGCGGAACATTTGAAGCATTAGGAGACTAGAAGACCGATTGGTATAATCTTTCCGATCCATTTCTCTTTTTTCATTCCCCTTCTTTTACATTTCTTATATTATTGAAGGAGGATGGGCTATGTTGATGAGGGTGTTCCATTTTGGAATTTAGTTTGTGTGCTTATGTGTTGCTAGGTTAGAAATTTTCTTGCATGTTTACTCTTGTTATTAGTTTAGAATTGCATCTCGTATCTTGTAAATATTTGTTTGTTTGTGTTTTAAATTCCGTTTGCATCGAGTTTGTGCATATTTTTGAACAAAATGTGGTCTAGGAAGGGAGCATGATACCTTTTATGATGACTTTTTCTTGGCCGTGTCTTTCCCATCTTAGTGGCTTGCAACTTGTGACCTCCTTGTTAGGGTGTTTGCTTGCAAATACCCGGGAAATGAGGCTTGATCGGAGAGTATTGACCACCTTGTGAGACCAAAGACCGTAGTCTAGGCCTAGAATTCGACACAGATACTTACATGTGAGATTTAGAGCCACCTTGGGACCGGTACATCCATACCCGGTCTCCCTTAGGTTGTGAGTTGGCTCCTTGCGTGGCATGTCACATCACGATGCATAAGCGTGGGGTCCTTTTCTTTTGACCATGAGATGTTCATTTGTATGCATAACTTGAAACAATTCGTTGCATTTCGTTCTTGAGCCTCACATTGCCAAATAAGCCTAATTTTCGACCCTTTAAACTAGGACCGATTTTGCTAATCCCTTTGTAGCTTTAACCTTTTATTTGGCACCTACAAAACCAACTGCATACCATAAACAACCTTCCTTGATCAAGAAAGTTGCCTACATGTTGTCGGTTGTATGAAGAAGGGTACTTGAGTCCTAGTTGATGAGTGATAGCTAGGCTCATTTGAGTTAGAAAAATAGTTTCATTTGGTTTGATTTGAATAAAGAGGTTTTAAGAAGAAAAGGAAAAAAATGTGAAAGAAAAAGAAAATTTTTTATTACTTGTACTTTGTTTGATGTGAAAAAGCCGTGCTACACTCCTCATTCGTCATCAACGGAGTAGAAAAAGGCGTTGCAAAATAAAAGGGCATATGATGTTTTTCCAAAGTGAGTCGGGTTTACACAATGTTTGCTTGAATTTGGCAAGCCCGGTTCATGTTAGGGTGTAGACGTTACTCATTTCTTGCAATAAGGTGATGATTTTTCATGTTTTTCCAAAGTGAGTCGGGTTTGCGCAATTTTTGAATAAATTTGGAAAACCAATTTTTTTTAGGGTGTAGACGTACGTTACTCATTTCTTGTAATAAAGTGGGAGGAATAGAATTTTGGCAAATTCTTGATGTGCACCTCCACATTTTTCCAAAATGGTGCTTGCACCAACCCCGTTTCGACCCGTTACAACCCTTGTTTCTCTTTATGCACATTTTTCTTTTTGCATCTCATGTATGGTCATGTAGGAGGAGATTCCACGTTAGATTGCGGACGTATCTCACGAGTCGATTAGTTGAGTGATTTTGGTTACTTTTTGGCACATAAATCACCTATCCTTCAAATGAGCAATTAGTGAAAACCGTGAGGAAGTCGGCAGTCTAGGTCCTCTTAGTCATGGGTCAACTTGGTCGAATCTTGTGTGTGTCATGTCAATCTTGAAGGTTAGGCTTTGCTTCCCCCTTTCCCGCCTTTGAATTTGTTTCCTAGGCATTTGGTTATTGTAACACTACGGTTTTATGTGTCTTAGGGTACTCTATCGAGTGGGGCTTACTCTGTCGAGTAAGTATGTTTTTACGCAAAACAGTAGTCTGTCTGATGGGTACTCGATCGAGTAAGCTTGGCACTCGATCGAGTAAGGGTCACTCGATCGAGTAAGTCGGTTGACGGGTTATTTTCGATGGGTTTGTTAATAATGCGGATTGATATATAAGGCTTCCGTCACTTTTTCTTAAAACACTTTTGCAACATAAAATCACACAAAAGAAGATTCAAGTTACGTTCTTTCATCCTCGCCGATTATTAGCAAATCCCGGAGCTAGAAGTGTCGGTTTTCGTCGTTCTTTACATCTTTGTGATCCTTGCATCGAGGGTAAGCTTTACATATAATTTTTATATTGTTTTGTTAAAATTGGTTAAACCCTAATTGGGTGATTTGGGGGTTTTGGGGGTTTTGGTGGTTTATGTGATTGTATGTATGTATGTATGTATAGGAGGGGATTCGTTGAGGAGAGATTCTGAGTTAGCGGCTTGATCGTCTATTATCGGTGTTTGTATTCCAGGTAGGGTTTCCCTACTCAATATTAGTTACATGGTTGTGTAGTAATTGTGTTGTGACTATTGGTTACGTATAATGTTGGTTGATCTGGTTGGTTGTGGATTTTCTACTGTTGAGTGGTTTGTATCTGTCTGTGATCTTCGGGGTGCGTCCTGGCTGAGTGGAGTCACTTGCGGGAGTGGCTTCACACCCTTGATTCGCCTTCTGTGGAACCCGCCACAGAAGGGATGTGCACATTAATGAACATGGGTTTATCGCTCGATGGAGATGAGCGGGGCTTAGGTAGTAACGGATGCGGTCTCCCACTGGCGGCGAGTAGGTACCTGTTGTGATGGGTACTCTGGCAGGACTACACACTTTAGTGTGTAGTCAGTTATGTGGAGATTGGAGATGGAGGTTGGGATTGTGTGAGCTGTTTGTATAATTGTTTCATTGTGGCTTTGTTTGTGTAATTAGTACTGACCCCGTTAATTGTTTTAAAATTTGTGGTGATCCATTCGGGGATGGTGAGCAGTTGTTGAACAGGTATGAGAAGATACGCTTGGGTTAGCTGGGATGAGTCACCACGATGTAGTCTTAGAGTCTTCCGCTGTTTTGATTTCGTCGTTTGATACTTTTTGGATTTGAGAACTTTATATTGTACTTTTATCAGTTTTGGCCTTTAGACATGTAATCACTTTAAACTATATTGTTATTTAAATTGTCTTTCTTCATTGTCATTTGATTATCATTGCCTCGGGTAACCGAGATGGTGACATTCTCATACTTTAAGTGGTTTTGGTAAGGCATTTGGAGTATGGGGGTGTCACAAAGTGGTATCAGAGAGACGATCCTGAAACCTGTAACCAATGAACCTAATGAACATAGGGAGTCAAATTAAAATGAACCCGGGGAAGAAGTTGTAGGAGCTAATGCAAAGGCTTAGGAGACGTCCTAAAATCGCGAACTCGCCCTATAATTTTGAACCGGTCACAGGAGGTATTTGTCGGGATCATTATGTGTTATTCTTGTGCTTTGCATATCTATATAGTAGTATGTGGTGTGAATCGGTGGATGTATGCATGTGGAGGATGAGAGATATAAATTGAAGGATGATAATGACATGAATCGTATGTGGATTGATTGGAAGCATGATGTTTGATTTATAATGTGGCATGTTAGATTTATGAAAAGTGTTTTGTTGATATATATAAGTTGATGCGTAAGTACATATGTTGTTATTGTCGTTTTACTAAGAGTATAGAAAGTTGGGAGTGTGAGTTGAACATGCGGGTAGTGTATATGAGTTAGCATGACTCGATCGAGTGGGAAGCACTCGATCGAGTAGGTGAGAGGCTCGATCGAGTGGGTTTGACTCGATCGAGTAGGTAGTTTTTCGTTTTCTGGGCAGAAGCAAGTTTTTGGGCGCTCGATCGAGTAGGTGGTGGCACTCGATCGAGTAGGGTTGGCTAGATCCAGTGGGTTGTCAGCTCGATCGAGTATGTTTTTGGGAGCTTTCTAGTCAGGTTCTGGAGTCGAGGCACTCAATCGAGTAGAGGGGACAACTCGATCGAGTGGCCTCAACTCGATCGAGTGAGTTAAGGGGGCTCGATCGAGTAGGTTCTGTGCAGGTTATATCCGTGTTTGAGATGTGGGATGTGTGTGTTTATGTTTACCTTTCTCTTATATAGTTACAAGATACCGCCAAAGAGGAACGCTTTGTATGCTAGAGCAGAGAGTATGATCGTTGATGATATAGTAAAGATGTTAGAGCACCAGGATGCTCTCACTGAGGCCTTGAAAAGAGTGGAAAAGGACAGAGAAGTTGATCCCTCCAAGATCAGCATTCACATAGCGAGGTTCACTCCTAAGGATTACAAGGGGACGAGGGCGCCAATATTGTTGGATATTTGGCATAGAGAGATGGAGAATATACTCAATCTGGTTCATTGCCCAGATGAGCTTCGAGTGGAACAGGCTGCGTTCTACTTGAGGGAGGCAACTGGTGAGTGGTGGGACAAGGTAAAAGTGAGTGCTTTGGATATATATCTGAAACAAGGGTTACCGGCGATACCTTGGGATAAGTTCAAGAAAGCTATAAGGCGTAAGTTTGTACATGAACATGTGCGTAGTAAGTTGAGGGAGGAGTTTGATGATTTTAAGATGACCTCTGAGATGAGTGTTGCTGAGTACTACCATAAGTTTAACGAGAAGTCTAGGTATGCTGGGGACATGGGGCTGAGCCAAGAGAACTTGGCATTGAGGTTTGAGAAGGGGTTGACCCCCACGATTATGGAGAAGTTACCGGTGGGAACTCTTACTGATGTGAAGGAGATTTATGAGCGTGCTGGGAGGGTTGAGAGGCTAGTTGATATGACCAAGGAGAGAGGCTCTAAGAAGAGGAAAGCTGAAAGTGAGGGAGGTGGCCAGTCCAGTTACAAGAAGGGTGGCCATAACCAGGCAAGGGCATATTCATCGGGTTCGGGGTTTAGTGTTGGGGCTTCCTTTGGGCGTGATCGTGGGAGTGGTAGTAGCAGTTGAGGTATGACTTATTTTAACTGTGGCGGTGTGGGCCACAAGAAGCATGAGTGCACCAGTGCTGTGAGTAGGGGTTTCCAGATACCGTCACAAGGGAGTTTCTCTCAGGGTCCTTCACAGAGCTATGCTAGTAACAGGTCGGCTAGATCGTGGAACAACAGGGGTGGTCAGAGTAACAACAACGGTGGGGCTAACCGCAATGGCGGTAATTCATACCACAGACCGGCGACGAACAACCACAACAACAACCAGGGGTCAGCTGCTAAGCCGTCTACCTCAGCTAGTACTGTCCAGGGAGGTAGGCAGAAGACCAGTGGCAAGCTGTTTATGATGGAGAAGAAAGCAGCTGAGGATGATGCCCATGTTATCACTGGTATATTTCTTGTTAATGGAGTTTTTACTTTTGTTTTGTTTGATTCTAGAGCGTCACAGTCGTTTGTATCATCGAGTCGGGTTTGAGTGAGTATGAGTGTGTGAGAGAGGAAGTTTTTATACCTTCGGGTGAGTCTGTTTCTGGTGGGCGGTTGTATAGAGGTGTGTCTATGATAGTTGGGCAAGTTGATCTACCTGTAGACTTGTTAGAGTTTCCTTTGGAGGGTTTTGAGATGATTGTGGGTATGAATTGGTTGGGAAAGTACAAGGCTAAGATAGATTGTCATCAAAAGAGGGTTTATTTAAGAGGTCCTAAGGGGATTGGTGTGTCTTATCGAGGGTTTGTTGTCAAACCCAAAGTCAAGTTGATTGCAGCAGTGACCTTGAAGTCCTATCTGAGGAAGGGGTGCCCGTTGATCTTATGCCATGTGAGAGATCATAGAGTGGAGAGTCCGTCAGTTGAGCAGATACCAGTGGTGGGAGAGTTTCCAGATGTCTTTCCAGAAGAGATTCAGGGGTTGCCACCGAAGAGGGAGATAGATTTCAGTGTTGAGCTGAAACCGGGAACGGGGCCAATCTCTAAGGGACTGTATCGTATGGCTCCTAAGGAGTTGGAGGAGCTAAGGAAGCAGCTGGATGATCTGATTGAGAAAGGATACATTAGACCTAGTGTATCACCGTGGGGAGCACCAGTTTTGTTTGTGAAGAAGAAAGATGGGAGCTTAAGGTTGTGCATCGACTATAGGGAGCTGAACAGAGTGACAGTAAAGAACAAGTATCCTTTGCCAAGGATAGATGATTTGTTTGATCAGTTGAGCGGTGCATCAGTCTTTTCTAAGATTGATTTGAGGTCGGGTTACCATCAGATGAAGATTAGAGAAGAGGACATACCAAAGACAACTTTTACATCGAAGTATGGTCATTATGTGTATGTCGTGATGCCGTTTGGGTTGTCTAAAACACCTGCAGTGTTTATGGATTTGATGAACCGGGTCTTCAGCCAGTTCTTAGATCGGTTTGTGGTGGTTTTTATAGACGATATCTTAGTCTTTTCTAAGACTAAGGAGGAGCGTTTGAGGATAGTGTTGCAGACTTTGCGAGAACATCAGCTGTGTGCAAAGTTGTCTAAGTGTGAGTTCTTGTTAGAGGAGACTGCCTTTCTGGGGCATGTGATTTCAAAGAAAGGGGTAGCTATGGATCCTGTAAATATTGAGGCAGTTACCAAGTGGGAAGCACCAAAGAATGTGGCAGAGATCAGGAGTTTCTTGGGTTTAGCAGGGTACTATCGGCGGTTCGTGAAAGATTTCTCCAAGATAGCTAGACCTATGACAGCTTTGATGAGGAAAGAGAACAGGTTTCGTTGGGATGAAAGTTGTGAGATGGCGTTCCAAACCTTAAAGGAGCGTTTGACCACAGCTCCAATCTTAGCATTACCTCAAGGGAGTGAGAACTTTAAGGTGTATACAGATGCTTCAAAGAATGTGCTGGGTTATGTGTTGATGCAGAATGGGAAAGTGATTGCCTATGCTTCTAGGCAATTGAAGCCTTATGAGGAGAACTACCCTACACATGATTTGGAGTTGGGTGCAGTTGTGTTTGCTCTCAAGATTTGGAGGCACTATCTTTATGGGGCGACCTTTAAGGTTTTTTCAGATCACAAGAGTCTCAAGTACATCTTCACTCAAAAAGAGCTGAACATGAGACAGAGGAGGTGGATAGAGCTGATTTGTGATTATGACATGGATATCATCTACCATGAAGGGAAGGCTAATGTGGTTGCAGATGCCTTAAGCAGGAAGAGTGTGCATTCTTTATGCACAGCTATATCTTTGATGAGGTTGAGAGATGAGGTGGGGAAGATGGGGATACATATGATCCAGAGAGGGGATGCTAGAGGGGATTTGACAGTGGAGCCGGACCTTTATGATGAGATTCGCAGAAAATAGGATTTGGATCCCAAGATTGAGGAGTGGAGAGCTGGAGTAGAGAAAGGGAAAGTGTCTAGATTCTCAATTCATACAGATGGTAGTGTGAGATTTGATAGGAGATGGTGTGTTCCTAGTGATGAGGAGTTGAAAAAGATAATCATGACAGAGGCTTATTGCACGCCATACTCGGTACATCCATGTCATAATCACCAATCAGCTCTATCCACCTCCTCTGTCTCATGTTCAGCTCCTTTTGAGTGAATATGTACTTGAGACTCTTGTGATCTGAAAAAACCTTAAAGGTCGCCACATAAAGACTTTTAGAGTCTTCCACTGTTTTGATTTAGTCTTTTGATACTTTTGGGATTTGAGAACTTTGTATTGTACTTTTATCAGTTTTGGCCTTTAGACATGTAATCACTTTAAACTATTTGTTATTTAAATTATGTTTCTTCATTGTCATTTGATTATCATTGCCTCGGGTAACTGAGATGGTGACGTTCTCATACTTTAAGTGGTCCTGGTAAGGCACTTGGAGTATGGGGGTGTCACAGTTATCATATTGAGGTTGCCTGAGCCATCACTAAGACATTGACACCCCGCCAAGACTATGAGACGGTATCTCCCGACCAAAACCTTTAATCTTTTAGAACAAAGCCCTCATCTTAGATGAGGAAAGTGGTTGAGTTTTTGATTGATGCATCATATGCTTGATTACGTGCTTAAATGTTGGATGTGTCTAGTTATTACGTAAGCCCTCACTTGCCTTGCAAAGGAGTGCATACCTCATTGCATTTCATTGTGAGTTGAAGGAACGGAGGAGGCCCGTTAATTGCCTACCATCGGATATTATTAGTCTAGATTAGTATTAGTTGAATAAGGTCTCGTTTTTGATAACTTACTTACTCGGGGATGAGTAATGCTTAAGTGTGGGGAGGTTTGATATATGATTAATTTAGACCCCTTCCCCTCTTTATTCTCATGCTTTTTGTCCCCATTTGACAGGGTTTTAGCGCCGATTCGCTTGTATTTTACCCTTTTTATTCCATGTGCTCCCATACTATGAATTCTTGTCTCATCTAGTAGGGAATAGGCCAAGGAAGAGGCAAGACGGAATAAGGAGCAAGCACGGACGATAGCTTGTGTTAGCATGAGAGGAAGAAGAGGAGGAACCATTGAAGAAGTGTTCTCTGCCGGTAGGCCGGCAGCCGGCTAACCGGCAGGGAACCCCTCCCATGACTTAGCCATTTTGAAGAGAAGAAAAGGAAGCAAATTGAAGAAATGCTCGCTGCCGGTTGGTCAACCAGCACGCACACCTTGCATCATAAAGAAAGGAATAAAAAGCCAAGGAAGAAGGACTCTATGCCGGCAGCCGGCTCACCGGCAGAGAACCCCCTCAGGATGAATTCTATATATTTGGCTAGAAGAGCTCGCTGCCGGCAGGGAGGCCAGCAGCTGGTGGACCGGCGGGGGAGCCTCAGACGAGATTTGGGATTCTTTCTTCGCTTTTGAGACCTAATCTAAGGGGATAGTATAGATACTCCGTCACTAATTCTCCTAGGACACATAACCCTAGATCTCAAATTATTTCTTAATCTTATGCAAACCCTTAATCAAAAATTTAATCTTTCTTTAATCAAACATTAATTACTTCCTAAATTAGCTTAGAATTAGTTGTTATCAATTGTTTACATTTAATATTGGGTTGTTAATTGAAGATTGGTGAAGATTATTCTTCTATTTAATCAAAGATTTTAGCTTTGTCTTCAATATTGGTATAACTCCTTTCTTATTATTGTTCATCTTTCAATTTTTTACATATTTAAGTTGCTTAATTAGTTTACTTTGCAAACATGTTTTCCTTTACTTGTTCCATGCTAAAATCTTCATCTTTTATCTTTGTTATTGTGAACATGTGTGAGTAGTTTCTTAATAGGATGGAGGGGGATCTTATATAGAGTTATAAGGTTGGATTATGACATAGGAAGACTACAATACTTGAGTATATGCTTGTTAGTTTTGTCATGCACATAAGGTGTTTGTGAAAATACTTGAATGAGAGTTAGGTGTTTACACTATCTTTTCTACTTGTTAGGTGAGAGCTTGACTGGTATCTAGGAATTACATGATGAAACTATGGGTTTGGTTGATTGAGTGAGAACTTAATCGATCTTAGCCTAGGGTTAGTCTCACTTCGAGAGATTAGGTCTTTTCTTTGCATTTACTCTTGAATTTTGTTAATCAATGTGTACTTCTTCCTTTATCTATATAAGTGAACCTGCACATCCTAGTTTTCTCAATCATTGTCTCTTATCATTCTAATAATCACTCGACTTTTACTTGCTTTAGCCTTAATCTCTTAGTTAGTCTTAAAACCAACTCATCACTTTAGATTGAACTAAACTAGTAGATAATCAAACAATTCTAGAGCCATAATCCCATCCCTAGGGTTCGACCCTTGCTTACTACACGACTACTTGTACACTTGCAAGGTTAAAAATAAGATTTGTTTTTACATAACATGTGTGCCTAAGGATGAGGAGATGAAAAAGATAAGCATGACAGAGGCTCATTGCACTCCGTATTCAGTGCATCCAGGTGGTGACAAATTTTATAAGGATCTTAAAAAGGCGTTTTGGTGCCCTGGGATGATGAGGGAGACAGCTGAGTTTGTGGCTCGATGTTTGACTTGCCAGAGAGTTAAAGGGGAGCACCAGAGACCGCAAGGTAAGATTCAGTCTCTAGAGGTACCTGAGTGGAAGTGGAAATCTATCTCCGTGGATTTCATTATGGGATTACCGAGGACTCAGCAAGGTAATAACATAATTTGGGTGATCGTTGATCGATTGACCAAGTCAGCTTATTTTATTCCCATGAAAGATAAATTGAGTAAGGTTCAGTTGGCGAATGGCTACAAGAACAATGTAGTGAGGCTACATGGGGTGCCGAAGGATATTGTGTCCGATCGAGATGCGAGATTAATTTCTCGGTTTTGACAAGAGTTGCAGGAATTAATGGGGACTACATTGAAGATGAGTATTGCATTTTATCAGCGAATTCTTGACCTTCATGAAGTTGATAATCAGAAAAGTCTTTATGTGGAGCTTTTTCATATTCAATTTCATCAAACTTAAGAAGCTCAACATTAGTCTTTTCTAATAGAAAATAAATATAATTGTTGGACCTTAATCACCACCTTAAGGTTTTGGTTGAGATGGTTCATCTATCATGGTATCAGAGCCAGTATGACCAAAGGTCACGGGTTCAACTCTTATCAGCCTCCAATAACTCATGAAGTGGACTTTCAGCATATGGTATGGGCGAGCATGTGCACTAACCAGTCTTCGAGCCCAATGGGCATTTCGAGTGAAGGGGCGTAATAGAAAATAAATATAATTGTTGGACCTCAACCATCACCTTAAGGTTTTGGTTGAGATGGTTCAACTATCAACTTACTGAATTACTCTCCATGTTATTGTTGTCTACGAAATCCTTATTTTCTAGTTTTTCATGTCATATATATATATATATATATGTGTGTGTGTGTGTGTGTGTGTGTGTGTGTGTGTGTGTGTGTGTGTGTGTGTGTGTGTGTGTGTATATATATATATATATACATAGAGAAGAGATCAAGTGAGTCCACCCTTTTACATTGAGTCCATAAGTCCTCTTTAGGACCCTTGAAAAGATGGGATGAAGGGCTGAGATTGGAGGCAAAAAGTAGGGGATTAAGGCTAAAATAAGGGATTAATATTAATGTAAAACACTCTCTCTCACTACCTCACTAATCAACCCTTAATTTCACTATATAACCTTTCTTTTTCCACCCACTTCTCTCTCCTATCACACAAATACCATTTCTCTCATCTCTCTATAAACCAAAAAATCCAAAAAATTCAAAAAACCCACCCAAAAAAGTTCCCTCCTCTCATCCTCACCACCACCAAGGGCACCCCACCCTACCCCGACCTGTCCGCCACCACCACCCCACCACCACAACAAACAACCACAAACCGCATCACCCTCCCCTTCATCACCCGCATCATCCTCCAACACCCACCAAACGACCACATCCACATCCACCTCCTTCCCCTTCTCCTTTTTTTCAGATCTGAGACCACCACCTCAACACCACCACGCCTGCCATTTCCCGACACCACCACAGCAACACCACACCACCACAGCAACATCACTAGATTTAAAAAACGAGATCTAGAAAATTAAACCACCAACAACAATTGCGCCACCATTTCCCGTCGCCTCCTCCAACAACCACAACCACCACCATTTTCCGACCCCACCACAGCAACACCTCCAACACCACAGCCGACACAGCCGTCACTCCACCTCACAAACAGAGATCCAAAAAAAACTCCGCTTCATCGACATCCTCCTCCTCCCCTCTCGTCTTGGTTGATGTTGTCGGCGAGGGTGGTTGTTGGCGGTGGTTGGAGGAGGCGAGGATGGTTGTTGACGTGTGTTGTTGCTGTTGTGGTCGATGTTGGTGTTGTTGATGCTGTCGTTGTTGATGCTTTGTTTGTTTTTTTTTTTTTTCATTCTTTTCTTGTCAGACGTCGTTGTGACTTGTTGTGTTTTTTTGTTTGTTTTTTCATTCTTTTCTTGTTGCTGTGGTCTTGTTTTCAGTTGTGCTTTTTTGTTTGTTTTCTCATTCTTTTCTTGTTGCTTTGATGTGGTCTTGTTTTCTCGTTTTCATTCTTTTTTTCATTCTTTTTTTGTTTCTTATTATGAACTAAATTTGTATTTCCTCACATTTACACTCGTTTTTATTTAAATTTACACTTGTATTTCCTCACAAGTTTTTTATATATTTAGATCGAATAAATATATTTATTATACTCATATTTCTTTACATTTACACTCGTATGTCTTTACATTTACACTTATATTTCTTTACATTTACACGCATTTTTCAGATTTACACTCATATTTCTTTACAATTACACTCGTACTTCTTTACATTTACACTCATAATTTTTACATTTACACTCATATTTCTTTACATTTACACGCATTTTTCAGATTTACACTCATATTTCTTTACAATTACACTCGTACTTCTTTACATTTACACTCATAATTTTTACATTTACACTCATATTTCTTTACATTTACACTCATATATTTGTACATTTACACTTGTTAAATTTATATAGATTTGCACTAATATATTTTTGTGGATATGAGTTGGTGGTGGAGGACGACGGTGGTGGTGTTTGTTGGTTGTCGGACTAAAGTTTTACTCGTAAAGGACCAAAGTTACACTTATAAAGGACTAAAGTCACACTCAAAGGACCAAATTTACACTCTTAAACCTTCAAATTTACACTTAAAATACTACATTTACACTCGTAAAACATCACATTTACACTTGTAAAATGTTAAAATTATATAAATTCAAAATTTCCGTTAAAAAAAATCAAATTTACACTCTTAAAATGTTACATTTACACTCGTAAAACATCACATTTACACTTGTAAAATGTTAAAATTATGTAAATTCAAAATTTCCGTCACAAAAAAATCAAATTTACACTCTTAAAATGTTACATTTACACTCGTAAAACATCACATTTACACTTGTAAAATGTCAAAATTATGTAAATTCAAAATTTCCGTCACAAAAAGTTCAAATTTACACTCTTAAAATGTTACATTTACACTCGTAAAACTTCACATTTACACTTGTAAAATGTTAAAATTATATAAATTCAAAATTTCCGTCACAAAAAAATCAAATTTACACTCTAAAAATGATACATTTACACTCTAAAACTTCACATTTACACTTGTAAAATGTTAAAATTATATAAATTCAAAATTTCCGTCACAAAAAAATCAAATTTACACCTCTAAAAATGTTACATTTACACTCGTAAAACTTCACATTTACACTTGTAAAATGTTAAAATTATATAAATTCAAAATTTCCGTCACAAAAAAATCAAATTTACACTCTTAAAATGTTACATTTACACTCGTAAAACTTCACATTTACACTTGTAAAATGTTAAAATTATATAAATTCAAAATTTCCGTCACAAAAAAATCAAATTTACACTCTTAAAATGTTACATTTACACTCGTAAAACTTCATATTTACACTTGTAAAATGTTAAAATTATATAAATTCAAAATTTCCGTCACAAAAAATCAAATTTACACTATTAAAATGTTACATTTACACTTGTAAAACATCACATTTACACTTGTAAAATGTTAAAATTATATTTCCGTCACATTTACACTTGTAAAACTCATACAACATTACATTTACACTTCTGAAATCTAAAACTCAAAACTGATTAATTAGGGGCTAGAGAGAGAAAGAAAAATTAATTAGTGTATAGAAATTTGATTAATGGTAATTGTTTTTGGTAATTTTCAATCTCAACCATCCATCTCAATCCAACCATCCACATTTTTTTCCTTTTCTTTTTAATGGCCTTTAATCAAATTCATCTCAACCTTCCATTTAGTCCATCCAATGGCCCTTAGAGGGACTTAAGGACTTAAATGAGGTAAGGGACTCATTAGATCTTACCTCTATATACATATATATATATATATATATATACATACATATATATATATACATATATATATATATATATATATATATATATACAGTATAAGGATCATATAAGTCCTTATAGTAAGTGTGAGTCCATAAGTCTCATTGTATACCCTTGGATGTTGCATATGGATGGTTGAGATTAAGATGGAAAACCCACTAACTCTATTATTTTATTGACTATCTTAATTACCTCTCTCCTCCTACAATCATAGGGTAAGTAGCATGCATGCAGGCTTGTCAATCAACCGTCAAACACACACGTTACTTTTCCTTCCCTCTCTTTCTCATTTCACTCATTTTTTCAAACTAAAACCACCCTCATAATTAAACCTTGATCAAAATAAACTTCCCCCAAATTTTCAATAAAACAGGAACCTTATTGTCTTCTCCGTTTTCTTCAATCAGTTACCACTTGCCATTGTTGTTGTAACGCCCCGTAATTTCGGACCGTTAATATATTTCGAAAATAATTAATTAATCAAGTAAAATATGATATTTAAGTATTTAAAGTAAAAATAATTCAAAGAAATATAATTTTATTATATTTTGAAGAAAAGTATTTATTTTGATAGTTTCGAGATGTTTAAAAATAGTTTAAACCGTGTAAAACTTTTTATTTCGAAATAAGGGCGTATCGGGGGGGGAATGACAATTCTTTTGAACATTGGGTAAACGAATTTGGAAATGGGTCGTATGAGTATTCAATTTTCTTGTAATCTCGTGTTTAAAAACTTTGGTCTTGTCGGAATTTGCATTTGACCTACGGTTTTAATTATTATCGAAACGAGTCAAAACCGACTCGAAAAATCCCGACTCAATCCCGTCCTTTCTTTTCCTCTTACGCGGCACCCTCCCCCTTCCTTTCCTGTTGTCTTCTTTTCTATCTACCGCCAACAATTCCAAATCATCAAAGAAACACCATTTTTCACCTTTCTAAGCCAAATTCATCATATCTTTCTCGTTTCTTATCGGATTTTTGCATAATTTATATTTCCGGAATCCCCTCGTCGAGATCTACAACCTGGTATAATTTAATTTCAGTTTTCTTGAAGTTGTTTTAAGATGAATTTTGGCAAAATTCGGTATTTATGTACTTATTATTGTGTTTTTATTGTTTATTTAGGTGAAGAATTGGAAGATGAGTTTGGGGACTCGTATATTGTCGAGGATAGCGGCTAGTTGTTGTTAGGGTTTGGGTTTAAGGTGCTAATTGCTCTTTTTCTAACTTAAGGTAACATATTTCGAGTTACTCGACGAAAGATCGTCACATGCTTTGTTGTTTTTGGATGTTTTGTGATTTTGGTTTGAGTAGAAATTTTCACATGTTAAAGTTTGATGCATGCATGCTTAATTTATGCCTTTTGTTAGTTTAATTTAACAAAGTTGAATTGGGAACAATTAATTAGTGTTCAGACGATGTTATAATGAACAAAAATGGAAAAAAAAAAGAGAGGTGTAGGGGGGCAAAGAAAGCTAAGAAGAGCCACGGCTGGCCCGGTCGATCCGTCGCTTGTTTTCGCGGTTTTCCATGCATTGTTCGGCATTTTAGGTTCATTAATGATATAATTATAATAAGTAACATATGGTTAAACTTTTGAATTAAAGCAAATTAGTAGTAAAAGTTATGTTAAAGGTAAAAATTATATTTATATGGTAGTTGACACATGTTAGGATAAATCATAAAATGAAATTGTAAAGATTAGGCTCAGAATGAATTATA
Source organism: Silene latifolia (assembly GCF_048544455.1). Taxonomy (NCBI): domain Eukaryota; kingdom Viridiplantae; phylum Streptophyta; class Magnoliopsida; order Caryophyllales; family Caryophyllaceae; genus Silene; species Silene latifolia. Next base: position 324,648,713 of record NC_133537.1, read on the forward strand.
TAGCGATAATTGTAATGTTTTGTTGATTGTGCCGAAAATTGAGCCTTAGTCCCTTTGATCGATGCGATGTCGATTAATTGAGTGATCGTCACCGCAATTTAACCTGCACTGCCGCAGGTGGGGTTCGGGTAAAAATTCGGTTGGATGAAATTTTATATGAATTAGATAATCGGCCTTTTTCTTGTTTTAGGCCATTTATTATATTTTTATTTCACATGTGTAATTAGTTGATTTAAGTAGCTTCTTATATTGTAGAAACGGCCCTAGATTCCCTGAAGCCTTTAACATGGTTAATATTATTAGAATTGGAAATTAGTATTGAATACTTATTGAGGATATTGTTGGATTGTTTGCTGAATAGACATTTATATAGCCTTTCACATGATAGAATGTTAGAATTTATGTTGGTAAGTAGGACTCTTTGCCCTCTTATGGTTAAGTGGGTATCTTACTTGACTTGTGTGGTGAGTCTTGTGTGGTGTGGGCTAAAGTATTCAAGTGGGACTAGTGGGACTAGGTCCTAGGTGAGTATTTCGGCCTTCATCATAGATAGGTCTTTATAGTCTTTGACGAGTATATGTTCACTGCTTGATAGCCTTTGTGTTCCTGACTAGTGGATTTATATCCAAGTTGGGCATGACCTCGTTACTTATTTTGTTAGTAAGTGGTCAGCTTAAGTACTAGCCAACCCTTTGGTGGACTCCTTAGGGTACTCACTTTGTTTTAGAAAAATTGTGGGTCTTGGGTGCGGTGGTGTGTATCCGCATGTCTAGGTCTGCGCAGATTTTAGGCTAGGGTTGTGTTGTGTCTTGGCCATGTTTTATTAATATTAACCGCTGAGCCAAGATACCGGTTCGATTACCTTCCCTACCTCGTGGTATAGACTCGAGTTACAAAGTGACTATTGACGGTGCTAAGAACTTATGCCTGTCTTTGATATATTGCCCTTTCTTGTTTGATGATTCTATGAATCATAGAAGGTGAGATGCAAGCCGGCTATGGTTGATAGAGTTTGGATTACTGCTTGTTATATGTTTCACATGATAGTTTAGTTTGGTCAGTTTAGGACTCATATGTTAGAATAATTGATAATTGAATTATTTATCATGTTGTTTACATGTTTCATTACATGTTATATTCAATATGGCGATTCGTGGTCGGGAGGACTCGAAGTTACTCCCACCGAATTGTGGCTTTCGTGTTTGTATAAAATGCGATTGTGGGTTGTTGATGCTTTGTTGGGGTCACTGACGAGCTAGTGAGCAAGAGAACCTTGGACCTAGTTTTGGCTATTCTTATAGTAAACCTTTTAACTTTTGGTTTTGTATATAATTTGAAGGGACATATGTCTCCCTTGTCTATTTTGGGTTTGTATCATTACATTTTCTTATCGTTAGCTATGGCAGGTAAATTAGTTCGTTAGCATTGCAGGTTTTGGCACCCGCCTCTTGGGAAAGTTGGAAATGTTGTGATTGGTTTAGAAATTTTTTTGAAATTACAGGTTTTTAAATATAGTTGGACCAATTACAAACATATCCTACCAGTTTTTCTGTAGATTTTAGGTGTTAATTTATCGCGTTATTTAAGGGTGTCACAGTTGGTATCAGAGCTTGTTGCTCCCGACGCACGTTTGTGCACCCCATTTAAAAGCACTTGACCTTTAAATAATAAACTTGAGAGATGGGTAGGATGGGTAGATTTAGGATTTTATGTGGTAGTCTGTTTGTGATTGCTAATTGTTAGGTACTAATTAATTTTCGTCTTTCAAATTCCTCTTCTCTCGCCTTGGTAACTACTCTTCAATTATTTCCCCCGATTCATCCTTAGTTCGTTTCCTTCTTATAATAAAAGTCCATGTGGACACCTTCCTTTTATTCCGCAGGATAGTTCCCTTGTTCAAGAGAACCCGATTTTGAGAGAATGTATCATTGGAGGGCGTGAACGAGTGGAGAAATTGATTGTTTAAGGTTTGAGTTGTATAGGAGAATATAACTTGGGATCCTTAGGTTAGTCTTGTTAGTTGTGCTTGATATGAGAGCTTGTTTGTTATAGATGATTGAGCATGGGTACTACCTTAGCACATAAGATGGAATGAATCTGAGCTTCTTCATTTGAGAGTCTTGATGTTTCTTGTGGAAAATTAAAGGAATGATAGTTAGCCCTAATCCTTGAAGGCCTTGAAAGAAATACAATAGGACGTTGACGTTGCTTAATGGATTGGTATCGTACTTTGGAATTAGTTAGTTTGTTAAACCTTTCGAGTTGACCAAATCTAGTATAGAGTAACCCTTGATGACCTTTCGAAATTTGGGAACATGTGGTTGATTTTATTAATCATATCCGAATTTGGGAATTTTGGTGGAATGTTGTTCGATGTAGTTCGTAAGTTCAAAGATGTGATGTTAATTTATGGTATCGGAGACTTGAAGTATTAAGTGGTGAGATAAAGGGTAGACAAGCTATGGTACTTGGGGATGACATAGTAAGTGAAGTTCAATGACGAGAATTGTAAAGGAGATACTTTGTGACATGGGTGGTAACAAATGAATTGGTGTGGTAAATTGATTTTGGCTCTTAGAACCAATTGAGTTGAGGAATACCTACCTTTGTGGAGTCCTTGTTAGTCTTATAATTTGGTAGACTTTTGGGGCTTGGTTGAGCACCTTAGTGATGTAACCTTATCATAGCGATCATAAGCTTTGATGAGTGTTTGGTAAGCGGTAACCCTTTCATTGTGCCGCTTCTATTCTCCTTTCCTTCTCTTTAACGTTCGTTGAACCTTGTTTTTATGCCAAATTTTACGTATCTTCTTCTTGCCCGAGATATCTTCTTAACTTGAATACCTCTTATTTATGTCAATCGTTATCTTTACGGTTCGACTCCTTATTTCCTAACATGTCATTTGTTCCTTGCTTATCCTTCCTTAACGCCTTTTTATAATACTAATTCTTTTGAGAAATATTGGCCTTGTTTGGACATCATGACCTTTGAAGGGATTGTTGTGTCTGACCCTTTCCTGGTTTTGAGAGGATTTGATATTGGAAAGACTTAGGTAGTGTGATGAGATATACTTGATGGTTCTTATACCTATAGATCCTTGGTAAAGTGAGTACGTTGGATTGGTGGATGTTGTGTGTCAAATGTGAGTTGCATTGGTTACTAAGGATATGGAACATGGCATTGTTGATTATGTTTGGGTACTAGTGCCTAGTACTTGACTTAAAATGGATGAAACTGAATGGTGGATTTGAGGATATAGGATTGACTAAGTAGACGAGTTTTTGATTGGCTTCCATAATAACTTTGGATATGAGGGTTTGATAATGTATATGTTACCGTGAGAGAAATGTTAAATGTGGGATTATTAGTTGATTTTAGTGAGTGATATTGATTACTACTCGAGCTATGGTATGGGAGTGAGAGTAAGCTACATTATTGGGAAGTCTTAGCACTTGTTTTGGTAACTAGAAAGGGTAATGGTATGGTTGACACCAATTGTTAGGTTAAAGAACATAGTTTCAGCTTATGGTTTTAGGAACTCTGAAGTGATAAAGTGTTGTTACAATTAAGACCTTGTTCCTTGGAAATTTGATGGTAAGTAAGTTTTAGGATGTCAAATTTGAAAGAATATTCCTTGAAATGTTGATGACCATAATGGATCGGTGATGTGATTTGGTATTAGTTGACACTAGTTGGATACGAATATAACTTTGTTAGAAGCCTTGACCTTAGACTTGTGAAAGTTGTTTCTGGATGTTTGAGGATTTGGAGCGATGAGATCACACTTATAGTGGAGTACCTTGTTTCAGGGAACAGATTAGGATGAGGTAACATAAGCGATTGAGGAGACCCTTGGGAGTGATGTGGTTATGAGTTTTGTTGTTAGGAAGTTTTTGGAACCGTTTTGAGTGATGTTGTTGTTTGAGATAAAAGCGTGCGGCGTTTCCTTGTTGATTAATTTTCCTTTTTTCTTTGATCATGAGCGTTACCGCTCATACCTCTCTTCCTTATTTTATCATACTCCTTTCATAAGTTTGATGTTGGTAACCTATGAAACTCCATCCTTGACACCCTTTTAGGTTCGACTTCAATTCTTACCCCATGAAATTCATACAGCTCTTTTGATTAGTTAAGCTTGAATCCTTTTAGCATATTTGCTCCTATGATGTCTAAGTTACTTTTACCTTCGAGGAATTTCTAAATATTTCAAGCTACCAGTTTCGATTCATTCTTGAAAGCTTATGTCACTTCTGCAAACCTAACCTATTTTTGAAGACTTGAAAATGAAAATTTGATTTAGTTCCCTATTCCTTTCTTAATTATAAACTCATTTATCGTAATTTTAATTTCTAGACCCGAGTTTTTGTTAAGATTTGTCCGATTTCTGTTAATTTTGATCCATTTATGACTTCTTTGTCAAGGTTTAATGTTACATTTTTAGGGATTTGACCCCAATTGGGTTTAAAAGTGAAACCTTTACTTCTATTTTGGCTTTTTGCAAAAGAAAATTTAAGTAGATTACCTTTCTCTTACTTTGATTTTAACATTAATGAGTGTTAAATCTCGTTGTTGGAGACGTCCCAATAATGGGTTTTCTCATTTATTGGTGTAGAAATATTTATATATCTTGATATGAAAGTGGATGTTCTTGTCTGATCAACGAGAATATCACCGTTTCATTGAAAAAATACCTATATTATCTTATAACTATATTATTAAAATGTTGTTTACTATAATTTCTCCTTCTAAGTTTCGAGGACGAAACTTTTTAAAAGGAGGGGTGATTGTAACGCCCCGTAATTTCGGACCGTTAATATATTTCGAAAATAATTAATTAATCAAGTAAAATATGATATTTAAGTATTTAAAGTAAAAATAATTCAAAGAAATATAATTTTATTATATTTTGAAGAAAAGTATTTATTTTGATAGTTTCGAGATGTTTAAAAATAGTTTAAACCGTGTAAAACTTTTTATTTCGAAATAAGGGCGTATCGGGGGGGGGGGGGGGAATGACAATTCTTTTGAACATTGGGTAAACGAATTTGGAAATGGGTCGTATGAGTATTCAATTTTCTTGTAATCTCGTGTTTAAAAACTTTGGTCTTGTCGGAATTTGCATTTGACCTACGGTTTTAATTATTATCGAAACGAGTCAAAACCGACTCGAAAAATCCCGACTCAATCCCGTCCTTTCTTTTCCTCTTACGCGGCACCCTCCCCCTTCCTTTCCTGTTGTCTTCTTTTCTATCTACCGCCAACAATTCCAAATCATCAAAGAAACACCATTTTTCACCTTTCTAAGCCAAATTCATCATATCTTTCTCGTTTCTTATCGGATTTTTGCATAATTTATATTTCCGGAATCCCCTCGTCGAGATCTACAACCTGGTATAATTTAATTTCAGTTTTCTTGAAGTTGTTTTAAGATGAATTTTGGCAAAATTCGGTATTTATGTACTTATTATTGTGTTTTTATTGTTTATTTAGGTGAAGAATTGGAAGATGAGTTTGGGGACTCGTATATTGTCGAGGATAGCGGCTAGTTGTTGTTAGGGTTTGGGTTTAAGGTGCTAATTGCTCTTTTTCTAACTTAAGGTAACATATTTCGAGTTACTCGACGAAAGATCGTCACATGCTTTGTTGTTTTTGGATGTTTTGTGATTTTGGTTTGAGTAGAAATTTTCACATGTTAAAGTTTGATGCATGCATGCTTAATTTATGCCTTTTGTTAGTTTAATTTAACAAAGTTGAATTGGGAACAATTAATTAGTGTTCAGACGATGTTATAATGAACAAAAATGGAAAAAAAAAAAAAAGAGGTGTAGGGGGCGGCGGAAGAATGCAAGAGCCCACGGCTGGCCCGGTCGATCCGTCGCTTGTTTGCGGTTTTCCATGCATTGTTCGGCATTTTAGGTTCATTAATGATATAATTATAATAAGTAACATATGGTTAAACTTTTGAATTAAAGCAAATTAGTAGTAAAAGTTATGTTAAAGGTAAAAATTATATTTATATGGTAGTTGACACATGTTAGGATAAATCATAAAATGAAATTGTAAAGATTAGGCTCAGAATGAATTATATAGCGATAATTGTAATGTTTTGTTGATTGTGCCGAAAACTGAGCCTTAGTCCCTTTGACTGATGCGATGTCAGTTAATTGAGTGATTGGTCACCGCAATTTAACCTGCACTGCCGCAGTGGTGGGGTTGCGGGTAAAAATTCGGTTGGATGAAATTTTATATGAATTAGATAATCGGCCTTTTTCTTGTTTTAGGCCATTTATTATATTTTTATTTCACATGTGTAATTAGTTGATTTAAGTAGCTTCTTATATTGTAGAAACGGCCCTAGATTCCCTGAAGCCTTTAACATGGTTAATATTATTAGAATTGGAAATTAGTATTGAATACTTATTGAGGATATTGTTGGATTGTTTGCTGAATAGACATTTATATAGCCTTTCACATGATAGAATGTTAGAATTTATGTTGGTAAGTAGGACTCTTTGCCCTCTTATGGTTAAGTGGGTATCTTACTTGACTTGTGTGGTGAGTCTTGTGTGGTGTGGGCTAAAGTATTCAAGCTGGGACTAGCTGGGACTAGGTCCTAGGTGAGTATTTCGGCCTTCATCATAGATAGGTCTTTATAGTCTTTGACGAGTATATGTTCACTGCTTGATAGCCTTTGTGTTCCTGACTAGTGGATTTATATCCAAGTTGGGGCATGACCTCGTTACTTATTTTGTTAGTAAGTGGTCAGCTTAAGTACTAGCCAACCCTTTGGTGGACTCCTTAGGGTACTCACTTTGTTTTAGAAAAATTGTGGGTCTTGGGTGCGGTGGTGTGTATCCGCATGTCTAGGTCTGCGCAGATTTTAGGCTAGGGTTGTGTTGTGTCTTGGCCATGTTTTATTAATATTAACCGCCGAGCCAAGATACCGGTTCGATTACCTTCCCTACCTCGTGGTATAGACTCGAGTTACAAAGTGACTATTGACGGTGCTAAGAACTTATGCCTGTCTTTGATATATTGCCCTTTCTTGTTTGATGATTCTATGAATCATAGAAGGTGAGATGCAAGCCGGCTATGGTTGATAGAGTTTGGATTACTGCTTGTTATATGTTTCACATGATAGTTTAGTTTGGTCAGTTTAGGACTCATATGTTAGAATAATTGATAATTGAATTATTTATCATGTTGTTTACATGTTTCATTACATGTTATATTCAATATGGCGATTCGTGGCTGGGAGGACTCGAAGTTACTCCCTACTGAATTGTGGCTTTCGTGTTTGTATAAAATGCGATTGACAGGTTGTTGATGCTTTGTTGGGGTCACTGACGAGCTAGTGAGCAATAGAACCTTGAACCTAGTTTTGGCTATTCTTATAGTAAACCTTTTAACTTTTGGTTTTGTATATAATTTGAAGGGACATATGTCTCCCTTGTCTATTTTGGGTTTGTATCATTACATTTTCTTATCGTTAGCTATGGCAGGTAAATTAGTTCGTTAGCATTGCAGGTTTTGGCACCCGCCTCTTGGGAAAGTTGGAAATGTTGTGATTGGTTTAGAAATTTTTTTGAAATTACAGGTTTTTAAATATAGTTGGACCAATTACAAACATATCCTACCAGTTTTTCTGTAGATTTTAGGTGTTAATTTATCGCGTTATTTAAGGGTGTCACAGTTGTCTTCTCACTAAAGAAACTTTTTATTGTCCATTTTCGCCATTTTCGCTAATCAAGGTAATCATTTACTGGTTTTTATAGTTTTGTGTATTATTATTTACATCTTGTCATTGCCATTGCTGTCTTATTACTCACAAAAGAAACTCGTTTTATATTTTTTCGATTATTGCCCATTGTTATTGTAGATACCCGTATCCGTCGATATTGGAATTTATAAAGAACCCGACAAACACCCGATGATGATAGGACACATGTATTCTTTAGTTGTCATTGTCATTATTTGGAGCTCGTTTTACGAGGTAGAATGGGCGTCGTCGATGAAGTATTTTATTAATTTAAATGATATTTAAATTAATGTTTTTTTAGTGAGTTCATTTTATTAATTTAAATGATATTTAAATTAAAGTCTTTTTTAAGGTGATTTCAATTTAATTTATCTTATTTTGAACTTATTTTCCCAAGTTTATTTTATTGAAAATAAAATAAATAATTGATTTGAAAAATCATTTTATGAATATATTTGGTTTGAAAAATCATTTATTTCAATGTGTTAATTGATTTGAAAAATCGATTTTAAAAGCGAAGAAAACTCGTTTTTAAACATGTTTTTTTGAGCTCGTTTTTAGCTCGGTTTTTGAGCCCGTTTCCTTTACGAATTGGCACGAATCTCGAGTACACTAACCAACCTAGACCAATACCCATCCACCCCGGTTCGAACCCCCTATCCACGGCCCAAAATTCTCGTCCCAAATCGTCGCAACCAGCCCGCGCATACAAACAGCCCGGCCCCCCTGTTTTGGCAGCTCAATCCCGAGCCCAAAACCCGCTCCAAACACTACCAAAACCCGTTCCTAACACGTACCCTCACCCCTTACTCAAGATCTATGGTTTGTGGATCCGTCTAAATACCATTGGATTACGAGAGTCATTCAAATCGAGTGATATAGGGTACAAGTCTTTATCTTTAATCACTCGTAGTCGATTGGCTTTATGCTTTTCGATGAAAGGTGTAAAGTTGACTTGAACGGTTCCAAGTTCCCAAAAAACTTGGTGGCGACTCTAATATGTTTTAATTCGATTCGAAAGAACCTCGAGTCGATTATGCCTGGTGTGGATCCCGCGGACGCAGTTCCCGAGGGCCTTGTCCACGATTTGGCGACTCACTGGGAAAAGAGGACTAGTTACACTATGTTTCTAGGGTCTTTTCCTCCGAGGTGAAACTTGAAAAGAAAGTGTTGGAAAGTAAAACATTACTCATAGTGCTACGATTCATGCATAAACCCTTAAGGACTTGCCCGGGCCGTCCCAGCGTTTCTTCGTGATGCGTGGGGGGCGACGTCCCACTATGCCAGGAAGCTGCACATTGCTCGCTTCCACTTCGCCTCGCGTGGTTCTTGGGAGTGGGGACGATCTTCTAGGTACTTTACCTTAAGACACCTTGCTCTATAAGACCGCAAAAGGATGGAGGGCATAGACCTTCTTGTAGAAGACTTGCCGAGACTTAGAGATGTCTAGGAGCATACATCCTTATAACATGAGAATGACAATGTGCAATATGTTTTCCCGAGTCTTTATTTTCGAAAATTCCCATGTCCTTTTCAAAACCGAACTTTTGAACAACTTATTTTCAAAATAGCATGGTTTTAAAACGCGGAACGCTGCCCAAATAGGACTAGAAATTTCGGCCCAAAATGAGCTTTTATAGCCGGCATGCTGCCCATTTCAAATCTCATTTTCAAATCAATCCTTCTTTTTTCAAAATCAATCCAAAATGTTTCTCGAACCTCAACCAAGCATGAAATGCGTCGAGTCGTGTCCGGGTCATGGTCGTGTTAGGCCGGGTGTGTTCTGTTCTAAGAGTCTAGAACACGACCTTGTTGGGTCACCCAAGCTCACCTCTTGGGCTTCGAGTCATGTTGGTCGACCTTTTGGTCTAGGATAGTCCACAAAAAACGTCCAAGCTAGGCCCTTTAGGACGTTTTCACTCGAATCCATGGGCTATGTTAGCCCAATCACGGGTTTAGTCACACCAAGTCCAGTTTAGAATCGAGTTATGACAGTTTGAGTCATGTCGTTTTGCCGAGTCTAAAATGAACCAATGTCTAAATCAAACCGTGAGTCGAACCTCTGGTTAGTCAATCTCAAGTCAAGTCTTTGTTTGAGTCAAGTTGGGGTCGAGTCCTTAAGTGTGCAGGGGCTCTTACTTTAAATATTGACTCAGTACGGGGTTTTCTTGTAGAAAGGCCGCCAAAAACCCGACGTCAAGCAATGGAAGATGCTGTTAACAAGCTTACTGAGGCCGTGAACCTCATGATGACCCGAATGGATGCAATTGAATCTAAGCTGTGCGAAGATTCCCCTCCATCTATCCCATCTCTGACTGATCTGGAGAAACGGTTCAAGTTCATCGAAGACCGTTTGAAACTCTCCCAGGGGAAGAACATCCACTATGAGAATGCTAGGGCCTATGCCCCAGTTCAGGATAAGTTGCCCACGAACATGGTACTCACTGACATCCCAAAGTTCAAGGGCACCGAAGATCCAGTCCACCATGTTAAGGCCTATAAAGGGTACTTAGCATCAAGGGAGTACCTTTGGTATGCTCTCTAAAATTTTCGCCCAATCTCTCGGGTGAACACCCAAAGGCGTGGTTCTATAATCTTGACCTCAAGAACTTCCCCACTTTCGAAGATATTACGGTGGAGTTCGTAAGCACTATCGACAATGTTGAGATTCAAACCAACATAAGAACATTGGAGGTGATGACACAGAAAGACAAAGAAGGCTTTACTGAATTCCTTGCAAGATGGCGTCTTTGAAAGCGTGAAATTAGCCAAGAAGCCCGATGAAGTTGAAATGGTAGATAAGTTCGTAAAGAATCTACGACCTATTTACCGCAATGCTCTGAAATACCAGAATTTTGGCTCTTTCAAAGAATTGATAAGAATCGGGATAAAGGTAGAAGATGATGTCATAGGGGCAGAGGCTGAAAAGCCGAAAGGGTACCAAGGGGCCTCGTCGTCTAAGGGCAAAACCCCAGCAACGACCCATATTGATGAAGCCATCAATCTCTTAGAAGGGCAATCGAAGAAGTCGCAGCGCCAAACACCTAGGGCATTCACCGATATCGGATGCACTTATACATACGCTCTCCAAAGGCTCATAGCCCAAGGAAAGCTGAAGCCTATTGGTCCAACTCCGGATCCACCTACTGAACAACAAGGCAAATGGTACAAACCAAATGCCTATTGTGCCTTTCATCAAGGGAAAGGCCATGATACTGAAAGGTGCTATCGACTGAAGCACGAAATTCAAGACATGATTGAGAACGGAACGCTCCCAATCCCAGCCATAAAGCCCAACAACATCACCAATCCATTTGGCGATCACACCAACTTTGTTTCTGTCGAAGACAATATCGATTATTCCCATCTTATCCACCCATGTCACTTGAAAGGGGTGTTTATCGGGAAAATATTTGTGGATTGCTTTGAATTCTTGCCAAACCCGAAGAATGAAATTCAAATCGGGAGTCTCGCTCTAGAATGTACTCCTCTCATTGACGAAGTTAATAAAGGACAATTCGATTCACCAACCTTCATCACTGGCGTAGATCCTCAGAGGACTACCTCAGGATGGAGGCCGACCATCAAAGGGATCAAGGACCAGAGCCGGGCATCTAAGCTGACAGCTGAACAAGAGAAAGCTTAAGATCAGATTTGAAAATTATGAGTCGGGATCTGTTTTCTTATTTTAGTCGAGTCGAGTCTAGGACTTTCTTTTCTTGAAGTTGAGTCGTTTGTTCCGCGATGACCTAGGGTGTGTCCTAGGAATCGTTCCTTTGAGTCTGTCAAGCATTTCTCATTCCAATAAAAAAGTTGCAGTTTCGTTTCCAAATATGTCTTGTTTCCAATCCTCAATCACTCCGAAAGCATGATAAAACGCACAACACACTCAAAGGAATACCTGGGGTAGAAATATGTCCTGTTTCAAAATGTAAGGTGCACCAGGATCCCGTGTTTGATTCATTTACCTATTCCATGTCTGGTGGTAGAAAACCTCCATCTGAACCAATGTTTGTGACAAGCTTCTAGATGATTCTATGACGAACCCGGACTAGCTCCTTGTTTCCCCTATCGATGATGGAAGGCAAGCCTTTTCCCCAACAAAACAATCCCATCTCGAAGAGAGAAGATATCAACCCGTTCTAACAAGGAATTGTTAGTTCTTACCCAAATTAGTTGGCGAAGCCCAGTTTTCAAGGTGTATTCATTTGTGACTAGGAGAATGAATAGAAGATCATTTTCAAAGAGAGAAAGAAAAAAGATGAAAAAGAATGAAAAAATGAGAAAAAGAAAAAATTGGAAAAATGAAAAAAAAAAAAGAAAAAAAAGAAAAATGAAAAAAGAAGAAAAGAAAAAGGAAAAAAAGAAAAAAAGATGTTGAAGTCATTGCAGAATGCTTTTGGTTGAATGTCGAAGTTACAGAAGCCATAATTCAAGTCAAGTACCCATAGTTGAGGTTCAATGGGCGAAGCCCAAAAGCTTAAGTAGTAACCTATTTACCCTCTAAGTCCTTTCTGAGACAGTTACAAGGGGATAGTCGGGAATTTTGAGAATTATTCCGCTTGTGTTGTTACACCCAGCCTTTAGGGTCCAGGCATGGAAATTTTAACCCACATCATTTTTCAACCCATTTGCACTCGTGGTTCATCAAACTCGAGACACCCATTCCAACCACATCAACAGCCATAGCCCTTGGCCTTAGCACCACAAAACAAACCTTCAGAATGATGGTTTACCTTACGAACCTATTTTCACCAAGCTCCACATCCCAAAGAATCAAAACCTTTTGTACCAACCCTAGACACGGGATACAATGGTACCTTACAGGCTAGAATGGGATACAACATGATACCTTAGGTGAAACCTTCGAGTGTGTACATACAATCAATATGCCAAGTTTATGCACCTTGATCGAACTACGTCGGATTTGATTTCGCTCCACGCGAATACGTAGGCAGTCCTTCAGAATAAGGGATTCAATCCACTCATCAACCAAGTTGTCATCTTGTCGGTTTCTTACGGGTCTTAATCAAGTCCAAATGAAGCCACCATTGTTTGAGTCGGTCTTAGCACTCGATGTAGGCTAGGATAAGGATATAGATTCAGATGAATAGTATCAAGTCTCAGAATGAGCGTTATCTAACGGTTTAGGCAAAGATGCTCAGTCAGATAGATGTAGGTTTGTCTTGGGAATGGAAAATATGAAAAACCCGCTGAAAAGAAAGAAGGCGTGGAAGAAAAAATAGTATAAGCCCGCTGAAAAGAAAGAAGGCGGTGGCAAGAAATGATGAAACTCGCTGAAAAGAAAGGAGGCGAGGAGAAGAGTGACAGAATGTTCCCAACAAGAGTGATGTGTGATGTCTAAGTGTTCTCATAAAATGAGTCCGTGTTTAGTGTCTGGGCGAAGCCAACGTTGTTGCTCCGTGAGTTTAATCCACCTTGTCAATGCCAAGTGATCTTCATTCCCATGTGCCCTTGGGACCATGCCCATGCCATACGATATCTCTGTCTCAAGTCCGACGACCTTGTGATTCCCGTTTGTCATCTTTTGGCGTCAGAATGGCCAATTTACATTTCTACCCCCAACAAGTCAATAATTGAATTAAAACCCGGACATACTTACGGTTTTATTTTTCCTTTTTTGTTTTACGGTAGCGGGCTATGCCCACGTTGTTTACGAGTCATACAGAGTGTTTGTGTCGTATTTCATGCTCACCCATCAAGGTTTGATTTCAAAAATTTCAAAATGCCGAAAATTTCAAAATTTCAAAATGTCAAAAACTTTTTGCGAATTGTGGATAGATGATCCAAGTAGTGGAATCCTTGTGGGTCGATGATCCAATCCTTCGAAATTCAAAAATTCAAAATTCAATTTTTGAAGGGCCGATGGCCCAATATTCTTGATGACAAATTCGAAATTCGGGTCGATGACCCAATCATTCAAAATTTTCAAATTCAATTTTCGGGTCGATGACCCAATCATTCAACATTTTCAAATTCAATTTTCGGGTCGATGACCCAATCATTCAAAATTTTCAAATTCAATTTTCGGGTCGATGACCCAATCATTCAGAATTTTCAAATTCAATTTTCGGGTCGATGACCCAGTATTTCAAATGATCCAATTTCAAGATCGATGATCCAAATGTGCTTATGTGATGATTATTGCTAGTACGTTTTTTGTGTTTCAAATGTAGCAGGATATGCTTCAACTGGGGGCTCTAAAGTCTTCGACTTTAGAGCCATCACAAACTGGGGGCTCTGAAGCCGTTGGCTTCAGAGACCATTATCAAGATGTAAAGGATGACATCCACTCAGAATTCGATTCAATACAAGAGTAGGAAATGGAAGAATTCCGTAGCTGAAAGCAAATGATGAAAGCGGCGGCAACCTCCTCGGAAAGTCCCGTCCCATTTTGACACCGCCAAAGCAGATGATAAGCTTTGGGAAAGTGTCACCGATGATGAATTTTGGACAAACGCCAGTAGATGATAAACTTTGGGCATGTGTCAAGGTGGCCGAACTACGACGCGGGTTTGATTCCGTCAGAAACGGATACCTAGGCGCCTAAGGATAAGGCTCAACTCACCATATATGCAATTTTATGGGTCGACGACCAATGACGATAATTTGACACAGCAGAAGCAAGAGTCAATCCCCAACGAAGTTTCAGGTATGATCTCTTCTTATGGCTGGCGAGCTTATGTACGCAAGTCTAATGGACTATAAACGACCGTGAGAATCCTCAGTCGAAAGGGACTGGGGTACTTTGACTTTCGCCTTGTCCAAGCCTCGGTCAAAGTGGGGCTCAGAGATACCCGTATCCGTCGATATTGGAATTTATAAAGAACCCGACAAACACCCGATGATGATAGGACACATGTATTCTTTAGTTGTCATTGTCATTATTTGGAGCTCGTTTTACGAGGTAGAATGGGCGTCGTCGATGAAGTATTTTATTAATTTAAATGATATTTAAATTAATGTTTTTTTAGTGAGTTCATTTTATTAATTTAAATGATATTTAAATTAAAGTCTTTTTTAAGGTGATTTCAATTTAATTTATCTTATTTTGAACTTATTTTCCCAAGTTTATTTTATTGAAAATAAAATAAATAATTGATTTGAAAAATCATTTTATGAATATATTTGGTTTGAAAAATCATTTATTTCAATGTGTTAATTGATTTGAAAAATCGATTTTAAAAGCGAAGAAAACTCGTTTTTAAACATGTTTTTTTGAGCTCGTTTTTAGCTCGGTTTTTGAGCCCGTTTCCCTTTAATTGGCACGAATCTCGAGTACACTAACCAACCTAGACCAATACCCATCCACCCCGGTTCGAACCCCCTATCCACGGCCCAAAATTCTCGTCCCAAATCGTCGCAACCAGCCCGCGCATACAAACAGCCCGGCCCCCCTGTTTTGGCAGCTCAATCCCGAGCCCAAAACCCGCTCCAAACACTACCAAAACCCGTTCCTAACACGTACCCTCACCCCTTACTCAAGATCTATGGTTTGTGGATCCGTCTAAATACCATTGGATTACGAGAGTCATTCAAATCGAGTGATATAGGGTACAAGTCTTTATCTTTAATCACTCGTAGTCGATTGGCTTTATGCTTTTCGATGAAAGGTGTAAAGTTGACTTGAACGGTTCCAAGTTCCCAAAAAACTTGGTGGCGACTCTAATTTGTCTTAATTCGATTCGAAGGAACCTCGAGTCGATTATGCCTGGTGTGGATCCCGCGGACGCAGTTCCCGCGGGCGTTGTCCACAGTTATGTTCATATTAATTAATTTTACCCAGATTGTTTATCATATTTTGATACCCATTGTTTGTCCCTTTTGAAATTTCATTTATGTGCGTCAATCATTTCAATTATGTTCATCAACCATTTCGTTCTTCAATATAATTGTCTTTTGCCATTTTATGCTTTTATGTTCATTTATTTTGATTTTTCATTCTTACTAATTACTCACTTTGTAGCGTTAGTTTATTTTGTATTGTTTTGTTATTATGTGCAATAGTTATAATTATTATTAGTAGCCATTTTTTTGTAGTTTAATTGTAGTTTCATACATTTTGAATTTTATATATCTGCACATTTTTTTGATTAGGGCAAAATAGATCAACACATTTTTTTGATATATCTGCAATCAGATGAAATTACACTTTTCTCTACAAAAACTACACTTTTGTGTGTGCTGAAATTACAGTCTTTCTGTGTTACAATTACATTCTCTTGACATATTGTTGAAATTACACTTTTGTTTTTTTAAAATTACACCTTTTGTTGTTAGAATTACACTTTTTATCATTACAGTTATATATTGCTGAAATTACACTTTTGGTTGTTAAAATTACACTTTTTGTTGTTAGAATTACACTTTTTATCATTACAGTTATATATTGCTGAAATTACACTTTTGGTTTTTAAAATTACACTTTTTGTTGTTGGAATTACACTTTTTATCATTACAGTTATATATTGCTGAAATTACACTTTTTTATAATTACAGTTATATAGTTCTGAAATCACACTTCTGGTTGTTAGAATTACACTTTGTGTTGTTAGAATTACACTTTTGTTTGTTAAAGTTACACTTATTATTAGGTCTTGAAGTTACTTATTTAGTTGATACAATGACAGTCTTTCTGTGTTACAGTTACATGTTTTTTATTTCTTTCTTGTATTAACTTGTTTGTGTATTTCACTGTCAAAGTTCAGTTTACCTTGCTTTGTAAACAATAATTACATACTACCATCCTTCCTTTTCAGATGTCAGATTCTGAAGAAGAAATTGAAAGTCAGGAGGAGGATGAACAAGTTAAAGTAGTCACCCCTACACTTTTTATCATTACAGTTATATATTGTTGAAATTACACTTTTGGTTTTAAGAATTACTCTTTTTGTTGTTAGAATTACAGTGTTTATCATTACAATTATATAGTTCTGAAATCACACTTTTGTTGTTAGAATTACACTTTTTGTTGTTAGAATTACACTTTTGTGTGTCTTTGAAGTGACAGATCTTTACGTGTTACAAGAACATTCTCTTGACATATTGCTGAAATTACACTTTTGGTTTTTAAAATTACACTTTTGTTGTTGGAATTACACTTTTTATCATTACGATTTATATATTCTTTGAAATTACACTTTTTATAATTACGTTATATAGTTTAAATGACACTTCTGGTTGTTAGAATTACACTTTGTGTTGTTAGAATTACACTTTGTGTTGTTAGAATTACACTTTTATTTGTTAAAGTGTCACTTATTATTAGGTCTTGAAGTTACTTATTTAGTTGATACAATGACAGTCTTTATGTGTTACAGTTACATGTTTTTTATTTCTCTCTTCTATTAACTTGTTTGTGTATTTCACTGTCAAAGTTTAGTTTACCCCTCTCTCTACCATCCTTCCTTTTCAGATGTCAGAGTCTGAAGAAGAAATTGAAAGTCAGAAGGAGGATAAACAAGTTAAAGTAGTCACCCCTAAAGTGTCTGCTAAGTGCCGACCAAAGATGCTTGTTGAGCTGATTGAAAAGCTGAATAAAGCTCAGCGAGAGGCTGTACGAAGAGTTGGGTTTAGGGGGATACTGGAGCTTAAGTTAAAAACGTTTCCGCTTGCCCATGTTCCACTATTTCTACAGGCATTTAGTGATGAGTCTTATGTGTTTCGGGCCTCTGAACTGAAGGAGTTTATGGTCACGAAACATGATGTTTATGACTGTTTCATGCTACCGCGGGGCACTAGACCCATTGAACTAGTTCCTACAGGCCGGCACAAGGGTTCTCAAGATCCTGCAAACAAGAGTTTGAAAGATCGTTGGCGGAAAGCGTTCAACGGCAAAATTGGAAAAGACGGAGTCAACTTAGGACTCGTCTTCGCAGAAATTGAAAAGAAAAAATACAGAGATGGAGGGGATCAGTTTGTCAGGTTGTTTGTTCTGCTCACCATGTCATCCTTCCTCGCTCCAACCTCAAACAGTGTGATAGACTTCAAGCTTTTGAAAGCCATTGAAGATGTGAGTCTTATCTCGGAGTTTGACTGGTGTAGTTATATTCTTGAATGCATGGTTAAGGCTGCAGCAGATGTTGGCAGAGGGAAAAAGATATTGCTTGGTCAGTATCCCTTTCTTACTCATCACCTATTTCAGCGATTCGATTTCGGGGGAGTTTGTCCCCATGGGCTCCCACTAATTCAAAGACGGGATCGGGTAAAATTTTCGAACGATTGACGGTGAGCTAGACAATGGGGGCCTTGGTCGTCAAACTTTTTCCGAGGTGAAGTATCCTCGTTGCCTCCAAGAACAAAGAATTGACCATCGGTGGTGTGGACACCGACAAACAAGTTGTGACCATTAGAGATATGGGAGCTACGACTCACCTGAAGAAGTTTGTTGAGATTGAACCCACCGGAGTTCAAGATGACGATGAGTTGAAAGCTCGGGCTGTTGATGTAAGTTGTTCTCACCTGATTGATTTTATTAAGTAAAGATAGATTTATTTGTGTTATTGTTCAACAAATTCACTATTCTTAGTTGGTGTTACACTTTTCTTAATTACACTTTTTCTGAACAAAATTACACTATTCTTCCTTGAAGTTACACTTTTATGAAATACATTGAAGTTTGAGGTTTCTGTACTAAAGTTACACTTTTCTTCCTTAAAATTACAGTTTTCTTTGTTGAAGTTACACTTTATTGAAATGCATTTAAGTTTTAGATTTCTGTACTAAAATTACAATTTGTTTTGTTAAAGTTACAATTTTACAAAGTCAGATTGATACTCTATTTTATACTCTATTATGATATATAATTTGAATTTATTTTGGAATTTTAATGTAGGATGTCCATGAGGTTTATTTGAAGATGCAGAGGAATGCCATAGTCTTCTATTCATGGTATGCTGATGCAGCTCAAAAGCTTAAAGGGTTAACATCAGGTTCTTCCTCTTCAAGCGGCCTCGTCCCTACATAAAGTAGCCAAGATTTTTTTCAAAGTCAGCAGATGAAGGTATATGCTGGGGAAATTTAAGAGATAGCTCAACGAATAAAGGATTCTGTTGATTCTGCACCCATACTTCAAGAAGGTGGGTCTAGAAATGTTAGCACAGGAGAGGAGGAGTCAGATGTTGATGGAGATGGAGAAGATGTTGGGGATGGAGATTTTGGAGATGGGGAAGTTGTTTCTCTTGGTAGTGATGAAGTAGGCCGTGATAAGGATCGTGAAGTCGCTACAGAACAGATAATGGAGACTGTAAAGTTTTACAACAGCGGTGATTTTAATGAAGGTGCTGATTCAGGTAAAGAGGAAGAGGAAGGTCCAATGGGGGATGTAGGTGTACAAGTAATGGAAGTTGTTCAGAGATCATCTGTTTAGGATGTACAAAATTCTCTTGAGTTAGAACTCTATAAAAGGCGTCAAGAACAGGAATGCAACATACAGTATAAAAGGCGTAAAGTTGTCCAAGAGCCGGTGAAAGTAGTAGAAAATGTTATTCCCGAAGATCTCTTAACTGATCGTGAAATTCTTGAGCAATATTATTCAGCTGAGGTTGTTGACGAAGCTATTAGGAAGGGGGCCCTTAATGCTGCTCGTCAGATGGAGCAAGTACAAGCTGCTGATGAGGGTGGGCCTATTGGTGGCGATGCTGAAACAGGTGAGAAGGAGTCAGTGGATGTGAAGTCAATGGAGATTGTGCCTCCTGCTACTCAGTTCCTTTTTACGACCGCTGAGCTTAATGATGCAGAGCGGAGAATTGTGGAAACTGAGTCACAATTGATGGGAACTCAAGTGGGATGTGAACCAGCCGCAGTAGACCCTGTTAATGGTAACATTGTCACTGGTGATTTATTGGGAAATGAACACGCGGTTATGGATGAAGGTGATGATGTAGCAAATAATCCGGTGGCTTTGGTAATGGATGATGCTGCGGAAAAAGTGGTGGACAGTGTGGTGGAGAGGCGCAATGGAGGACGCGGCGATGAAGGATCATGGAAGTAATCAGTTGTAGTTAAGCTATGCTTCCTAGAGTTACATTATTTGGAAGTTGGAATGATAGTATTATTTGAAGGGGCATCATTGTGTGTTGCTGTTACTTTTTTAGTGGTTAGAGTTACATTTTTTTTGCTGAAATTACGTTTTTGTGTTTGTCTGGTTGAAATTACACTATCTACTATCAAAATAGTACTTTTTCTATTTAGAATTACCCTTTTAAGTTGAGTGTTATTTGTCATTTATTAGTTTTGTTTGAATCCATTTTTTGATGTTGAACTTCAAATTAGTATTTTGCCTGAAATTACATTTTGGAGGAGACATTTGACTTATTTATTCAAATTTCGTAACGTGTCTGCTATTATTCATCCTCAGTGGAGGTTACACCGCAGGATGCGACCGAAAAGTCATTCGACTTACCACTTACTTTTTGGTCTACTGCTGAAGTAGATGAGGCCTTTCGTTGGGGTGCGGTTCAAGATAAAGGGCGGTCTGAACCTGGTGAGGTTGCAACAGTAGACCCTGGGAAAGTGAATGATGTGACTGATGAGTTATTTGGAAATGAAGACGAGGATATTCCTGAAGATAATGATGCATCAAATAATCTGGTTGTTGTTGGAAAGCATGTGATGGATGATTTGGTGGAGAATGTGGTGGACAATGCGGTTGAGTCTGCGATTGAGGACGTGGCAGTGAAGGATCATGGAGGTAATCATTTATAGTTTTGATATGCATTTCCTTTAGAAATTTTTGAAATTACACTTTTTGTTGTAAAAATTACACTTTTCGTTGTTAGAATTACAGTTTATACCATTACACTTTATTTGTTAAATTAACACTTTTCATTTTTAAAATTACGTTTTTTGTTGTTAGAATTACAGTTTCTGTTATTAGAATTATACTTTTTACCATTACAGTTACACTTATTTATATAGTATTGAAATAACACTTTTGGTTGTTAGAATTATACTTTTCGTTGTTAGAATTACAGTTTTTACCATTACACTTTATTTGTTGTTAGAATTACGTTTACATTATTAGAATTATACTTTTAGCATTACAGTTACACTTCTTTATATAGTAATTGAAATTTTTAGCATTACAGTTACACTTTTTAGAATTATACTTTTTAGCATTACAAAAATAAATTTACTAAGAGTCACTATTGTTCATCTGCAGTTGAAGTTAACGTGCAGGATTCGCCAGTAAAGTCACTCGAGTTTACGTGCACTGTATATCCCACTGCAGAGTTAGATGCAGCTTTTCGTTGTGCTTCGGTTCAAGAGAAAGGGGAGCCTGAGACTGGCGAGGTGGCGGCAGCTGTAGGTGCAGGGGCAACGCATGTGGAGATCCCCGTCCCGAACCGCACGTGCCCTACGGTGATCTAAGCTACCATCTATTTTTACTTCACTCGTCCGAGGTCTTACCCTGCATGGAGCACGTCATTGAGAACCTTGGTTGTTCGACAGATGCGGTGCACCGCTCCCGATCGAAGATCGTCACGTTTGTATCGGATGGAGTAACCATACCCTTGACCCGGTGTTCGAGAGGAGGAAAGATGTGATTGATTATGTGTTTAATGAATCAGATGCGTTTGACAAATTGTGAGTAATTGATGCATTTTGTTCTTATAAATGGTTATGTATATATTGAGATTGTTTTTGCTAATTAAATATTGATTTTGCAGGGAACATTTGGTAACATTTAACGAGTTTTGGTTCATAACCCGGGAAGACATTGTCACTTTGAGGCCCATGCAGCAAATTATGACTAGTGTAATTGATGGTTGGTGCCTACTTCTCAACCATATCATGAAGCCTACAGCTGTATCCCGTTGTTTCTTCGGCATGAGTCACACAGTAAGTCATTCTTCTGTTAATTAAATTTGTGTTGCAGGGTAATTGCTACACACTACTACAAATTTAGGCAACTACAACGCCCCTTTAACAACGATTATTCACGAAAATCACAATAGACGTTGTAGAATGTATGGCGCGAATTTTACTAAAATCAATTACAACGGGTATGGTTATAAAAACCGTTGTTATTATTTTTAACAACGGGTCACACATGCGGAACCGTTGTTAATAATTTGGCGCAAAATTGGCGCAAAGTTAGTGAAAAGTAATCACAACGGTTACTTTTGAAACCCGTTGTTAAAACATATTTGACAACGTGTGTTTTTTACAACCGTTGTTAAAACATATTTCACAACGGTTGTTGTTTAATAACCGTTGTCAATACTTTCCATACTATAAACCACACAAAAGAAGTCTGCTGCGACCACAAAACACAACCCTTAATACACAAACACAAACACAAAAACAGCAGACAAACAAACACAAAACACATACACACTCTCTTTCTCTCTTTCTCTATTTCTCTCTTTCTCATCGTCGCTTTATCTTCTCGCCGTCACTGTGATTTCATCGTCTATTACGTTCTGTATTTATCAGGTAAATCTCGCCGTCACTGTTAGTTTCATCGTCATTATTTTCTTTTTCTATTTATTTCTTTTGCATGTATGTGTTTTTATCGACCATTATGTTATTTGTTTAAGTATTGTTCGCATAATTAGTTACTAAAACAATGAAGAAGCAAGATGAAGAAGTAAGATAAACATAATTAATATATATATATATATATTTATAAATACATAAATTAAAAAAAAAAATTACATATGTAAAAATGCAATTCTTATATTTTCATGGAGGATCTTATTGTGCTCTATCGTATCCATCCTCTCCTCCTTGGCTATTTGGAGGTTCCGTTTCGAGTTGCTATATCGTCATATAGCGCAATCGCCGCTTTGCTCCATCAAGCCATCTTCTTTGGCGTGCTTGATGCGGATCGAGCTTCCGCAAGGTAGCTCTGAAACTTTCCTCAATATGGAGGAAGCGGCGGATGAAGTTGTTGTTGTTCTAGATCATGGTAAGAGTCTTTAGGATGAAATCATTCATTTTGTTAGAGTTTTTTGAGTTTGATTTGAAAGATTAAGTAGAGTTTGTTTTAACAGTTAGAGTTTGGAGATGAATATATGAGATAATGGAAATGTTAGTTGAGATATGCAATGTATTTATACTAAGCAATGTGTGGGTTGAGTTAATTGCTTTTTAATTAATAAATATGTTAGGAAGTTGTGCCATAATCATCATCATATCTCTCAATAATGCTGCTTCAAATCCTATTACTAACCCTTCTCATTCCATATTATCCGTTCATATGTACAGTGATGTCAGTAATAATGCATGCATCGGAATTCTAACAGGCCGTAATTATGCATGCATCTAGTAATATTTAATTTAATTTTTTTTTTATTTTTTAAGAACAAACAACAACGGTTATTTTATAACAACCCGTTGTCTTTAGTTATAACAACGGTTTTGCATATTAAAACCCGTTGTTATAACTTTCCCCCCAAAATTGTGTCACACTTTCTACAACGGGTTTTTATACATAAAACCGTGGTTAATAGTTTTAACAACGGTTTCCTTAAGTAAGTCAACCGTTGTTAAAACCTTCTACAACGGACGCTTTAACAACGTCCGCTTTTTTATATAACAACGGTTTTTGACCGTTGTTATAGCCTGTATCTGTAGTAGTGACATTATGGTTCGGAACAATTCGGTGTTAGAATATAATTACACTTTTCTCTACAAAAATCACACTTTTGTGTGTGCTGAAATGACAGTCTTTCTGTGTTACAGTTACATTGTCTTTACATATTGCTGAAATTACACATTTTCTTTGTTAAAATTACACTTTTTGTTGTTAGAATTACAGTTTTTATCATTACATTTATATATTGATGAAATTACACTTTTGGGACTTAAAATTACACTTTTTGTTGTTAGAATTACACTTCTCATCATCACAGTTATATATTGCTGAAATTACACTTTTGGTTGTTAGAATTACACTTTTTGTGCTTAGAATTACACTTTCTATCATTACAGTTATGTAGCTACTAATGTCATTAAAATTGCACTTTTGGTTGTTAGAATTACACTTTTGGTATTTATCAACCTTTTCTGACAACATCATCTTTCTTATCGCAACATTAGGACTGGGCGCGGTATATTTGGAAGGACAAGAAGAAAGGAAAAGTGTTGAATAGAGATGAAGATGTTTTCGGTGGTTGGGACAGTTGGGCTGATATGTTGAGTTCTTCACCATTTCAGCTTGACTCAGATATGGTGAGTTCTTCATATTTCAAGATAGGGCATGTGTAGGATTATTCTGCACAATGTTTCGCTAAACATTACATATATATGTTCATATCTTTCTCCCTGTATTATCTGGTGATGGTGATCATTACAGCTGTGTGTGCATTAACTTCTTAACCGAGCAAATTGAGTACCTTGACAACCGTAAGTATGATGAAGACTTAGAAAAGCTGCCTTATGGTGGGATTGCACTTATTACGGTAATTTTGCTATAAAGTACTCAATTTTGAGAATTCATTTTTTCCAAAGAACTGTCTACCTAACACACACACACACACATGTATATGCATATATCAGGTTGCGTTAATGGGGAAGTATTTGGTAAGTAAAGGTCTGTCTAAAGGCTCAAAGGTCGCTGATTTTAAGCTCGTTAACATTCAATTCAGTTGGCAAAAAGTTGGTTATTCGAGAAATGACTGTGGTGTTTATATGATGCTTACAATGATGTTTTATTTTTGGAACCTGTTTGAATGTGGCCTTGGGAAGACTGTGAATATGAACCTGTTTCGTGGTGAGATTGCGGCAACCCTTGTCCTATGTGACATTAACAAGGAAAGGGAAGATGTATTACGCCGTGTTGATGCTTTCAAAGAGGTTGCTTCTCATCCACTGACTATCAACTTGGATGCCAATAAGAGAAAAACAGTTGTTGATATTGGGGCTAGCAGCAGCAAGCATGTCGGTTTCGATCTTTCAAGAGATCGCCCTGGTAGTTACGCTTTGTTAGTATGCGGCCACTTTCGGCCAAAAACTATCTGCCAGAAAGAGCCACCCTCGTGGGAAGGGGATGGGTTGGGATGTTCACTTGATTGGCGTAGTGGTGGTGGCAAGACTCAAGTGGTGTCCAAGTCGCTCAAGAACAACCAAAGTTTGATAAAGGATATTAAAACGTTTGAGAAAGCACGTTTCGACTCACGCTTGGTGGATGACCAAAATTTCGATGATGGGTCAGTTTTCATGAATTTCACCTAGTTTTGATTTAATTGTTAAAATTACACCTTTGATTTTTAAAATTACACTTTCTGTTGTTAGAATTACAGTTTTGGTTAATAGAATTACACTTTTTACCGTTAGATTTACACTTTTTTATATTGTGCTGAAATTACACTTTTGATTGTTAAAATTATACTTTTATGTAATAGAATTATACTTTTTAATATTGCTGTTATACTTATTTATATAGTGTGGTTGAATTTACAACCAAAGTTTGATAAAGGATATTTTGTGGGCCAGTTGGGTGGATGTCCAAAATTTGGATGTCCAAAATTTTCGACGATGGGTCTGTTTTCATGAATTTCACCATCATCGTAAATGACGCTATCGAAAATGTCAATTTTTCACTCATGTCAATTTTTCACTCAGTATTATTTTATGTTATTACGTTCGCAGTGAGCAATTAGTTTGGTACACTAGGCACGCTCGGCTCTGACGGAAGGACCTAATGTCTATATTTTGATAGACCAATGACGTGGAATGTGATCGAGTGTTGGTCGATATTGCTGAACCAGTTAGAGAAGGAGGAATACGGTAAAGAGGCAAGGATGGCATTTCTCGGTATCAAGCACATGGTAATTAAAGTTACTCTTATATAGTTTTATTTATACGTGCTTTAGTCATTCAACTTTTGTGATACAGTTACGCTTTATAAGCAGTCACTTTTTCTTATTAGAGTTATACTTTCACTTAAAGCTGTTACTTATAGTTAATTGTCACTGTTTGCTTGTTTAGGAGACGCTAGCTTGTATTGTTGGGTACTTTTGAGCAGCAGGGCATAGGCACA
Source organism: Silene latifolia (assembly GCF_048544455.1). Lineage (NCBI taxonomy): Eukaryota > Viridiplantae > Streptophyta > Magnoliopsida > Caryophyllales > Caryophyllaceae > Silene > Silene latifolia. The sequence continues at coordinate 324,674,482 of NC_133537.1, forward strand.
CAGCAGGAGAACCTGGTTGATAAACTGTTCAACTTGTGGGACACCTTCATCGTCGACGATGAATCGGCGCCGACATGAATACTGGATTTACTCTTTGTCCCATTCAACATCAGCGACCATTGGGCATGTGTATGTATCAACTCCAGAGCACGGACCATTGACTTGCTTGACCACCAGCGGCATGCAGATTTAGACAGATCACTCATGGAAAAGGCGACTCGTTTAATTGTACGTTGTCCTCCCAATCTTGCCATCTAAAACCTGTTAATATAATAATCTTTTTAATGTACGTTCAAATATTTTCAGGGAAGTTTAATGAGCGACTACTTGGACTCAAGAAAATTTGACAAAGGAAAAGAGATTGTCAATTTTACTGATCCATGAGATACCGTTTAGTGGTGTCTCAAGTGTTCTCAACATTCCAGAGTCTGGTCTGTTCACCATGATGGCGATGCTATTGTACGAGGGTGTTTCATTTGAGCGTCCGGACATGGAAAGGAAGGTTGCAAGGCGTTATTTGGTGATACAGCTAGTTGCAACACTTGTACTAGCTGACATGAACATGATACGACCTGCTGTTCAGAAGAAGGTGGAGACCTTTATTGTTAGCAAAGACAAATTATTCCAAGATTTGCAAAGCAAGCGTAGGATGAACAAGGGTGGCAAAAAAAATAACAAGTGTTAGTTTGACAATTTAATTCTGAATGATGCTCTGTATGAAATTAGGTGTAACAATGTAAGTAGGATCATTTTCTGACTTTGAACTTTGTACTTATTTTGGCGTTTTCTGCCTTTAATGAAGATAAGATGTTACTTCAAAGTAATTGTCATTCTGAAGCACTGATAAAGTGTATTTCTAATCAAATAAACTGTAATTTTCCAACGAAAAGCAATTCCAGTTGAATTACAATATAAGTCACCAAAGTTAGGACTTTAACAAAGATAAAATGGTACTTCAAATTAATTGTTATTCTGATCAGATAAAGTGTAATTCAAAACAAATAAATTTATTTGCTACAAATTATGACCATGTAAGATTATCAGGAGATATGAAATTGTTGTTCTTGTTGGCAAATTATTGTTCTTGTTGAAACGGGATTTTAAATTTAGTTGAAGGGCGGTTTTTGGGATGTTATCGCCATGAAAGAGAGGAAGAAATTTGATGTTTTTTTTTTGTGCATTTTTAATTTGGTGGTTGTTGCTGATATTGTGTTGAGGAAGTGTAATAGAAAGTACATGCATGTTGACAATAAACAGTGGGTAATAGCTTTGTCCCCTGACACAACTCCCTCTCTCATGCTAATCCTATTTTCCTTTTTTTTTCCAACGCCTAAAGACCCTATATTAGAAACTTCATCCAGACGGTTCATTTAGAGGATCCTATGGCTCTAATAAAGACTTAGGGACTCAAATATTATGAAGGATTTATTAGAACTTAACACTATATATATATATATATATATATATATATATATATATATATATATATATATATATATATATATATATATATATATATAGAGAGAGAGAGAGAGAGAGAGAGAGAAAAAAAAAGAAAAAGAAAGGATCATGTAAGTCCACCTTTTTTGGTTGAGTCCATAAGTCCTAATCTAAGCCTTTGGATGGAAAAAAGGAAGGGCTGAGATTAGATCAAAATGAAGGAATGAAGGGTTGAGATTAGATTAAAATATGTGGCTGAGAATGAATTGAATATAAACCCTAATTCCTCTCATTTTTTCTCATTTCACTGCTCTCACAACACACCAACCCTAATTGCTCTCTTCCTCTTCTCTCTCTAAACAAACCCTAAATCAACCACCACCACCACCTCTTCTCTTTTTGTCGCCCCTGCCGCACCTCTGCCGCGCCTCCTTTCCTCCACCTCCTTTCCTGTGTCGCACCACGCCACACCTTCCTCCTCTACCGCCTCTGTCCCCTTCTCTTTTCTCATTTTTTTTCTAGATCTAAGAGTTCGGTGTTATTGTTGGTTGTTGGTTGTTGGATTTTGGTGGTGGTGGTGGATGTGGGAAATGCAGTCGGTGGGTATGCCGCCTCCCTTTCTTTTTTTTTAAATCAGATCTGAGAAAATTAGGAGTTGGGGTTGGTTGTTGTGGTATGTGGGAGATACGACTGGTGGTGCGCGGTGGGTCGGTTGCCTTCCTCTCCATCTTTTTTTTTTTTTTTAAAAAAAAAATTCAGATCTGAGATAATAAGTGGTTAATATTGGTTGTCGTGTTTTTTTTTACTAGTGGTGGGACCGTGGTGGTGGTGCAGTCGTGGTTGGGGTAGGAGGTGGTTGATAAAAGTAAGTTTTATTAGTATAAAGTTTCAATTCCGGGGACTAAAGTTACAAATTCAAGGACTAGAGTTACACTCGTAGGACAATAAAATTACATCTCTATTGACTAAACTTTTCACCTCTAGACTAAAGTTACAATCTTAAAAAACAAAAGTTACACCTGAAAGGACTAAAATTACAAAATTAATGTATATTTATTTAAATTTTTACATACAAACTAATATATAACTAAAGTTACGACTTCAACGACTACAGTTACACTTAAAAGGGGTAAAGTTACACTCGTAAAAGTATATAAATTCAACTTTATGCATAGAAACCATCATAGGACTAAAGTTACAATTAAAACGACTAAAGTTACACTTATAAGGCAGTGAAGTTACACTCCTAAAATTACATAAATTCAAATTTATTTATTTAAAATTACATTTTTATACCATAAATTAAAATTTTTGAAAAAAAGAAAGGTTGAAAAGGTTGAAGTTACACTATAAAAGTTAAAGTTACATTAAAAAGTCATTAAATGAATAAAGTTACACTCATAATGCAGTAGAGTTACACTCAGAAAATGCGTGGCTGAGAATAGGGCTTAGGGACTCAACCAAAATGAAGGACTTACCTGAACCTCTCTCTCTCTCTCTCTCTCTCTCTATATATATATATATATATATATATATATATATATATATATATATATTGTATTTTGATTTTTGTTGGGAATTAGTGTAGGAGTTTGTGTCTGTATTTGACCATGTGATATGAGAGTTAGATTTTTGATGGAATTCTTATGATGGCAATGTTGTAGTCTCCTTGCGATTTGAGGTTCGCGTGATTTGGTGGTATAAGACTCACTTTGGTTTCGATTTGATGATGAGACTAATGGGATTAGTTTACCTTGGTGGAGTATTTCTATGGTTATTTTGGATTTGTTTTGGACATTGTTCGTTCGGGGATTGTTCTTTTGTCATTTGAGCCTTACTTTACGGTATTGGGGATTGATAGCTAAGTTTGTGGAATGTTATTGTAAGTTTGGACCTTATATTTAATCCTTTGAGGAATCTTTCTATTGGAATTGGAATATTGTTGGAAAGTAGGATAGTGAATCTTGAGTAAACCGATCAGATGATTTGTGTGATGAACCCGTTTATCTTATAGTTAGTGCTAATTATGGATTGGATAGTGCAACTTGTTGCTTGTGGGTTGGTTTCAAGCATGAATGCGTTTGGGAATATTGAATCTTGGTAAGGGTATAATATTGTTACTAGTTTCGACTTTGGATTTTGATTTTGTTCGGTGGAGGATATTGGTGGAAACATTTTGATTGGGAAATTGTTAAGTTATAATTGTAGAGGATAGGATTGTCTCAAGGATTAGCTTATAAGTAGACTTGTCGATGAGTGGTTCAGATGGCTCTTTGGATTAGTGTGGCCTTTGGTTGTTGCCCTGTTGATGTTCGGAGGACCTAGTAGGATGACTCTGTGGTTGGAAAATTGAGTGAGTAACCTTTCTTGATGTACCGATCTTCCTAATTCCGATCTCCGACAATTGTCATTCTTGCTATTCTGGCTTGTTCCGTTGAGTTCGCCTTTTTGGAACTCATTTGACCTTTTGAGTAAAGCTTCTTGTTCGTTGACATCTTTATTGACTTCATCCCAAAATTCCACCTTTAAGAGTTCAATTCCTTCTTGTCTGTTGGGTGTGAGTTCCCTATCGCGACTTGCACTTCTCGTTCCCGAGTTGTTTTCCATCTTGCATAGATTCTATCTAGTTTGAGTAAACTTTTGGTTCATTATTTTAAATTTGGAGTTAAATCTACAAATTGACCTCTTTCTATAACATTTGAAAATGATTTCTCACTCTCTTTCAACCTTGGTGTTCGATTTGATACCTAAGCTATTTCTCGTTTTGTGTAATTTCAGACCAATGTGAGTTAACTTTTCGATTCATTGTTAAAATTTGTATTATATTTGGAAAACTTGACTTCTGGTAAAGTTTGAAAAATGATTTAACATTTTTCTATAACAATTGCATTTGACCTTTCGCTTTCATTTTGTTTTGGCGTTGATTCGTTGTCAGGATTCGTTATTGGAGACGTCTGATAGCTAGTTCTGCACTTATCGGCGAATGATTTCGTATTATGATTTGTCCTTGATTCGGAATGATAGCGCGCTTGCATGCATCAAGAGTTCTCTCATTCCCTTGATATGGACATCAGGCTTTTGAAAGTTTTCTTAAGCCCTTTTTAAGGATCATCTTTTGAAATTCCAATTTGGTTTGAATGTTTTGATTTTCGCCCTTGGAAAATTGAGTTCGTCCTTATTATATTTTCGTTTTCTACTTGCAAGTTTCGAGGACGAAACTTCTTAAAAGGAGGGATGATTGTAACACCCCGTAATTTTGAAGGCCTTTATTTTATTTTAAAGTTAATATTTTAATCTATTTTAATTTAATATTAATTTATTTGAAATAAAATTTATTTGATAAAATATAATCTTATTTTATTTTGAAGAAATGTAATTATTTTTGATAGTTTAGAAATGTTTAAAAGTGATTTAAACTATATTTAAACATTTTCCTTTGATAAAATAGATTTCGGATAAAAGTCGTAAAATTGGGATTTTCCCATTTCTTACGGTCGTTGGGTAAACGAGTTTGGATATTGGGCATATGAGTACTTAATCTTTTAGTAAAATCGTGTTTAAGAACTTTAATATTCTCGGAAATTGCGTTCGACGAATATTTTAATTTCGTTAAACGAACCAAAACAAAAACAATTGAAACTCACCCAAACACCCTACCCCAAACCATGCACCCTCCATCCTCCATAGGTCTCCTCTTCATCTTTCATTTCCTCAATTCTCATTCTCTCTCTTCCTTTCATCAAACACCAAATTCATCTCAAAAATCCTCCTTACAATCCCTAAATCCACCATAAATCCTTCATTTCTCCACCAAATCTCATAAAAATTATATATTTGGAATCCTCTCTTCAATCCTCATCTACTAGTAAGCTTTATTTTCATTTCCCCCAATTTTTGTTTAAGACACTTTTTTTAGGGTTTCGAATTTAAGCTTAATAATTGTGTTTTTGTTGTTCTTATAGGTGAAGAATTTGAAGATGAGTTAGGTGACTCATATGTTGTTGAAGGTGAAGAGTAATTTTGGGTTTTAGAAACTTTCTCAAGTTATTATTTGTCTCTTTGCTAGCTTAAGGTAACTATTCCGAGTTACTCGACGAATTAATGTCACATTAGTAGTTGTATTTGTTGTTTGTTGTTGTTTGTTGTTGTTTGAGACGATCTTGTTGATAAATGAATGAATGGAGTAAGATGAGTATGCTTATGTTTAATTTATGTTACCCATTTGTATATTATTGTTTGGAACAAATTTGGATGAGGAATTATGTGTTGTGACAAGTCCGTGTTTTTTGGAACGCGTCGATTACCCAGATCGAGACGGTTTCAATGTTTCCAAAAATATGAAAGATTGAACGGCGTCCAAAAATTAGGTGTTTAGCCACTTGAATCACTCAATTCGGAGTCCGTATGAGTAAATGGCGTCGTTTTATCGATTAAAATTTATAGAAAAGTTTACCCTTGTGTGAGACGGTTATTTATGCTATTTTATTATGCGAGAATTTTGTGGAATTAGTTATTTTGTAAGTTGGAATATATTTTCTTATGTTGATAGTCTTTCACATGATAGAAATTGGAAATGGCATGAGAATGATATTGATGAATTTTGTGATTTGGGCCAAAGTAGGCCAAGACTCTGAGCTGGGCCAGATTGACCGAACGAGTTTGGTCAAACTAGGTTTAAACCGGTCAGCCTCGATTTGACCGATGACCCATCGCGGGACTCGGGTCGAGGGTTTGTCTTTGAGGTGAGATTGGTTGTTATTGGATGTTTTATGTCATGCCGTGATATTTGTAATTATCATTTCACATGTTGGTTGTTGGATGCTTTGGATGCCTTATGCTTGAGTCTTGTTGCCTCTTTGCCATTTTAGCTTGTTCTCATGGATTATGGTACTGTTAGTTAGCTGGAATTTGGATTATTATTGATATTGGAGATATTGTTGGATTGTCAGCTGAATATGCTCTTGCGTAGCCTTTCATATTCTAGGGTGTGTATGATCTTTTGTGTGTGCAAGTTTGGACTCTTTGCCCCTCTTATGGTTAATTGGGTGTCCTACTTGTCTTGTGTGGTGTGGGCTAAAGTATTCAAGCTGGGACTAGGTCCTAGGTGAGTATTTCGGCCTTCATCATAGATAGGCCATTATAGTCTTTGACGAGTGTATGTTCATAGCTTAATAGCCTTTGTGTCTTAGCTTGGTGGGTTTATATCCAACTTAGGGCATGACCTCCTGACGTACTCGTAGAAGTATGTGGTCAGCTTAAGTACTAGCCAACCCTTTGGTGGACTCCTTAGGGGTACTCATGTGTGTGATCATGGGTCTTGGATGCGGAATTTTCCGCATGTCGCTAGGTCTGTGCAGGTTTAGGACTAGGGTATTTACCTTACCTCGTGGTATAGACTCGAGTTACAGAGTGACTATTGATTGTCCTAAGAACTTATGCCTGTCTCTAGATATATTGTCCTTTCTTGTTTGATGATTCTATGAATCATAGAAGGTGAGATGCAAGCCGGCTATGGTTGATAGAGTTTGGATTCCTGGGTGTTATGTGATTCACATGATAGTGTAGTATAAGTCGGTCTAGTATTCACATGCTAGGACTATGTGTTGTTATATTGTTGTTCACATGATAAGCACGATTGTCTAGCATCTATATGCTAAGGCTATGTGTTATTCATATTCATATTCTTATGTTTACATGTTATATTAATTATGACATTTCGTGGCTAGGAGAACTCGGAGTTACTCCCCACTGACTGTGGCTTTCGTATTTGTATAAAATGCGATTGACAGGTAGGTGATGCATATATGGGCTACATGGACGAGCTAGCGAGCAAAGTAACCTTGGGACCTAGATTGGCTTTATTTTATTGTGACCCTTAAACACTTTTTATGTCATATAATTTTAGGGACATATGTCTCCCTTTTTCATATTTAGGTTGTATAACTTTGTTTCGCGACTTTAGCGATGTTTCATTTATGAGATTTATTTTGGACCTTGCATGTTTGACACCTTCCCATTTGGATATTTTTATAACTGGTTCAGGTTTCGTTTTCGGTTTTAAAAATTACAGGTTTTTACCCAAATGAACCTATTACAAACATATCCATGCAGCTTTTATCTAGAATTATGTGTTTACTTTTCCGCAATGAATGAGGGTGTCACACGAAGTCGAGTCGGAACCAAGTAGCTTGTGAAGAATGCGAAAAGGTAGGTTATCTTACTCGGTTTCAATATATATTGTATGCATGTTTGGGAGTCTCTTATCACTATGGCATTTGTCAGTCGGTCGATGTATCATATTGGTATTTGAGGGTTGTTATTCATACCATGTGAGATTGAATGCATGAATTAGTCATATGTTTAATGTCGTTCTTCCATTTGTCATATATGGTTGTGATTGTGTTGTGTTGGAGGGTTTTGGTGGTGGTACTTGATTGTTGAGCAGACGTAAGACGGTTGGGAAAAAGTCTTGCGCTCGAGTCGCTCCTTGGAGCTTCCCATTCCAAGGAGGATGTGCACATAAATGGCTTAAGTTACGGAGGGACTCGTGTGGGCGTGTCCTTTGTGTGAGGTGTGGTGTCGTGAGCGTGTCCCTGGCATCGGTGGTTGTGGGTACGTCTGGGCGTGTCCCGGTACCGGTATGGTGATTGCATATTCGAATCTCATTCATATAATTAATATGTCGCATCTTTATTTATCGCTTCGTGTCTTATGTTTATATATTGAAACTGGCGTTTGTGTGTCTGTGTAAATGTCACATATTTCCTGTGTCGATCCATATGATTTTTCCGATCATATGGGGAGCAGTTATGTACAGGTTAGCTGTGGTAGCACGCGGGAGACGGGACAAGCCTTGATGACATTCGAGTCGAGCATAGTTGACTAGAATAGCATAGTAGTCATGAGTTGTATTATTCATTTCATTATTCATTTACGATTATGTAATCAACTAAATACTTTATTTATATTAATTGTTTCTTAATTGCAACTCCGATTTCACCACCTCGGAAAACCGAGATGCTAACATCTCCCAATTACTTTGGCCGGATAAGAAGGGGGTGTTACAAGTGCCCACAGCAATAGGACGAATACCACTACCTGGTTTAACAAGCGGGGTGAGCGGAGCACTAGCAATGTACTCACCCAGAACCTGCGGGCATCGGCCCCCAAGGAAATGATTAACCACCCGAGTGATAGAGGTGATCAAATCATTTGAAATAGCAACTGCAGCTCCACCCAAACAATCCATGAGATGCTGAGTACGGAACCCATCCCTCCCACACGCCGTGCCACGCAGGAAACTCCTAATCATATCCAAAATAATGGCCAAAGAGGCAACAAGGGGAAAGTGATCAACGGGCAAATGAGGCAAGGTGCTAGAGGGGACAATGGGGTGCTTATTCCGCAGAGCAGCAAGAGTGGCATCAGAATAAGGAGCAATACCTGATGAACAAAGCACCCGAACAGTGGCTATCATAAATCTTCCTCCGACATTGCCGGAGGTTAAACTCGCTCAAATCAAGGTCCTCCTCCACATGAAACGAAAGAGGAACCCCATCCAAAGTCTCCCTCAAAAGCTACTGACTACCCCCAGGCACCCCCCCCCCCCCCCCCCACCCCCCAAGCAAGAATAGCATTGGCAATACTCGCCTCATGACGCTGACGCATGACAGCGGTCCTACACTCAAGATTACTCCTCAGGGAGAAAGTATTAAGTATAAAAAGAGGCAACACAAGCAAATGAATCCAGAAGGAGAGGTCACTAAGAGAGTCAGCTACATCATCTAAAGCCCCTTTTAAAACCCGAGCAAACCCAAGACGGCACTTAGGAGGGATAGATTTCACGGTGCGTAACCCCAAGGATAACAAACGATTAAGCAAAGAGATATACCAACCAACTTGCTCAACCCCCACATCAGACGAGAGAACCGACGGAGACGGAGCAGAAGGTCTGGGAATACCAGAAATAATAAAGCGAATAAGTCTATCACCAGAATCCAGAGGCGCCATAACATCGTCCTGACTATGCCGACATCTAGTAGGAAAGGTATGAGTTTTAAGGCACACCCCACATATCCAAACCCCCATCCGCTTTAAAGTAATCTCAGCATTAGAAAAAACAGTCACACTATTAGAAAGAGTTTTGACGCGTAAGTACCATGGCTTCACCATGGCAAAGTTGATCCTCAAAGTGCCGCAGCATAGCGGTTTTAACAAGACCCCTACCACCACCACCTTGGTACCCATGAAGACCAACAAAAGGACAGTGATACCGTACCAAGTAGGAAGCAAAATGTGGTAGCAACAAGCGACGACACGACAACAAGAAAGACACCGACGAAAAAAGAAACCAAGCATAAACAGCCCACCTCTGACGGACAACCCCACCTGAGTAGCGCCCCTCTTCGGCAAAGGTAACCGACAGCCCAAGAGAAACCGCCAGCAGACAGAAACTCACACAGCCAAACCGAAAACCCGCAAAACTCCGATCAACAACACCAAAGCCAACGTCCGGCAAACACCAGCGTTGATGAAAGGTAGAAATGACGCACGACACAGTAGAGGAAAGCCACAACCTTAAAAGACAAACAAATCGAAAAACCGAAAAAAATAAAAAAAAAGGAACCATAACCTGCGAAAGCCCTATCAGCGAAAATGATGCCACCCACAGTCACGCACGACGGCGACGTGAGGTCTAATGCCGGCGTGATGTGGTGGTACCCCGTCCTGGTGGTAGCAGCAGCAGCCCTAACGCGGGAGTTGTGGAATCGCACGATTATTATTATTATTATTATTATTATTATTATTATTATTATTATTATTATTATTATTATTATTATTATTATTATTATTATTATTATTATTATTATTATTATTATTATTATTATTATTATTATTATTATTACATAATTTATTTTCGCAGTACGTATTTTACTTAATTCAGTACTTTGTGTCCATTATTTTCCATTTCATACCCCCCGAATTAAAAAAACCCTCCAAATCAGTTTCTCTCCATCACTCACTCTCCACCGTCTCTGATTAATTATTTTTCAATTATAAACATAATTTGATTGTAGAATGGTGCATTAATTCTACAATTATGAATCAAATTAAGGTTTTTTGTTCATGTTTTCAGAAGTTTTTATTTAATTTAGGGTTTTTGTTAATTATAAATTATTGTGTTATGGCCATTGGTTTATTGGGAAAGAGAGTTGTCGTTGATAGGGAGGAAATCGTCGTCGACGGTGACGAAGTGGGAGTGAGGGTGTTGGGATAATTTTGGGGCTGTTTGGTGAACGTATTTCAGAGAGAAACGTCGATCGTTGGCAATAGCGAAGGGGATGGTAGACGGATGGTGGAGGCGGTTCACGGTGGCAGAAGGGTGGAGGAGGAAAGGTGCCAGCCAGGGGACGATGGTCCACGATGGCAAAATGGTGGAGGAGTTTTGTGGACATGGGTTACCCGCGCCGCGTGCACCCGCGCATTGGTTTAGAGGCGGCAGCACTTCTCCCACAAAACCTTGGTTTGCGAAAGCACGTCATGGGCCGTTACCGATTGGTGAGCCATTGAAACAGGTGAAAGGTTGAATAAGCCTGCATTTGTTGAGTCACCACCAATTTATTGTAGAAAAATTGGAAACCGTTCGAATACCTCGTGCCATGTCAAGACACGAATTAATGACATGAACACTAAGAACTTGTTACCCTTAGCATTCTATGTCTAGAAGGAATCTCGAGATGCCAATGGACACGGATGTCCAGAGATAACTGGAGTAAGGGGTGATGGTACGTATTAAGAAGCTCTTTAATTCAAACACCTAATCCCGCCCGCCTCGATAGCGGCTTCTACTAATGATTAGGGAAATTGTTCATATTTGATATGTCGTCAATGTAATGCATGCAATGCAATAAACATAGATTAATCCTAGCATGTGAAATTAGACTATGTCGGTGAACACGTGTTTTAGCAAACAATTTGGTCGAAATTGGTGTTAGATTCAATACATGTGAATGCCATACAGTTAAATCATACATAATAATAATGATAAACGAATTACAATAAATAAAATTACAAAAGATTACAAGGCTTTATTTGATCTACGTCAAAAGCACGCTCAAATACGGGGATTTCGAAGAAGAAAATAAAAGGAAAAATGAAATTAGAAATAAAATACCAAAATACGTCAGATTAGAGGTGATAATACGAATAATAGTTGATTTGAACCGTAATTACGAGCTACGTCAAGGGGAGGAAGAGTTCAGGGACAGAAACCAACCCAGAACAGGCGCAGCATCTGCTGCATCCTCTGGAAGAGGCGCAGAACTTCCTGCGTCTGTTCTAGAGTTGGGTTCTAGCTGTGAAGTCAGAACCGCAATACCGTTATCGTTCATTGGTAGAATTAGGATGGATTTATCGATATTAGACTCGAATTGAAGTGTTTTAACCGATTATATGTATCTGAACAATTCATAAAACGAATCAAAATGAGAAATTACAGTGGTTTACATGATTATGATTATACGATGAACTCGTGTCGGAAATACAAAACGACGAAACTTGAGGTTAAATTAAGATGGAATTAAACAAATAAGACTCGAAAGAAAACTTTTGTATCAAACTGAACTCCAGAACCACGACATGAACAAGTCGAAACTCGAAGAATTGATTTGAATAAAAACGGCGAAAACCCACAAGTATTGAATTACTCGGGATTAAGGACGAATTAAGCATTGTAATTTAAAGGATTTGTTAAAAACACGATTTATATACTGAAACAACAAAGAGAACAGAGAAAAACGAAAGAAATAAGAAAAAAAAAAGAAACTTGCAGGAAGTCGGGGAAGAAGAAGAGCAGCAGCAGCAAGCAACCTTTGGAAGAGGCGCAGCTCCTGCTGCGTTTCTTCTCGACGTCTGACCTCTGTTGTTTTATAAAAACGGTTTTAAAAGATGGATTTTAAATCGGTTTTCGAACGTGCTTTCGATATAGATCTACATTAATTGATACAAAATAAAGTACAATAATAAAATGGGATTTACACCCTCAGACTTACATGTTTGACGAAACGAGATTGACTAAAGTTATCGTTTAGTGATTGCTTGACTCAAATATGCATGGAAAGTACCCTCGTTAGAGGATTTAGTAGATTGATTAGGTTGATTAAAAGGTGGAATTGGTCAAATTGGTCAGTCTATGCAACGTGAATGGGACTCAGAATGGTCTGAGCTTACGTGGTCGATTGATCAAGCACGTCGGCGTCGGAAGTAATAGCGTAGTCTAGAATGCAAAAAGAGAGAAACAAGGGGCAGAACACTCGCGTGTCAAATATGGAGGCCGGAGACCTCTATTTATACTAAACATATGGAAGAGTTTAGGAATGACACGTATTTGGAAATAAATCACAGAAATATTCTGGAAAATGCAAAAAGAGGGCTGGAGAAGAGGCGCAGCACCTACTGCGATCCTTCGAAGAGGTGCAACACCTGCTGCGACATTTCCCCGGAGGTTTCCTCCTCAGCAAGAAAGAATTCCGCGTTTTATTATGGAATTTCGGTAGATTTACACTTCCTTATTCCATAAAACACAATAGTACGAAAGATATTAACGTAAACTATTAATTTTAGTTTTAGGAATAAATATCCAGAGAATTTATAACATTCCGGAATATTCTGACTCGGCATTTAAACGGTTTTTAGAAAATGAAGCGGTTTTTGACCCGGACTCCAAATGAACTCTAATTAGTGTGAAAACGACCGTATCGGTGCGTAGATGACGACCAAGGGATTGACTCGGGTGTTTGAGCTATCACTTGTCGATGAACTTACGGACTGTCATAAATCGTTCCGCGTATCAAACATGCGGCCCAATCATCACTAGGTGGTTGGCGGGAGGTGTAGAAATGAGGTATCTACAGAGCCGCCACTTTGACTGAGGCTTGTACAAGGCGAAAGTCAAAGTATAGCTATCAGATCAATCGAAGATTACATCCTAACGACTATGGCGACACGAGGCGGCTCAAGGGTTCTGAACTAAGGACATGTCGTCGAGAACATTTTAGAGTTTGTCGACTATCAGGGAGGGTCGTTTAAACTCCATTAGACTACGTAAGAAGGCTCACCAGCCATAAGAAGAAATCATACCTGAGACACTCCTGGGTGAAGGATTCGAAGGTACTCATGCTCTCCGGAGAATTTTATCTCAAACTCCGTGGGGAAGAATCATATGTTGAGTCGACAACGGCGCGCCCTTGGCACTGCTGAGGAGAAAATAATATATCGACAATGACGTGCCCTTGGCATCGCTGAGGAAAATAAAGGTATTTGATCGACAACGGCGCTCCCTTGGCACCGCTGAAGAAAAGTGTTTGATCAACAACGACGCGTCCTTAGAACCGCTAAGGAGAAAATCCGCTCGGGTTGTAGTAAGAGAAATTCCGATAAAGATGAGAAGCCTATGAACTGTATTTAGTGATCATGAATTCTCGCTGGGGAACAAAATGTCGTGGTTGTCTGCAGTCTGTTGAAGAGAAAATGTCGATTCGGACGAAGAGAACGCCCAAAAAGGAGCTATATGTTGAGGAAGAGGCGCATGAAGCCCTGGCCCACAAATAACGAACTTATAACGAACTTTAACAAAATTCTGAGGAAACTCGCTGAGGAAAAGGCGCAGCAAAAGCTGCAACCTTTGGAAGAGGTGGAGCAAGTGCTGCGTCTTCTCCTGAGCTCACCATTGTCTGGGTAAAAACCCGACTTAAGCTGCGTTTTGTTTTTATTTCAAAACACAAAACTATTTCAAAACTCAACCAAATCCCAACCAAATTCCATCAAAACTTGATCAAAATTTGCCATAAATGATGGACTAATCGAGGTATGTGTCTTGTACTTACTTTAGTTTGCATTTGAGCTTTGATTTTAGGTTGAAAATTAGGGTTTACACACCCATTTATTTCGAAAATTTAAGGCTTTCATCCCAAATGAATTAGTTTCATGAAATTAACATTAGAAATGAGTAATTGATCATGTTAGGAACACAACCGTGTATCCCTTTCGAATTTTCGTCAAGTATTAAGGATTTGAGCGCGAAATGTGACGGTTTCTTGCTAAACCATAAAACCCTTCGAAAATGGCCCTTTGCTAGCCCATTTTTTATGAAACTTAATGTTTTGGAACCCTTGAGCAATGGGTAAACTTGCTATCATGCCGGATTTTCAATTTGTGACAGCTCCTCCGGGACACTTTTGTATGGCATAATTGTTATTGTAGCGAAATGTTGCCGAATTTTTCACTCAAACCCGCAACTAGGCTTGAACTTAGACTCTTCTTGACTTATCCTACTACATGTGTGGCCGGGGTTGGAAAATCTGGGCCAAAGATGGCTAGAAAATGTCGTTTTAAAATGCTTGAAACGCTTGAAAATGCCTGAAAAAATGCTTCGTTTACTTCGGTTTGCAGAGGATATTCCTTCTACGTCGGGGAGAGACTCCATGGACACTGACATTGACCCTTCTGCCTCTCTAGGAGTGACCCATGAGATGGAGGAAGATATAGAGGAGGAGGCCGCGCGGAGGGCCAAGGACAAGGCGGCCATCAGCTTGCAGAAGCGCCTGAGTGGGCCGAGAAATGGGATGGTAGACATCTCATTTGGGCAGCGGAGAGCCACCTGTTGTACAAGACGGCGAGGAGCATGGTAAGCCTTCAGCTTGTCATTCCTTTATTAATTTATTTTACACATTTCTATGCTTAAGAAAGCTTTCTTTTGAATTGACGCAGGAGGCTGGGAACATGAGGTCCTTTTCTGGTTAAACGAAGATGATGGACGCCTTCGAGAAGCTGTCGGAGGAGGAGAAGGCTATCATCAAGCGGGGAGCCTTTGGTGCCTTGGTATGAGGCTGGAGGGAGATCGAGGAGAGGAAGATTCAGGCTAACCTCAGCTTGATTCGAGCCTTTCTTGATCGGTTCTGGGACACGAACTCGACTTTCCATATGCCTTTTGAAGAGATCGGGGTCGCCTTGGAGGACTAAGGCATTATCTCGGGTCTTCCGTGTGGAGAGGAGTCGTTGGTGTGGCCGTTGACGGCCATGAGAGTAGACTCGGCCGAGGCGAGGAGTCTAGTTGGCTGGAACCTGGCTACGGGTGTGGCTAACGTTCCTGGTTTGGTGTCGAGTACCTACGCCAGGGACTACTTTGGCGGAAGGGTTCCAGTGAGAGTGAGGATGGATGGACGCATGGTGCCTCCACCACCTTGTACTACCGAGCAGCGGGCCCGTTTGTGGTTGTGGTGGTTCTTGTCTTCAATTTACCTCGGAGACAAGGGGGAGAGGCTATCGTCGAAGCTTCTTCCGTTTCTTTCTGACTTGAGTAGCCTAGGTCGCAGGGACTGGGTTACTCCTAGCTTTGCGGTCCTCACGCACTATATTAGGGGCATGGTTCGTCCGGAGCTGATGGAGAAGGGGACTTCTCCTGCCACTATCAGTCCTGGACTTCTATTAGAGGTATGAACCTTTCTTGAAAATATGAGAGATTATTTTTTTTTTAAAAATATGTGTTAGGCTCAGTTTAGCCTGGTCTGACTCTAACCTGGCCTGACCTTACAAGGCTGATCAAGACAAACAGAGACCGGACAATTCTAATCATTATTTGGTAGATGAAGAGTATTACAGGATGAATAGGCTACTTGATCCCAGAAGGAAGGCCTGATGGTAAAGCACGGAATAGCCTGGCAGCACACCTAAGCAGGCCGGATTAAGCTGAAGAGCAGCAAAACGGCTATATAAAGATAAATATTCATGTCCTATTCTCAATGAAGACCAAGTCTAATTATGAGACTATATCACCCATGAACCTAGACGTGCAAGAGGAGAAAAAGCTAAGGATCAATCAAAGAAGAACGAGTCAACCGAATTAATAGGGAATGTGCCATATTAATCCGGTAACAACTCCAACAAAAGAGAAGGACGTTGGAGATCAATACAACATTCATATTTGTATGACTATAAATATTGTAATCTGACATTTGTAATTTCATTCATTATTCGTTGAGTTACTTGATAATTTATCCAACATTATTTCCCGAATATCCAATTATTTACACAAATTTGTATTTAGCTTATCAAAGTAATATAAGCATTATTCTTTATACTTAATATTTCCTTGTTATTCATTCACAATATTCCAAACTTATAGAACTAGATACCCAAATTATTCTTTAATCAAGCCGGACCCATTCAGGGAAAATCCTGCTAAAACAATTGGCGCCCACCGTGGGGCATCTAGTTCTTCAATCAATAAAATTCCCTTTATCATTTTCCATTTAACATTTACACACAAAAATGGTAGAACTAACCCCAGAACAACAACTAGCGGCTGCCCTAGCCAAGATCAAGGAATTGGAGACAATCCAGAGAAGGCCCTGCGGAAAATGTAAATCAATAGTCAAGGAATCGAGTCTAGTGAGGAAAAAATTGGAAAATCAGGCCGGGCTCCAAGACCGATTCGAACCAGGAACCCCATTCTCATCCATTATCAAAAACATTGACTTTTCCAATTTTGGAACCCCGGAGAAGGATACATTATCCGGTACCCCAACCATTTCCAATGATGAAACAGACAAAACGAAGCAAAAGAATAATGATGGTTATGCTTCAGAAATCCAAAAACTCCACAACAAAATAGAAAATATACCCGTGAGTACGGACTCGTGGGTCAAGTAGAAATTGATAGCTTTGCTGACTCACCCTTTGCAGATGAAATTGCAAAGATCGATCTCCCCAAGAAATTCACCGTCCCATCCATGAGAACTTATGATGGAACCTCTGATTCACAAAATCACGTTGCTATATTCAAACAGAAGATGTTGGTTGCCTCAATACCCAGTGAACTCGGCAGTCCGCATGTGCAAAGGCTTTGGTACAACCCCGACCGGAGCAAGATTGACATTACAATGGTTCATTAATCTCCCAAATGAAGGTATCAAGAATTTCGCAGAATTGATCAATGCCTTCAATCAACAATTCGCAAGCAAAGCAGAGATATGGCAAGAGACCCAAGAACCTTTTCTGGGTAAAGCAACTTCCTGAAGAATCTCTCAAAGAATTCCTGGCAAGATTTGTCAAAGAGAAGGTGGCCATTCCCAAGTGTGACGAAGAAAATGAGTAGAAGCCTTCAGGCAAGGAGTCTGCTGACAATGACATCTATGCAGACTTAACCAAGAAAGCCCAACCTTTGCCACTGTTCAATCCATCGCCTTAGAACATGTCAAATTGGAGGAAGATCTCAACTTCAGGACTAATTCATCCGGAGGGAAGCAAGGTTATGGACACACTAACAGGAAAAGCTCCTACCAGAAAGGAGGCAACCCCAGATCAAGCACCCTATTCCGGCCCGAACGATCCAAGTCAACATGGCACAAGAACATAAAGGTAACCTTTCTAGCCTTCCAACTATTCCAGAATATAACTTCTCTATTAATACCGCAGATTAATCAAACGCTTGAAAGCCACGGGAGATACGGTCGGATGGCCCAAGAAATCCGACAACCCCAGGAAAGACCCAACGAGATGGTGTGACTTCTATCAGGACGTCGGGCACACCACAGAAGAATGCATCCAACTCAGGAAACAGGTGGCATATCTTCTAAAGAAAGGCTATTTGAAAGACTTAATCCAGCAGCCAAAGAACAAAGATGAAGGACAAAACAAGAGAGATTCGGGAACGCAGCAGAGATCCTCCTCCTCCTCCCCCCATCTATGAAGTCAAGTTCATAAATGGAGGATCAGAAATCTGTGGTCTGACCAGCTCAGCTGCCAAAAGAATATCCAGGGAATCCAGACTTCAGCCCCCTTTCAGGTCCAAGTCATTGCCCGCTATTACTTTTGATGACTCGGACCTGCAAGGAATATCAGATCTACACCATGACAGCTTGGTAATCACCATGCAAATTGGCATAGCTAAGGTATCAAGAATCCTGATAGACGGAGGCAGTTCAATCAATCTGGTGATGCTTGACGTCCTGAAAGCTATGAAGATAGATGAAGGAAAGATCATCAAGAAATCCAGCGTCCTGGTTGGATTTAGCGGAGAAATAAAGAACACCCTGGGAGAAATCAGCCTGCCAACCTATGTGGAAGGCGTGGCTTCATATGAAAGATTTGGAGTAATGGATTGCCTATCCTCATATAACGTAATCCTGGACAGACCATGGATCTACAATGTCAAAGCAATCCCATTAACATACCATCAATGTGTGAAAATTCCAATAGAATGGGGGATAACCACCATCAGGGGAGAACAGAGGACGGCTCAGGAATGTTACACTCAGGCTTTAAAACCCTCAAAGTCAGGTAAGTCCCTTCCATAGCAATTAAAGTCACCTGTCAGGGAAGAATATATAGCGCAATCACAGATGGAAACAGGAGAGGTCATATTGGACCCGAATTCCCTGACAGAAAAGTACTTGTAGGGTCGGATGCACTGGACTCGGTCGGACCAATCTGGTCGACTTTCTCAAAACTAAAATGTCTTGTTTTGCTTGGTCACATTTTGATATGACTGGAATAGATGCTGATTTTATAACTCATAAGTTGAATATTGACAAATCCTTTAAACCTGTACAGCAAAAGAGAAGAAAATTTGCTGCAGAGAGGCATGAAATCATCAACCAAGAAGTTGACAAGCTCTTGGACATGGGAATGATCAGGGAAGTAATGTACCCTGACCGGCTTGCAAACGTAGTAGTCGTCCAAAAGAAAAATGGCAAATGGAGAGTCCAGTATAGACTACACCGACCTAAACAAAGCCTCGCCCAAAAGATCCATTTCCCTGCCACACATCGATGCAATGGTGGATGCCACTCGCAAGCCACGAAATGTTAACATTCATGGATGCCTCCAGCGGATTCAATCAAATAAAGATGCACCCTGCAGATCGGAAAGCACACTTTCATTCTCGAAAGAGGTATATATTGTTATTGCTATGCCCTTTGGATTAAAGAATGCGGGTGCAACCTATCAAAGGCTAGTCAACATGATGTTCAAAGACCAAATAGAAGATACCATGGAAGTCTACATAGATGACATGGTAGTCAAGTCAAAAAAAAAGGTAAGATCACGTCAAAGACTTGGAAGTAGCCTTTCAAATCTTTGGAGAAATTCAATATGAAGCTCAACCCAAAAAAATGCCACTTTGGAGTCTCGAGACAAATTCTTGGGCTATATGGTGACAAAAAGAGGAATAGAAGCCAGCCCTAAACAGATCAAAGCTATCCTGGAGCTAGAACCACCAAAGACGGTCAAAGACATACAAAAGCTGACTGGAAGAATAGCGGCCCTGAACAGATTCATTTCAAGATCATCAGAGAGGTGCAAATCATTCTATAACCTGCTAAGGAAAAACAAGGACTTTCAATGGACCCTCGATCATCAGCCGCCTTTGAAGACACGAAAACATATCTATCCTCTCCTCCCATGCGGGCAAAACCAGTCAAAGATGAACCCCGACAAAAGTATACATGTCGATCACAGAAACTTCTTTGTCGGTGCGGTCTTGGTCGGAAGAAGCAGACGGACAACAATACCCCTGTCTATTACGTAAGTAAAAGTCTACTGGATGCAGAGATCAGGTATGGCCTACTTGAAAAATATGTTTTAGCTTTAATTATGAGTTGCACAAAATTAAGACCATACTTTGAAAGCCACCCTATAATAGTCATAACCAACCTTCCTATCAAGTCTGTACTTAGGAAGCCAGAATTGTCCTGGACGAATGTGCAAATGGTCATCCAGTGAGCACATACAACATAACATTTGAGCCAAGGACAAGCAATTAAATCACAAGCACTAGCGGACTTTGTGGTGATTTTAGTCCGGCCCTAGAACCCGACCTAATAAAAGAAGTAAATAAACCGACCAAATGACCAAACAGACCTAGAATGGACCCTATTTGTCGATGGTGCAGCGAGGGGCACAGGCCTGGGGGTAGTACTAAAATCGCCACAGGGGGATAAGATAGTACAGGCTATAAGCTGTGCATTTGAGGCTACCAACAATGAGGCAGAATATGAAGCCTTAATAGCTGGATTAAAGGTATGTATTGACCTTGGTGTGCAAAACCTAAAGGTACGTACTGATTCCCTTCTTATTTCCAACCAAGTAAACGGAATATATACTGCAAAAGACTCAAAAATGATGCTTTATTTGGAAATTGTTCAAATTTTAAAATCAAAATTCCGAAATTTTAATATTGACCAAATTCCCAGAGACTTGAATACCCAGGCCGACGCCTTAGCCGGCCTAGGATCCAACTTCAGTCCCCTTGACTTCGACAAAATACCCATTGTACATTTATTAGAACTTGCAATAAATAAACAAGATGAAAGTTTCCCAATTTATGTTGCCAATTCTTGGACAAAACCTTACTATGACTGGCTACAACAGGGAATCCTTCCCCTAAATAAGCAAGATGCCAGAGCACTAAAAATAAAAGCTGCTTCATATACTATTATTAACAACGTGCTTTTTAAGAAATCGCAGGCTGGGCCATACCTCAGATGCCTGGAGCCACAAGAAGCTGAGCAGATATTATCATAAATCCATGAAGGATACTGTGGAAATCATAAAGGTGGAAGAAGCCTGGCAAGCAAACTACTCAGAACAGGTTATTATTGGCCCACATTGAGGGCCGATTGCCCGGAATTTAGCTCTAAATGTAAAGCTTGTCAGATTCACGGACCATATATCCATCAGCCATCTGAGGAACTACATTCCATATCCGCACCCTGGCCATTTATGAAGTGGGGCATGGATATAGTAGGGAAACTACCTCAAGCACCCGGACAAAAAGTTTTCATGCTAGCAATGACTGATTACTTCTCCAAGTGGATAGAAGTTGATTCATACAGGCAAGTCAAGGAAAAGGATGTCATAGCATTCATCAAACACAACATCATATATAGATATGGCATCCCCTCTGAAATAGTATGTGACAATGGCACGTAATTCGTGGGAAAAGAACAAGAAATGACCTTCCGTGCTCAATGGAACATCAACCTGGTAACCTCCACGCCAGGATATCCAAAAGCTAACGGTCAGGCAGAATCCAGTAACAAAGTAGTAATCAGCTGCATAAAGAAGAAACTAGAAAGAAGGAAAGGCAGATGGGCTTAAGAGCTCCCCCTGGTCCTCTGGGCTGATAGAACCACGCCTAAAACATCCACAAGCCAAACCCCCTACTCCTTGGTCTATGGATGTGAAGTAGTAATCCCGGCTGAGGTCGACATTCCATCAGCCAGATGCAGCCTGAACACAATAACAAGCAATATACCTCTAATAGAGGACAGCCTGGACTTAACGGAAGAGTTAAGAGATGCAGCCAGCATTAGATTGGCAGCATATCAGCAAAGAGTTGCAAAAAGCTACAACAAGACTGTCAAAGCCAGGGTATTCAGGGTAGAAGACCTTGTCCTCAGGAAAGTCTTCCAAAACACAAAAGAAAAGAATGCTGGCAAATTGGCCCCAACCTGGGAAGGTCCCTACCTAATTGACTCAATAGTCGGCCAGGGAGCTTATAGATTACAAACCCTGACGGCGAAATGATCCCAAGAGCTTGGAATATTGCACACTTAATACTATTTCACATATAGAATATATCTTTGGTCCAGTATAATTTTCGTGTTCACATTTCTTGCACGACTCGATGTGAAACTAAATGTATGATACTTGCCATTATATGAATAAATGCCTTATATAATTTCTTCTATTATGTGCCCAAATACTTGTCAATATTCTTATACTTATTTTTACCAAGCAGAATCTTTAATACTTGTTTTACATACTGCATTTTATTTAAAACAAATCTTAAATATTGGGGGCCACCCCACCAATATCCAACTGATACCCAATTTTCAGTTGCAAAACAGGCCTTAAAATACTAAGCTCAACTTAACATACAAACCTGGAAAATCTATTCCTGGATTGTATAACATAGATGGGTCATAAGCCCTCCAGACAGCAGGGACGTAAGCCCTCCCATGTGCAACAACCCCACCCATAACACAATAAACTGGCAGATCCAAAGACAAAAATCGCCCGATCCAAGAAACATTCAATACTACAAATGCCTTATCAAAACACAAAAAGGAACCAACAAAGACCAAATATTTATTTACCAAAAATAGTGGCCTTGCCACAAACCTAATTATCCATTCCGGGACATTCCCCCTGGATGAGCCAAAAAATACCTAAATATTCATTCCAGAACACCCCCTGGATGGGGCAAAACAAAAAGAAAAACTCCAAACTAAGTAGGTTTCTCACCAAGAACCGACTCACAACCATCCACCATTTCCCGATCACCGATTTTCCCTTGGAAGGAGGAGAATCCGCCTCATCTTCTTGACCCATATTGGCCAAATCGGGATACGGGCGTCCAAAGTCGCCTCATCACGGTCCGGGTCCCATTAGCCCGATCGAATCCGGATCCCTCATAGCATAACCCCACCTTTCCCAAGAAGTACTGAGCAAAGATCAGCAAGCCGCGCCTCCACTAGTTCCTTCTCGGCGCCAAGCTCTTCATTTTTCCTCACCGATCTTGCATATCCCGCTTCTCGTGACCAACTCCTCCCTTACTGACTTCTAACTCTTGCCTGACAGCCTTCTCAAAGCATTTTTGCAGCCACCTCACAAACTATAGTAGCCCTGGACGCCTCTCTAGTTTGTCCCAGTGAGATTGAAGCACTACCTCATTACTCCCGGATGTATGCAGCTCACGGTTAACTTTATCCAGTTTCTCTTCCAAGCTAGAAACCCTGGCCTGGGCATCCCTGAGTTGACAAGCAGTAACCAACCCAACATCCAATCCCTACAAAAAATTAAACCAATCAGCCAAATATAAAAGTGACACAAAGAACACATAACAAATAAAATATCTCTTTACAGCTAACCTCCTTAGCTTGAGAAGCAAGTTCAGCAGCCTTTGTCACAAGAGAAGTCAAGATAGAGACCACCTTAGTAGAAGACTCAAGGGTATTAGCAGATAAAAGTTGGCTGCCCATCTTGGCAGAAAATTCATTTATCCGTGCCCGGGCAGCATCCATATCATCAATCCTAGCAGACACCTGCCTGATACTCCTGATCGGTTGAGCCTGAATAGGCTCTTTCTCTTTCTCCTTCTCTTCCTCCTCCTCTTCAGGGACGACATCTTCCCTCCTCCTTTTGGGAGCCTGGACTACCTCCGGTGATACTAGCCTGGGTGGATCCTGAGGAGGCTGGACATCAGAAACCAGAATGTCAAGCGTCTTGTCACTCCAACTAGCCTCCTGGCTCTTGGACTGTTCAGCAATTCTAGCCACCCCGGCCTTTAAATCTTTTGCGTAAAGTGGCCAACCTAGCGAGTAAGACCCGAACACCGAATATATAAAGAATGCACATGAATATGAGAAGAGAAGTCATAACAAGACAATAATCAAACACGAAACATGCGAGAAAACATACAGAAATAGCGGTGGAACTAGGCTTGCCTTTGGGCACCCCGACAAAGACTCAGCTTAGTCTTCATATACCGGGGCAATAATTCCCGCCCGGACTAGCAGGCCAGGCCCTCTCTTCCTCAGGAATAGCGAGGAAAGCCTCTATCCTGGAAATAGCTTCCTCATCGAGGGGATCAGAGTTCCAATCAGGGGCTGCAAAAATCATCAAATACAAAGGTGAAAACTCAAAACATCCTAATTTCGTATAATATATATTGCAAATTAACAAGACAGAAACCTACCACTTTCCGGAGGGGGATATCTCGGGTAATCAAAGCCGACCCCAGGCTCTCGATCCAGGACAAACATGAAAGTCTTTGCCCGGCTTTTATCATCTCCGAGTCCAGGTTAGTAATTAATGGAGACATTTTCGACTTGATTCTCAAATTAAAACGACCATTAACAGGATTTTTCATATGATATATTGCCTTGATATCATTAATAGTAATTACCAGGTTGTGTTCAGCACATAAATTTTCAATGGAATGAACAAGTTTCCAAACCATTGGCATAATCTGGAAAGGTAATACTTCCATAGCACGAATGGTGTCAATCATTAAGGGAGTAAAAGGTAACTTACGACCTGCTTTGAACGCCCATTCAAAAATACGAACCAACCAGGTGACACCAGTTAGCTCGATGGACAAGACTCAGGAATCCATACCTCAGTCGACTCAGGAATTATTTTCTTCTCCCTTAAAACCCTATCATAGTTTGTTTTCAATAAGTTTTCTTCAGGAAAGTAAGGATCCAGAGATTGAAGGGCAGTAAAAATAGAATCCTGATATTTAAAAGCTACAGCACGAGCAGGAGGATAAACTTCCATCACCTCCTCCTCTTGGACGTCTTTGGGTTGGATTCGAGCGACCTCTCCGGGGGTGCGAACGTTTCTTGGCTCCCATATCCTTTATTATTTAGTTTATTGTGATGAATTTTATTTAGTGAAAGATTATAAATTAGCAGAATAGGATACCTGGGAAATAAGGAAGAATTTCAGAGAAAGTTTAGCAAGGAAAGTGGAAGAAATTTGGTGGAAAACAAACTCGTCACAAGTACCATATTTATAGAAGGGGTTTAACGGTGTAAAAATCCTAGGAAACATAAAACTGTCAGCGTGACATCACCCAATTTAGCCGTTATAGTATTTAACGGTAACTAGGAGTCTAAGAGTCTTGAGCATATATAATTCTTTTTATTATTCAACCCGGTAAAGTTGACATCTTACCCCTGGCCTGATCCAGCACGGGCGAAATGTCAAGGGGCAATTGTTAGGCCCAGTTTAGCCTGGTCTGACTCTAACCTGGCCTGACCTTACAAGGCTGATCAAGGCAAACAGAGATCGGACAATTCTAATCATTATTTGGTAGATGAAGAGTATTACAGGATGAATAGGCTACTTAATCCCATAAGGAAGGCCTGATGGTAAAGCACGGAATAGCCTGGCAGCACACCTAAGCAGGCCGGATTAAGCTGAAGAGCAGCAAAACGGCTATATAAAGATAAATATTCATGTCCTATTCTCAAGGAAGACCAAGTCTAATTATGAGACTATATCACCCATGAACCTAGACGTGCAAGAGGAGAAAAAGCTAAGGATCAATCAAAGAAGAACGAGTCAACCGAATTAATAGGGAATGTGCCCTATTAATCCGGTAACAACTCCAACAAAAGAGAAAGACGTTGGAGATCAATACAACGTTCATATTTGTATGACTATAAATATTGTAATCTGACATTTGTAATTTCATTCATTATTCGTTGAGTTATTTGATAATTTATCCTACATTATTTCCCGAATATCCAATTATTTACACAAATTTGTATTTAGCTTAGCAAAGTAATATAAGCATTATTCTTTATACTTAATCTTTCCTTGTTATTCATTCACAATATTCCAAACTTATAGAACTAGATACCCAAATTATTCTTTAATCAAGCCGGACCCATTCAGGGAAAATCCTGCTAAAACAATATGAAAGATCATTTTTGTAGAGAATGATTTGTAATCATTATTATTTTGCCTGCAGGAGTAGGTGTACTCTAACTTTCCTAGTTTAGTGCCCACGAGGGCGGCGGACGTACCAAGAGCGTACCCTATCATGAGGGACTGGGTAGTGTGCCGTCAGAAGAGCCAACGGTCTTCTTACGATGTTCTTCGGAGGGGCGTGAATGCCCTGAGTTTAGACAGCGTAAGTGTCTTTGATCTTCATTTTATTTTACCTTTATTTAGAGACGATCATAGGAATGACCCCTCGTGTTCTTGCTTAAGTGGGTGTCCCGGCCTTGGGAGAGCTACTCTAGCCTTTTTGGCTGAGGTTCTCCGTCCCCGGAGTTCGAGTAGGTTGTTGTTGATGACGCCCAAGGGGCCTGTGTGGTACCTGGGTAAGCATTTGACTCGGTAGTGCTCCTGTGACACTTTTACGGTTCCCATCGATCCTCCATGGACGATGTTTAGGGAGCCTTCAGAGGCTGAGAGGATAGCTGACCTGGCTGGTGCGAGTGATGACGCTCTTCTTCTCTCTGGCGAGGAGTACTTTGAGTTTGTTCGCCGAAGGCTAGCGTACTGGCCGATCGTGGTAAGCATATTACCGTTTACTTGTCTTTGATAAATCTTATAGATGATGAATGATCAGGAAAATAATGAACCATTTGAGTTTTGTAGGAGATCGAGGTGGCGGGCGTCGAGCCCCCAACTTTTCCAGAGACGTTGGAGTACAGTGACTCGGCGGGCATGACGGTGATCTCGGAGATCCGGGATTTCAGCGAGGCGGTAATTGACGCTGGCTTGGATGAGTGGCAGCATGTCGTGAGGAAGGTAAGCCCCCAGCTTTGGCTGTCTTTTGTATTTTATGCTTTATTACATAGAATGCATTTGCTTGAACCTTCTCCGTATTTGAATGAAGGTGGCACCGTCCAAGCATGTGAAGTTGTGGAGGATGGCCAACCGGCTGCGAGCTACAGCCATTGAGGCCCTCATAGCTGGCTCGGGGCGGCAGATATGAATCTTTGGTACATGTCTTTATTTCTATTATCTCCAATTTTTGTGAAGTGAAGTGAAGTGAAGTATCACTCATTTTTCTATGTAGAGGGAGCATGGCAAGGAGCGTGAGCTGGCGCACTCCCAGGAGGAGACGACCCGTTTGCTAAGAGAGCTCGAGGCCAGAGATACTAAGATCGCTACCCTTGAGGTAACAGTGGCTGAGCTGAGGGGTCGTCATGACTACTTTGCTGACCTTATGCTTGTGCATTTGTACATTTTAGATGTCATTTTGGGCAGGAGCCCGTATTTTTATGTATATTTTTGCATTTTGGTTGTATATATGGCGGCTTACGTGCCTTTGCTGCTAGGCGTGTGCTGTATCTACAGGTTAGCTTTGAAAAAAAACAGGTTTGGCATGTGACTGTTTGCGTCGTCAGGCTGCCGAAATTCACGTAGGAAATCGCGACAAAAAAATATAGCAAAAATAATTAACATAGAAAATTAAAATGGCCTAATAAGCGCGAAAAAGAGAAGAAATGGAAAAAAAAAAAAAGTACCCGAAAATGGTAAAAATGACGAAAATGAAAAAAAGGTTCCCGAAAATAAACAAAATGACGCGACCGGACGGTAGGGAGGGCTACCCCCTAAAAAAAGAATTTAAAAGAAATGTCTAAGTGTATCAGAAACATTTTTGAAAAGAGGGAGTGAAATGTTTCCCCGAAAAAAAAAAGATCGAGTAAGTGTGCGTATTTGGCAAAAATGTCGATTTTGCCTCGAAAAGCGAACCCATAAAAGATTAGGAAATAAAAATTTGGTAATTAATCGAAATTACCAAATTAAATCCCTATAGGAATAGGAAACTTTTACTAAAACAGATTAGAAAAGATCCCACGGCTGTCAAACGAGGAAAAGAGCCTGGGGAAGAGGCGCAGCAGGAGCTGCGATCCTTTAAAGAGGCGCAGCTGCTGCTGCGTCTTCTCTCCAGCTAGTCTGTTCTCGACAGAAATTAGGAAACGTCGAATAGTATAAATAGAGGCCTCGATTGAGCTTCTATTCTCACAATTCTCTCTTCCTCGACTTACATAAAACCTCATATATCTGTTGGGAAATGTGTCCTCAACAATAGTGCGATCACATGATTTAAATATCATTATTAAATCTCATTTTAAGAATACATGTGGGATGTAATATTTACGATCAATGGTCCACACATATCGGTAATGATTGGTCGACTAGAGTTTGACATTATGCGTCGTGCGACGGTGGTGATCAGTTGATCCCCTTAGGTCATACCTATAGGGAAATACTCTTAATTGATAATTTAATTGATCGTATACCGATACGAGTTAATTAAATTGCTTAAAATTGACGGATGATTTTGTGAGTATAATTTACGTATCTTATTGTAAATATGATTAAATGAGACACGGTCTAAGTAATCGAATTATTTTATTACTTAGATGAAATTATTGTTTAAAGAAACAATTGAAACGGAATGAATAAATTATTATAAATACAGAATGTTGTAGTTTATAATTTGGAAACATTTTTGGTAAAGTAATTACGAATTACTAGTTGATTTTGTAAATGACATATTTTATGAATATGTTGATTTTTAATATGTTAAAAATACATTACATTGTAATATGTCATATAACATGTTACATGTGACAAATTTGACAAAAGACAAAATAAAATGGATTCTCCATTTTATGCTAAAACCGAAAATAAGGAGTTAGTGGAATAAAATTGTGTTAATTGTTTAGTGGTAGACACAATGATAAAAGCTAACTAGTAGGCTTGCATGCCTAGTCTCTTGTGAAGAGCAAAGATGAAAGCTATTGGGCAACCTACCCAAGGCCAATTTTCGGCCACTCCACATGAAAGGAGAAAAGAGCTTTTCTCTTAGATCATTCATTCATTCTTCCCATCTAATTTTCTAGTGTAAGAAAATTCATAAAAACTCTCTACAATTTATGAGAATTCTAGAGAAATAAACTCACAAAATTACTATCTCTTGAACCGAAATTCCAAGAGTAAAATCATTGATTTTGTGTCAATTTTATTGTAAAACTAATATTATTACTAGATCTAAATAGTATTGGTTTATTAAGATGTATTCCTTGGGTATATGCTTTTGGGAGGGATTCTACACTTGAATCCTTGTTCTTCCATTTGAAAAGCTCAAGAACAAAAGAGAAGGAGATCTCTTTTGTGCCCATAATACCGAAACATCCATTGTAAGAATATGATTTCTTCTCTTTTTGTTTATTTGTTTGCATGCATAAAATCCACATTTAATTTTATGACAAATTAAATTAGACATATTTGAATATGTTAGTATGTATATGAATCTACATTTCCTTCAATCGGTATCATGAGCCACGGTTGTTTGCATGCAAATTGGTTAAAAGTTTTTCCGAGTTATAAGAATAACAAATAAAACTTGTAAAATTTGTGTTATTATGATATATCACGAAATTATTACATGCATGTTAATATTTCTGGTCCTAAAGTTTTTTAGGATTTTTTGGTTAATTTTACGGATTTTTATTGTTCATATTTCTCTATAATGACATTTAAATGTGATTTTATGAGTAAAAATGTCATTTTTGGTCGAAAATTAGCTATACTTCGAATTTTAAGTTGGTTTTTGGATATGTTGTTACATATATTATTTTGAGATAACCTGTAAATTTTCATAATTTTTGGACTTGTTATGCTCGAAAAATGAATTTTTCATTATTAAATAAGGATTTAAGAGAAAAATAGGTTAATATGAGTTAAATTTCGAATCTGGTCATAGAAAATTAATATGTTGTCACATGCAATTTTACAAGATGTGTGTAAAATAATTGGCTATAAAGAAGTCTTTTAGCATGATTTATGAATTTTTGAAGAAAAATAGCATAAATAGTGACATTATTAGTGAAAATTAATAAAACATAATCTATGACTTAGGAAAAACGTCTAATGTTGCATTTTATTATCTTTTTCAGATCTAAAATTGAAAAGTTAGTGAAAATAATTTTTCCATGTTTTTATGATTATTTTATTATAAATCGATAAACCGCAACATTGTTTTTCCCGAAAAATTTTCGAAATTTTTAACCTAAGATTTTGAACATTATGAGTGTCATGGATTTTTTTTTTCCAGAATTTTCATGAGTTTAAATTTCAAATTTTGAATTTATTTGAAATTTTTGATTTATTTGAAGTTTAATAGCTTATTTTTGTAATTTTTGGTCCATTTATGAACAATTTTGTAAATAAAGGTTAATTATGGTCAAATTATTAGTGAAGACTAAATTTTGAGTCCTAAGAGGTTAGGGTAATTAACTTATGCATAAATATGAGTTTATGCATTTTTGTGATTATAAAATGTTGAAATCACGCAAATCCGTAAAAACCGAGTAATATACGATATTGGCTAATTAAAGGCGATTTAGCATAAAATTGAGCATGTTCATACATATTATAATGCTGCATTTTCTTTATGATTGTCATAATTTTAATTTATGTAATTTTTGAATTATGTAATTTTACTTAGTATGGCCTTAGATTTTAATTGGTATTTCCCGAAATGTATGGGAATATCGATTCGGTTGTAATTTTTATTGTGATCTCGTATCACCGTTTTGTAATTTAATAGATTTATTTTATTTTAGTTACAAATGTATAATAGGAATTATGTAATTTATTATGTAATTTTATTTATTCTCGGAGTTCCCAAAGACGGATTTCTTCAAGAATGGCGATACATAAAGACGGTGTTACCTCGAGATGCGTGTCACAACCGAAGTTCAAGGGACCAATGGAGTTGGTTTCCGAAATGTAATAGTTAAATAGTTTTTCTATTTTAGGAAAGGCCATACTAGGATTTATTTATTTATTTTTATGCTTGCATTTTATTTTATGTCACATGCATTGCTAAATCGCCATAACTAAACATGCATTGTCTTATCGAGTTTATCGACCGTGTCAATTAGAATTATCGTAGTTCACCGCTTTAGTTCACTTAAAACGTGATAGATAATAAATTGGCATGACCTCTCGCTAAAACAATCAATTGAGACATAGCCTTACCAAATAGTAGAAACCATGAAAACCTATTTCGTGAGGGAGTGCACTCGGCCACACCGGGGTACAAACCTTGTTACGTAGGGGAAGTGGGTGATGAATGTTAATCCACCGAATTCATGTTGATGAGGGATGTATCGGCCCCACCGTGCCCAAGTTAATGTGGGTTTGGATCATGGACACATTTATTCGAAATTTGGATTGAACTCAACAAAAGTATTTGATAAGGGATGTATCGGCCCCACCGTGCCCTTGTCGATGTGTTTTGGGCTAAAGATAAATGTTAATGTAATTTTATCGACCAAGAGTTCTAAAAGTAGAATCGATTAAAGAGTTAATCCACCGAGTTATATTGATAAGGGATGTATCGGCCCCACCGTGCCCAAGTTAATATGAATTTGGATCTTGGAATCATTTATCATAGTTGGGTAGAGGTCACTATGTAAATGCTATACTTGTTTACAAGTATTAATAAAACGACAAATGTTAAGTTTTCCACTATTCCGTTGTTATTATTGTTCTATTTCTTTACCACAATTCATATACGATATCATTTCGATTTTTTACTCAAATCTCCATTAATCCATCGTAACTAAAGACAAATATGAATTTGCTTCTAAAACCTCAAATGAACCATTGCTAAGGATCTCTTGTAAAGAGTATAGATTAAAGTTATTCATTATCAAACAGGTTTTTGATTCTTGACTAACACGTCTACTTACAATGGATTGTTCTTCATATACTTAATTGAATTAAGTACCTTGAAGCAATAAATTGTTTTGGTAATTAGATTTGTAAGAATTCGTAATTGACCAAAATAACGCAACCACTTCAATGAAAGTTTTAAGACTAAAACGAACAAATGAAGATTAATCTTCATGAATTCAATTTTGCTTCTCAAAGCAAAGACTCATTGAAATGAGTGGGAGCATTCTCTTAAACCGTTAAGATGAGGACGAGGTTAAAGAAGTAAAATTAGAATGGAATTGATACAAGGTAATGTTAAAGGTAAAGTTGTTGAGAATGACGATACTAAACCTATCAATCCCGACCGATAAAGTTTCCATTGTCTTAAAATGTTAGACACGAGAAAGGAAACTACCCCAAATTATTGAAGAATCAACAAGTTAGTTGTGGGACATCTAATGGGAGCTTCTTCGTTAAATGTTTATTTGATTAAACATAAATTTTGCTAGTACTACTTCGTCAATATTAGAAACCAAGGGAGGTTTTCATCATTGTATTGGATACATAGGATGAATAGAATATGACGACTAGCAACAATGAAGTCGAGAGATAGAGTAATTGTGTACTCAATCTAGTTTTTGGATTTAAAGTTGTACTTAATTGTGACTATTAAGTGCATAAACTCTAAATAAGAATATAAACTTGTTAAGATACAAAAGAGGTTTTCACTTTTGTGACCCTATACACCACGATTTGATGTATGGCTAGCCCATTATCAAGGTGATTATATTCTAAACCAAACAAGAATGATATATCATGAAGATGATGCAAGACTCAAATTGGTAACCCAAGATTAAACCTTAAAATTTTGGAATGATGAACGCAAAGAGTTATCGAGTACTCTTGAAACCACTAGATTGTTAATGGTATATGCGTATCTTGTATTCAAAGCAAGATATCTCGTGCCTTTTGGTTGAAAAGGAGATCGAGATTGTAAATCATTTATCCAAAATAGGTTGATCATTTTCTTTTACCAACGATTTAAGTTGACACTAGTGTGTTCACTTAATAAGGTAAAAAGAGAAATCTTTGAAAAAGTTCAAGAGTTCAAGGAATCACGATTTAGTCGTGATGGGATTATCAAAGTGAAGACTTTGATATAAGCCAAAGGAAATGTGATATTGTATCACAAATTAATCTCTCTTAACACACATTATGGAATAATGTGTGATTGGATATGAATTCAAACGCTATTCGATATGGTTTGGACTTCAATCAAGTTACTTTGAGTTACATGATCGTTTTGGGGATTCTATCAATTTGTCTAAATTATTTTCCACTAAATCATATGAGATATGAAATGGTAATGTACCATATTTGTAAGTTTTCACAAGAAACAAATGCTCATTTTTCCTTTTCAATTATCACGAGTACGACGGGTTTGCGGCTCGTGAAGCTGTCTTACTAAAATACAAGTTTATTTCTAGAAGACAGAGTGGGAGAAATTATTCAAGAGCCACAAAGAATGCCACAAAGAATGTTATGTCGCAAGAAACTGGTCTTTCTTGGCTACATGAGACGTTTTGTGTAAGACATTGTTTCTTCAAAACCTAGGAGGTTAAATTCGTCACTTGTTAAAAATGATGAATTCATGCTACTTTTAAGAAAGTAAAGAGCTTATAACTTACAAAAGAAATTGGTTGATTCAAGTTGATTACTTCTAGAAAGTAATGAACATATGACTTACATAAGAGTGTTTAAGTCACAACTCAATATAAGGCTTAGAGCCATGAAAATCCGAAACGAAAAGGCTTGATTAGTGACAAAGGGTTTTGCACTAATAAAGAGATATTTCATAGCAAGATTGGTTGCAAAGGATTTTGCACTAATTGAAATGCTTAAGTCTATTTGGATCTTCTTAGGGATTGTGTTTCATTATGAGGTTATGAAATACGTAGCAAGTGAATCTAAAACTCACTTCTTCAAAAGAAGGAATGTATTCAATACATGTCATGGGTTTTATAGATTCTTGCAATCCTAAGATAATGTGAAACTTAAGAGAGGATCTTAAGTAAGACATCAATGAGTTGGAATCAACATTTTGATCATGTGATAAAACATTTCTCGATAAGTCGAGAGGTTGTGTTTATACATGGAGTTTAGTGGGAGTTACGGAATTTTTAATTAGTCCGATATGTGGATGACATATTGATCATTGAGAATGATTTAAGACTTTTGGAGTATTATAATACATCTTGAATATCCGGATTTATGAAGATAAATCCACATGATATTAGCGTCAGTAAGAAGTCTTATGTTGATAAGATTCATGACTAGTTCAATTAAATTGAACATATTTGATTGATTCCATTTGCTTCCGCTGCCGGATCAATTAAATGAGTAATGATGTATAACACTTCATATACCTTGAGTATGATGAATTGTTTTCAAAATCGAATTTAAGTAATCTTTACCTAGTATATAAAGATTACCCTTAAGTGCATGCAGAAGCAATAAGGAAGTAAAGCAAAGTGTTTATGATGCAATATTGTGTAAGGGTGTTACACAAGTGACAATTGACAATTGAGGTTGCGCATGGTTTCCGACAAAACCATAATCAAAACACATAAGGATGGTTAAGATACCATTGTGGTTATGATATTTAAGAAATAGATTTTCTAGAATCGTTCTAGGCAATAAAGAACAATAAGAGATATTTATAACGGAAATTGAGTACACTTGCAATCATGAGATGTGCAAGAGGATGAGTCCCACACACTGTGAAAACAGTGGGAGCTATTCGTAGGCTAGAGGACCTATGTCTTGATTGGATCTCGACACATACTCAGAAAGTTTTGTGATGCAAATGTATACATTACAAAGGAAAACGAGTATGTAGTAAGGTTGAGTAAGGTACAAGAAATTGATAAATCCTACTAACCAAAGCCTTCTCAAAGGCTAAACATGATGAGTCATGTCATTTCAATTGAATTGAAATGAACAACTACGTACAAGATCAAATTAGATTATAGAACATGAAATAGTAATCAGGCATTGACTATTCATGTGTGATAATCGCATTTGTCGTTCGAGTTTTATTTTAAAACTCTTTTATTATACTTTGTTACATCCAAACGGGTTGTGGAGACAATTGAACCCCGTTAAAGTGAACACGGATTAACATTGTATTTGCCCATAGTTACTTGTATGAGGTGACGTCTCGAAGTGACTAGAGTGTGATGCGATTGATGGCAAGTTCAAATGCCATAGAGTCATGTGAGATGACTAGTCAATCACATAGGCAGACTGTTAGGAACTTTTTGTCGGGCCTAATGACCGCTTATAGAGTTCTGGCAAATTTATATAGCCTGGTCGTGGCGAGAGCTGCTATAGTATTCAAATGAGTCGATTCTTTTGACTAAAGACTATTCACCTAAGATGGCTCAGTTTCAGATTAACTTTGATTTGTGTTACTACGACCTTCGTAAATGGGGTCAAATGGGCATATTTTGGGTTATGATGGCTGTGGCTAGTCGAAGGGAATGAGTGCGATAGGAATTGTCTATCCCCTTGTCAGGGTTAAAACAATATCTCAAGGCCACTCGAGGAGTAATGAACTGGAAATGCGTGGCCACGCTCGGAAGGTATCCAGAGTGGATAAATCCGGTCAATCAGTTATTCTCCAGATCGAGGAAACCACTCTCGATATGATCACTTGCAAGTACGACCTGAAAGACACCTTGCATTGAGTGGGAGATAGTAATAGGACAAGAGAATTGGAGACGCACACTTGTCGAGGACAAGTGGGAGATTGTTGGGAAATGTGTCCTCAACAATAGTGCGATCACATGATTTAAATATCATTATTAAATCTCATTTTAAGAATACATGTGGGATGTAATATTTTACAGTCAACTGGTCCACACATATCGGTAATGATTGGCTGACTAGAGTTTGACATTACTGTCGTGCGACGGTGGTGATCAGTTGATCCCCTTAGGTCATACCTATAGGGAAATACTCTTAATTGATAATTTAATTGATCGTATACCGATACGAGTTAATTAAATTGCTTAAAATTGACGGATGATTTTGTGAGTATAATTTACGTATCTTATTGTAAATATGATTAAATGAGACACGGTCTAAGTAATCGAATTATTTTATTACTTAGATGAAATTATTGTTTAAAGAAACAATTGAAACGGAATGAATAAATTATTATAAATACAGAATGTTGTAGTTTATAATTTGGAAACATTTTTGGTAAAGTAATTACGAATTACTAGTTGATTTTGTAAATGACATATTTTATGAATATGTTGATTTTTAATATGTTAAAAATACATTACATTGTAATATGTCATATAACATGTTACATGTGACAAATTTGACAAAAGACAAAATAAAATGGATTCTCCATTTTATGCTAAAACCGAAAATAAGGAGTTAGTGGAATAAAATTGTGTTAATTGTTTAGTGGTAGACACAATGATAAAAGCTAACTAGTAGGCTTGCATGCCTAGTCTCTTGTGAAGAGCAAAGATGAAAGCTATTGGGCAACCTACCCAAGGCCAATTTTCGGCCACTCCACATGAAAGGAGAAAAGAGCTTTTCTCTTAGATCATTCATTCATTCTTCCCATCTAATTTTCTAGTGTAAGAAAATTCATAAAAACTCTCTACAATTTATGAGAATTCTAGAGAAATAAACTCACAAAATTACTATCTCTTGAACCGAAATTCCAAGAGTAAAATCATTGATTTTGTGTCAATTTTATTGTAAAACTAATATTATTACTAGATCTAAATAGTATTGGTTTATTAAGATGTATTCCTTGGGTATATGCTTTTGGGAGGGATTCTACACTTGAATCCTTGTTCTTCCATTTGGAAAGCTCAAGAACAAAAGAGAAGGAGATCTCTTTTGTGCCCATAATACCGAAACATCCATTGTAAGAATATGATTTCTTCTCTTTTTGTTTATTTGTTTGCATGCATAAAATCCACATTTAATTTTATGACAAATTAAATTAGACATATTTGAATATGTTAGTATGTATATGAATCTACATTTCCTTCAATATCTTCTCAAATTCTTCCAAAAATAATGGATGCCTTTGAAAATCGTATTAAGGAGTCGACGAATGAATTTACGAATGTGGAGAAACACGACATGGGTGCTTTTAACTTAGGATCAATCATAAGTTTGAAGCTGGTGAAGGTAATTAAGCACTTTTTGGATGCTTGTCTTGAATATTGGGACCCGAATTTCCATGTATTTGCCTTTCCGGGAGGCGAAATTTGTCCCTTTCCTGAAGAAATTGCTGCGGTTGGAGGATGAGATGCAGAAAGTGCTTCGGCTATACCCCCTAGCTCTCAAGGATATAAAAACAAATTTAGGGATTTGCTTGGATTGGCCAAGGCTGAGGTAGACCGTCTTGTGACCTCAAAAGGTGTCCGTATGTTTGAATTTGTCGATTGAGTTATAAATAGGGAGGACCCTACTATCTCTCATGTGACGAGGCGCAAAGCTTATGGATTTTTCCTTCTTCATTGATATGTCCTGCAAGGGCATGTGGACAAAGAGATGAGGGGTGACCCTCGATTTTTAGGCATAGTGGAGCAAATGGAACTGCGCAGGAGCCCAACATGCTTAGTTCTAGGGGAGACCATTCTAGGATTGGGCAATAGGAAGGCGAACCGCGAGCATCCTTATCTTGGGAGTTCTATTATTTTACAGGTAAGAACCCGTTTTCTTATCGTATTCGGCCGTTTTTTTATATTTCCGTTTTTTTTTTTTTGCCAGTCTTGATACTGCATCCTGTCCCCTTTTTGCAGATCTGGCTGATGAAAAGGCTGTGGTTGATCGAGCCCCCAGTTGACGTGACAGGATATCGCTCCCGATCAATTGTGATGAGAACGAGGCTATACAGGGTGGACTTCACTCGAGTATGCAATTATTGGGAAAATAAACTGAAGAATGAAGGTGAGCCCTTGATCAGGTAGATAGTTTTTTGGTGGCATCTTAGATCAGTGACTGGAGTATCGTCCTTGGATTCGACACGGTCAATTCGCGTTCCCGGCTTGGAATTCATGGTCCATACTTTTCCGGAGAGATTGATGAGGCAAGTGGGCATAAGACAGAAAATTCCGAAGCTAAACACCGCCCCTCAAACTGCCTTGGCGCATACTTCGGAGTCTTGACGAGAGTGGGCTATTCGTTGGGCCCAAAGGAATATGTGGTTCATACCCGTTCCGGTCGGCTCGTTATGGGTATCTAACTCATATCTGCAGTGGAGGAAAGCTAGCACCCCCGAGGAGCATGAAAATCTAAGGAAGCACGAGCCCTTAGACTATAAGATCCGCGAAGTGGCGAAGGAGAACCAAAAGTATCTAACTGAGGAGGAAGAAGAGGCTGGATATCGGGTCGTCCGTCCGTCGAAGAAACCAACGAATGCTTCTACCGAGAAGATGGTGGTGGATCGAAATGGGAATGCTAGACCGCGAGAACGACCGTTAGTGATTAGGTCGGAAATAACGCAAGAGCGTCCCGCTCGTGGCCGAGACAAAGAATGCGACAAAGGCGATAAAGGCAAGGGGAAAATGGAAAAGTAGCCTTAGTCATTTTTATAGTATTATTTATTATTATGAGGTGTAATAAATGGGGGGGGTTTAGAATCTTAGCCTAGCATTTTAATTTTCAGCATTTTTAATTTATATGTATTTGGCGTATTACTATTATTTAAGGAATAATGAATAAAAGATTTATTAGTTAAGAAAAGTTCACAAATTTTCTTTATTTATTCTTGTCGAATTTCAAATGCAACATGCAAATGTCCTTCTATTTACATTTTGAAATGACGGGTTGTATCCTGTAAAGGATTACCTATGTATTCATTAGAAAAAATGAAATCAAACCTTGTGCGTAGTTCGAAAAAAAATATGTAAAAGAATAAATGTTCGAAGCAAGAGCTTGTAATGAACTTAGAAAAATAAGCGTGTGCTTTACTTACTCCTAAGGAAATGCAATTCAATTTATGATATGAGGATGTCAAAATGTCAAAACGCAAGAGCGAAATGTCATAAGCTTTTTAGCGGGCCAGGGGCCGTTTTTATTTCGTGTCGCAAGAGCGGAACGTGTCTCACATGAGGCGCGTTTTATCCTATTCTAAGGGTAGTACCGTTTCAATTGGTCTAGGTTAGTCGGATTAGAAAACTCATTCCCGTCTAGGTCTGTGATCTTGACCGCACCCCCTGAAAGTATGGACTTGACCAGAAATGGTCCTGCCCAATTAGGTTTAAATTTTCCCCGTGGATCGACAGGTAAGAGAGTTCTGACTGACTTGGGCACTAAATCCCCTTCCTTGATATTTTGGGGTTTGACCCATTTATTAAAGGCTCGCTTGATACGCGCCTGATATGTCTGCACATTATGTAATGCGTGTAGCCTCCGTTCGTCCAAGAGGACGAGTTCATCATACCTGTCTCTATTCCATTCAGCTTCTGGAATTTGACTTTCGAGTAAAATGCATAGAGATGGGTTCTCTAGCTCTACTGGTTACACAGCTTCCATGCCATAAGTCAAATAGAAAGGAGTAGCCCCAGTGGGAGTCCTAAATGACGTGCGATATCCCCATAACGCAAAGGGTATTTTGCTAGGCCAATCGCGGTAATTGTTGATCATTTTCTTGAGGATTGGGACGACATTTTTGTTGGTTGCCTCTACCGCGCCATTAGTTTGAGGTCTATATAGCGAGGAATGGTGATGCTTGATCTTATATTTGGCTAGCAACTGTTCAGCTTCTGCCTGAAAGTGTGACCCGTTGTCACTGATGATTTCATGTGGGCAACCATATCGACAGATGATATTGCTTTGTATGAACTTTGCCACATGTTTGGCTGTAAGGCTAGTGTAAGATGCTGCTTCGACCCATTTAGTAAAATAGTCGATAGTTACTATAATGTAATAGTGACCTCCTGTCCCAGCTGGAGTGATCTTCCCGATGATATCTATTCCCCAAGCAGAAAATGGCCAAGGATATGTCATGGTATATAGCATTTAGGGAGGAACATGTTTCACATTCCCGAAGATCTGGGAATTATGACAACGCCTGACTTATTTGATGCAATCTGGCTCCATTGTCGTCCAGTAATACCCTAGACGCGTAATCTTCTTTGCCATCATAGGTCTACTCATGTGAGGACCGTTTTCTTCATAGTGAACGTCTTTCATTACTTTTTGTGCCTGTGAATGATCAAGGCAACACAAGAGGACACCAAGTGGTGTTCTTTTGTACAACTCTCCCTGCATGAGAAGGTATTGAGAGGCAAGTAGGCATATGGTGCGTTGTCCCCTCTTATCCATATCTGGTGGGTATGTACCATTGAGCTTGAAATTTAGAATGGCCTGGAACCAACGTTCCTCCGGGTTTTCCTCTTCATCTGTAAGGAAGTGTACATAGGCTGGCTCTGACCATCGTTCGATGCACAAAGGCATTTCAACCATGTTGTCTGACATATTAATCAAGGATGCGAGTTTTGCAAGAGCTTCCGCAAACTGATTTTCTTCGCAAGGCAGGTGTAAATAAGTAACCTGATCGAAGAATTGAGCAATCTGATCTATCCTAGCTTGATAGGGTGCTAGACTTTCACTTCGGATTTTCCAGGATCCAGTTATTTGGTTAATGATTAAAGATGAGTCCCCGTGAACTCGAAGGTTCTTAATGCCTAAACTCATTAGTGCTTGTAGACCAATGAGCCAAGATTCATACTCTGCTGCATTATTTGTCACCTCGAAGTCGAGTTTGACAGAAAGTGGTGTATGCTCGCCTTCAGGAGAAATGAGCAATACTCTTATTCCGGATCCTCTCAAATTGGATGCCCCATCAAAGTAAAGATCCTAAGAATCCATACTGGTTTGTAAAATATCCTCATATGAAAACGACCACATGTCTATTGCTTGTGCATCGTTGATTGGATTATCTACGAAGAATTCAGCCACGGCACGTCCCTTTATAACTTTCAAAGGTACGTATTTGAGATCGAACTCTAAGAGCATTAAGGTCCATCTTGCCAAGCTTCCATTGAAGACGGGTTTCTAAAAGAGGTATTTGACGGGATCCATTTTAGAATACACTTTGACCGAGTAGCTAAGCATGTAATGGCGTAGCTTCTTTGTTGCCCACACA
Organism: Silene latifolia; assembly: GCF_048544455.1. NCBI lineage: Eukaryota > Viridiplantae > Streptophyta > Magnoliopsida > Caryophyllales > Caryophyllaceae > Silene > Silene latifolia. The sequence continues at coordinate 324,715,376 of NC_133537.1, forward strand.
AGAGCGAGGCATGTCTTCTCGAGAGGCGTATACTTACTTTCGTAATCCAAGAACTTTTTACTAAGGTAGTAGATAGCCCTTTCTTCTTTTCCAACAGTTTGTGCGAGCACAGCCCCCATGGCTGTTTCGGTAACTGTGAGATATAAACCAAGAGGTTGATCTTGTTGAGAAGGTATTAGCACTAATGGCTGGGCCAATATCTCCTTTATCCTATCAAATGCCTTTTGAAAGCCTTCGTGTGACACCCTCATTTTTAGCGTAAAACAAACACGTAAAATTTTACAGAAAAATTGACAGGATATGTTTGTAATTGGTTCAACCAGATAAAACCTGTAATTTTAAAAACTTTTCTAAACCAACCACAAACACTTCCAAATGAAGAGTGCCAAAACCTGCAAATACTAACACCCTAATTTACATAACATGCTAAAGACGCGAGAATAACGTGATACAAACCAAAGTAAGAGAGGGAGACATATGTCCCTTAAAAATATAAACACAACCAAATGTTTAAAGGTTTACTACAAAATAACTAAACTAAGTCCAAGGTTCTTTTGCTCACTAGCTCGTCTGTGACCCCATCTAATCATCATCAACCTGTCAATCGCATTTTATACAAACACGAAAGCCACAATTCAGTGGGGAGTAACTTCGAGTCCTCCCAGCCACGAAATGTCATAGTTAATGTAACATGTAATGTAACATGTAAACAACATCACAAATAATCTAGATATCAAGTATTCTAACATATGAACACTAAACTGACCAAATTAAACTATCATGTGAAACATATAACAAGCAGTAATCCAAACTTTATCAATTGTAATCGGCTTGCATCTCACCTATTACAACTCATAAAATCACCATACAAGAAAGGACAATATATCAAAGACAGGCATAAGTTCTTAGTACGGTCAATAGTCACTCTGTAACTCGAGTCTATATCACGAGGTAGGGAAGGTAATCGAACCGGTATCCTAGCTCAGAGGTTCTATCAAAACATGGCCAGGACACAACACAACCCTAGCCTAAAATCTGCGCAGACCTAGACATGCGGATACACACCACCGCACCCAAGACTCACAATTTTTCTAAAACAAAGTGAGTACCCTAAGGAGTCCACCAAAGGGTTGGCTAGTACTTAAGCTGACCACTTACTATCAAAATAAGTAACGAGGTCATGCCCCAACTTGGATATAATCCCACCAAGTCAGGAACACAAAGGCTATTAAGCAGTGAACATATACTCGTCAAAGACTATAAAGGTCTATCTATGACAAACACAACAACCTGCAAGAAGTATTCAATACCATTTCCATTTCCAGCAATATTAACAATATTAAAGGTTTCGGGGAATCTAAGGCCGTTTCTACAACATAAGAACCCATTCAAATCAACCAACAACATATGTGAAATAAAAACATAGTTAATGGCCTAAAACAAGAATAAGGCCAATTACCCATTTTTCACAATAATTCATCCAACCGAATTTTTACCCGCAACCCCGAGTCTGCGGCGACAGTACGGGTTCAATCGCGGCTGACCAATCACACAATTGACTGACATCGATTCAGTCAAAGGGACTAAGGCTCAGTTTTCGGCATAATCATCCAATCATTACAATTATCGCTATAAAATTCATTTTGAGCCTATTCATTACAATTTCATTTTATAACCTATCCTACCATATGTCAACTACCAAATAAGCATAATTTTACCATTAACAATATATTTACTACTAACATAATCCATTTCAAAAGATTACCCATATGTTACTTATACTAAATATAACATTAATGCACCCGAAATGACAAACAACGCATGAAAAACCACGAAACAAGCAACGGGCCGACCCGGGCCAACCCCAAGGCAGCCGTGGGCCTGCCGGGCCTGCTGGGCCTAGTGGGCCGCCACCCCAAACCCTCCATTTCTCCATTTTTGTTCAGTTTAACATCGTCTGAAGCATCAATTAGTCATTCCCAATTCATTCCCATACTAATATGTGAACTTAAACTAACAAAAGACATGAATTAGACATGAATTTAACCCATTTTAACATGTGAAATAAACCACTCAAATAACATACACAAAATCACACAAAAAGCAAAGAATGTGACATTAATTCGTCGAGTAACTCGAAATATGTTACCTTAAGCTAGAAAAAGGCAAATAACCCTTGAGAAAACCCTAAAAACAGTAGCTACCCATCATCCTCTACAATATAGGAGTACCCTATATCATCCTTATGATCTTCACCTATTAAAAACAACAAAAACACAACAATAATCACTAAAACCGAAATTATGCCCAAAATCATCTTAAATCAACATCATGAAAACTGAAATTAAAACATACTAGGATGTAGATCTTGAAGAGAGGATTCCGAAAATATAAATTTTGCGAAAATCGGACTAGAAACGAAGAAATTATGATGAAATTACGATTGTAAGATTATTTGATTATTTTTCTTTGTGGATTTCGGTCAAGATGAACAAAACAAGAACAAAAGAAGTCCTAGGAAGAAATGGGAAGGAGGAAGAGGAGGTGTGTCGTGGAAAGGAGGAAAGGAGCGGGGTATGTGGCGGAATTTCATTAGTCGGTTTTAGCTCGTTTCGACGATAATTAGAACCGTTCGTCAAATGCAAATTCCGACAATGCCAAAATTCTTAAACACGAGATTACAAGAAGATTGAGTACTCATATGACCCATTTCCAAAATCGTTTGCCCAATTTTTAAAAGAATCGCCATTTTTCCCGATATGCCCTTATTTCGATATAAAAGGTTTTTACATGGTTTAAACTATTTTTAAACATTTCGAAACTATCAAATTAAATAATTTACTTCAAAATATAATAGAATTACATTTCATTGAATTATTATTACTTCAAATACATTAATTTTAAATTCAACTTGATTAATAAATTACTTTCGCAATATAATAACGGTCCGAAATTACGGGGTGTTACACTTCGTCCCATATGGTATGATCCGTTTTCTTGAGCTTTTTGAAGATAGGTTCACAAATCATAGTGAGTTTCGATATGAATCAACTTATGTATCGCACTTTGCCCAGGAATCCTCTAACCTCCTTTTCTGTTTGGGGTTGTGGCATCTCGATTAAAGCCTTGATCTTCGATGGATCAATTTCTATCCCCCTCTGGCTGACAACGTATCCCAGAAGCTTGCCTGACGTTACTCCGAATGCACATTTCTGAGAATTGAGCCTCGTGTTGTACTTGCGCAATCTGAAGAAGAATTTACGAAGGTTAGCGATGTGCCCTTTTCTATCCTTATATTTGATGATCATATCGTCCACGTACACCTCTACCTCTTTATGCATCATGTCATGTAGCAAAGTAGTCGCAGTGCGTTGGTACGTAACCCTGGCATTGATTAGCCCGAATGGCATAACAATATAACATTATGTACCCCACTGAGTGATGAAGGCTGTCTTGTGTATATCTTCTTTAGCCATTTCGATTTAGTTATACCCTGCATACCTGTCCATGAAGGATAACAATGCGTGATCTGCTATATTATCTACCAATATATCGATGTGTAGTAGAGGGAAGTCGTCTTTAGGACTCGCTTTGTTCAAATCTCTTAAATTAACACAAACCCGGATTCGCCCATCCTTTTTGGGTACGGGGACTATATTAACCACCCAGACTGAATACTCGGAAACTTTGATGAATCCGGCTTTGAATTGCTTATCGACTTCTTCTTTAATCTTAAGCGCCCACTCTGTCCTCATCCGACGAAGCTTCTGTTTCACAGGTTTGAAACCTAGCTTAATTGGAATGCGATGTTCTGCAATATCCCTATCGATCCCTGACATGGCCTTGTAAGACCAAGCGAAGACGTCTTTGAACTCGTGTAGGATATCGATGAAATTGCCCCTTTCAGTTGGGTCTAGGGTCATCCTTATCCTAAGTTCTTGGGGTTCTAATTTCGTTCCTACTTTGATAGGTTCGATGTTTTCTATGACTGGTTCTCCTTCCCCCTTATAATATTTCTTTAATTATATAGGGAGGTAATTCGATTGAGTCTGGGTCAGCATCATCCTCATTATCATCGTAAACAGAATTGCATTCAGAAAAACACAAGGAGTAAGCAGAATCAGATTTATTCATCTTAATGTTTGAAAACAGCTGAAAGAAAGAAGCCATCTGCGCAGCAGTCAGTGGCGACAAAGGGACAGTTGCTGGGACATTCCCCAAGCTACTGTTACTAGGTGATACTGTACTAGGAGAAACAAAAGGGTGAGGCGTGACGATAGGAGGAGACTCTCTAGCGACTTCTCTAGACTTAGACTCCGACTCCGACTCTGATTCAGACTCTGACTTGAATTCATCGTCTTCGGGTTCTCCTTTGAACATCTCTCCTTCTCCAGTAGTGATCTTGAAGAGTTTTCCTTGATTGTTGGTCCACTTGATCGACTTTCTCCATCATTTCTGCTGATTTGAGCTGCTGTCAGTGATCAGTGATGTAGGATTGAAATGGTCGTCTTGAAGTATCATGGTAATGATCTCATTCTACGCTGCCTTGACGAATCGATCCTCTCCAAATAGAAGGCTAACATATTCTAGTGCATTGACCTCATCTTCAGCTGGAGAAATGAGGTGTGAACAATCCAAGGTGGATTCCTCATCTGTGATCATCAGAATTCCAAGAGGATTCTGAGTATTTCTAGGTTGCTTGCAGGAGGTATAGGCAAGCATCCATCTTCAATCATATCCTGTATGGCATGCTTCAATCTGAAACAATTCTCTGTATCATGCATTTTGCCTCTATGGTACTCGCAGTAGGCATTCTCGTCCCGGAACCTAGACTTCTTCTCTGGGTCAAGTGTAGGCCCTATGGGTTAGAGTTTGCCTTGTTTCATCAATCTTTTTATAGCATTGGAGTACGAGTCACCAACATTGGTGAACTTCCTCTGCGGGTTATTCTTCTTAGTAGATGATTCGACAAGGTTGACCTCATCGGTCTTGCTAGTGGAGCCATAAGAACGACTCGTTGTGCCTTGATATCCGCGACCTATCGTTTTGGACAAGAGTCCTTTACGGATATCGTCTTCAATTCTTGTTCCTGGCACAGTTAAGTCTTTAAAAGCCTTTATGTTTTTGTACCTCAGATGGTTTGCATAGATTGGCCTTAAATTGTCCACGAACTTTTCAACAAGAGTAGCTTCGTCTGGGCATTCGACGAGTTGCGTGCTAATCTTTCTCCACCTACTTAGGAAGTCGGTGAACCCTTCTTTCTCATTTTGGGTAAGAACCTCTAGAGTGCGCATATTGACTTGATTTTCAGCATTATCTACTTACTGTTTGGTGAACTCAATTGCAGCATCGTCCCAGGTAGCAATTTTCTTGTGATCCAAGGAGTAGAACCATTGCTTAGGAATAGTATCGAGAGATGAAAGAAAGATCCTTAAGAACATCTCTGGCTTAATGTCTTTGATAGACATATAATCTTTGAATGCCCGAATATGGTTCAAAGGGTTTTCATGCCCCTTAAACTTTGGGATGTCAGTCATGTTGAAGTTAGTTGGCAGTTAAGCATTTACTGCCTCATATTTGCGACTGTTTTCCCTATAGATGTCATCCCCCTTGAGATACATTAGTTGCTCCTCCAAATACCGAGTCGCCAGCCTTCGGTAAGACCTGGTGGAATATTGACTTCTGGTTGTTCAAAGGGTGGAGAATTATCGTGCATGAGCGCGTCGGGAATGGGACCCTCTGTAGAAGGAAGTCTGGCTTCTACAACGACAATACGGCCTTCGATAGCGTTGAGGCGAGCATAAGCTTGGTCTTGGCTTGTCTGGAGACGAAGGAGTGCAACTAGGATTTGATCATTACCATTTACGGGTTGGTCGGGTTCACCATTAACGCTTCCTTGACTAGTTCCCACCATTTTGGACTGAGGATAGGAAATCGGCGATGAATCAAAACACGATCGACCATTTTCGCACACTCACTCAAAAAAAGACTTGACTCATGAAGTGGGTGTGTGCCACTGTGTCAAGTGGGATTTGAAAATGACAAATTTTGAAATGTTTGTCCTAGACAACCGTGGTGTAGTTGTAGCAGTGCTGACTCGAAGTGGGTTTTGAAATGGGTTTGAGGCGCGAAGTTTGACTCGACATTTGGACAGAGTTTCGGCTTATTCTGTGTTGTTTTAGGCCATTTTTTGAAAATGTTAACATTTTGAAATGGATTTTAATTTACAAAAATCGTCATGGTTTTGTTTATAAATGGTGATCACATATATGATACAAACATACATATGGGCATTATAACGGTATGCTGAGTGCATTTAAAGGGTTTTGGCTTAAAAAGGTGGGTTGTCATACCAAGCAATCAAACCCTGGTCTGTGGAGAGGTCCGTGCCAAACATGAGTAAGGTCGGTTCCTAGTCCATTTTCTCGAGTAGTGAAAGCTCTTGATACAAACATGAGTATGTACCGCAATATGGTTGACGTCAATCGCTATCCATATTTAGGCCCAGATAGGAATTTGGAATGTCCGGACGGGACGATTGGTCGAATGGGTTGGTATAGGGCCTAGGAAGACCAAATGAAATGCCCTAAGAGGGTCGAGTAATGAAAATCGACAACTGTCTCGTCTAAACTATTCCCTAACCTTGTTCAAGTTTCACCCTGGGTAACACATAAGTGTATCATCCCCAACTGAGTCGCCAAAATGTGGACATGGTCCACCCGTGCGTTGGTTTCGAGGCGGCGGCACTTCTCCCACGGAACCTTGGTTTGCCAAAACACGTCATGGGCCGTTACCGATTGTTGAGGCATTGAAACCGGTGAAAGGTTGAATAAGCTTGCATTTATGGAGTCACCACCAATTTATTGTAGAAAAATTGGAAACTGTTTGAATACCTCGTGCCATGTCAAGACACGAACTAATGACATGAACACTAAGAACTTGTTACCCTTAGCATTCTATGTCTAGAATGAATCTCGAGATGCCAATGGACACGGATGTCCAGAGATAACTGGAGTAAGGGGTGAGGGTACGTATTAAGAAGCTCTTTAATTCGAACACCTAATCCCGCCCGCCTCGATAACGGCCTCTACTAATGATTAGGGAAATGTTTCATATTTGATATGTCGTCGATGCAATGCAACAAACATAGATTAATCATAGCATGTGAAATTAGACTATGTCGGTGAACACGTGTTTTAGCAAACAATTTGGTCGAAATTGGTGATAGATTCAATACATGTGAATGCCATACAATTAAATCATACATAATAATAATGATAAACGAATTACAATAAATAAAATTACAAAAGATTACAAGGCTTTATTTGATATACGTCAAAAGCACGCTCAAAGACGGGATTTCGAAGAAGAAAATAAAAGGAAAAATGAAATTAGAAATAAAATACAAAAATACGTCAGATTAGAGGTGATAATACGAATAGTAGTTGATTTGAACCGTAAATAGGAGCTACGTCAAGGGGAGAAAGAGTTCAAGGACAGAAACCAACCCAGAACAGGCGCAGCATCTACTGCATCCTCTGGAAGAGGCGCAACACTTCATGCGTCTGTTCTAGAGCTGCGGACTGGCTGTGAAGTCAGAACCACAACATCGTTATCGTTCGTTGGTAGATTTAGGATGAATTTATCGATATTAGACTCGAATTGAAGTGTTTTAACCGATTATATGTAACTGAACAAGTCATAAAACGAATCAAAACGAGAAATTACAGCGATTTACATGATTATGATTATATGATGAACTCGTGTCGGAAATACAAAAAGGCGAAACTTGAGGTTAAATTAAGACGGAATTAGACAAATAAGACTCGAAAGAAAACTTATGTATCAAATTGAACTCCAGAACCTCGACATGAACAAGTCGAAACTCGAAGAATCGATTTGAATTAAAACGGCGAAAATCCGCAAGTATTGAATTACTTGGGAATAAGGACGAATTAAGCATTGTAATTTAAAGGATTTGTTAAAAACACGATTTATATACTGAAACAACAAAGAGAACAGAGAAAACGAAAGAAATAAGAAAAAAGAGAAACTTGCCGGAAGTCGAGGCGCAGCAAAGTTGCGATCCTTCGAAGAGGCGTGCAGCTCCTGCTGCGTTTCTTCTCGACGTCTGACCTCTGCTGTTTTATAAAAACATTTTTAAAAGATGGATTTTAAATCGGTTTTTGAACGTGCTTTCGATATAGATCTACATTAATTGATACAAAATAAAGTACAATAATAAAATGGGATTTATACCCTTACACTTACATGTTTGACGAAACGAGATTGACTAAAGTTATCGTTTAGTGATTGCTCGACTCGAATATACGTGGAAAGTGCCCTTATTAGAGGATTTAGTATATTGATTAGGTTGATTAAAAGGTGGAGTTGGTCAAACTGTCGGTCTATGCAATGTGACTGGGACTCAGAATGATCTGAGCTTACGTGGTCGATTGATCAAGCACGTAGGCGTCGGAAGCAATAGTGTAGTCTAGAATGCAAAGAGAGAGAAAGAATGGGCGGAATACTCGCGTGTCAAATATGGAGGTCGGAGGCCTCTATTTATACTAAACATATGGAAGAGTTTAGGAATGACACGGATTTGGAAACAAATCACGGAAATATTCTGGAAAATGCGAAAAGAGGGCTGGAGAAGAAGCGCAGCAGCTACTGCGATCCTTCGAAGAGGCGCAACACCTGCTGCGTCATTTCCCCGGAGGTTTCCTTCTCAGCAAGAAAGAATTTCGCGTTTTATTATGGAATTTCGGTAGATTTAGACTTCCTTATTCCATAAAACACAATATTAAGGAAGATATTAACTTAAAATATTAATTTTAATTTTAGGAATAAATATCCAGAGAATTCTAGAACATTCCGGAATATTCCGACTCGGCATTTAAAAGGTTTTTAGAAAATGAAGCGGTTTTTGACCCGGACTCCAAATGAACTCTAATTACTGTCAAAACAACCGTATCGGTAAGTATATGGTGACAAAGGGGTTGACTCGGGTGTTTGATCTATCACTTGTCGATGAACTTACGGACTGTCATAAATCGTTCCGTGTATCAAACATGCGGCCCAATCATCATTGGGTGGTTAGCGGGAGGTGTAGAAATGAGGTATCTACAAGTTTTTAAACAAAATCCACTTTGCATGAAAATAGTTTAAGAAGTTATCTTAGGTAATTAAGAGTAGGTCTCATGAGAGACGGTCTCTTATTAAACTTATTGAGAGACCTATTACAACTTCACGGAAAAGTGGTACAAAAAAGTAATAAAATAGGTACGTATGCTATAAAATCAGGTAGTAATAAAAATGGTTACAATATATGATAAAATAGGTACGATTGTTATGAAAACAAGTACCAAACGAAACAGGCATTTTGAGTCACGACCAATAATAAAAAGGGTACGAAAAGGATGATGGTAGATAGTTTGATTTGCCTTTTAATTATATTTATATATATATATTAGTAGCTTTATAATCCAAATTATTAGACTTTTTATTTACTACATATAGACCTTTTAGCTGCTATCTTTATTGTTAATGAGAAGTTAGAAGGACAAATTGTACGATTTAAATGATGAGAGTAAATTTTTAATTTATTTTTATAATTTAAATCATGATCTTATGGTTTCCACAAAAATAATATTAGTAAACCTTATCGAGAGTTTTAATAAATAGCTCTAAAGTAGCCTTAATATTAGCCAATACAAATTAATAGAATTTAATTATGATAATCCTATGTGACAAAAAATTAAATGTGTTAAGTTGTCTTTTAACTATATACTCACTTTCATCCAAACTATAGGTAACACTTACCTTAATCGGACCATCCAAACCAAACTACCATTTCTTTTTTGGTAAAAAAAACAAAAAACATTACTAAAAACTCCTCATACACCATTATTATTTACATAAGATGTCATCATGTTTGTAACCCTCCTTTAATCAAGTTACAAATGGTCCGACTTTAATTTCAATACTACTTTTACCTTTTCTTTATTTTTCTTAAAATTTGTGCTCCCTCTCATGTTACCTTTGGCTTGGATGGGATGAAGTAATATCTGTACGTGGATTATATATCTGATATTCTGATGTAGTACATCAGATGGTGTAGTTTTTGAGCATTAAGATAAAGTTTTTGAGTTTTAATTTAAAAATTTTGAGTTTTATTATAAAGTTTTTGAGTTCATTTACTTAAACATTAATCTCAAAAAGTGATACGAAAATTGCGCGGAAGCGGTTTCAAAAATAACGAACAATAATTAAAAAAGATATTTGCTTCGAAATCTGTTTTGAAATCGAAACAATGGGATATTTGCGCGATCTAGACCTATAGATCGAACAATGGTGATTGAATCGCAAGACCTATTGCTATCAATCGGGTTAGAGTTTGAAAACGCGTCAAACAATAACAAAGCTTGGAACGAACGCGTCGATCCGAAATTCACAATTGCACGCAGCAAAGCAAAGTTCTGTTTTTTTTTATTAATTCTCAATCTATATCAAAAATAACATACAACGACCTCTTATTTATACTAGAAAATAAACGACCTAGTGCTGCCTTCCCTCACAAGTTAATTTTTTCCTAAAATTGACTTTCCTAAACCTAATATAATTACCTTACTTATTCTAACTGCAATTAAGAAATAAATAAACTAGTAATAATCTAATTAGGAAATAAACTAGCCCTAATGATTTATGGAAATCCTTTATTTTGTATCATTCTCCCTTTCTTCAAAAGAATCGTCCCGATTCTTAGAACAATGGAATCCACCGGGATCGAATACAATCCTAGCAAATTCGGATGCAAAATTGACTAAGAACATGAAGTTATTCGTGAAAATCATTGCTCTCCTTTTCAGCTCGTCATCTTCAATGCAGTCTTCAAGCTTATCCATCTTTTCCCATATGAGCTCGTGCCTTCCACCCCACCACCCTCCTTGCACGACATCAAGCTTTAATCTTTTTGAATCATCTAAGTCAACTACAGGAATCCGGTTCATAATATAATTATGAACATCACCATTACCAAATAATTTTCCATTGACGCACTTATTAACTAGATCTTGTTCTTGAAAAGTAACATCACCATTAACCTCAATTGTCTCTTCATCATTATAATCATCAAAAATAGGAGGCAATTTCGGATCAAACTTAACATTCTCTTCGTAGACGCTTTGACTTGATAACATTCCCGACATATCTTCTTCTTTTTGCCCCTTCTTTTCCAGTTTTTTTTTTCTTTTTTTTCGCGGATGAACAGTACCACGGCTCGGTGAACAGTATTTTTTTTTTTTTTTTTTTTTTTTTTTTTTTTTTTGTGGAAAACCGTCACGCCTTGTTACTAGAAACTTGTTCCTGAGATGCAAAACCGATTAACCCTCAAACTACCTGCTTGAGTTTAACCCTTGAACTCCAATCGCAATCAGAAATTCAACTAATAACTTGGTTTTAACACGCCTAGGACCGTCTAGATTTGAGGAAATCAAGAGCCGAAGCTCTGATACCACTTATGATACGAAAATTGCGCGGAAGCGGTTTCAAAAATAACGAACAATAATTAAAAAAGATATTTGCTTCGAAATCTACTTATGATACGAAAATTGCGCGGAAGCGGTTTCAAAAATAACGAACAATAATTAAAAAAGATATTTGCTTCGAAATCTGTTTTGAAATCGAAACAATGGGATATTTGCGCGATCTAGACCTATAGATCGAACAATGGTGATTGAATCGCAAGACCTATTGCTATCAATCGGGTTAGAGTTTGAAAACGCGTCAAACAATAACAAAGCTTGGAACGAACGCGTCGATCCGAAATTCACAATTGCACGCAGCAAAGCAAAGTTCTGTTTTTTTTTATTAATTCTCAATCTATATCAAAAATAACATACAACGACCTCTTATTTATACTAGAAAATAAACGACCTAGTGCTGCCTTACCTCACAAGTTAATTTTTTCCTAAAATTGACTTTCCTAAACCTAATATAATTACCTTACTTATTCTAACTGCAATTAGGAAATAAATAAACTAGTAATAATCTAATTAGGAAATAAACTAGCCCTAATGATTTATGGAAATCCTTTATTTTGTATCAAAAAGTTACATTATAATTCAAAAAAATTACATATAAGCTCAGAAAAATTTGATTTTTGACGTCATAAAACTAAAATGTAATTTATAAACTCTATAGAACTCAAAACACACACACACACACACACACACACACACACACACACACAAAAACTCAAAAACTCATTAAGTGTGAGGTAGTACATCTGATGTACAATCATTTTTCTCTAGTATAGATGAGTTGAGTTTTTTAACCAAGTATTTAAGCTACTCCCTCCTATTCTACATAACTGTCCCATTGTTCATTTCCGCCTACTCACAATAATGTCCCATTGTCTATTTTTGGTAAACTTTTATACTTATTTTAATCACTTCAACCCACAATAATACCCCACCTCACCCCCACGACAATACTTATTTTAATTACTTCATTCACAATAATACCCCCACAATACCTTCCCTCTCTCCAATTACCTTGCCCCACCATAATACTTTACATTATTTAACTCTTCTCCTTTATTCTTGTGTCATCCACACAATGGAACATTTATCTAGAATATGAGGGGTACTTTATAAGCAATAATTAGGTTATCACTTCACACTCCTAAAAAGTCAGAGGCTACGTAGAACAATTCTCACATTGTAAATTTGGATTCATCTCTTACTCTCTTTTCGGATTTGGGTAGTTTAATTATGCGTTCTTCATCTTTAATTATTGCGTATTTTCATCCCTCTTCTTTTATTAATCGTCTTACGCTTAATTGTTTCCTCTATCTTTCGATTATGAATTCAGTAGTTGTTATTATTATCGTTATTGTATCAATTCCAATCATGCTTTCCTAATTTATTTGCTAGATTTAGGGAATTCATGGACTAAATATGGGTCATTAACTAGGCGATTAGATGGGTCAATTTCATTAGTCTTTATTGTTAACTAGTTTGGATGCCCGTGCGTTGCAACGGGGTAATTAACTTAGTAACAAAAAATGGTTATAAGGTCTTAATATTTACATCTTATGTCTAATTATTTATTTAGATATGATCAAAAGTCAAAACATCTTATTTAAGAGACGCGAAAGATATTGGGTTGATACCTAAGTTTCAAGGATGCCTCATATTTATAATCATAAGACCACCACATCTTATGTTAATCTTTCGATGTGAGAAAATTCTATTATTTTTATATAATCCTACATTATTTTTCAATGTGCGACATAAAACATACTAAGAAGTACACAATTTTATATATGTACAAATTATATGAAATCTATACGCTAATGATAGCATTTTTACCACGAAGCAAATTATGTTATTTTCATAATTTTCTTAACCTTTTTTTTTTTTTGCCAAATGAAATGTAAAAGTTTTTATATAAAAATTAGAAATATCACTTAAAATATAATATAAGAAATAAATATTATAATTAAAGGATTCTCCACTTTATGTTTTACATCAAAAAATCTTATTTATGATACTTTCCTAAATTAATTTTTAGGATCATCCACCTTATGATAATTTTCTGATGTGGTGGTCTTTATTGTTAATTATACGTAATTTATTTTCGAAGTACGTTTTTTCCTCATTATAGTACATTTTGCATCGGACTTTCCATTTCTCTACCCATATCTAAAAAACATCAAAAGTTAATCAATTGGTCTCCCTTGTGACGGGTTACCATTTGTGGCGGATATTTTGTGAGATAAAATGGTAACAAAATGGGTTAGTGGAGAAAGGGGACCACATAAATAGTGTTGCAGAGAGAGAAAAAGTGGGTACTTTGTGAGGTAAAATGGTATCCGTCACTCAAGAGTGACGGATATGTGCCGTCACAAATGAGAAATTGTGAAAGTTAATTCTCTCTCATTCTCTCTATTGTTAACTCTCTACCTCCTTCAAAAATACACAAATTTTTCAATTACGAATGATAATTTGAGTATAAAGCGGGTATTTAATTCATTAACTGATTATTGTTACTAAATAATGATTCTTTGTTTTAATTTTGTATCTTTTTAAATTAGGGTTTGGTTCTAAATTCATTGTGGTTGAATGAGGGTATTGGTTCACTAGTATGTCGCCGTCGTTATGGGGTGCGGGCGTGCGGCGCCGACGAAAAGGACGGTTGGCGATCGCCGGTGGCCATTAACCACGGCAAGTGCGTGAGGTACATCGGAGAGGTATGTGTGGTGCGTGAGTTTTAGGTTATGCGCGCGAGGTAGGACCCGTGGACTGGTGAGACGTAAGAAGGGTTGTGTGCGGTGTCCAGTGCCGGTGGTCGTCGGTGGTGCGGTGTTGACGGAGTTCATGGTGGTGGTGGTGGTAACAAGATGGGTACTGGGTACTACAGTGCGTTGTTTGTGTTGGTTTTTTCCTTTTTTTTTTCTTCTATTTTTTCCCATGTAGTACACTGTATATACATAGTACAAGTATTCTTGAAATTTATTTACAATATTGTAAAAATAATTTAGCAAGGCAATAAATCTTTGTAAAAAATAATTTATCAACCGAAGTACGTAATCAATACTATATATTAATTCCAGAAACCAAGGGACTTGAATGTAATTAAATAAATCTAGACAAATTAATTTTACTATATAGTTTTTAATCATAGCACCGTGTGATGGACCCGACCAAGGGATTTCAACGTAAATATAATAGGGTTATTTAACGGGATTAATCCAACCTATGCCACACCTTCTCAAATTACTCCAACCTACATTTTATCCTATATTAATCTCATCTTTTCACCCATTTTTCTCATAATAGAACATGGTTAAATGTTACCTGTTGTAACCGGTGAAGGTTACTTATCAACAGGTATCTTGCTTTATTTATTTGTTTTATTACTGATCACTTCTTCTCTCTCCTCCATTAACCTTTCTCCTTTCTTCGTTCTTGTTTCTTCTTTCCTCCTCTGCCTTCCTTCTAATATTCTTAGCACCTAAACAACATTAAGACATGTTAGCATCATAGGTACCAGAAAAGATAAAATAATATACCCTGACTTTTGGAGCGGTTGCAGCAATTTTTCATGTAATGAAGCCAAGGTATCGAAGATCTAAGTCAAAGAGGATATCCCCTTGTGTTAAGATTATAGAGGGGGAGATCAATTGGATAAATGTAATTGTATTATTGAGTTGTGTTATTGATATCAATAGATGACCGATATTTATAATACCTTACAAGAAACCCTAAGCATTAATAAAACCCTAGGACGTAGCCCGTAGCCGTCACTAACAACCCCTAGATGATAGCCGGCCCTAATGGGCCTAATATCCTAATACCCTTCCGCAATCGTAAAGGCAGTACATAGTACAAACTGTACGATTGGAGAATTACAATAAAATCATAATCATAAAAAAACGTCTTCATCTCGATCTTACTTCATAAAGCTTTTCATCTTCACAAGGTGGTAAGGGATGCGTATAGGACTCGCCAGAAAACTTTCAATGCGTATAGTACTCGCCAGACAACTTTCAATGCGTATAGGACTTGCCAGACAACTTTCATTGCGTAACTCGCCAGTTTTTTCAGTGCGTAACTCGCCAGTTTTCTTCAGTGCGTAACTCGCCAGTTTTTTTTCAGTGCGTAACTCGCCAGTTTTTTCAGTGCGTATTGGTCTCGCCAGACAATTTTCATTTTTGTACCACCTTGATCAAAAATCGAAAACTTTGAATGATTTCAAAGACGAAGAATTTTGGGGATTGTTTTTTTCAATTCAACAAGAGACAAGAAATAATTTGTCACACAAAAAAAACAATTTGTAAATGAAAGATTTTCCAAAGGCTATCTATGCGTAGTGCAGTGCGCCTGATTCTTCAAATACGGAGTTTCATGAGCCCTCAAATTGCTTTGATCTGCCATCATGAACCCCTGATCTCCCTCTTTCATTTTATTTTCTTATTTGTTTAAGTTCTTTGCAAAAAAAAAAATAAAAAAAAAATAAGGTATTGTAAGATTTTGATTGAGTATCCTACCGGTGGGTGTAAATTTCCGGCCACCCACCGGTAAGAATGCGGAAATGGTTTTTAGAGTCCTCAAGAAAGAGGCTCTGATACCATGTCAGAAATTGAGAGGGGAGGAATTCATAAAGATAATCGTAGTATCATTGATAATTATTCGTGTTTCTAACTATTACAATTACGTTGTATGTATAGTACTTTTGAAGATCTCGTAATATCGGTAACCGAATATATCATAAGCTAGAAAATCACAGCATTAAACTGAACGGAGCCTAGAGCTTTTGTGAAGATATCGGCAATTTGAGAATGAGTATCCA
The DNA here is from genome assembly GCF_048544455.1 of Silene latifolia. Taxonomy (NCBI): domain Eukaryota; kingdom Viridiplantae; phylum Streptophyta; class Magnoliopsida; order Caryophyllales; family Caryophyllaceae; genus Silene; species Silene latifolia. The sequence goes on from NC_133537.1 coordinate 324,731,735, forward strand.
CATGTGAAGTAGTAATCAGCCCATCAGTAATAGCATCCCGAATAAAATGACAATCCACCTCGATATGCTTAGTTCGTTCGTGGTAGACCGGATTTTGAGCAATGTGAAGAGCTGATTGACTATCACAAAATAGTTGCATAGGACGCGTAAGGGTAACGCCCAAACTGGACAATAGACCCGATAACCACTTTAATTCACATAATACAGCAGCCATTGAGCGATATTTGGCTTCAGCAGAAGAGAGCGAGACGGTGTGTTGTTTTTTGGTTTTCCAAGAGACAGGGGAATCACCAATAAACACAGCCCAACCTGAGACCGGACGACAAGTTAAGGGACAACCCGCGTAATCAGAGTCACACCAACCAGAGACGTGGAGAGCACTGTCAGACCGTAAGAGAACCCCTTGACCCGGTTTTCCTTTCAAATAGCGAACAACACAAATCGCGGCATTCATGTGCTCTATGCGTGGCTTATGGAGAAACTGGGACAAGATGTGTACGGCATAGGAAAGGTCAGGCCGTGTAACAGCAAGGTACACGAGATGACCCACAAGACGGCGGTAAGACTCAACATTTTCAATAAACTCCCCTGCGGCCAAGCCCAAATTATGGTGTTGTTCGATGGGAGTGGCCACGGGTTTAGCACCAAGGAGCCCGACCTCAGAAATAATATCAAGAGCATACTTCCGTTTATTAAAGAAAATTCCGAGTTCCGAGCGACCTCAGTGCCCAGAAAAAACTTCAAAGTACCAAGATCTTTCATATGGAAACAAGTACTAAGATAGCCTTTGAATTTAGCAATAGCTGCGGTATTATTTCCGGCGATAACAAGATCATCCACGTAGACAAGAACATGGATACATACCTCGGCTGTGGAGTAAGAGAAGAGTGAGTAATCAGAATAGGACGGAGTAAAGCCGTAGTCTCGTAAAGCGGACTCAAGTTTGGCAAACCAACACCGCGGTGCCTGACGGAGACCATACAACGATTTACGCAGCCGACAAACTTTCCCTTCTTTGCCTTTGGTGAAACCTGGCGGTAAACGCATATAAACATCCTCAGATGGATCGCCATGTAAGAAAGCATTATGGACATCCATCTGACGAAGTTCCCATCGCTGAAGAGCTGCAACAGCAAGAAATGCGCGAATGGTAGTCATCTTAACAACAGAGGCGAAGGTTTCTCCGAAATCAATACCTTCGACCTGGTGATTCCCAAAAATGACAAGACGGGCCTTGTAACGTTCAATTTGACCATTCGATTTGTATTTTATTTTGTACACCCAAGAGCCTTTTTGTCAGACGGGGATCAGTCAGTTCCCATGTGCCATTATTTTCTAATGCCGTAATTTCGTCCTTCATAGCCTGACGCCATTTAGGATCGTTAACAGCGATACGGAAAGAAGGAGGTTCAATGCCTTCCGTGATAGCTGCAAAAAAGTGACGATGGGTGACAGAAAATTTATTACAAGTAATGTAATTAGCAAGAGCATAATGCGTACCTGAGGAAAAAGGAGAAGAGATGGATGAACTGTCGGGAGAGGACGGTGGTGTGGCGGGAGTATTAATGGTGCCAACGACATAGTCACGGAGCAAAGTAGAGGGAATTTTGAGACGATGACCACGTCCTAAAGGCTCATCGTTACCTTGTGCGCTGCTCAAAGTAGCATCACCCCTCGTAGCATCCCTCCCCGTATTAACCATGTTGCCTGTATCATTATCATTTGTGTCATTTGTGTCATCAGAGTCATGGACAGTATTTGAGTCATGTGGAGTTTCCTCAGTGGGGATATCGAAAGAAACTTCGCTGTCCGGCGTATTTAAAGAAGGCACAACCGTGTCTGGCACATCCGAACCCGTATTGGGAGATGGAGGGGTCGCATAAGTAAATGTATTTTCGTAAAAATGGACATCCCTAGAGACAAAGAAGTCGCCATTTGCAAGGTCATAGACCTTCCAATCCTTCTTATTAGTCGGATACCCAATAAAAATACACTTGTGACTTCGACTAGCAAACTTATCACCTTTAGTGTGTTGATTATGAACGAAGCATAAACAACCAAAAATTCGGATATTATCATAGGATGGGGCAGCACCGAATAAGAGCTCATAGGGCGTGCGTTTATCAAGGACTAATGAAGGTGTGCGATTAATTAAATAAGCAGCCGTCAAAACACACTCACCCCAAAAACTAGTCGGCAAATGAGCTTGGAATAAGAGAGCACGAGCAACATTCAATATGTGACGGTGTTTCCGCTCAACGCGACCATTCTGCTGAGGCGTACCAACACATGAGGTTTGAAAAAGAAGTCATTGGTAGTAAAGAATTCGGCTATGGCATTAAACTCAGTGCCATTATCAGAACGGACCATTTTAATCCGTTTATTAAACTGTGTATTAACCATGGAAATGAAATTCATGAACATAGTTGTGACTTCCGTTTTATCAAAGAGAAGGTATACCCATACCGCATGAGAAAAATCATCAACTATGGTCAAAAAATACTTGGCACCATAAGAAGAGGGTGTACGATAAGCACCCCATAGATCACAATGAATTAATTCAAAAATGTCCGACGCCTTATTATCACTTAAAGGAAAAGAATGACGAACTTGTTTTGCGTGATGACAAACGTCACACGGTGCATCAATAGAAGAAATATTTTTGTTAACATTAGGAAGTAAAGTAGCTATTTTATTCGACGGATGGCCAAGTCTTTTGTGCCATAAATCAAAGGAGTCCGCGATGCTCACCCGGTGTACCCCAGCTGGCCGTCCCACCACACGCAAAAAAATATAGTCCATCTCGCAGTTCACCGGCTCCAATCCTCGTCCTCAATGAAGGGTCCTGAATGGAGCAAGAAGCATTAGTAAAGCTTAAACTATAATTAGTAGCTGCAACTAATTGTGAGACGGAGAGTAAGTTACAAGTGAGACTCGGGACATATAAAACATTTGTTAAAGACAAATTATCGCTCAACTGAACCGAACCCCCCATTGTGGCCGAAATGCTATGACCATTGGGCAAGTTAACAGGACAAGGTGGTATAGTATGAATATTAGTGAACCATGTAATTTCGCCAGTGACATGAGGGGATGCTCCGGTATCTATTATCCAATCAATACACATACCAGAGAGATGGTCATCGATGGACGAAGTAGAAGCAGTCAAGAGAGCATTAGCTCGAGCGGGAACCCGAGAGGAAGTAGAGGCAGAAGAGCCAGTACCAGCTCATTGACGGGCATGCACTTCATCAATGGTGCGGGGACGATCACCCCACCAATCCGGAAACTTCCGAGTTTTAATAAAACACGAGCCAACCTCTTGTCCCGACCCAGAGCAGTGAGAACATTGGAGCTTGCATCGCTCTTGTCGTTCAGCATCACGAAGAGCACGCCAGTCCACAACTAGTGGTTGTGGTGTAGTCGGGTGACGGACAGCGAAGGTCATGACTTTCGTGGGTTCAGCCGAGGTCACGGAGCCACCAGTACGGAGACGCTCCTCTTGGAGTACCAACTGAAATGCACGGTTAAGAGCAGGCAAAGGGTCGAGAGATAAAATATGAGAGCGAATATTAGCATAAATAGTCAAATCCAAACCCATAAGAAATTTATGTAACCGTTCCGAATCTTGGCGAGCAAGGGCAGACTTGGTGATACCGCACGCACAGCGTCCACAGGTACAAGCAAAGGGGGGTTCATGATTGGCAATAGCATCCCAAAGGGCTTTTAATTGACCGAAATAAGTAGTGACGGACATACCTTTGGATTACGAGCAATCATGTAATTGAGACTTAAGACCGTGGATTTTCGAACCATCCACTGTGGCAAAGCGTTCTGCTAAATCGTCCCATAGGAGACGGACATCCTCAAAATATGAAATACTACCCTTGACCGATTGATCGATCGAATGCATAATCCATTGGACGAGAGTACAATGAACAACCTCTCATTGTTCAAGCAGAAAAGCATCTGTAGGCTTGGTAATAGAGCCATCAACGAAGCCAAATTTTCGTTTCGATTTAAGAGACTGCGCATGGATTGGCTCCACTCCTCATAGTTGTCACTACAAAGTTTGACGTGAGTGACGGATTGATTATGGATGTCGTGACTACCGAGATAGTATGGTGACAAGACATCGATTTTGGACGTAGAGGACAAAGAAGTATCACTGCCGCCTTTCGTCATTGTTTGAGTTTTGACAAAAGAAAGCGAGAGACGGGAAGACGGAAACGAGAATTAGGGTTTTGAAGAAATGAACCTGGAACCTGATACCATGATACCTTGAGGACGTAGCCGTCACTAACAAGAAATCCTAGGCATTAATAAAACCCTAGATGATAGCCGGCCCTAATGGGCCTAATATCCTAATACCTTGTTGTCTTCTACTTCCTTAATCCTCTTTTCATGTAATTAAATCCATCAATAATGTAAATTGAAATTTAAAGAGCGAGTAAAGTAACCTGTGGACAAAGAAACCTGCAAAATTGAAATGGTTGCTCTTTGGATTTCCTGTAATTAACTCCATCTTATAATGTAAATGGTAATTTCGGTTTTTATTGGGTCTTTGAGTCTTTCACAATTTTTTTGATCTATGGACAAAGATACCAGTAAAATTTAAATTTAATTACAAAAAAACATGCTCTTTTCATTGATTACTAGCGGATGAGAGGATAACAATGGATGAATGTTTGATGAGAGGATGACGATGTAGATGAAAAATGAAGAAGCATTAATGGAGAGGAAGCTAAGAACAGTAAAAAAAAGAGGAGTAAATAAGAAGACAGACAAAACAAAAAGAAATGATGGGGTAAAAGGCGTTTGTAAATACAAAGGGTAACTTCTTCAATAAGTTGCCCTTCCAATGTTCTAATAGAAGAAAAATGAGTGAAAAGATGAGATTAATATGAGATAAAATATAGGTTGGGGTAATTTGAGAAGGTGAGACATAGGTTGGATTAATCTCATTAAATAACTCAATATTATATAGTTTTGGTTGAAGTATAAATTTAGAGAACATTATAATATGGTGATTTTCCTTAAAATAACATACCCTACTTATGGTATTAATTAGTATAAAGATATAATTATTTAACATACACACAAATATAATATTAATATATATATATATATATATATATATATATATATATATATATATATATATATATATTGGAAACTATTAAAAGGTAAATAAATTAATCTAGATTTCCAAAAAATATAATATTCCATAATCATTAGATTTGTAATTTAATTAGTAAATAATAATAATTGCTCTTAAATAATATTCTAATCTAATATTTCAGATTTATTTAAATATATAACTCTAATACAATTAGATAATCAACTATTATGATATGATAGTAACCACCCATGTGAAATAAAACCAACAATAATAGCAACCAGAGTGAAAGTCGTACTAGAAGTAATGGGAGTAGTGAAATTAACAATAATAAATGCGGGAGTAGTGAAAGAAAAAATTATGACGGCGGGAGAAGTGAAAGTAATTGTACTATAGTAATCACAAAACATGTAATGAAAGTAACAGTACGAACAACGGGGAAAGTATGAAAAATTAACTAACAATTCGATTTTAAGAAAATATTAATTTATTTAAATATATGAGTTTGACAAAACTAACTGGTTAACCGTAAAAATAACAGGGGTAGTTAAACAAACAACGGTAACCGAAAAAGTAGTGAACATAATAATATTAACAGAGGATGTAGTAAAAGTAATAATATTAACAGCGGGAGTAGTGAACGTGTCACATAATTTGTTGATTAATTTTACATTTCATCATAATTTCAAAATATAAATTGTAAATGTATATGTTAACTAAATTTAGCGAAACATATTTCATAGAAAATAAAATTTAAATGGTAAATAAAAGTAGCCCGAGTAATTGGTTAAAGGCGTTAATTGATTATTTGAATTAGTAAATTCCAACTTAAATCGATTGATTATTTGAATTAGGTAAATCCCGACCCAAGATCGAAAACCTGGTGAAGATTAGACCGGTTGTAAACATTAGAGTACTCTAATAAGTAGCAAGAGCCCGTTAGAAGGATTTTAGAGCAATCAACGATCCGAGAGGACTGTCACTGCCTTTAAACCGGTAATTACAACTGATCTATGATCCTACCTTTGATCCGTACTAATTCATGGGCAACCACAATCCTAATCCCTCGCCTATAATCTTTACATTTTTGTTTATTTATTTAATTACGTTAGTTTAGTAATTCAAACAAAACAACCCCACTTGTGTTACCGAGACGAACTTCATTACTAACAAATAGATTACAAATACTCTCCCTATCGATTTGATCCCGACTTCCCTAACTACATTAGTTAGATAGCGTAGGGTTATCTTTTATAGATGTGCAATAGCGTGTCAAATTTCGGCGCTGTTACCGGGGAGACGGTGATATTCTTTAATAGTTTGTCTTTTGGCCCATGTCTCGATAATTCGAGCACATTCCATTTGATCCTGAGCCCGAGAAGACTTTTCGAGCTAGACAAAACTTTTTCAGGGAAATTCGTCAAGCAGAAGACTCGAGTACGCTCGACGCTATTTATGAGGGAATTTAAAGACTAATAAATTTAAGAAAAAAATAACATTAAATGGAAAAGCTTTATTTTTTTTCTTTTTATTTTGGGCTCATTTTGAGAAGATACCTCAAAACTTATGGACTATTTACAGATAATTCAAACTCGGGTTTTTTCTGAAAATTTTGAGCAAACTTAGGATATTCAACAAGCATTGCATAAATGCCATCCAACCAATGTTGTTTAATCGTTGCATGATCACAAGTTTGAAATGCTCCAACCATTGCTGTAACTTTCCGCCATGATGAGTACGATAAGTGATGACCAACCAGTGAATGGGTGTGCGCCTTTACCTTTCCCTGTGTTCTGATCATACTGTTCCCATATATAACCTGTTGTGTGATAGTTCTCAACAACGTTTCTGCCAATTGAAAAATAATTAAATTAAATGAAACATTAGGAGATAAACTAGGCAACCTAGCACACACATCCTGCTAGATTGGTGGCAGTAGTCAATACAGTACCGTATTAGGTTGGTTCTCAAGTCATTGTATATAGCTCTAGCTCTCGGTTTATACGGCCCATCCGCTGCAAAAGGTTAAAGGCATATCAGTACATCACAAATATTACGCCCATGAGCACTTATTTAGTCTCTTATGAGACAGTCTGACCTCAAATAATATAAGATCGACTCATTCAATTTAATACGATCCACTTATTTACTTATTGACTCCGTAAAAGAACTTCCAGTAATATAATACAAATAGTTACCAGTTATATGGATTAGTAGACTTATCATCAAATAATCTCGTACGATAATTTGGATAAATATCAGCCAAAATGTCCAAATTGTGTAAGAAGTAAAGAAACCTAATTAACAATGTCAAAGGAACTGTAGAAATGTAAAATACACTGTAATGTATAATTTTTTTTGTCGGAAAAATCTTGGGCTGAATCCCATACAGCCTGAGACCGGATCCACCCCCTGCACTAAGGTTCTATTGTCCTTTCGCCAAAGTGCGTTCAAAGCTCATGACATTTAAAGTAGAATTTGTGAAACCGTACTAAACTGGAATCAGCTCAATCTTCAAGGCACCAAAGTGAAGTATTTCTATAGGATTAATATATGAAATAACGTGTACAGTGTACCTTCGGAGTAGTATTTGAGAGCGGAGAGAATCATATAATTCATGTTCATCCAAATTGTTCCTCTCCAATAGGGTGCATCATGCTCTGTGTTGTGTTTCATGTATATTGAGCTGGAGAAAACAAATTATATGAAATGAAGATCTGAATCGCCGCTACTTTACAGGAGAACTATTAAACAGGCAGGAAAATATTTAAATTCTCTAGCACCAGCAAAGAAATAGGTCATGCTGGAGAGTATACTGAACCTTGTTTTAGCAAGGGAGGGAATCCCATAATCAGTCCACAGTATGCTCTTGTCAGAAATTAGGTCAAGTTGTTGTTCTAAGATCCCTGATTCCTGTAACAGAGCATTAAGTATTGGCAAAGTTAAAGAATATAAGAGAATATAGTAAAAGATCTCGGAATGCATAGCGTAATCATAGGTGGGCTAGTGGTATCTTTACAATAAAAACATCTTCCATTGGATGTCGTAAGGAGAGGTAATCACTATCTGGCCTCTCATGTTGTACCAATGGCATATTGGCATACACGAGACAATGAGACTCGTGTTAATGAAAGGGTATCGTTCAAAGTGTTTTTGGGGATATCATCTGACAGAAGGAAACAACACATATTTCTAAACATAGGAGCCTACGTTTCCTATCAATCATGGGTCTCAAAGAAAAAGAAACTGAGGCGCTGAATTTTTTAAGTCATAGTTCGTGAAAGCAGAGCTAGCAAAACTGAAATTTTGACGCATCTAATCTCATGACAAATTAACCCGTGAGCACCTAACCCTCTAATTTCAGAGCAACAAAGAAGACGATTAACTTACAGGTGGAATAAGTTTTCCCATAAATGGAAAGAGGCTGACATAACCAACATGAGGCACAAACTGCAGTGTTGGCATTTCCAGAACCTCCCGTACCATCTCTTGACTAGCATAATTTCCATTCACAATCAATCGTTTGTGTAACCGAACCTACATAAAGATTGGCAATATGAACATCATGCATATGAATTATGTACATACTGAGACTTACTTAATGCCTTCACGTGGTTACTGTTTTGTATTGGTCTTAGCTTAGTGAGCTTCTAATCTTCTACTTTTAATTTCTGTCACGGAACATGTCCTTTCATTGGTACCTACACTACATATTTTCAATGTGAAACCCAAGGGTAGTTAAAATCTAGGTAGCACCAAAATGTACACGGACATGACACGGACACGTGACACGGCATCTCATAAAACTTAGGACACGGGACACGTTACTTAAATTTAATAAAATATACTCCCTCCGTACCAGACCAATGGTAACACTTGCTTAATAGTAATACGGTCGTACCACACCAATGGTAACATTCCTTATTTGGCCCACAACATTACCAAATTATCCTTATATCCATTTGATATTTACATAAAATGCCACTACATACCCCACCTACCAACTCACAATTAAACCCACAATTACATACCCCACCTATTTTCTTCCCTCTTTACCCCTTCTTTTACCCTCTTTTCTTAAAAACTCCATTTTTTACCACGTTACCATTTGTGTGGTATGGAGAGAGTATATTTTATAACTATAAACGTTCGATTTTTTTTGTAAAAGTATTTAATATGAAATTTAAAAAAGTGATGGTAAAACTTGGCCTTCACTATAACTCATTTTCCTTTCCCACCCAAAACCATTTTCTAATCAGTCTTTTTCGACAGCTCATTTCTCGTCTAAAGACCATCATTCACCCCAAATGGTGTTCAAATACTAAGGACACGCGTCGGACACGGGCCCAAATAAACGAAGAAAGTTAGACACGACTTTATAGGCGTCCGACACGTTTAGACGAGTGTCCGACGAGTGTCAGTGTCGGACACGGGACTTGTTAAGAGGAGTGTCCATGCTACCTAGGTTAAAATTAACCCATCATGAAACAAACTAAATTATAATTATCGAATTAGTAATAAATAAATAGGAAATGAGGCGAAGAGCAACCCATGAACAAGGGAAAGTTTGTGGTAGTAGTAGCGATTAAGAGAGGAAAAAGAAACTAGGAAACCAAAAATAAGAATTCAAGCCATCTCTTTTAATTTATTTATTTTTATTGGCAAAAAGTGATATTATAATTATCGAATTAATAAGAAACTAGTTTAGACCCCGTGCAATAAATGCACGGTATTTAGAGTTTCTTTTATTTTTAATAAATTACTTATATAGTAGTATCTCATTAATTTTTTCATATTTCTCGTCATAGTATTTTGCTTTGAGAAAAAAGGTTGTAACTCACAATTAATCAAGAGAATTGAGTAATGTGCTGAAATATTATTATAAAAAAAATATTTTTTTTATACCACAAAGCTAAGGATTTCAATTTTTAAATTCTCTTAATATTTTTTTTTGTCACGAAAGTAATAATAGCGATTTAAAATTTTGTCTTATACGTAAAGTATATGGGTCAATTCATTCTCAAATAATAGCATCAATAAAAGATTTAGCAATTTATAATTTTATATAAATTTTATTTATATTTTAATTAAGATATTATAATTTATAATTTAGTGAAAATAATATAATTTGATGAAAAGATTAATTTTAATGAAAAGACAATAATTTAATGAAATCAAATATATTAGTTTCTTTATTTACACTTAATTATACTTAGCTTCCTTATTTAAGAAGATGCTTTTTGGAAGGAAAATTGAGAGATCACCTATTCTTTTAGTAAATAGGGAATGAGAAATGAGGCGAAGACATACTCATGCGAGAGCAAATTATGTGTAGCAAACACATGCCAAATAGTGGGCTAAGAAGTGTTACAACCTTGTGGTTTGAAGACAAGTTAAGGCCCAAAGTATCAGAGTCAAACCAAGGAGTCAAACACGAAGTAGCAGGTAGCCGCACAGTGCGGCTGATCAGTCCACGAATATCAGTTGGCCGTATCACGCGGCTAGGGCTGCACCACACGGCGGAGCACGAGACCACTCAAATTGCAACGCCTCTTTGGATTCCTTCTTTAGTTATTACATTTACTTCATGACATTAATTTAGAATTTTATGGGCTATAATTAGTAATCAGTTTTAGCATTGAGGATTATCTTAAACATTAGGAAGAATACATTGCATCTTCATCTTCTTAGTTTTCTTTTCCAATAGAAATTGTAAATTTTAATTATTCATGGAGGGCTAATCTCCCAATTCTTGGGACAAGAGATTGAAACCTTCAAGCTATTTTGATTGTAAGACTCTAATCTTTATTTTGTCATTTGGATATCAAGTATTGTTTTGTTTAATTGTTTGGTTGTTAATTTACTTCTAGTTTGATCACCTAGTTGTTTAATTAAGAAACAATTGCTAGTTTGGGTAATCGAATCCGATTGTTCATTTACCTAGATATTTTGTAGTAACGATATTTCATCAATTTGTATGCCGATTCATCGTTGTTGATTTATAGAAAGATAATACTTGTATGAATCAAATCGTATCCCGCTTTTGAATGCGTTCATTCATCTTTGTTATTTCTCATTGATTTATTCTACGTTATGATTAAACTTAGACGTTTGGATTAGGTTGTCATATTCGTAAGGGCTATTTACGTACGCGTCCGTAGTGAATAGCTAAACATAAGTAAGAATAGAAATTCATGATTTCAATAACAAAGTATTCAATGACAATGTAGAGTAATTGAGTCAATGATCAATCTTTAGTTTGTTGGTGGAAATCGTTTGTTCCAAGATTCGTTTTATTATTATTTTCAATACCAAATTATTGCATCTTACTTTAGTAGAATTAGAAACAAATTTAAACACCCCCCAATTGGTTACACTAGAGATAATTTCTACACACATTTGATTAACATTTACACCTTCCTTGTGGGTTCGACCCCTACTTACCCTTACTATTAGTTTGAGTTTGTAGTGGATAAAAATACTAATTTGGAGACTCGCGACAAGTCTAGCCAGTAATTATAAGGGCATTCTACCATAAAGCAGAAACTAGATGAAAAGAGTGACAAAAAGTCAGGGAAGGGTTAGGAGCTGGAATTTATTATCATGTCCAGTTTACTAAGGAGTAATGGAAAATGCAAACCTTTTCAGTGTGGTTTCCAAAATCAAAATATGCTCCATGATCCTCATCAAAATGCATCTGTAGAGAAGACAAAATGAAAAGATATATCCAGCTAACAAGGTCATTTGATATAAGTTCTCCTACAACAGGGTAGCGATAAAATTTTAATCATAGAACTGATGGCTTATACTAGAGGACCTTTCCAATAGTTGCCTGCCTATCAAGCATACTGAGGATAAGTCTTGTAAATAACTCTAGTTGCTGAGGACCCCTCCCCAATTTTACTCCTTCAAGTCTTCAACCCAAAACTGACAACGAAATGCTAAGATTACCAACCTTGTTGAGGATTTCAAAATCTGACAACTGCTGAGCCATCAAACCATAATCCTGTAAAAAGCCATTCATAAGCCTCAGTGAACAAACAGATAACAAGGCCCATATACAAAAATTACATCTGAAGAATCTCCTCTACAAATACGGTTTTTCAGCGGTGACAGATATACGATATGATTATATCACAGAGAAGCTATTTCGGGTAAATACTTCATTGACTGATCAAACAGACTAAATCTGAAAATCACAATCAATTTTACTTCATACCTTTCCTAGTCCATGATTCTCGGAGAGTTCGACAATTGTATGCAAGCAATCTGCAGCAAGAAGCATCCAACATCTAAGGTCCACGTGTCGTTCATCTTCACTGGGGTGGGAAGCACGTGGATAATCATCTAATCCAGATGACAGTGACTGCAAGGTTCCAAAATACACCGACTTTATTGGTCATTGAAAAAAAAGTGTGCATAGACGGAATTTCCATAGATGACAACAAATTGTGCCGAGGTATGACAGGTTTGGAATCAGTTACTTCGTCCGCTTTACCAACTTTGTCTCATTTAGAATAATAGGCCAAAATCGCAAAGTCCAACCTTCATAAGCAAAGTCATTAAAAAAACATTCCAAGATAATAACCAAAGAGGGCTAGTTGCTGAATATGCTCAATCCCCAATGAACTGCACGTCCGTATTTTCATTCATATCATGGTTATTAAAATCCTTTTTCCTTGGTAGAATGTTTGTCATGTTCTACAGTAACTCTACACAACATGCTAGCCAGAGGGAAAACAATTGACAAATTGAGTGATTCATAGATTTCATTTTCCCATTGATCTTAAGGGAACTCCATATTTAAGATTTTTTACCGAAGAATTTAATGGAACATAACTCTATGCTCGGAATTGTGAATGTAGCAATTTTTTCAAACTATCTCGACAAGATCTATGCAGTGGTTCAGTGTTTCCTACGAGAAACAACTAAGGTAGTTAATTTTTCTATAACCGACAAACATTCAGCCAAGCAAAAATTAAAACACATCAAAGTTAATGTGTAAGGCTGCGATTCTAATGGGCACAGCTAGAAGCTCCAGGTACAGAACAGCTCCACCAGATGTCAAGTAAATAACCAGTTATCATGAGAACATCAGTCAGATTCTGAAGTACAATGAGCTGCATAAATGAATAAACGATAACTGGAAAAGTAGAAAAGTCAGGTCATACTTGTGGATTCAATTCCCGAATGGTAACATTATCTCTACCATGCCAAAAGTAGCTGGTGGGTAGTTTTCCTGCAAACAAAGAGTATTCTTACGTACATTTGGATTGAGAAGAGATAAATCCTACACAATGCAATAATCATTGATACATACATAGAAGTGAGCAAAAACACACACCTGATTGCGACGTATTGAACCATTTAAACCATGCATCGAGGCGAATCAATGCACAATCCAAGAAGGATGAAATCTCACTGCTTTCAGCTGCAGTAAATTGGCCTGTCTTCACTCCAGAGACCAGATCTGGAAGAAGTGTCAGTAAGCTGAATGAGATTGTATACAACAAATGGTTTCTACATCATAATATTTTTGGGACAAATCCGACAGGGTATTATCAAATAATGTATTCAGATTACAGCTAATCAAGGGAGCGAAACTCTAGTTCACTGATTTCTTTTGGCACATATTATCGTTCATTACCAATAGCCAAAAGGACGATACTTCTCAAAAAATCATACATGTAATATAAAGACTATAAACTCTCTCTCTTGAAACGTTCCAACTTTTGAGATTTGAGGAATACATTATACACTAAATGGCTACATTACCCTCACCCTTACACTCTCATCCAACATCAAACATCACACCATTCATACCATGTCCACAAAAAATTAACCCACCAGCCACTCATCACCAGTTTACCACTGCCACTACCAGCCAGAATGCACCACTACTCATCTTCTCTTACCCAACATCCACCACTACTGATCTCCTTCTCTCACCAAACATTCACCCTAATTTCTTTTGGCACATATTATGGTTCATTACCGATAGCTAAAATGATGATACCTCTCTCGAAGTAACACATCATACATACTTGATACTTAGACAGATAGGACACTTCTGATATAGCATCCAAACGCAGTACATTTCTATTACTATAAAAGAATTTTCAGTTCCAATTTAACTATTACTAAAACATTTGTACCATGTAAAACCAAAAACAATGTTGGAGGATTGCCGTCTGATGGATACTGGGAAACATATTCTTCAGGAATTTTACTGCAGGATGTACAAGTACCAATATTAAAATTTCTGATAGTTAATAACATGGTTGCAGAACACTTTCACGTTGACAAACCTGTACTCCGTAATAATTACCTTAACGCTTCAGCACCAAGAATTTGTTCACGTGGAATCCAACCTTCAATATTTATTAGATCTAACCAGTGACCAATGATATCCAAGCAAATACGAATATCCCAGCGCCTAAACCAAACGCAATAATGGCAGATACTAGACAGTTAGTCAGTACTCATAAGCATAATATAGTGCAGATTAAGAGGCAACTGAAATATGTACCCCACCAGATCAAAAGTTGATGAAAACCTTCATCCCACAAGAAGCCCCTAGGGAATATCGGGCGACAAGGAACAGCAGTGTACAGCTCTGCAGGCCAGTATAACAGAAATTCATCACTTTTTATCTGCATCAAAAGGAACCAAATTTAAAACTAATAATATCATTAAAAAAAACCTGACATGAACGGTAATAACTGATAGTCTGAGAGTAGGCATACTACAGCAGCAGCAGCAGTGCCTCAATGGCTCCCGCAAATTGCGGGGTAAGGAAGGGTCGGGTGTACGCAGCCTTGCCCTTGTGTTAGCAACACAAAGAGGCTGTTTCCGAATGAGTAATTACCCAAGATGAAAATTGCGTCGAGAACTGCATTGAAGGACCGCTACTTCACAAGAGAAAGAAGCGCAATCACTTTAGTGAGCCATTTTCATTTATTCCATCAAAATCCAAAACCAAAGAGTGATGAGTCTTTGGCTCCATTGGAAATATGGAAAAAATGATTTAAGAATTTGATAATAAGAAAAAAAAGACAGATGATTATAAGATGCACATCCTTACAGTAGCTAAACAAATATGCAAACATGCACAGACAAACTTTAGTCAAACTGCACAAAATTTTGATAAATGATAACATGGAAGGAATGACAGTAGTCGTTCTTCAAGCTGACAAAATGAAGTTGATGCGAATCCGAAAGATCCCTTTTTATAGACATTCAGTTCGCCGTCAGGTTGAATTTACTAGTAGTTCTCGCTAACTTCTACACAATATTCCAACGTAAAGAATGAAAAAAGTTACCCAGATACTTACATCAGATTTACTCGACACAGATATTTTTGACTGGCCATAGAAGTAGCCAATGCCACCAAGCAAATTTGAAACAGCAGCCTTACCAACAACAACAGAGTCGGCATCAACCTGAATAGATATAAGAGGCGATGATGACCAACAGGAAAACACATCAGCAAAGCCCCTACATAATTCCGCATAGCACATCACAGGAAAACAGATTCGTAGATAATTATGTATAGTTTCAGACAACTATCAATGACAACCTTTTATCTATTTCATAGTGACATATAGCAGACCTTGAGTGTCAAGACTACAACGTATTTGACCATCCTAAATGGCTAGAGATTCAAGACAGCGATTGGTAAGTATTCAGGATTCCAGGGTTCATCTTAGAAAACCAAGTTGAATTTACATGTTCTCGATCCTTTTAACAGGGCACCTTTTACCATGTTTATCAGTAAGCGCTCAAAGCCGTACCAGAGAAATTGTTCTAGCATATTCAATACTTTCAAATTTACACGGGCACTGGCTGGTCTTTGTTAGTCCGTATCTATATGATATAGAAGATAGTCTTAACTAGACTCAGAGCTGCACAAACACAAGTCCAAACTTATATGAACATTTCCTTCAAACCTCCTACCAAAAGCTAATTATGCAAAAGTAAAAGTCAATTTTCAACAAATATAAATCACGATTGGTCTTACCCCCTACTAGAAATCAGGTTTTGGCAAAAATGATAATCATCCAGGATTGATTTTCATTAAAAAAAAAAAAAAAAAGGCTTTTTAATTGCCTAAATTGACATTTGGTAGGAGGTTTGAAGAAAATGCTCATATGAGTTCTGAAGGAAATTTATGCAAGGTACGCGTTTTGAAAAAACGTGATATGGAAAAGGTGTGCTCTATCAACTAACCTTCAATGAAATTGCAAACTGGATTTCAATGTTTTGACATGCTACCTAGGCCCCAAGTGAGGTGGTCTAAATCTCATATACCAACAGGTGACGGTTACTAAAGCTACAGAAAATATATTTGTCTCCAGATAGGCAACATTACTATTAAACGCAATTTGAACCCAAACAGGGAGAGCTGCCAACTACAGGCAATGTTTCAATAAGCAACCAAAACATTATTTTTTGAAACACTTAAATAAATGAATTCTACAAGCACTAGATACCACATATCAGGTGCAAACGCTCTACGTAAACCAGCCATTTTTTTTTACAATTCTCGACTTTTTATCTATTATAGAGGTTCTTGAGCCAGACATGATTGGATCTAAATAAAAGAAAGACTGATTCTTCCAAGACGAATCAATGACAAATTGACAATCCTCCATGGATTCGCCTATACAATCTGTGGCTAAGTTTCAAAAACAAGAGCTAGAGTCCCACTTGTAAATAATTCGAGGAACATGACAGGCATAGGAACCACTAGAGGAATAAGAAGAGAACTACCAATTCATCCACGAATCTATTTCCAATAAGTCGGAACTAAGTGATAGAGATTTTCTGAATTCTTCTAAAATGTTAATGGGTTGAAGAGTTGGAGTTGATTGATCGAATATATTTACCAAAAATAAACTAATCCTTTTTTTTTGGTTAGGCCACTGCCATGAGTAAAGCTAAAGCTACCGCGGTATTATATCATTCGTGGGTGCGGCTAACTCCCCATGAAGTACGTATGATTTTCTATGGGAAAAGATCCCCTGACCAATTAGAAACAAAAATAGGAACATAGTCCCAACAAAGGGAACTTAAGGACGATATTCTTCTCCAAGTTGAGTTTTATCCCAAAACTGATACCTTCTCAGACAAGTTGAAACATGTTTGAAATTTGTCCTCAAACTCATACTTCTTTTCCCTTAGCTTCTTGGTCAGGGATTCACCTGCATGATTTGTTACATCAGCTTGTTAAAATATACAGTCGTTCTGACTTCTGAGCATCCGCAAAGGGCACTTTTTACTTCCCATATGCCTCCTCTTTCATCAAATGGGAACCCCATCAATGCACATATCTCCCCAATATATGGGGCTCCTCCATTTTTAGGGGAGGTTCCCAAATGAAAAGTAAGGGCAAATGATGTCTTTTGGGGAGGTTCCCATATTTTTGTGTGTAAATTTATATTGTTGAGGAACCCCATTGTTGCATAAATGCGGTTATAAATTGGGGAGGGTATATGGAAAAATTAGTGGAAAATGAGGTGGACGAATAAGAAAAGAAAAGATAAAATATGAGCAACCACACCATTGCGAATGTTAACCAACACAAAACTATGCAAGTGGTGGAGCTAGGGGATTGGGGAGGGATAGCAGGGGCCCTCGCTCCCGCTAGAGATTAAGAATTTCAAAGTTTTTTGTTAAAATTTTTGAACTTTTTGAGTTTCCCTTATACCATTACCCGCCCGCCCCCACTGAGTTCAAATCCCATAAAACACACAACTCAAAATAGTCAACAAAATACATAACCTTTTTTCAACTTCAAAATCTTGAATTTGCGAAGTACGTTGTGTTTATGGCAAACAAAATAATATCCATTTTAAAAACAAAAATGTACAGATTGTCACACTTTCAATTAGCAAAAAACTACGACCATCAAACTGAATTTTATTTTTCAGGGATTTACAGTTCCAATGTTATTTAATATCAACCATTCAACCAAATAACCCTGAGATCATTTGTCTATTGCAAAGGCCAAAGAAGATAAGGACGAGTGAAATTCACATTTTTTTCTCTCTTGTCGCATGTCACAGAGCACGATAGAAATTACCTAGCAGATATATGAGCATATAACAATATATGACCGCAGTACTTTCAGAAAGTAGCTTGCTGGAGATAATCAGATCACAAAATACAAAAGGAACCCACCTGACAATGCACTAATTCGTTCTTCCACTCTCGAACTATTCAAGTCAGTACCTGAGACAAAAATAAAGTCTGCTCCGAAAGGAAACGTAGCAGAGATCTGTAGAACTTTCAATTAGTAAAGATCATGAAAGTGACAACTGTTAGGAAATTGATTTTCACGAACTGGAACTGACAATAATAACACCGCACCGAATCGACTCCGCTTTCCTAATAGAATAATTCGACCCTCAACAGTGCCTAGGTATAATCGGAGACGTAATATAGAAGTATTTTGTTGTAGGATGTTATGTCGTTCTTTATGATGCAATAGAAGATTATGGTTTCTTGTATCTTTATCTTCTAATCTCACTTCTATTTATATAGAAGTGAAAGAGGGTAACAGGGAACTTTCCCTTGTTTCTCAAGAGTTGCGACTCTTCATAAATTTCCGTCATATTTAATTACTGTTGGGTAATTAAATTTGCGCCAAAGTTTTTCGAGGGCGTTGCCCAGGAACCCCTTTGTCATAGTCGTTCAAACGAAAATTATACCGTAAATTCGTAAATAATTATGCAAGTGTACACTCCGTACTACCCGAACTTACATTATATTATAACGGACTTACCCATCTACGAACCAAACCCAAATACGCTAAAATGAACCGGTAATTACACTTAAATTACCAACAACAACCTTACAAGCCCTGTCACAATAAGTAGGCAAGTGATGAGGATATATATCTTAGTGTGTTGCACAGCAATAATTACCTGAAAGACAGCGACATTGTAGGAGTGGCCAGAAGTGTCCGGAAGCTCTAGACGGCCAAGGTTTTTAATCTGCCATGAAACAGAGGCAGCAATGACATCAATTATAGTCATCTAAGAGCAGATAAGGACCATACTGAAGCCATCTTGTCTCAGGCTGAAGCAAAATGAATCTTATAGGCGAGTTGCAAGCATGTACGATTAAGGAGTATACTTTTGAAATTCAAAACCCAGTGGCTTACCTAAGAGCACGTGCTCTTACCTCTTTAGCCATTTATTGAATCCAAACAAATTAGCGCATAGCGCCAGCATCATGTTGAAAAGAGATTTATTCTATCAATTGTATAGCCTTTATGGTAAACAAGTCTACTGGTACAGATCCTTGAAGCAATTTCCCATCAATTATGATTTATTTAAATTAAAAGAAGAAAACTACCTTATCTGCGAGATTAACTTGAACAAGGTTAGACAATTTGTGGAAATCTGATGTCTTGAGACCAGAATACTGAACTTCCACGTCGTTCTGAAAAGGAAAATAATGTGGAAGTAAACAGAACAGTATTCTGTGTTTGTTCATTTATTTCAGGAGCAGCAATGTCCAAGAGAAGTAGGGAATAACTTTAAGACAATACACCCACATAAATAAACAACTAAAAATGATTACAACCAATTATTTCAAGAAGCACACTGATTATTGATGTCCATATTATGCCAAACCCTTGTACAGTCAGTTCTATAGAACAACCTGGTCATAATGGTCATGGACCGGCGAGAGAAGTTTATCACCATGCAATTAGTAAGAAGACACTTTACTTTTAGAAGTTGTCAGCATGTTTCAACAGAAAGCATCAACAAATTCTTTGCTTCAGTTAAATGGTTGCACAATGCATATATGAAATGAAGATGACCAAAAAGGAAAAGATAAAAAAAATATAATAAAGAAAATAAAGGTACAAACAGAAAGGAGAAATTATGTGGCTGAAATCAGCAGAGTAGGAAAGGAAAGGAAGAAAAGCAAATCAGATGTTTGCCCGTCTGGTAGCATACTGAGGATTTTAAATGCAATTGCCAACCTCCAACATCCCCTCTTGACCCTGAAGCCAATAGAGAACTTCCACGAACACCCAAACAATGCCTACTCAAACTGATATTATTTTCATCTTCATCAGCCACATAAAAGAACAGATGACCAGTTTCCAAGACATCCACATCTTGGCTTAACCTGTGAACCAATGATAAAAATGAAAATTGCAGGAGAAAAACGAAAGCTGCAAACTCATAGATTTTAAAGGATTGGCAGGCCATTACATGTCTAAAACTCGCACAAGCAACAAATGGATTGAAGAATATGCATGATACTCATCAATAGACTTATGCAACAAATTAATTAGAGGAGATGGACAAATATATGCCTGGATGCAACAGGAGCAAGCATTTTTCTTCTATGACAATTAACAAAGGCTGGAATACATTATCATCTGACATAGAATTCTTTTCAACTCAATTCCTATACTATCGTGATGCATGTCTTACCAACTAGTCATCTGAGGGGGTGACCGAAATATACGTCAATTAGCCTAGGATTCTGATCTTGCACATATGCAGAATAGTTACTAAAATTTAGAACAAATAACAAAAAGTTAGATCCAAGTCACCAAACATTTCAATTTTTACACATCAGATCAAGATTTTAAATAAAACAAACAAATTAATGTCATCTCAGTGGATGAAATAATTAATCAATTGCATTTCTATCTCAACTCAAGTTTTGCATACCAACCAGAACTACTTACAGAGCAAAAATAACAAACTTTGATTATGTTACACAGAAATGAAACCTTCAAGCCAAGCTACCATTAAGCCAAACAAAAGGAAAAGTAAAAGTAAAGACAATTACTTGTCATTCTGTACATCAATGCGGACAGCCCAGTCACCTCCGTAACCAGCACCCTCCACCTTTGATTTCACAAAACTAGTCTCCAAGGTTAGCTCATTGTCGACAATACGCTGTCGTGCGTAATCTCGTCCATTATGATCAGTCCAGCCATAAGTGGCAAGGTCATCAGAATCTTGGCAGACGTGTCGCATATGATACTGCCCATCTTTCACACCAATCCACATCAATCCAGCAATCAGCGATTTCGGTGTCCTACCAGAAACATTCACTTGTTATCGATTCGCATACATTCAAATGCAACACAAGCTTAACTCGTAAACATAGTAGTAAATGCCTTAACTTTCAAGTTTCCATCAGAACAAAAGAAAAACAAAAATTAGAGCAGTGAATCACCTAGCGCGAATACCAAGATAAACATGTGGACGATACGTTCCCCAATATAGGCTCTCTTTGTGATCCCCTTGAAACTGAAATCATCACAAAAATCATTGAAAAAAAAAACAAGGTAATTTACAAAAGTGAGGTAGAGATGATGGAAATAAACCTGAGGAAGGTCCGTGAGTTTAGGAGAAGGAAAAGGAGAGATAACCCTGGGTTTCGAACTTGCGTCGTCGGAATTCATGGCGAAATAATTGTAGATCAAGTATGAAGATGTTAGGAAGACAAAAAAAAATGGCGGAAATGAGAATCAACTAAAACTTGTATTTGATTTCTTGTGATTTTGATGATGATCTTCGTGGGTATGAGAAATGAAGAATTTCTTCAGTTAGGGTAAATTGGGAGAAAAGGAGAAGAAAAATGGGGTGAAGAGCGCCATGGATGAGAAGCATGAACAAACAATGGGACTTCATTGACTAATATATTTCAGTACGTAAGACCGGACACCATTGGAGTAATATTTTAAGCTGACTTCGCTTTTGTTTTAGTTTACTAAAACAAAGGGTTATTTGATAAGAATAATCCAAACTATTGCCCTCCTTCTCAAAATAATCTCAACTACATTTTAACTCAAAATAAACCCAACATTGAATACCTTATTCTCAAAATAGACTCATCCAATTATTTACCTATAGTCAACCTGTTGTTTCAGGTTAATGCTTATGTGTAAATGATGTGGCATGAAGTGGCGCTTATGTGGCAAAGACATTATTGTTATTGTAAATCATCCTCTCTTATACACCATTACTGCCAGCATTCTCTTCTCATTCCTCTTTACTTCCACCACCATCATCCCCTCAACGGATCACCACCATAACACTCATAGAGAGATATCACCACCACCGTAACATTCCTAGAGATGTCACCCCCTCTCCGGACCACCACCACCTACTCTACACCTAACATCTTCCCCTTCAATGACAAACCTTCACATCATCAATCACCATTATGTCAAACCTTCCCTGAAATCTCAATCTCAAACCAATAACACCCTTTAATGACATAACAATTTTGAACCAATCTCAAACCTTTCAAAATCACAACCAAATCAACCCAGAAAAATCAATTCCCAAATCCTAAAAATTCTCCTGAAATACCCAATTTTTTTGTTAATATTTGAGCATGAAGTATCGAATTGATGAGCTTGGTTTGTTAATGTAGACGCCTTTGCTGGCCATTGCGATTATTTTGTGAAATTTTGCAACATACTGCATAGTTATTTGAGGCAATACTCATTCGATTTATGGTACAAAACCAATAATCACCGGTTAAAAAGAACATGGACTATTTTTCTTACATGCTTAGTAGACATCTCATACTATGATAGCATCTGCTTGATTGGAAAAAAAGTGAATCTCCGCAAATGCAAATGAAGTTTAAGTGAGCTTGTGCCTAACCCCAAATTCTTTACATGGTACTTTTGATTTAAATAATGAACAAGTTCCCAAAGCTCCCCAAATCGTTGCAATTGCAGTTCATTTTGGTGGTTGAATAGTTAGTGGTTAGTTCGATTCCGACACGGAGTCGGTTGTTGTGACGGTTCAATTGGTGGAGTTTGGTGATAATGTTAATATAGGGGGTGTAGTGGTTCTGGCTTGAGAGGTGTAGAGGAAGTCTCCGGCGGCCGCCGACTATGATGGTGAGGAGGTGGTCGCCCGTGACGAGAGTTTGGTGTTGAGATCTGGCGGCGGAGTGGCGGTTGGGTTAGTGAAGGGTGAATGGCGAATGATTCTAGAGAAGGAGATATGTTAATTATATGTTAGGTCAAAGTGAAAAAGAAATAACCTGTTAAACAGGTAGCCAGTCGTCTAGACTAGTTTGAGAATATAACATCAAAAGTTGAGTTTATTATAGGATAAATCTTAGTTGGGATTATTTTCAGAAGATGGGTAATAGTTTGGATTATTCTCATCAATTAACCCTAAAACAAATTAAAACCTTTACAAAATTGCACGGCCTGACGGGCATATATAAAGTTTTGTAACTACAATATATATTGTTTTAGCTTTTAGTCCTGCAACACTTCACAATAACAATTTACTTTACAAATTTATGGTAGCAACAAAAAATTATTCGTACACAAAAATGTAATGACCCATTAGAATAAACATGTGTCCCCGCCCATTTGATCTTTAAATTTGTCGTGTTTAACATCTATTATTTCATTTTCTGGTGACAATTTTATACTGTAATGTTTTTGTTGTTTTACCAAAGACCTTTAATGCAAAAAAAAATGAGTTTTTCTCACTTGTACCCCTGTGTTTTTTACTTTTCTTAGTTGTACCCCTCTCCTTTTAAAAACACCACTTATACCCTTGTAGTCTATTAATTAGTATGAACCGTGACCAAATTCCTGTAAAACGTCAATTACGTCCGTTAATTAATGAGTTGGCTTAGTAAATAGGATGACTAGGATGCTGATTGTGCACCCTCTTGTCAGAACTCCTTTCTATAAAAAATGATCAGAACTCTAGTGCTTAAAACCAGCCCTGTGCATCTTTTTCCCTAATTTCTTTTCCTCTCTTGTACTTCTACTTGATTTACTCTAAACATATAGATTTTTTACTTTCCCATTAGTCTTTGGACTGACCCACATAAATTGTACTTTTCCTCCCAACGACCAAAAACCCAGAAAATGGGTATATTATCAACACAAATTCTCATTTATGACAGTGTAATCCGTCGCGAAACTGCTGACGGCCAAAAGATATCATATATGGGAAAGATAAGACAAAAGCAAAATACTTAGGGAGTATCAATCTATTTTGTCATATCTATCCCTATGGGTATTACTTTTACCCGTCATGAGTTTTTACAACGGATATATCTCATCATGACTTCATCAAGAGAGACTTGTTGTATTATCAAAATGAAGAAGAAGACTAACATGGCAGCCAAAATGGGTATGTATATACACTTCATAAGTCTGTAAATTTCTAAACATTGTACATACATCTCAGTATCCCACAATCATGTTCATTATTGTTTGGAAGATTATGAGCTACATAGCATAAAGGTTTGAAAATGAATTAAAAAGAAATTTAACGGCAATTTGCATAACATATATTTCTAAAACATCAGTTTCAAAACTTAATTTAAGTTCACATAAAAAATGACGACTTATTGTCGTAAAACGACTTGAGACTAACTTATACTAAACAAATTACTAATCATTCTCTTGTCTTTCTCTTCGTTCCTTTGCTTGTTGCTCCATTGTTTGTTGGCCATTGCATTGCAGTTGTTGATGTCACATGGGTTGCATTTTCTGATGTTTGACTGCTTCCCATAACAACTCTCTCTAATTCATTTAGCGACTCAAACATGTTTACTCTTGATCCCGTACTCATTTTGGCTTTGCGTTTGGAAAACTTGCCTTGCATTTCTCCCTTTTCTCTTGCAGTGTAACCGCCTTTACACGTCTTTGAGTTGTGCCCAAAGCACTTGCATTTCCCACATTTGATTGTGATGGATCGCTTCCCCTTCCTTTGCTCCCCTGGTTCTCTTCTCCTATTTCTCGAGGGTCTTCCTATTGATCTCCTCAAACTTGGAGGCTCTAACTCAGGAACATCAAATGTAGGCCACTGCTCTTTGTCGAATTGGGTAAAATGGACATTGCATAGGTCGCTTTGTATCTCCTAATGAATACCACTCACTAACATAATCAATCGGATCACGGTTAGCAAAAATAATTGCTCTAATAGCATGTTTGCAAGGTATTCCACTTATTTGCCACAACCCACAAGGACATGTCCATTTATTCAATGAAACATGAAGTTGAGTTCTCCCATCATGTACCTCATATTCACCTATGGTAGAATTATAAACGTGACATGTCCTTGAATCCTTTCTAAGAACCCTCAACATAGTCATGATATTAGGACATACTCCATCGTCTAGCCAAGAAGTATTTGTATGTTGCCTCGTGGCATGTCTCACCATCAGTTCTTCTTACACCGTATTAATAAGATAATTAACGACAAACTATTGGATCAAACAGAAACTACAACAGGTTTTAAGAAATTTCTCACCTTCAAGTAAACTCAACACCGGCAAGCATCTATGCACACCTAATGTGCTATTAAAACTTTCGACAAAATTTGAAGTGTTCTAGTCACTACAAATTCTTGGATCGAACATGTGTTTAGCCCAATGTTCTTTAGCTCCCAAGTCTAAGAACCACCTAGCACAACCTCTCCCTCCATGTTGGACCACCAACTCCGGTGCTTTTTGAATGTAAACTCAGAGGTAGCATTGACTACTCTCCAAAATAGATGGTGCATTAGTATTCCAGGATAATCGGATTTGAAGTTCTTACAAAGATGTCTCGCACAAAACCTTCTGTTCCGGGTATAATTCCAGAGCAGTGATTAGTTACCACTCGTGGCTTGTAGTATGATGTCTTGAGTTGAATCCTTCTTGCTTCTATCGTCCCTCGCGGCCTTCCCTGCAACAATGAACGGCGGGGCTTGGGCGTGTGCCAGCGTACTCACTCCGACGCTCAAGTCGATAAACTTAAAGGATCAAGCTGTGTAACTTGGCTAGGTATATATTGTAGAGAGATAAGGGAGATATTACCAGATGAATAGTGTATTTAGGTTATATTTGTCAGATCCTTTCCTCAATGAAGGTTGAGGAGTAATTATAGACTTTCACCTTTTGTCACGTAGTGGCCAAGTGGTCAAGTGGCTAGCAGGTGGAAAGACTGATCTACCCCTCGGCCGAGGGACCTATGGCAGGCCGGCGGACAATGTTGACTCGCCGCCGAGGGGTCTTGGATATGAGTACGCGGATGTGTGTCCATTGGCGCAGGTTGTCACGCCGAGACCCAGTGGCGGCCGATGGGATGCATCGGCTAGGCTATCTAAGTCGTTGACTTCTTTGTGGATATCTTTGACCTTGCTCGGTGTGTTGACTTGGTCGGCGGTGCGAGAATATGCCCCATCAATTTGCCCCAGCGTAGTCATGCCGTGGTATGGGCTCCGATGTACGTTGAGCATGTATTCTGCACAAGTAATTTTTAGAAATTTTCTGCATCGGCTTCTTCTTGTGCATCGGCGCGGCTCTTGCTAGGCCGTGCCGTATACCATATCCCCCCTCCACATGGATGCGTAAAGGGCACTCGATGTGGAAAAGAATATGACGGTGGCCGTGACCAAGGCCGAGAGTCTTAGGTTGATTTTGATTGCTTTTACCGGTGCTTCCTAGCTTGGTTGATCGTGTGGCGGCGGAGACCAGACACCTAGGAATTTGTTGAGGAAAATGAATAGTTGAAGGGATGTGAACGGGCGTGTTGAAGACGCTTGGTCATCATTGCATTGATTGACGTTTAGCTGTTGCGACGATTGACATTCCGTGGTTGCATGCTCGACACGTGTTTGCTCGTTGATTGGTTGTTGCTTCATGGGTCGTGGCTCGATTGGCCCTTCGTTGTGGGCTTTTTCCCTATAAATAGGGCGCTTTTTCCGTGATTTTGGTCACTAATTTCATTTCCTCAAATTTTCTTCAAAATTTTCGTCTTGCTAAACCAAGGGCTTCTTTTTTCTTCCAATCTTGAGTTTTTGATCCGGCTAGCACTTTTTCCTTTGAAGGTAAACAAACGAATTTTTCTTTTCTTTGCTAGTAATTTGTTGTGAACATGTCATCGCCATCGATGTCGGCTAGCACTTCCGCACGGGGTTCCCGTCGCGTCTTGACGAGGAGGAGATTTTAGAGGCCATCCCGCTAAGGTTAGGGGGTCCTAGGCCTCCTTCTCCCGTAGATGACCTGCCCCTCTGGGGAGTTGGAGGATGAGGATGATGTTGATGTTGATCACGGTGATGGGGCTCCCGTCGATGGTGGGAGGATGAGCCCCATTAAGTCATGGCGAGGCTGCACGACTGGCCTCGACCGTGTTTGGACGAATAAATTCGCTAGTAGTTCCGGAGGGACCCTGTTCGGAGATCATTTCTTCTTCGGTGAGGGATATAAAATTGTTATCCCGGAGGAGGGTCGAGTGGTCTGTTGCCCTCCCCGGGCCATATCGCGTGTACCTTAAGCATTTGGAGTTCGGGCTCCAGGTTTCCTTTAAACGAGCATGTTGTGGCCATCATCAAAGCTATGAACCTTGCCGTGGCCCAACTACATCCGTTGGCCATGAGGACGATAATCGGCTTTGTGTGGCTCTGCCTTTTTAAAGGGGAGGTCCCTACGGTCAACCTATTCCGCCGACTTCATAGTCTTCGGCCGTCGATCTCCGAAAGGTGGGGGTGGTACAGCGTCCAGACGAACTGGATATGTCTCCGTAAACAAACTTACTTCCTGCAAAGATTGGCTGGGGCGATGGGTGTACGTCCAGTGCGGAGGACTACCCGTTCCGAGGTCTTTCCAGGCCCCGTTCATTTGCGGTGTGAGACCCGGAAGAGTATGCGAAGTACGTCTCCGGGGTAGCAAGGTTAAGATGGACGCTTCTTTTGTCCCCCTTACGGCGGATGAGAAGCGGGCAATGTAGCTATTTGATCTTTGAGGAGGGATGGCGCCCCGCCAGTTATCCTTCGGGACGAGATGCTCTGCCGCGTCGGCCTCATCATAAGCCCTCGGCCGTGGTGAGTAGGGTCGGTGTGAGGCCCACCTTTATTTGTTATGCTCCTGTTTGGAGCTTTATTACTTCTTTCATATAACTCTTGTTTGGTTCTTTGCAGATCGATTTGGTCAGGACCTGTCAGAGAAGGACTTGGAGAGGCTTGGGCTTGATAAGGACGGAAAGGTTCTCATCCGCCATCCTACGGCTGAAGCACGCGATCGCCGATCGTCTCTAACGAAGTCATGGAAAGACAGACAAAGGCATTGATCCGGAGACGGCTCAAGCACGGGTTCTTGGCAACGTCTTTGAGAAGATCAAAGAAGGCGGCGTCAAGTCGGCGGGCGCATCGATGGCAACTCCTCTCCGACCCCCGTGGTCGCGAAGGACCGTGTGGAGGTGATCAACATTTCTGAGGGAGAGGTGACCGTTGCTAAGGCCCCTTCTCCGAAGAAGAGGAAAGATCCACTGTCTCGCTTCCGCGTTGCCGTGGAGGGGCTCGCTTCCTGACCCTTCACTAAGAGGGTTCGAACGCACGGATTTAACTTGTGGTTCGGATTTAGCCGGCTCGTTGGGCGTTCCCGACGATAGGCTTTACGACGTGGCAATGCACGGTGACATGGATGCCCCTCCGTTTTTTTTTGCGGTTCCATCGTCGGAGGCCGCCGTCCTCACTCGAACGGGCAGCGGGGACGACGGCTGAGAAGGCGGCGAGAAGGTGGGTGACCGAAATGTCATCGTGGACTCCTCACCCCGGAAGGTTACCCCCACCGAACTCGTGGCGGAGGGTGAGGAAATATATAGGAGGTTGGGGAGATGGAGCCGTCAAGCCGCCTCCCTCATCGTGGAGCAAGAAAAGGCGACGGCCGATACGGGGGCCGTTGATTACAAGGCTCAAGCTTGATCTCTCGCCGCGAGGGGGAAGCCGGGAAGGCTAAGTTGGATCTTCTTGCTTTGCAAGGGCGTGCGGAAGGAAGCGAGAAGCTGCGAGGGCCGAAAGGGCCAAAGTTGAGGAGGCGATGGCGCCACGGCCAAGATGATGGAGGAGCGAAATAGGTATAAAGGTGCCTACGACGCTGTGGTTGCCAAGAGGGACGAGTGGGAGGATCGGTTCCGAAGCGGCGGAGGTGCTCGGGGACACGCAGGCTATCCTTGCTCGTAAAAGAGAAGGATATTGAGATGCTTCAGGATGAGGTCCTTCCTAAAATGTGCGTTCGGTTCCGGGGCCGGGCCGAGGAGGCGACAGGGAGGCGATAAGAAGACTCGTCCCGAGGGCTCCTTTCCATGGGATAAATTTGATACTCTTTTGGATGAAATGGTCGAGGCCGAGGAGACCGCGACTACGGAGAAGGCCGAGGCGGCGAAGGCGGCTCGGATAGCTGAGGCCAAGGCGGCCTATGATGCGAAAGTGAAGGAGGATGAGAGGTCGAAGTCGCTTGAAGGTGCTCACCTTCAACGGCCGCCACCGATGATCTTGTGGCTGCTTGGGGAGCATCGAGCATAGGGAGACGGGCGGTCGTCACGGACTCACCCGGCATCTCGGATAGCTTTAGCTGTTCGGGGCCAATTATTGAGCCTTCTCTCCCTGCCATCTTTTTGGCGCTTCAATTTCAAGTCCTGTACCTTTTGTTTTTTGTTTCCTTGCTTTTTGTAAAGCTCGGTAGGTAGAGTTTAGGCAATCCTTATGGGGACGGCCGTCGTTTGTACTCTTCTTGCAGTCATTTTAACAAGGTTTTATCTTTTTGGTCCTCGGCTTGGCGGGACTCGATTACGATCCTTTATTTGCCTTCTTGTGTCATTGGTAGGCGATTTGAATGTATGTCTTAACGTGTAGATATGTTGACCGCTAGATTGGCGTCTCAACCGCACTTTGTGTATACGTTTTTCTTAGCGTATCGGCCGACGTGTTCCCGTCGCTCTCGGTTTTGGCCGAGGTAATCGGGGTTGCGGCTTCGATAGCAATCGCGAATCGTGTAGGCATATTGACCGCTAGATTGGCGTCTCAATTGCACCTGAGTATCGTTTCTTTTTAGCGTCGGCCGACGTGTTCCCCGTCGCTCTCGGTTTTGGCCGAGGTAATCGGGGTTGCGGCTTCGATAGCAATCGCAACTGTGTAGGCATATTGACCGCTAGATTGGCGTCTCAATTGCACTGAGTATACTTTCTTTTTAGCGTATCGGCCGCGTGTTCCCGTCGCTCTCGGTTTTGGCCGAGGTAATCGGGGTTGCGGCTTCGATAGCAATCGCAACTGTGTAGGCATATTGACCGCTAGATTGGCGTCTCAATTGCACTGAGTATACTTTCTTTTTAGCGTATCGGCCGACGTGTTCCCCGTCGCTCTCGGTTTTGGCCGAGGTAATCGGGGTTGCGGCCGATAGAATCCAATGTGTAGGCATATTGACCGCTAGATTGGCGTCTCAATTGCACCGAGTATACGTTTCTTTTTAGCGTATCGGCCGACGTGTTCCCCGTCGCTCTCGGTTTTTGGCCGAGGTAATCGGGGTTCGGCCGATAGCAATCGCGAATCGTAGGCATATTGACCGCTAGATTGGCGTCTCAATTGCACTGAGTATACTTTCTTTTTAGCGTATCGGCCGACGTGTTCCCCGTCGCTCTCGGTTTTGGCCGAGGTAATCGGGGTTGCGGCTTCGATAGCAATCGCAACTGTGTAGGCATATTGACCGCTAGATTGGCGTCTCAATTGCACTGAGTATACGTTCTTTTTAGCGATCGCCGACGTGTTCCCCGTCGCTCTCGGTTTTGGCCGAGGTAATCGGGGTTGCGGCTTCGATAGCAATCGCGAATCTGTGTAGGCATATTGACCGCTAGATTGGCGTCTCAATTCGTGACCGAGTATACGTTCTTTTTAGCGTATCGGCCGACGTGTTCCCCGTCGCTCTCGGTTTTGGCCGAGGTAATCGGGTTGCGGCCGATAGCAATCGCGAATCGCAGGCATATTGACCGCTAGATTGGCGTCTCAATTGCACCGAGTATCGTTTCTTTTTAGCGATCGGCCGCGTGTTCCCGTCGCTCTCGGTTTTTGGCCGAGGTAATCGGGGTTGCGGCTTCGATAGCAATCGCTGAATGTAGGCATATTGACCGCTAGATTGGCGTCTCAATTGCCCTGAGTATACGTTTCTTTTTAGCGTATCGGCCGACGTGTTCCCCGTCGCTCTCGGTTTTGGCCGAGGTAATCGGGGTTGCGGCCTCGATAGCAATCGCTTGTGTAGGCACATTGACCGCTAGATTGGCGTCTCAATTGCACGAGTATCGTTTCTTTTTTAGCGTATCGAGCGTGTTCCCGTCGCTCTCGGTTCGGCGAGGTAATCGGGGTTGCGGCCGATATAATCGCGAATTGTGTGTAGGCATATTGACCGCTAGATTGGCGTCTCAATTGACCGGTATCGTTCTTTTTAGCGTATGTCGACGTGTTCCCGTCGCTCTCGGTTTTAGCCGAGGTAATCGGGGTTGCGGCTTCGAGAAGCGTTTCTTCCCTTCGAGTTTCCGTCTAATGGCAAATCGCCGAGGGGATGACACTTTGATGGAGAACTTTGGTGATTCATTTGCTTGTCATGATCGTGCGTTGGGGTGTCCACAATGTGTTCGGACACCTCCGCCGCTATACAAAGTATTTTCTCAAGTTATCGGTGTTCCAATGGCTCATCAGAGGCACACCTCCCATGTCTGTCCCCGGTATGTACCCGGCCTTATTTCTTCGATCACTTTGTAGGGACCTTCCCGAGTTGGTAAATCGATTTGCCATGAATATTTCCTTTGTTGGTGGCGGCCGACTTCCTTAGGACTAGGTCTCCTACTTTTAAGTCCCTTTTGTGGACTCTTCGGTTGTAGGCTCTCTTCATCCGGCTCTGATATACGGCCAAGTTGAGGCGTGCCGTGTCTCGGCTTTCTTCGACCAGGTCGAGGGAAGCTCTAAGGCCTTCCTCGTTTTCAAATTTGGGTCAAAAGTGGCCGTTCGGAAGGTCGGCACTGCCGTCGCTTCGATCGGTAAGACCGCTTCGGAGCCGTAGACTAGATGGAAGGGGTGTATCCGTTGCTTCTTTCTACGTGGTTCGAAGGGACCACAGGACGCCGGGTAGCTCATCGGCCCACCTTCCCTTAAGATCTTCAACCGTCTTTTTCAAACCGTTGAGGATGGTTTTATTGGTCGCCTCCTTTGCCCGTTACTCTGCGGGTGGCAGACGGAGGAATACGCAAACTTGATGCCAAGCTCCTCTAACCAGTTCATTATCAGGTCGCTCCAAAACTCGCGGCCGTGGTCGAATACCATAACTTGGGGTAATCCGAAGCGGGTTATAACGTTTTCCCAGATTACCTTTCGACGTTTTGTGGTCTTCCGAAAATCTTGCTACGGCCTCAACCCATTTGGTGAAGTAGTCAACGGCGACGATTAAGAACTTCCTTCCCCCGGAGGCCGTTGGGAATGGCCCTAGCATGTCCATCCCCCATTGTGCGAAGGGAAGGGGACTAAGCGGCCAGTTGTAGGTCCCTGGAGGGAGCGTGTATCACCGGGCGTGCATTTGACGATTCGTGCACTTCTTGGTCTTCGTTCCGGAATCTTGAAGCATGGTGGGCGAAGTAGCCAACTCGGAGAGCTTTGTGGGCTAGTGTTCTTGCCCCCATGTGATGTCCACAGATGCCTTCGTGGATTTTACAATCGATGTCGCTCTGCGTCGGCCGGACCGACACACTTCAAGAGTGGTCTTATTACGGATCTTCCGTACGGTTCTCCTTCGAACAACGGTACTGGCGGCGATCCTTTTTATTTTGGCCGAGGATTGCGGCCCTCCCAAGAACTCACCCGTAAGTTTGTATCTCATTATCGGAGTCATCCACGTTGTCTCGGTCTCTATGTTACCCACCATGCCGACGGTCTCAGTGATGCTTTTCGCGTTCCTGATGTCTACCAGCACGGTTCGGCTGACATTCTTGATAGTTGAGCTGGCCAGTTTGGAGAGCGCGTCGGCCCGGTTGTTCTCGGATCTGGGGACACACTGGATTTGGAAAGATTTTAATTTTGCTACGTCGGCTTTTACCCTTTCTAGGTACCTTACCATTCCGTCGTCCCGAGCCTCATACTCTCCTCTGATTTGGTTGGTGACCAATAGCGAGTCAGTTTTTAACACAATGTGTTCTGCTCCGGCAGCCCTAGCTAGCTCGACTCCGGTTATCACCGCCTCGTATTCGGACTCATTGTTCGAGGCCGAGAAGGTGAATTTCAGGGCGTACTCAAACTCATCCCGTTTGGGTGATGATAAGGATGCGGCTCCGAGCTATTCGCCGTGGAGGAACCGTCGGTGTAGACCTCCCATATGCCTGGGTTTGGCTCTTCCTGATACGTGCATTCGGCCAGGAAGTCTGCAAGTGCTTGCCCCTTTATCGAAGGCCTTGGTTTGTACTGAATGCCGAAACCGGAGAGTTCCACTGCCCATTTGATGAGCCTGCCGGATTGTTCGAATTTTTCCAAGGATTTCTCCAATGGCTGATCGGTTAGGACCGTCACGGGGTGTGCGTCGAAGTAGGGTTTTAACTTCCTTGTGGCGACGACGACGGCGAAGGCTGCTTTTTCGATTAGTGGATAATTCCTTTCGGCGGGCAGCAGTGTGTGGCTGACAAAGTAGATTGGGTGTTGCTGTTTGTCTTCTTCCCTGATGATCACAGCACTGACCGTGGCCGAGGTTACGGCTATGTATAGGTATAGCGTCTCCCCCATTATCGGCCTGGACAGGGTTGGGAGAGTCTGAAGATGAGCTTTCAGTTGTTTGAAAGCTGTGCTCTGTTCCTCCCCCCAGCTGAAGTCTTTATTTCCTTTCAGCACTTTGAAGAATGGGGTGCTCTTATCGGCCGACCGAGAGATGAAACGGGCGAGAGCCGCCATTCTCCCTGTTAGTATCATAACCTCTTTCCGATTCCTTGGTTCGGGCAGGTCTAGGATTGCTTGGACTTTGTCCGGATTGGCATCTATGCCTCTGGCGCTGACAAGTACGCCTAGAAATTTTCCTGCCCGGACACCGAAGTTGCATTTCATTGGGTTGAGTTTCATCTTGTATTTCCTTAGTGAACAAAATGTCTCGTGTAAATCAGCCAGATGCTCGCTGTCGGACTTGCTTTTTACAATAGCGTCGTCGACGTATGCCTCAATGTTCCGTCCTTTTTGATTTTGAAACACTTTGTCCACCAGCCTTGTATACGTCGCTCCGGCGTTCTTCAGACCGAACGGCGTCATTTTGTACATGTATGTGCCGTTGGCGGTGATGAACGCGCATTTAGGCATGTCTTCCTCGGCCATAAACACTTGGTGATACCCTGAGAAGGCGTCCCAGGCTCGGCATGGTGTGTAACTGCCGTGGCGTCGATTAAGCTATCTATCCGAGGCAAGGGATAACAATCTTTGGGGCATGCTTTATTAAGGTTGGTGAAGTCTACACACATTCTCCACGCCCCCGATGATTTCTTCACCATTACAACATTGGCTAACCACTCAGGATAAGTACAAGGCATGATAAAACCTGCCGCTAGTAATTTATCTACTTCGGCTTTGATGGCTTCGTCCTTTTCGACCGAGGAGTTCCTCATTCTCTTGTTTGCGAGCGGTGGGGAGTACGTTCAACTTGTGAACGATCACCTCTCGATTCACGCCGGCATCTCGGCGTGAGTATGCGAAAAACGTCTTTGTTCTTTCTCGGCGAGTCCAGGAGGTCGGCTCGAATTTTGGTTCCAGTTGACACCGATGGTTATGGTGCGGCCGGATCAATCTCTACCTCCTCGGTCTCTGCTCCTTCGATCATGCCGATGGTCCGGTCATTCCGGATGCGGGTGTGTCTTGTATCCGGAACGATTCTAGTTACGAAGCGACTCTCTCACCCTTACTAGATACCTTATTGTCTTGTAGTCCTGGGCTTCGCACTCTCCTCTAACCTGGTTGGTCACGAGGAGCGAACTGCATCTTTACCATGATACGTTACGCCCCGGCGGCTTTAGCTAGCTCAATTCCGGTTATCACCGCCTCGTACTTGGATTCCTTGGGGGTCACCGAGGTAAGCTTCAAGGCGTGCTCGGATACGTCCCCGTTTGGGGCGATGATAACCATGTCGGCCTTCGAGCCATATGTCGCGGAGAGGCCGTTAGCGTGAACCTCCCACAAACCGGGTTCTTCCTCTTTCTTCGAGATGAGCTTATGTGCCTCCCCCCGGTCCGAGACATACATCAATGTCGGGGCCGGATGGATATTCGGCGTCGATCTCGCTCAAAGTGATCCGGCCTATGAGTACATCGTAGGCGTGTGTACCGTCGATGACCACGAATTTAGACATGACGTTCTTGGTCGCACCTCCCTCGCCGAACCTTACGGTGGCGATTGACCCCGGGGGTACCATGCCGGCCCCAGAAAAGTTGTATAACGGGTTGGTGCGGGGCTCAAATCTTCGATCCTCGACCGAGGCCGAAAGCGTTCTTTATTCATAACATTGGTGTAGGCGCTGTGTCAATCGGGCACCCCTTCACCAAGTGGTCGGCTATGTCTAGGTGAACCATAAGTGGGTCATTTGTGAAGAGCGACGACTTTCTCGTAATCCTCTGTCCGATGGTCATATCGGGAATTTTGGAAGCGGGGTCACTGTGTTGGGCGCAAAGTTGATGGCTCGATAAGGTTTATCCAGTGCCGTTTGTGCCGGGGAGTGAACTCGCCGCACTCGTCGTCCCTGACGACGACATTGATCACTCCTATTCGCTCGGGAGCGGGCTTGCTCTTTGATCCGCCGGCATCTGGTTTTTGTCCTCTGGCAACATATTTGCCGAGGTTTCCCATCCGAATCAGTTCTTCAATGGCATCCTTCAGGTGTCGGCAATCGTTGGTTAGGTGTCCGGTGTGGCCGTGGTACTCACAGTACTGGCTCGTGTCACCATCACTTCTCGGCCTAGGGGGTCTTTCCCATTTCTGGCCCTCGTTTTTGCTCAAAGCGAAAACATCGGCGGCCGACGCGACTAGGGGGGTGTGATCATCGTATCGCTTTTTGTAGTATGTCCCCGAGCTCCCCCCGGCATTCGCCGAGCTTTGTTTTCTGGCAGACTTCTCTGGCCGTGACCTATTATTCTCACGGCGTCTCTCATCGGATCGTGACCCATTGTTGTCACGGCGTCTTTCGTCCGGGTTATTCTCCCGGCGGCTATTCCTTTCTGAGTGCTCGGCTTCGCTGGGATCTACCCAGGTCTTGTGATAGTCTTCTACCTTGATGGCCTGGTCGGCCAGCTTCCTGGCGGCGTCCCAGCCTAGGCCTCCGCTCTTGATGAGCTCGTTCTTTAAGGCTCCCCTCGGGAGGCCCTTCATCAGCGCGAAGGCCGCCGGCTCGGATTAATTTCTCGAATCTCTTTGGACCTTTCCATCAAACCTCTTCACGTAGCTTCGGAGAGATTCGCCCCCTCTGTCGATAGTTAGGAGGTCGGAGGTCTCTACGGCCCTTCTCTTATTGCGAGTAGTCTTTGGGTTAGGAAAGCGCCCTTCGGGTCGGGCGTAGTAGTACACCGAGCCATCGGGAAGCCCTTTGTACCGGCTCCGAGCCATTCCATGCGAGTTGTTGGGAAAATTCGGCACTGGACCTCGTCGGGCTGCTCCCATACCGACATGTAAGACTCGAAAGCCTCGGCGTGGTGGTGGATCGCTATCCCCCCTTGTATGATAGGGGTGGCGATTTTAGCTTGTTTGGCACGGGACTTCTAGGACGTGGCGTTGAGGGGTTGCGACCACGTGTTGAATGACACGTGGCGATCGGCTCCTCGCATCCCTATCCGGGCTTCTCCCCTCGTAGCGGGAGGGGCTCCTTCTTCGACTATGACTCCTTCTCCAACTCGCCGAGTCGGACTCCTCAGCTCCTTTGGGGTATGCCTCGTTCGTGTGGCGGGGGACGCTGTCCTTCCACGAGTGCGGGAAGGACTTAGGTCTACCGCGCCCACTTTGGGCTCCCGGCGTCTTCGACCGGGTCAACTTCTCCTAGTGCTCCGTTGATTTCTCGGAGTCACGTTTTGGGCCCCTGGTCTCTGGGTGGTTTCCGCCGCTCTTGTCGGTGTGTGGTGTGAGCGAGACGCATTGCTAATTAGGTCTAGGACCATTTTCGGTTTTTGCTATGTCAACCACATGTCCCATGATGGTGACTGGTTGGTTGGTAGCAACGGCGATCTGGTATTCGGCATCCGAACTCCGGTTGGATTACTCGCCGGTGGAGGGTCGCTCGACTCGAATTGTTGAAGGTATCATACGGGTGGAGGGGCTCGTCGATTTCGAACACCTCTTCTTTTTCGACATTTTCTTAGCTTTTTGGGTGGGTTTTTGTTTTTTTTTTTTTTTTTTTTTTGGGAATGAATGTGACTAGCTTCTAGTGTCTATTCCCCCACGACGGCGCCAATTGTTCCGGGTATAATTCCGGAGCGGTGATTAGTTACCACCCGTGGCTTGTAGTATGATGTCTTGAGTTGAATCCTTCTTGCTTCTATCGTCCCTCGCGGCCTTCCCCCGCAACAATGAACGAGGCGAGGGCTTGTTTGTGTGCAAGCGTACTCACGCCGACGCTCAAGTCGATAAACTTAAAGGATCAAGCTGTGTAACTTGGCTAGGTATATATTGTAGAGAGATAAGGGAGATATTACCAGATGAATAGTGTATTTAGGTTATATTTGTCAGATCCTTTCCTCAATGAAGGTTGAGGAGTATTTATAGACTTTCACCTTTTGTCACGTAGTGGCCAAGTGGCCAAGTGGCTAGCAGGTGGAAAGACTGATCTACCCCTCGGCCGAGGGACCTATGGCAGGCCGGCGGACAATGTTGACTCGCCGCCGAGGGGTCTTGGATATGAGTACGCGGATGTGTGTCCCTACTGGCGGTTGTCACGCCGAGACCCGAGGTGGCGAGCCGATGGGATGCATCGGCTAGGCTATCTAAGTCGTTGACTTGCTGTGGATATCTTTGACCTTGCTCAGTGTGTTGACTTGGTCAGCGGTGCAGAATATGCCCCATCACCTTCTATAAGCGTTAGGCCATACAGTGTCTAGAGCAGGCTCAATACCCTAATAATTAAGAATTTGGAATCATAGTAAGAATTATATATTAGTGTTGATGAAAGGAAGAAAAGTACACTAGAAAGAAAAAAAAGTTTAGTAGAAAAGAGTATCTTTTGTCTATTAGAAATTATGGTCCAGTCGCTCCTTTTACTATCTTGAACAACTTGCTTCAAGTGCCAAAAAAAGTTTGACCAGCTATCTTTATTCTCCGATTCAACTACACCCACGGCTATAGGGAACAACTCATTATTCCCATCTAGTGCTACAGCAGAAAGCAGCACACCACCATGATTTCCTTTCAAATGTGTACCATCTACTCCTATCAGACTTCTACAGCCTGCCAATAAGCCATTAGCTTGAGCACTGAATGATAGAAATAGGCTTTTGAATTGAAGTGGCTTTTCTGGAGTTTCCATAACTGACCATGCACACATGGCAGAACTGTTAGGGTTGGTTTGCTTCACCATCTCACAATACCTAGGCAACAATTTATAACTTTCATCATGGCCACCGTTAATCTCTTTCAAAGCATGATCCTTCATCCTATATAATGTAGAAAGCTTCAATTGTAGCCCAAATCTATCCATGAGGAGATCTTGAATAGACTTGGCTGGGATGTCGGGGTTTGCCCTAATATCTTCCACCATTTTCTTTGCAACCCATGCTGCATTTGCCATTGGATTATGACTAATAACCCTTGAGCAGCCATGATCAGCCTTATTTATGGACTTTATTGCCCATGTTACACCATCAGGCAATACATATTCTCCAATCACAATTGACAGTTGCACACTCAGCCGTGTACCTCATGTTGTCAGCCTTAACAACGATAAGGTAAAACCCTTCTTGGATGCAAAAATCCCTTAAAACGTCTTTAAAATGTTCTTTGTCCATGAAAAGCATCCAAGGCCTAAGTCTAATTGCACCAAGTTCTTTGTTATCATACACTTCACCATTGGCATACAACTTAGCAGAGTACCCTTCATCATCTAAACTCCATTCATTCTTTTGAAAAGGAACATATCCATCGTCAACAAATTGTAAAGATAAAACAAGTAAGTTGTCCTCTGCCTCTAAATCAGTCATAGCTTCCTCATCAACAATTACATCACTATTATCAGATGGCTCATAAGACATATCAGTTTCAGACCCATCAGAGTCATCATCATAATCAACCCTGAACAACCCTCTACTAGCCCTTGGTATCCTTTTACTACTCTCTTCATCGGCATTTTCCACCCTACGACTCTTAGGAACATAAATACCCTTCAACTTAGCTGTAGCTTTCGGTATTTTAAAGTTATGTCCACTGACTTCTGTTTGGCTTAGTCTTACACTTCTCTTTGGGGAGAAAGAGGCATCGGTGGTAACGTCAATGAACATGGGTTTTCGTACTTGCAATTTCTCCCTATTACAATTCCTAAAGGAAGAATTAGAAATTTGCACATTTGGAGGGGATGGCATGGATTCCAACATAATATTATCAAATTGATCAGAAACAACAATAGATTGATCACCCTTGCCACAATTATATTTATCACCCTTACCATAATTATTTCCCCTCAAGTTCCAAGCCATTAAAAGAACATCAGACGGAAAACTATCACAAGCAATCCATATATCAACTGATTTCTTCCCAAAATACCGATTAAACATTTCCATCAAATCCTTGTCAATATTTAATGTAACGGATTTCATATTAAAATTGTATGCCAGTGTCGGGTGAGTTGGAAGAAGCATCCCATGCTTTTCTGCCTCATCGTACATGTCATTGATCACATCAATAAGTAAGCATCTATCAGTATCTTCTACCCTAACGTCAACTGAATCACCCCTAAAATGCATTTTCAGCAAAAGATTATCCATTCTGCAATTACCACAAAAGTCGTTTCAGACGTACACAAAATCACCATAGCGGATAAACACAAAAAAAAATCTAATTTTATAAAGGCAGCGTAATTAGAAAATAGTTAGGGCAAAAATTATAAGAGGCAATTAAATTAAAGACTTACATAGAGTAGATGAGAAGGATATTGCAGTATGTAAATGAACAAAGAAAGGGGAAACACGGTGGAGTAAGGAGGAAGTTGAAGGGACAAGGAAATATAGGGGTTATGAATTCTGATTAACCAAAGTCATGGGGAAGAAGGGTTTTAAATGAAAAGGGCACAATCAACATCCTAATCATCCTATTTACTAAGCCAACTCATCAATTAACAGACGTAATTGACGTCTTACAGGAAATTGGTCACGGTTCTGACTAATTATAGATTACAAGGGTATAAGTGGTGTTTTTAAAAAGGGAGGGGTACAACTAAGAAAAGTAAAAAACACAGGGGTACAAGTGAGAAAAACCCATAATTTTTTTGTAAAAAGGAAAATTGATAGAGAAGGGAGGCTTAATAGACAATAAATAGTACTCGTAAAAAAAAAAATAGTAGTCGTATAATACGGAGTACAATTTTCTTAACATCCTCTTAAAATATTTTTTCAACACCATGAATCCACCCCACCATTGACTACCATAAAAGAAAGAAACATGAACAACCAATCTCATTAACATGAATAAAAAGGTAGGCAAAACCAAAAATTTACACTAATGTTATTTGTGAATTGTAAGAGAAGTTGCTTTGATCCCGTATCGTCGGCAATCAATCCCCTTGGTTATTGAATGACACTAAGGCAGTCCTCATCTCTGAGGCTACCAGAAAAATCAAAACCCAGCCTATAACTTCTCCTAATAGGGGAAAAGCAATTCATAAGAACAAAGTACTGTAATCAATAATATAGGCAGAAAAGACCTAGACTTGCTAATATACAGTCTTGAAACAATCAACTCAATCAAAGTTAGCTTATGGCAGAATATTAAGTTATCGTAAATTCAACACGCATTAGCAACAACTCAAAATTATAATAGCTAAGTAACCCAACAAAAATGGCCAAATAATCGTTCTTATATGGAGTAGTAGTACTAAATGTAATTACCCATTAGAATAAACTAACATATCCATAAAATTAATTTGTTCATATATTTTATCAGAAATTAATGTATGAGACCATCTTGGACAATATATGAGACGGTCCTATATGTAAAAGGACATTTTATTTAGCATTAATGAATATTTTTTGTAAGCAAATGGACCATCTCATCGTGTAAGACCGTCTTATTGTATAGTTCTTTATCTTTTATTTAGAAGGAGCGATTAAAATTCTGCGGAAGCTTTCATATATAGGATTTGATCTTGTAGATAAATTATCGTCCTTGTAGGTGTTAAGTTGTCATAGCTGTTGTAAAAGTCGATGGCCGCCTAAAATCCGAATTGTGTTTCTTCAATCATGGATCATTAAGCAATTGGTAAATGATATGTATTCCAAGTTGTTGTAATCCACATAATCAATAATGAAATACGAAAAAACTAACACTTATTAGGTGACAATGTTCCTAAACTAAGAAATGATCAGATGTTTTATCCTCAAAGACTCACAGTACAAACGTCCGAAAAATCCCATATGAACATGCTTGCGAATCGTTTTTCCCACTTGTTTTGCATTTTCCATGGAGTTATGGATACTTTTCAAGTTTCAACAGTTATCTTTATACTGCAGTTCCATACAAAATATGTGAGGAGCAATTAACATTAAACTAAAATAAAATTGTGGGAAGCAGAGTATGTAGAATCATACAAAATAAAAATTCAAGGGCTAAATCGAGGGATTAAAGAAAATAAGGATTTGGCATGGCCTGGAGAAAATATACAATAGATATGTCAATAAAATTTCGGAAAGAATACAATAGATGAGTGATTTCAAACCAATAATATACACTTGTAATCCTGTTAAAACATAAGCAAATTAACAATGAACAATAAGCAGTAACTAATTCTAAACTTGATAAAAATCATAGGAAATAACTTACCTCTTGTGATTGTAATTTGTGATCTTTAATACCATAAGTCTGTTGTTAATTGCTTCATTAACCAATCAATTGTGGAATAATAGAAAGAGTCAACTCATAAGTACTCGTATGTAGATGATGGAGAGGAAAAGCATGAAGAGAAGGAGAATATATACTGCATATAACAATTAGGCCGGGTTAATGTAATGATAGAGAGGAAGAGCATGAACAGAAGGAGAATATTTACTGCGCTGTAAACAATCTATATCTATCTATCTATCTATATTCTATCTATCTATCTATCTATATAAAATTATAAAACAAGAACCACCCAACATAAAATTATACACGTGTCAGTCTATTGTTCTTCGACTTCCCGCCCAAGTCCCCCACTAAAAACCCTAAACTATTCATTGTGATTTTTCACCTCCAGTCGAAACTGAACAGCCCCTTTCCTCATCTTCCGTCGTTAAGCTATCTTTCATAGTTCCTCTCTAAGAACGACTAAGTTACATGAATTTCTCTAGCCATATATCTGAAGAACTGAAGAATATAGGTATACAATTACTTTCATGATTTCTCTTTGCTCAAATTCCGATCTTCAATTATTTGTGCGATATTTTCATAAAAGTTGATCTCCTTTTCACTCTTAAAGTATATATATGCACTAATATAGTCGATTTACTGCTGTTTTGAATTAATTTGATTTTATGTTTGGTGTATGATTTTATGTTGAAAAAACGCTCCTTACATTTCGAAATTGAGCGAAACTGGATATTTTAGATTATTGATGGTTTTAATGAATAACTATTGTGTAATGTTCTACCTTGAACATTCTAGAATTGTATTTGTTAATTTATTAGAAATAAACGTCTTATTTGACGATGCTTTGGTAAAATCTAAATTTTGCTAGCACTTTGATGCCAATGGTGTAGTGATTTAATTATCAATTTCACATGTGTTTAGGGTATTTTTAAAGTCCTAATTATGGTTCTGCATCATCAAAAAGAAGCCTGAAGCCTGCATTTCTGCCTCCCTCATCCGCCAAACAATTATCAACATATTTCATTTGTGTAAAGATCACACTTTCGGAAATAAAGAGGTAAATAGTTTCCGTCATGAGTAATTTTTAGGATTAGTATATTTCAGTTACTTACAGCTTTGTAACTATTAATTCTCCTACGAACTACTCTTGGGATTTTGATAACTAAACCTTGGTTTCGTCTTCCATTTTTATAAGTGAAGGAATACGTTAATTTAGTCTAATTATGTGTTTATGACTCTAACTTACAGATCATGAGTTTCACACTGGCTTTGTCTACTCACTCTTGAGGTACGTGGTCTGCTATACTCGATTTAAGTATCTGTCTTGTGAAATTCTGCAAGGTAATTAAGCTTTTACAGTTCTTTGTTGTCATAATAGTTGATATAACTTCATCTTTGGAAGGTTTTTTGTACTAAATTATTGAAAAGATAAATGATAGTGTACATGCATGTACTTTGAGGGTTCGTTTGGATTGAAGGAATTAGAGAGAAGAGGAGGGGAGGGAAAGGGAGGGATTTAATTTCCTTTGTTTGGATAAAAAATATGGGAGAAAGGAAATGGAAGGGGAGAGAAATGAGAGGACTTATTTTCCCTCCTATAGAACAAACTATAATCTTTCCAATGGTGGCAAGATTTGGAAAGAAAACATTATTTGGACTCTAATTATACCACCAACATCCTTCAATCCTCCATCCATTCTTCATCTCCCTCCTTCCTCCCCTTCCATTTCCCTTCATATTTTTTGTTATCCAAACACCCACATTTCATTTGCCCTCCCCTTCTCTCCCCTCCCTTCACCTCCCCTCACTCCCACTCCCCTCCCCTTCCCTCCTAAAATTGTATCCAAACGGACCCTGAATTTTTGATGATGGCACATAGTT
Source organism: Silene latifolia (assembly GCF_048544455.1). Taxonomy (NCBI): domain Eukaryota; kingdom Viridiplantae; phylum Streptophyta; class Magnoliopsida; order Caryophyllales; family Caryophyllaceae; genus Silene; species Silene latifolia. The sequence goes on from NC_133537.1 coordinate 324,775,559, forward strand.
AACAGGTTGGTACAAGAACCTGCATCTTTTCTGGTCATATCTACTACTCTGCATAGGTCTTTTGTTCTTTTTTTGGTATCATATTCTTTTTATTTATCTATTTTATTCCCAATTTTCAATATATTTGAGGGACAAAATTTTGCAGTGGTAAGAAACTAGAAAATACAGAGATATGAAAATCTTGTGTACTACTCAAACTTTCAGAAATTTTGTGTTTTCTGTAGTTTTTTTAATTATCTATGAATGTCATGCATATGTACTTCACTTATATATTTAAGGCTTTAAGCCTTTATTTTGTATCCATCCGCCACATCCAATGAGGCAGTAACTTTCTCAAAATGTTGTCCCTTATTTAACAACTTCCTCTTATTAGTGCGTCTTGCTTTAGACGGACCTTTTTGGCTGAAATAATAAGACGGGATTTTGTAACCATTTTACATTTAAATATGACCACTATTGAAAAACCAGTCACCATAAGCTGTAACACTGCCTATACCATTGTGGTTACATTTAACTATAAAATGGTCACATATGCCCGTCTGAAAAATAAGGCGAAAAATGTCCGTATGAAACAAGAATTTGTGTCCTCTTATTTATGCTATACAGTTTTTCTTTATCCAGTAATTCCAGGCAATCAAGCCTCGGAGATCAAAACTACCGGTGTTTGTTTCAACCATCTGATCTATTGTCATTTCACTGAACTCTTTTTCATCTATTCTCAAATAAAACTTTGGTTTCATGGCGCTAAAGTTATTGATCGTGTTGTGATTGTTGCTTATTTTCCCGGTTACCTTTATGACTAAACCTCTCACAAAACATCAATTAAACTACTCTATAATATACATAGGCTAATACAAGTTGTAATCATTTGATCTTTTTTTAAGCGGGAATAGTTATTACGTATGCTTTTGTATTGCAGCATCTTGCATATATTTAATGGAGTATCTAATTTTGTTTAGAAGCTATTATGTTTATGATGGTGTATGTAGTTATTAACTCTTCAAATACCTGAAAATATGGTTGTGAGAGATCGTTGTACCTTATTAGCTTGATAATGTACCAATTGTCATTTCATATGGCTTGATCTACTAAAGAATTGTTATTAATGAGATGTTTAGCATTGTTAATTATGACTAATATATTTTGAATTAATTTTAGGCTATTAATGAATTTACAGCTTCTTTTCTCGGAAATCTTTATATTCGCAGTTATCTTTACCTACTCTATAGTTGATCATTTGTAATCGCAAAGGATGCAACACCCATCAAGTGCAAATGAAATGAAGTCATAATTGTTGTTTAAATCGTTCCCATAAATTAGAATCATTTTTTTTTTTGACAAACGTCCATAAATTAGAATCATTTACTCTTGAGGATTGAATAATATGGAGGTATTGAAATTTTATTTGTCAAGTCCATAACTCTCATGTAATATAAATTATTAATATACGTATATTCAAACTAATATAATGTTTTAACTATAAGAACATGTTTTTTTATATATATTATTTATATATACCCGTGCAACTTTGCACGGGTCCTAAACTAGTTAGGGTTAGTGTAACGTTAGGCGGGAAATTTTTTGTTTGAGGAGCTGACATGTGTACAACTAATGTATAATGGTTCTTCTATTATACTTCACAAATTCTCGTTATAGACGGACACTATCCGTCTATACGTATAGACGGATACCATTTCCCTTCACAAAATACCCATTTGCCATAAAGTGAGAAGCACATGGGGGTGCCCCACCTTGTCCCCCTACCCATTTTATTAGAGGTCTTTACCCGTCTGTTCGCCCTACCCGTCTATAACAAGACCTATTGATTATACTTTTATATAGATAGATAGATATAGATATAGATTTTATATAGAATATAGATATAGATATAGATGGTGTATATGAGCATCCGCAAAGGAGAGAAACAACATTCCTTTTTGTCTTCTCTTTTCTCAAATGAGCATTCTTATTGATGCACTGACCTCTCCATTATTTGGGAATCCACTGTTTTTAGAGAAGGCCCCCCAAAAAAATAAGACAATTTGTGTTACTTTTGGAGATGATCTAAGTACTCCAATAATTTAACGTCGTAATTTGTTTAAGTTATAGCCTTTGTTCATTTGAATAGATATGATCTAAGTACTCCTATTCTCAGTCACGATAACATCTGAAAAGCAAGTGTCCTAGTCACGCCGACAACCCCTCATCCAACGCGCACCACTCTCACCTCTACTCACCACCCTCACCAGTATCCAATTCGCAACCGTGAACCACGGCTACATCCATCAACACACCACCCATCATAAACCCTAATTTCCAAATAAACATCGTTAAATTGAATTAAATTAAATTAAACTAAACTAAACATATTACTAATTGACAAGTAAACTAACTAATTCACTAATCGGATAACTATGATCCATCGTTCGATTCCTAGAAGCAATTAGTTTTGATTTTAGAGAAAAAATTACACATAAGAGTTAGTTTGTTTAGGTTTAGGTAAAATGAAGAGTTAGGTTCTGTTTGTTAAACAGCGGATTAATATTAGCAGAAGCAGATTTAGAAAGCAGATTTGATTAGCATAATGATTTAGCGGGTTTGACTAGCAGATTTATTTAGCAGAATTGTTTTAGAGGTGTTTGGTAATTGACAGCTTTAGATTACCAGATTGTTTAGATTATTTATAAAATGACAAATAAGGATATGAATAAATTATTTATTAAATATATAAAAGGAATGTTAGTATTTTTTAAGGGGGTAAATAAGACAATATTTTTTCTTTCCAATCCGCTAACCTAATCTTCTATATATCTATCTATCTATATTAATAAAGGAAGCTTTTTTCGAGCGATTATAGAGAGTCCAAGTTTGGCAAAACACCTAATCGAAATAAATAATGCTAAATAATTATAACTATATTAAAAAATAATATATCATATATACGGTATGACGTGAAGTTGATTACTAGCGATTATAGAGAGTCCAAGTTTGGCAAAACACCTAATCGAAATAAATAATGCTAAATAATTATAACTATATTAAAAAATAATATATCCTATATACGGTATGACGTGAAGTTGATTACAACTCTGTTATAAGTATTTGATTTGTTCGCGAACTACAATTGTATGAGAATAACAATACTAAATAAACCGAATTACCTAAATGTGCATGTATATATATCCTGTATTGTTTACCTAGCTTTTTTCGAGCGATTATAGAGAGTCCAAGTTTGGCAAAACACCTAATCGAAATAAATAATGCTAAATAATTATAACTATATTAAAAAATAATATATCCTATATACGGTATGACGTGAAGTTGATTACTACTCTGTTATAAGTATTTGATTTGTTCGCGAACTACAATTGTATGAGAATAACAATACTAAATAAACCCAATTACCTAAATGTGCATGTATATATATCCTGTATTGTTTACCTGATTCTTATTTCCTCATCTTTGTCGTTCTTTCTATTTTTATTTGTTTGTTCTCTAATTAACTGAGTAGCCTTTAATTTAGTTTTGCAGCTGATATGATTTTTTTTTATGGAATTAGATTGTTCGTTCCATCGGTGATATATGTTTTTGAAAGTAATTTGCGAACCTTAGGCTATTAAACTTACATGCTGCCATAGGACTCTGCGTGTTTACTGCTACGAAGAGTATCATATCAGATTTTTGTACTAAGTTTTGCTGATACTGAAATTAACTCCGTAGTTTTGCAGATGCGTGCTATGAAGGCATAAGAAGAGACGACTAAGAAGATTAGCAAGCTGCAAGCAAATCAACGACTTAAAAGAAAAGGCATGAAAAGGATATTTCAATATTAAATCAGGTTGTTGCTCAGTCCCTGAGCCATATTTTTCTATTGTTTTCTATTTCTATTAGCTTATTTGTAGATCATTAGAGTCTTTTGTTGAAAGGGTGCAAGAATTGAATCGATATGATCAAACGGAAATTTAAAGAGTGTTTATCTAATTTAAAAAGTTTTATGGTTTTATTTACAATCATATAAGTGAATTCCGATCCGCAGCGCGGTAAGGAACTTTTATTAGGCGGGACGCGTACATGTTTTCTGGTCGATTTGGTGGAGATAAAGCTATAAAGGTATCCAAAACGATGTTCTTACAAGTTATTTGTTGTATTTATTGATAATTTCATCGTAATGGTTATTTTCGGGTTTTGATCATTTTTTTTATCATATAAGCCCGAGCATGGTATCAAGGCAAATCCAGAGTTCCGTTGAGAAAATTGGAAGGTTGAAGATTGGACAAAGTACCCGAGCACTGTCACGGCAAAAGACGAGAAAGAGTATCGTCATTCAATACTTTTGTTGTGAGATTTTCTTTACGTGAAATAGAACCTCCAACTTTACAAATTATTCTAAATTTCTATACGGAGTATAAAATAAGATAATAGAGTTAGTATAATTATATGAATCTGCTAATAACGAGATTATAAGATTCATGAAATTGAGAATAATTTAAATTCACATATTAATACATCATACATCGTCTATGATTTAATTAGTATAAGTGCTAAGCGATGGGAATTACATAATACTCAAACACGTATAAGCGAGTATATGCTAAACGTGACAATATTGGAGCTTCTACAAGTTCAAAATACACAAAAATAATAGTTTTATGGCTTAAGATCACGTAAAGACCAATAATTCACATACGGACTACAACACTATTCGTAGTATATATTTCCGCTTTTGATCGTTATTCCTTAATTGAAGTACCTTCTTTTAACTGTTTGTGCTTTAGTTTGTTTGTTTAGTTTTTTTTTCCAGAAAGTTTTATCGTTATTTTCACGGACATTCAAAGAAAAAAAATGGTAATATAGACTATAAAATAGGTACAAATCAATCATGTTTAATGATAAACATGACAGTATGAAACATTTATTATGTAAATAGCTAAGTACGAAATTAAAGTGTTACTTTGGGTCATGATCAACAACAAATAGGTTACGGTAAACATAAGAAGGAGTACGGAAAAATGGTCTCTCACTAATTTAGTGAAATAGCGTCTCTCCTAAGTATTAATGTAATAATAACTATAGTAATTATAACGCTGAACGTGACATAACTATTTTTATTTTTCATCATTGTTATAATATATGCGAGTTTTATACTCTTTTTTTTTTTTTTTTTTTTTGATTAGGTAAGAAACCTAGGTTGATCCTCTAGGGTAGGATTAACCTATCTCATCCTTTCGAGTGAGGGAGGTAAGTGATAAGTAGCATTTTAGTTGTATTTTACCCCGCATTTATACCTTATTCCGACTCGATTTTGTGTGCTTAAATGTCTTAATAGCTCATTTATTTACTAATTTATAATAATTAGTCGCATTAGTTTATAATAAATAATTAATTGTATTTATGTATAATATTAGTATTATTATTATTATTATATTAATTTAATGTGCAGGCAAGGCGGGAAAGTGAGGCGGAAGAGCAAGACGGATTATGAGAAGAAATGGCGGAGGTGAAAATAAGCTAAGTCATGGAAAAATAAACTAAGTAAAGGAGCAGCTGCTAATTTCAGACGGTCTTTGCTGAGTTTTTACTACCACCTCCGGCCACCGTGGCAACCACCACTCACCACCACTGACCACCCTCCACTTCCAAAATCATATACCAACCACCCATGACCACCGTATGCCACCAAAACAGCCACCACGAACCCTTCTTCTACCCCTAGCCACAAAGATACAAATACAACCATTTCACGCACCCATCTTTCAACCATCACAACTACCACCTCCGGCCACCGTGGCAGCCACCCATCACCACCACTAACATCCTCCCACTTCCAAATTCATAACCCAACCTCCCATCACCACCATTGACCACCGTGGAAGCCACCACGACCTCCCCTATACCCTCCATCCATCGACATCAATAAATGCAATCAACAATCCCTTGTTTGTCTCTGCCGGCCAACCGGCAGCCGCCTTCCCTACCGGCAGCCACCAACACAACCATGCCAAAGAAGTAAAGTTCTCGCTGCCGGCCTAGCCACCGGCGGCCGGCCAACCGGCACGCAACACTTTCCCTTCTTCAAACCCGCATAAACACAGCTACCATGTTCTCTATGCCGGCTAACCGGCAGCCGCCATGCCGGCACCCACCACCAATGCATAAATTCATCCTCTTGCTTTAATGTTCTCGCTACCGGTGACCTCGACGGCCGCCGGCCTGCCGGCAGGGGCCCCTCTGCTCGTTTTTGTCCTTTGCTTCATTGTGTCGATGTTTTTGTTTTGTTTTGTCCATTGCTTTGTAGTACTCCGTATTATTATTATTATTATTATTATTATTATTATTATTATTATTATTATTATTATTATTATTATTATTATTATTATTATTATTATTATTATTATTAATCATTGTAATTAGTATTGTTATTAGTATTAGAATTATTATTATTATCATTGTTAGTAGTAGTAAGTTAATTAGTAGAGATGCTATATATACACTACTATTACACCACATTAAAACACACTACCAATTAGATAGAAAATCAGATTAGTTCATCCTCTCCTCTCAAATATTGTAACTCAAGAACCCTAATATTTCCTTTCTTATTTTCATTCAATAAAATTTGCAATCTTTCTTTAATTATTAGTTTAATTCTTCTTTTATTTATGCAAATTCTTCATCTCTCATTAGTATACAATTAGTATTTTGGGTGGTATTTGAAGATTATAAGAAATTCATTCTTCCATTATTATCCAAGATTGTTACTTTCCTCTTTGTTGGTACAATTCTCATCTTTTGTTTACATTATTTTCATTTGTTTACATTTCTTATGTTGTTTTATCATTATTCATCTAAAGTAGTAATCTTTATCATGTTTACAATGTTTACTTGTGTTTTGTTGCAATTTATTGTTGAATTCTCACCCATGAACATGTGTGAGTAGTCTTATCTAAGGTCATGGGGGGATTTGGGTAATTAAGGGGATGAATTTGGGTTGTTAACCTTTTGAATTGGGTGATTATGTGGTTTCTACTCTTAATGCATTTGAAGTGTTTGTGGAAATGCCTCAATGAAAATTGGACATTTTATTAACATGTTTGGCTTACCTTGGTGCATTGTGCTATTAGATGGTTATAGAAGTGTTTATAGGTGAGTTTTAATGAAAGTTAGAATATCTCTTTGATGCATTCGGTCCGTCTTGGTGCTCATGCTATTGGGTAGTCTTTATGCTTTATTTGTAGCTAGTTCATCTCGATCAAGTGACAACTTATTGAGGAGCTTAAGGTGACTAAGAAATTAGTCTTAAACCCTTGACCACTATTATTACCCTTCTCTTGTTAGACCTTGTTTCTCCCCCTAATTGCCCTTTGTGAACCCAAAGACCTTAGCCTTCCATCAATTGAATACAATCTCATTTAGTTTAATTTAACTTGTTTGCATCTTAGTTTTAGATAAATCAATATCTTATTTTTATTTGGCTAAACTAAAGACTTAAACAAACCTAGTATCTAACCCCGCCATCTTTGTGTTCGACACCCGAATAAATACTACTTTTATTTGGTTTTATAAATTGTTTTTGATAAAGGAAGCGACGACAAATCCTTATATCAAAATGGCGCCGTTGCCGGGGATGGCGTTAGGTTATGCTTAGTTAGTTAGAGTCTTAGGCTTAGTCTTAGTTACTTGTTGTTTGCTTGTTTGTGTAGTTTGTGTGCTTCTTGTAGAGTGTGTGTGATTTTTGCCTTACCCTAGTGTGTAAAAGCACTAGGAGTCTTACGGTTTGACAAGTTGTATGCCTAGGAGGAACCACCAAGCTTTGCTCTTTAACTCCGACCACGAAAGGCTTTTTAGAGCCTTAAGGAATAGGACCATTGCAAGGGTTATAACCTCTTCTCAAGCAACCATAAACCAAGCAAATCCACCCATCCAACCTCTCATTGAAAACACAACTCAACAAAAACCAAACATCACAATTGAGCCTTCATTAGAAAATCCATTTCACAACTTCCAATTTCCAAATAGCTCACCTCAAACACCACCTTCTCATATACCAAATCCACCACCACCACCACCACCACCAATGGCTTTACGTGACCATAACCGTCCTAACCACAATGATGCTTGTGACCCAATTAATTTTGGCACATTGGCTCCCAACAACTTTGAGATGCATCCCGCCCAAGTCGGGTTGATTGAGAAGGATTTGTTCGGGGGACATATTGAAGAGGATGCCAATGCTCACCTCCGAAAGTTTAAGAGGAAGGTTTCAATGATGAAAAAGAATGGGGTGTCCGAGGACACCTTGAGAATGATGTTGTTTCCGTTTTCATTGACGGGCAAAGCGGACCGATGGTTGAACATTCACCCACCGGATACTTTCACTACTTGGGATGCCTTGGCTAAATCATTCATGGCCAAATATTACCCTTCCTCAAAGACCGCGATGCTCCGTAATGAGATTCATACATTTCAACAAGAGGATGGGGAGTCTTTGGGTGAAGCTTGGGACCGTTATCAAGACTTGATAGCAAGTTGCCCCCACCATGGAATACCGGAATGGTACATCACTCAAACATTCTTCCAAACTTTGCTACCGAGGACCAAGGAGATGGTAAATGCCTCCGCGGGGGGAGGATTTGATCACTTGAGTGATGAAGAGGGCACGACATTGATCAAGAAAATGGTAGATTCGGAAGCAAACTATGGTTCTAGAGGAAACATGCTAAGAAGGAATGAGAAGTTTCCTAAGGAAAACTCCTCCAAGTCCGAGACAAATGTCAAGCTCGACTTACTCACAAAACAATTTGAGAAGTTTCAAACAAATCAAGTGCACCAAGCCGCAACCTCACATGGGGCACCCATGGAGGAAGTGGCTCAAGTCTCAAGTTGTGAACTTTGTGGAGGAAGTGGTCACACATATGACTTGTGTGCCAACAATTACAACAACTTTGATGGGAACAATGTGAAAGAGGTGAATGCTTTCCAAGCATTTAACAATTTTTCCAACCGTCCACTTAGACCCTCATTCAACAACAACCAAGGATCCAACCAAAACTTTGCCAACCAATCTCAAGCATATCAAGATTATAAGGGTAACCAAGGAAACCAAGGTAATCAAAACTTTTACCAAGGAAACCAAGGAAACCAAGCTAACCAAGGGTTTGGCCAAGGATTCAATCAATGGAACAACAGCAATGGGTTCAATCAAGGATACAACAATAATCAAAGGTACAACCAAGGGCAAAATCAAGGGTACCAAGGGAACAACCAAAATTCTAACTTTAAAGATCAAGGATATGGTTTTTCTCTTCCAATTTCCAACCAACCTTTCAACCAAGAGCCACCACCCCAAGCAAGCAATACCATGGGAGATGATAAATATGAAAACTTGGTGAAGTTGATAGGGGATTTGGCAAGTAATACCCAACAACAAATCAAGAGTCTTGAAGCTAAAGTGGCTTCCCAAGCTCTCATGAGTTCTCAAAAACCACCGGGTGTATTTCTAAGACAAGGGCAAAATCCAAGAGACCCTATGAAGGCAAAGGAAGTTAATGCTATCATGGTTGGAGTTGAAGAGGAAAGAGAAGAGTCATTTGATTTGCCGAGTCAAGAGGAGTTATCTTACACTACTCCCTTTTCTATGGCTATGGAAACATTCCAAGAAGTTGACCGTGAGCCCGAAAAAGAGAGCATAGAAGACTATGTGCTTGAGCAAATAATGACAATTCATGGTACAAGCTTGGATGTTGAAGTTGACCCGGGTAAGGGAGAGATGATTATGACTTCACCAACCACTATGAGTGAAGAATTTGTGCTTGAAGAAATTGTGAAATCACCAAATGTGATGGTAGAAGTTGAGAAGAGTCCGGAAGAAGAAGAGGTGGTCATGATGGAAGAACACTCTTTGGCCAAGCAAGAAGAAGTCATTTCTAGAAGAGTGGACATTAGTAGCCATGAGGTTGATGCCTCAAGTGAGAAGTGCAATGTGGTCAAATCTAAAGAAATCCCCATCAAACTTGATGACCCCGGGAGTTTCTCAATTCCATGTACCATTGGTGACCAAAAGGTGGATAGTGCTTTGTGTGACTTAGGGGCAAGTGTGAGTGTCATACCACTTGCCCTTGTGAAGAGGTTGAATATTTCAAGCCTAACCCACACTTCCATTACAATAAAACTTGTCGATGGAACAATCAAATCTCCAAATGGGATTCTCAAGGATATCATGGTTCAAGTTGGTAAGCTTTCAATTCCTACCGATTTTGTTGTATTGGACATCCCTATGGGAAGACGCTCTCGTGTCATTCTTGGTAGGCCATTCTTGGCCACGGGAGGAACAATCATAGATGTCAAAGAGGGACGATTGTCATTCAAAGTCGAGGAGGAAAAAGTTGAATTCAAGCTACCACATGCTTCAAAGAAAACCGTGGTTCAAAACACGTTTGCCGTGGAAACTTTAGAATTCCATGAGAATGAAGATGAGAACATGGAGCTCTTAATTTCTTGTGAGCCAAAAGTTGATGATGAGCCACCGGATAAGTTCTTTAAAGAAGAAGTGAATGCTAAAGATAAGTGTGGGGAAATGGGCAAGACTTGGGAAACCGAGTTCGATTCTAGCACCAATGCCCCTCCAAAATCAAAACCAAAAATTGAAAAGGGGAAACCCAAAAGATGGAGGAAAAGATCGAAAGGAAAGAGGGTATATGACCCTAGTGTTGACAAAGAGACTAAGGAAAAGCTTGAAGAAGAAATGAACCGAAAATGGCAAGAAGTTCAAGATGCCATGGGTAAGTTGCATGCTTTGATGATGAAGAACAAGGGTTCATGTGTTATTGATCCTTGTATTGAAGGTAGAAGGTTGGTGGGATCTAGGGATATTGATCCCGGTTGAATGAAGTCTTTGAATGAAGAGGTTTGGTGGAGTTACTTAAGAACCACCGCAATGTATATATTCTTCTCCTCTTTAATTAAGTTTTTACCACATTTTGCATTTAGTGACATGATTCGAAATGGAGCTAATCTAAATTAGCTCTCTTTACATTCATATAGTATAGTTGCATCATATTTCAATTCCGCATATAGAATAGATCATGCATTGCATACTTATTTGAAAATCACTAAAAATTTGAAAAATCAAAAATCAACAAAAACATGTATTTCATTTCCGAATTTCCTCCACACATTTATTTCCATTGGAAATATGTAAATAAATAAGTGTGGGGAGGAAATTCCATTTAAAAATACAAAAACATGTTATTTATTTTCAAATATTCAAAAAAATCCAAAAACATGTTCTTTAATTTCCAAAAATTCAAAAACCACCAAAAATATGTTGTTTATTTTTCCTATTCTCTCCCTATACTTAATTCCATTGAGGACAATGTAAATTTCAAGTGTGGGGAGGGAAATATCCTCTTTGTGAATATTGTCTATATTTGTACATATACATATATACTTGTAAATTTAAGAAAAAGCAAGAAAATGCCTAAAAATTGAAAAAATTCTGAAAAATACAAAAATATTGCATTGTATATATATGTTTGGCTAACCTTTGGCATATACATCGACCATTTGAGGCAAAAAGGAGCTACAAGTCGCTTGGTAAATTCGTTCTAATCTCTTACTCCTTAACCGTTCTTTCTTTTTGTATCTTGTATATTTGAAGGAGAATGGGATTTTGTGCCTTGGATGTTCCCTTGGGGAAATTGTGGATTATTGGTGTTGATGTGTTGCTAGGATTAGTCAAAATTGTTGCATGTTTACCTTATGTTCATTTCCATTTCTTGCATGCATTTGTTTCACATGTATATATGCGTTGTGTTTCCTTCTCATTGCATTGAGTTTGTATATAAATTTTTGAAAAAAATGTGGTCTAGGAAGGGAGCATGATACCCTCTATGATGAGTTATGTCTTGACTGTGCCTTCCCCCTCCCCATGGCTCACACCCGTGTCACATGGTTAGCATATGGAAAAAGGGCATGTCCACCAAGTTTTGGCCGCCTTGTGAGACCGAGAGGACCGTAGGCTAGACCTAGACCTCGACCTAGCTACTAAAATGTGAGGATTAGAGCCTCCTAGGGTCGGTGCATTCATACTCGACCCTGACTTAGGATTGTGAGTAGGTCTCCTCGCGAGACGTGTTATGTCTAGACGCATAAGTGTGTCATTCCGTCCTTAGGCCATGATTTGCATTTCATTTTTTGTGCACAAGTTATGAAATAAAATTTGTTATCACATGCATATGAACCTCACATAGCCAAACTGCCTTGTTTTGTCCCTTCCATTATCTCCCTTTTTGATTCACCCCCTTTGAGCCTCAACCTATTCATTTGGCAAACTCATTAAAATAGCTACATTCCATAACCACCCTTTCTTGATCAAGAATTGGTCGGTTTTGTAGTAATGTTGTAGGAGGTGATTTGGGTCATAGTGGTGGATAGTATACATATCCACTTGGGTCGGAGCTTGGTTTGCATTTGGCATTGTATATAATTAAGAGGTGTTGAAAAAGAAATGAAAAACAAAATAGAAAAGTGAAAAAGTTGTGAAAAATCCAAAAAGAATTAGTTGTGTTGTATATATACGTGTTAAGAAAAGAAAAAGGCAAGCAACACCCCTTCTCATCACTAAAAGGGGTAGAAAAAGCCGTTGCTAAATAAATGGGCAATTTGATGTTTTTCCAAAATGATTCGGGTTTACACAATTTTTGCAAGACTTGAGAAACCGAGTCTTTGTTAGGGTGTAGACGTTACCATTTGTTGAAATAAGAGGAGTACTTTCAAAGTTTTTCCAATTTGAGTTGGGTTTATGCAATTTTTGTATAGTTTTGGTGATCCATGCTATGTTAGGGCGTAGACGTGTCTCATGTGTTGCAATAAGAAATGGATGTGATGTGTCGGCAATTCTTGATTTGAACTCCACATGTCCAAACGGTGCTTGCACCAATCCCGTTTCGTCCTACTCCTTAGCCCCGTTACAACCCTTATTTCATGGCTTGTGCATTGTACTTTTTGCATCTCATTTGGACGTAGGACGATCTTACACATTGGATTGCGGACACGTTCTCACGAGTCGTAGTAGGAGAGTGTTTGGCTACTTTTTGTACAAAAACACCCGGTCTTTAAATGAGTGACGAGTGAAATCCGTGAGGTTGTCGATGGTCTAAGTCCCCTTAGCCATGGGTCTCTTTTGGTTGAACCTTGCGCGTGTCGTGTCATTCTTGGAGGACTAGCCTTGCTTCCCCTTTTCCCCGCTTTAGAATGTGTTTCTTTGGCTTTTGTGAACATATCTGGGTTGCTTGGGCCACGTTTACGGAGTTGGCACCTCGTTGAGGTTTTTGAGACGGTTTCACCTAACCTAGACCTTTCAATTTTGAAGCAAAACGGCCGCTTAGATGAGGAAAGCGGTTTGACTTTTTGATTGATGCATCTTATGATTGATTACGTGCTTAAATGTTGGATGTGTCAAAAGTTTTCCGCAAGCCCCCACTTGCCTTGCATCGGAATGCATACCTCATTGTGCTTCGGTGTGAGTTGAAGGGACGGAGAAGGCCCGTTAATTGCCTTTCATCGGATATTATTAGTTTATCTAGTCTTTTATATTATGGGTCTCTGTTTAGTTTTAATGAGCTTACTCGAGGACGAGTAAAGTTTAAGTGTGGGGAGATTTGATAAGTAGCATTTTAGTTGTATTTTACCCTGCATTTATACCTTATTCCGACTCGATTTTGTGTGCTTAAATGTCTTAATAGCTCATTTATTTACTAATTTATAATAATTAGTCGCATTAGTTTATAATAAATAATTAATTGTATTTATGTATAATATTAGTATTATTATTATTATTATATTAATTTAATGTGCAGGCAAGACGGGAAAGTGAGGCGGAAGAGCAAGACGGGATTATGAGAAGAAATGGCGGAGGTGAAAATAAGCTAAGTCATGGAAAAATAAACTAAGTAAAGGAGCAGCTGCTAATTTCAGACGGTCTTTGCTGAGTTTTTACTACCACCTCTGGCCACCGTGGCAACCACCACTCACCACCACTGACCACCCTCCACTTCCAACATCATATACCAACCACCCATGACCACCGTATGCCACCAAAACAGCCACCACGAACCCTTCTTCTACCCCTAGCCACAAAGATACAAATACAACCATTTCACGCACCCATCTTTCAACCATCACAACTACCACCTCCGGCCACCGTGGCAGCCACCCATCACCACCACTAACATCCTCCCACTTCCAAATTCATAACCCAACCTCCCATCACCACCATTGACCACCGTGGAAGCCACCACAACCTCCCCTATACCCTCCATCCATCGACATCAATAAATGCAATCAACAATCCCTTGTTTGTCTATGCCGGCCAACCGGCAGCCACCAACACAACCATGCCCAAGAAGTAAAGTTCTCGCTGCCGGCCTAGCCACCGGCGGCCGGCCAACCGGCACGCAACACTTTCCCTTCTTCAAACCCGCATAAACACGCTTTCTGACTACCATGTTCTCTATCTTCGCTAACCGGCAGCCGCCATGCCGACACCCACCACCAATGCATAAATTCATCCTCTTGCTTTAATGTTCTCGCTACCGGTGACCTCGACGGCCGCCGGCCTTCCGGCAGGGGCCCCTCTGCTCGTTTTTGTCCTTTGCTTCATTGTGTCGATGTTTTTGTTTTGTTTTGTCCATTGCTTTGTAGTACTCCGTATTATTATTATTATTATTATTATTATTATTATTATTATTATTATTATTATTATTATTAATCATTGTAATTAGTATTGTTATTAGTATTAGAATTATTATTATTATCATTGTTAGTAGTAGTAAGTTAATTAGTAGAGATGCTATATATACACTACTATTACACCACATTAAAACACACTACCAATTAGATAGAAAATTAGATTAGTTCATCCTCTCCTCTCAAATATTGTAACTCAAGAACCCTAATATTTCCTTTCTTATTTTCATTCAATAAAATTTGCAATCTTTCTTTAATTATTAGTTTAATTCTTCTTTTATTTATGCAAATTCTTCATCTCTCATTAGTATACAATTAGTATTTTGGGTGGTATTTGAAGATTAGAAGAAATTCATTCTTCCATTATTATCCAAGATTGTTACTTTCCACTTTGTTGGTACAATTCTCATCTTTTGTTTACATTATTTTCATTTGTTTACATTTCTTATGTTGTTTTATCATTATTCATCTAAAGTAGTAATCTTTATCATGTTTACAATGTTTACTTGTGTTTTGTTGCAATTTATTGTTGAATTCTCACCCATGAACATGTGTGAGTAGTCTTATCTAAGGTCATGGGGGGATTTGGGTAATTAAGGGGATGAATTTGGGTTGTTAACCTTTTGAATTGGGTGATTATGTGGTTTCTACTCTTAATGCATTTGAAGTGTTTGTGGAAATGCCTCAATGAAAATTGGACATTTTATTAACATGTTTGGCTTACCTTGGTGCATTGTGCTATTAGATGGTTATAGAAGTGTTTATAGATGAGTTTTAATGAAAGTTAGAACATCTCTTTGATGCATTCGGTCCGTCTTGGTGCTCATGCTATTGGGTAGTCTTTATGCTTTATTTGTAGCTAGTTCATCTCGATCAAGTGACAACTTATTGAGGAGCTTAAGGTGACTAAGAAATTAGTCTTAAACCCTTGACCACTATTATTACCCTTCTCTTGTTAGACCTTGTTTCTCCCCCTAATTGCCCTTTGTGAACCCAAAGACCTTAGCCTTCCATCAATTGAATACAATCCCATTTAGTTTAATTTAACTTGTTTGCATCTTAGTTTTAGATAAATCAACATCTTATGAGTGTCAAATTGTGAGTTGAAGGGGCGTTGAGTGCGCTAATACTCGATCGGCTTAAGTAGTAGTTTAGTTGAGTGATGCTTATATTGTGCATCCACTCTCCATATCTATCGTAATAATGCCTTGTACATTGATTTTGGACTTACTCGAGGACGAGTAAGGTTTAAGTGTGGGTAGGTTGATATGCGACTTATTTACACCTCATTTCCCTCTTTCTTTTACGCATTCCGGCTAATAACGAGTCGGTTTCGTGTGCCTTTCCTTGCATTTGTGCCCGATCCCCGTACTTGTTATTTTGTGTATCCTTTTGTAGGAACCGAGTCGAGTATGGAGGAATTGGGGCAAGAAAGGCATTCTAATGCCTTTACATGAAGAAAAGGGAGATGAAGGATTATGAGGACAATCCTCTGCCGACAAGCCGGCAGCCGGCCCACCGGCAGGGGATGTGGCTTTGAGGAGAAAAAAGAGGAAACAAGCTGAGAAGATGTTCTCTGCCGGCAGGCCGGCAGCCGGCCCACCGGCAGGGAACACAAGTCCATACTTAGGCAATTTTTGAAGGAGTTTTTGGGCAAAAGATGTGAGAACGCGCTGCCGGCACAGGCAGCCGGGCAACCGGCAGAGGGCAACTCTTATGAAGAAATTGAAGAAAATTTCAAGATGAAGAATTCTCTGCCGGCAGGCCGGCAGCCGGCAGCCAGCAGGGGATTACACAACCTTTATTTCTCTCAGTTTTTGAAGAACGCGCTGCCGGCACAAGAGGCCGGCAGCCGGCCCGCCGGCACAGGGACACGCAGCACGCAAAATGGGCTTTTTCTCCATTCCTCCCTTAATCCTATGATAGCCTATAAATACCCCCTCCTTAAACCCTTTGTACACACAACCCTAGATCTGAAAACTTTCCACATTTTGCCTTAATCTTTCCTTAATCAAGCCTTAATCTTTCCTTAATAATTAGCAATTACTTAGTGAAATTAGTAAGCATTAGTAAGTATCAATTGTTTACACTTGGTTTTGAAGATTGTATTTGGGATTTTGAAGGGTTTTCCTTCTTATTATTCAATCAAGCATTCATCTTTCTTTGTGTTGGTATAATTCCTCTCCTTTCCTTTACTTGTTTATCATTTGTTTACATTTCCCTTGTCTTTTATTATTGTCATAACAATCATCATGTCTCTTCTTTGTGTTATTTGCTTTCCTTCTCTATTTAGCATAATTTCCCTTAATATGAGTGAGTAGATACCTTCTAGGGTTTAGGGGGAGTCTTTATGGAATTTATGGGCATGATTGTTTGAATATTTTGGTCTTTGGTGAATTGGTTATCCTTCTTGTTCATGCACACAAGGTGTTTGTTGAATCGCTCAAGTGAAAGCTTTTGCCTTTCTTTCATTATTGCTTAATTCTCCCATTGAATGAAAGTTTGTGGGGGTCTTGTTGTATGTTTAAGAGAAGTGTCATACTTAATGAGAATTAGTTGTCACCTTTGAGATAATCAAGACATTGATTTTATATCTTGGGATAAACTCTCACCATCGACCTCTTGATTTATCATGTTTGCCCTTGAACCATTTAGATGACCCCGAAAGCCCTAGCTTTTAAATTAATCGTATTCATTTTCATCAACTTGCTTGTTCATTTGCTCTAGTATTTAGAACCAAAACCTCTTCTTTTAGTATTGATTAAACTTGACTCTTAATCGAATTTAGTAGCAACCCCCGCCGTCCTTGTGTTCGACCCCGACCAAATACTACGCTTTTTCGGGTTTTACAAATTGTTTTGATATAGGGAGTAGACGACAAATTTCCTACTATCAGTAAGTTGAAACCACCGGCTATCAAACCACCTCGAAAGAGTTGGACATGAATAACTTTTATGAATAACTTAAGACAACGCGATATGACACCTTTTTGTGGTACACTTTTATTAGTTTATGACAATCTCAAACTAATATAAAAAAAAAAACTTAATAGTTTATTGTTAAAAATGAAATATGCGAAATATGTTTATATGTTTTTTGTCGCATATGGTTAGGAAATTACCATATGGTTGTTTATCTTTTTCAATTGAAGTAAGTATAATTAAGATAGTTATGAACGATTCTACCAAGTAGCACGTCATACGTATAAATCGTTCTCGAAATTAAGAAATTAATAACGTTTTAGGTATAACTATTAAAAAAATTCTAACAAGCGGCCCGTGCATCGCACGGGCATTAAATCTAGTATCTATCTATATATATATATAAAAGAGAGTTTTTTCGAGCGATTATAGAGCGTCCACATCATCAAAAATTAATTTAGGAAAGTTTTATAAATAATATTTTCCACATAAAAAATAAAGTGGAGAATCTTTTAATTATTATAATATCTATATTTCCTATTTATATTCATGAGAAGTTTCTAATTTTTATATAAAAACTTTGACATTTCATTTGGCAAAAAAAGTTCTTATAAAAATTATGAAGATAATATAATTAGATTCGTGGTAAAAAATGTTTTCATTAGAGTATAAATTTCATATGATTTGCACATACGAGTATTAAAGATGGTGTACTTCTTTTAATATGTTATATGTCCCACATTGAAAAACAATGTTAGTGTGATGATTATAATACGTATAAATTATAGAATTGTCTCACATCGAAAGATTAACATAAGGTGGGTGATCCTATGATTATAAATAGGAGTCATCATTGGAATCTATATAACAACCAAAAACCTTTTGAGTCTCTTCAGTATTGTTTTGGAGAGCTCTTAAGAGTTTATATCATTATCTTCACAGTATGATATATTAATATTTTTTCTATATTTCTATATTATGTATTATATTCAAATGATGTTTATAATCTTTATATAAAAACTTATACATCTCATTTGCCAAAAAAATTATTAGTAAAAAAAACGTACGAATATTAATAAATTGTACTCCCTCCATTCAAAACCAAATACAACATTTTCATTTACACACTTGCCAAGACACAAATTACAACGTAAATATCTTTAAGTTTACATTATAAAAAAATTAAAAATTTGATATTCTCATTGTACTTTATAGGTGAAGCAAATAAGATCCCACATGACCATATTTTGTCTTACGTATTGCAAGGAATAATCATAAAGATTCTATTCGTTCATGAATAGTGTAAAAAAAAGGAATGTTGTATTTGGTCTTGAATCGAGGGAGTATAGTATTTGCTCATTATTATTAACCCGAGTTAGATGTCGAATTAGGTGCGAAAAAGATGGTGTATTTCTAAGTATGTTATTTGTCCCACATTGAAAAATATGTTGGTGTGGTGAATATATTACGTATAAATAATAAAATTGTCCCACATCGAAAGTTTAGCATAAGGTGGGTGATCATATGATTATAAATACAAGAAATCCTTAGAACCTAAATACCAACCCAAAAACTTCTGAGTATCTTAAGCATTGTCTTGGAGAGCTCTTAAGAGTTTATATCATTATCTTCACGATATGATATATATATTTTTTATATTATGTCTAACAAATTAAAGTAACATAATTTTTTTTTGAAAAATTATATAATTAGATTCGTGTTAAATAAATGCTAACATTAGAATATAGTATCATATTATTTGCACATATTTTAATTACGATAGAAGTTAAAAAAATATACTATACGAATATTAATAAATAGTATAGTATTTTCTTCTTATTATTATTAAACTGGGTTAGATGTCGAATTAGGTGCCAAAAAGATAGTGTATTTCTAAGGGCTTGTTTGGTTGCCCATTAAAATCATGGGATTTTAAAGTTCCTAGGAAGTGTAAAACCATGATGTTGTTTGGTTGCCAAAATCATGGGAAGTAGAACTTCCCACATGAATCTACTTCCTCCATTATGTGGGAAGTCACTCACCAAGCCCCCCCTTGGTCATTGGAACTTCCCACATGAATTAACTTCCCACATGCAAACCAAACACTTTTTGGGAATTCACATGAATTGGAAATTCATGTGAACTTGAAGTTCCCGGGAATTTTAGTTCCCTTATGTCAACCAAACAAGTCCTAAGTATATTGTTTTCCTACATTGAAAAATGATGTAAGTGTGGTAAATATACTACATATAAATAGTTGAATTGTCCCACATTAGAAGATTATCATGAGGTGACGTATCACATGATTATAAATATGAGTCATATTTGAAACTTAGGGGTATCAACCAAAAATCTTTTGAATCGCTTGAAAATTATCTTATAAGAGTTTGTATTAGCGGCAAACCTTAGTTACAACAATACTATACAGATATTAATCACGTAGATATTTATAAAAGCGATTATATATTACTATATTAGTGATACTATATTATTTATTTTAAGACAATCGATAGTATAATAACTTTATTTAAGACAAAATCATAATTAAAAAATAAAATGGATGCTAAATATACATAAATTGGTTATTAATGTGTCATATAATGATAATCTCGGCAATAAAATAGAAAATTTATGAATTATAATACAATCAAGTGTTGCATAAAAAGATCTTGAATCAACAAACAAATCAATAATGAGCTTTTTTACTTTGATAAATAGTAGAATTAAATATTTTTAACTTTCAAATATAGGTAATTATTATGCCTCATTACATTTGAGTAACTAAAACATATCATAATTTTTAACCAATAATCAAAATCGCACCAGAAAAAGAAAACATTTTGCATTTGTTTATACATTTGATTGCTCCCTCAATTACACCTTAAAAGTCGTGTTAGGAAAAAAAATGTAATTTAAATCATATCATTTGTACATATTTTAATTATGACAAAAAATGGAAAAAAAACGTACGAATATAAATAGATAGTATAATATTTTCTCATTATTAAATCGGGTTGGATATCGAAATAGGTGCAAAAAAGATGGTGTACTTTTTCGTGTGTTATTTATCCCACATTGAAAAATAACGTAGGTGTGGTAAATATACTACATTTAAATAGTTGAATTGTCCACATCAGAAAATTATCATAAGGTGGGTGATGTTAAAAATTAATTTAGGAAAGTATCATAAATAATATTTTTTTGATGTAAAAAATAAAGTGAGAATCTTTTAATTATTATAATATTTATTTCCTATATTATATTCAAGTGATGTTTCTAATTTTTATATAAAAAAATTTTACATTTCATTTGGAAAAAAATATCATTAAGAAAATTATGAAAATAACATAATTTGATTCGTGCTAAAAATGATATCATTAGCGTGTAGATTTCATATAATTTGTACATATATAAAATTGTGTACTTCTTAGTATGTTGTTATATGTCTCACATTGAAAAATAATGCAGGATTATATAAAAATAATAGAATTGTCCCACATCGAAAGATTAACATAAGATTAGTGGTCTTATGATTATAAATATTAGGCATCCTTGGAACTTAGGTATCAACCAACATCATTTGCATCTCTTAAATAAGATGTGTTGACTTTTGATCATATCTAAATAAATGATTAGACATAAGATGTAAATATTAAGACCTTATAACCATTTTTTTTTGCTAAGCTAATTACCCCGTTGCAACGCACGGGCATCCAAACTAGTATATATATAAAAGAGAGTTTTTTCGAGCGATCTGAGAGCGTCCACATCATCAAAAATCAATTTAGGAAAGTATAATTTTTGATGTAAAAAATAAAGTGGAAAATCTTTTAATTATTATAATATGTATATTTCCTAAATTATATTCAAGTGATATTTCCAATTTTTATATCAAACTTTTACATTTCATTTGGCAAAAAAATATTGTTAAAAAAATTATGAAAATAATATAATTAGCTTTATGTTAAAAAATGCTATCATTAGAGTATAAATTTCATATTATTTGCACATATTAAAGATGGTGTACTTCTTAATACGTAAAATTGTGTACTTTTTAGTATGTTTTGTCCCACATTGGAAAATTAGTAGGTGTGGTGAATATACTACATATAAATAGTAGAATTGTCTCACACCGAAATATTAGTATAAGGTGATGTGATCCTATGATTATAAATAAGATGCATATTTGGAACTTATGTATCAACCCAAAATTTTTTGAGTCTCATAAATATTGTTTTAAAGAGCTCTTAAGATTTTTTATCATTATCTACGATATGATATAAAAAATAAAGTGGAAATCGTTGGGAACTACCACTACAAAAAGAATTAGCCATAGCTACAGAAATTTTGCGATGGAATGATAATCCATCGGTAATTACTACTTTGCGATGGATTTTGCGATGACCTCATTTATTTGCGATGGAATTTGCTACGACCATTAGTTGGCGTGTGAAAATTCCTGGGTGCCTAATTGTTGCAACGGAATTTGCGATGGACTACTTTTGGTTGCGATGGACTACTTTTGGTTGCGACGGAATTTGCGATGGACACCTTTAATTAAGATTCCATCTATCTAATTAAAAAGCGCGATTAGTAATAATAAAAGGCATAAATTGTCTAATTCCGTCGCAAAATTACACAAACCATTGCAAGGAAAAATTAAAACCCCTCATCCCTAACTCGACATAACAAAAACCCCAAATCAAACCAAACCCCCATTCCCTTGCTCATCCATAGTTCGCCCACCGCAGGTTCCTGTATCATCGTCCGCCGCCATCGTCTTCAGCTGTGATCCTCCACCATCCTTTTCGATCCGCCGTAAATTGTACGCTGCTATTCTTAATATTCGTTAAGGGTTTGTCTTGATTTTTTGTGTTGTTTGTTTTTGGAGGGTCGTTTACACTTTCAATTTAAACAAATACTACCTATTTTGTTAACTAATTAGGGTTTCATATATTGATAATTGGTGAAATCAGGCAAAATATTCTAGATTGATATTTATTTTGTTAACTAATTAGGGTTTCATCTTTTCGAGATTCAAGTGTTGATGGTGTGGAGAACGAGCAATCTGGGATTATTCTTCAATCAGTCTAACCATTTCAGTTTTTGAGAGGTTTGATTACCCTATTTACTCCTAAGTCTCGCCCATTTGCTTCTTTTACCTTTTTTTTTTTGTATTGAATTGTGATTACCATTTTTTATCCGTATCAAACTTTATGGGTCATCGTTTTACGTGGAGTATAATGGTTCAGAACTTCGGATTATCTTTCGTCATCGTTTTACATGGACTATTATTGCTTTTAGATAATCAATTAATACCGACACGACTCATCTATTCTGGCATTTTTGTTAATGTATGCTACGGTGAATTTAGCTCTGCCTCTGTTTAATGATATGTATATCTATTGTGCAAACGAAATTTTCACATTGAACTCCTTTTAAAGCATAAATGCACCATCGTTCTCTAACATTAAATAAATTCTCTAATTTTTTAATTATAAATCAAAAGCGCAGGGCAGAGATGTTAGACTTACATATTACTCCGTAGAAGTTACTGAAAATATAATGAATGTGCATAATAGTTGTACCAAGTCCCCGATTAAACGCTAAAATTGTGTTTTGGAAGCCGACTTTATGTTTTCATATCAGCAAGTGCTGATATTCTGGTGCAATATTCATACTTATCGAACACAAATACTAAGCCACTTTTAATGTTTACTGCTTTACTTTTGGTAACACATACATAAAAGCCATGGGTCTCTTACACCGTTTGTAGTTTGTACTCCCTCTGTTCAAATGATAATAAAGGAAGTGTAAATATATCACTGGAACGGAGGGAGTACCCCCTTACTCTTAGCTTCCCGTTAAAAAAGAGAACTTTGTATTATATCCATAAAACTCGGGCTTACCTAAATTTTCAAATAAGTATCATATTTTCAAGCTCAACTTTTAAACACACACGGCTTATTAAGTTGTTGTAGCCTTTTAGCTTTAACAAACAATGCTTTCAGTTCTGATAATGTATCCACATTTTCTTCGAATCCATTATGAACAAATATGCATTTATCTATTCTTATATTTCGTTTTGTTTAACTAATTTATAGCTAATTATGTTTCGTGGTGAGTGTTAATAACTGACCCTAAGGATATGAGTTTTACAATGCCTAAAGAAAAGACAACTTAATTAATGAATGTGATTACATTTTATTTTTGGATCAAGTGGAATAATTAGTAGGCTTTGTATCAATGTTGATCCCTGTATTTTTAAGTAGCATGTGTATTCATGTTAGTCCTTCTCCCTGTTTTTTTTTTTCTTTGAGTTTGAGTATTATGAAGTGCTTTGTAATACCACTTTGTGTTTAATTACATGGGAAGGTTGTTCAAGTTTATTTTTCATTTGTCTCTATTTTGTTTAAAAATGGTTTAAATAAGCTGTAAAAGTTGCAAAATCCAGAACGACAAGGTCAATTCATGTCTGATTTGAGCCTCACCTACAATCTGGGGTGGTTGTTCTTTGCCAGTAAGGGTGATTAATTTAGTACGTATATTGTTTATTTCTCTTATTAGTATCATAATTTAATCATATTTCCTTCCCTTTTCTTAAAATAATTTGGAAATCTTTTATATATGATGATGTTATTTCATACGAGTTTCATAGATTCGTTGCTTTGATTAGTATCATAGATAGATGTTATTTCCCTTGAACATTACTCATCATTATCCTGAGTTTGGCTATAATTGTCTCTGAATAAATTTCTGGAGTGAATATATGTGACATAAACTACTACATATATGCACAAAAACTTGGGGACAAGGTGAAGAAGAAAAAAAACTATGAAACATAAGATCAAAACAAATGAGCAGTGAACGGAGAAAGACTCATGACTCATCTACTGAGAAATTAAGGGCGGTTCAATGTCTCAATGTGTGAAGATTACCAACTATTTGATAGACAGACCTTTGGCTTTTTCATATCTGTTTTTCCCATTTTCTTTCACTCTTATCCTTCTCTTGAAACCCTTGCGAAGTTATTTTGAACTGATCTAAAGATAGTCGAGCTAAGTAAAGATCGATAGTACTCAAAGTTGGAGTAATAAACGGGTACCAATTACAAAGTGTCACGGCTGTTTGTTTTTTTTTTTAAAAAAAGGAACAAAAAAAAGGCCATATTTTTAAGAGTATTATTAAACTAATCGCTTTTGTATTCTTACATTCATGAAATTCTAAAGTATACGACTGAACTCCATATTTATTCTCCAATGTAACCAACCTTAGCTTTAATGTGTTAGCTCTCTTCCTCTCTGAACACCTCTCTTCGATATTTCTCATCAATTCACACAACATAAAACTCCAATATGATAGCCGTCAAAGACAACTATTAACATTTAACAACCACCTTAATCATAAAGTAATGTTGTTCGGTTCATAGATTATTAGGTAGCTTCATAGATGATACTTTCGTGGAGGTTTAAAGAAATGTAGAACACATGATATTATAACTATAATTTTTTTTAATGTTGATTAACATATTAGTGTATGTCACCTATATATTGCCCGTGCAACTTTGCACGGGTCCTAAACTAGTATGCTAGTAGGAGCAGCATATTGCAAAATAGCATATTGGACCCCAATATGTTATTTCAATATGCCATTAACCAAACGCTCTAAATAGCATATTTGTAAGTCAAACATGCTAAACCTCTCCAATATGCTGAAATTTGGCCAATATGCCATTTACCAAACAGAGCCTTAGTTTGTTTAGGTTTAGGTAAAAGGGTATGATGTGGAAAATTAATGAAAAAGTGTGTATGAAAGAGTAAAATTCGTATGTGAAATTTTAAAATATGTGAAAATTTATGAGTATACCGCCTTCAAAAAAATTTATGAGTATACAAGTTTAGAGTAGTTTTCTTTAATTAAAAAAAATTTTTAAGGCTAAATGGACACCAATACTAAGAAGTAAAGAACTAGTGTAGTTCCCGTGCTATAGCACGATACTTTTTAGATTTATTTTATAAAGAGATATCATCAATTAAATTATTAGCATAAATGAAGTATACTTTTAATTTAATGTTATAATCTACATATAATATTAATAAGAGGTTAAAAAAAAGTTTACTACCATACGAAGACATTTTAAGTTAAGTTATTTTTTTACTATTAAAAATAACACAATAACTTTATACCGTTACATGCAACTAATTTATGAATAATTATTAAGTTAGTTGTATAACTTTATTAAAACGCGTATTGACCTTTAAAAGCAAAAAAACTATTCCTCGCGTCGAAAAAGACGATTTACGAATTATTAAAATAATATTTTCACTTTTTTATTTCTAATAGAAAATACATAAGTGTTTTTACATCCTTCAAAAAATAGTCCATATTACTAAGACAAAAATTTACATAATAAATAACCGATAATTTCTTACAAAAGAGGTAAAATATAAATATAAATTTATACGAAATCAAGTTCACTCATCTAGCTTATAATATGACATGTAGAGTCCAAAAGTATTGATTAAAATAACTTTTACTTTGATAGATGAGATAGAATAAGTGGGCTACGTATAAGGTCCACAATTTACAATCCATTTAGTAGTATCCAAAGAAATATGCCCAATTAAGAAGAAGTTTCTTTAGGGGGGAAAACTAAGATAATTTTTATTCTCTTAGTAGTAGGGGATTTGTAAACAGTAACTCTCCTATAGGACCGTCCTATGCTATAGGACGGGCCCAATTAATGAGTTAGCCCAACAAAAAATCAAAATAAAATAAAATATGCTACAAACCTCTTGAATACAATACAAATCCAATCTTTGACATCAACTACCATAAACCTTACGCTTTCCAATTTCCACCACCTCCGCACTCCACCTTCCTATCACAACGATCCCCTCCGCAACGCCTTCTGCCTACCGATCAATTGCACAAAATGAAGAAGAACGCCGACGGCTAGGTTTGACGTTTTCTATCAAAAGCTCAATAATTAGGTTTGGAATTTAATTTTGAAACTCCAGATTTTAATATTAAAATTCAGCATTTCCAAGCTCTAACTTTTGTTTAACTTGAAATATTTTGGGTTTTATGTTGGAACCAAGAACTTTAAGTTTAAAACTGAATTTAAATTGACCCAAAATCTTTATCTAAGAGTTTAATCTTCAAAACTCATACTTTTAACTTGAAAACTTCATATAGTATAATGAAAACTTAAGTTTTTTAGGTTTTTAATTCTTGTTGTTAGCCTAGACTTTTACTTTATTATTGTACAAAAATATGGTTTTAGTGTTTGGTAACTTAAGTAAAAAATTATGGACTATAGCTGTCGATTAACGCTACCCGACCATACGAATTAGGTAAGGTGGGGGCTTAGTTTAAAAAAGCGCGCCTCAGGCGCGCCTAGGCGCGAGGCGAGGGTAGGCGATGATGCTAGGGCATTACAGCAACTAGGCGAGTCTGTGTTCAAAAGGCCCTAAAAGGCGAGCGCCTCAAGGTGATGCCCTAGGCGCAAAAAGGCGCGCCTTCTTAACTGGAGGCGCTGACAAGCTTTGTTTCATAAATAGTCACATGTCAAGCACATACGCTAACTCCTTTTTAATAAAGTTTTATTTTATTACAAAATAACACTCTTTTAACCCTAATTTTTTAGAAGTACAACCTAATCAGCGTTTACTTCTTTCAATTTTCTACTGCAAGTTTCTCTTTTTCTTCTTCTTCACATTTTTTTAAATCTCTTGCTTTTTCTTTGTTATTAAGCATCCGTTTCCTTTCATGTTTTCTTTCTTATAATTTCAGTTCCCCCTCTTCTTCTCTCCTTGCTTATATACTTGTTAATTCCTCTACCGACTTTCTCTCTCTCGCACGCTTGTAATTTTAATTGCTCTCTTATCTTTTCATTTTTTAACTTCTAGAGTAGTTTGCCTTTATGTTTTTGCCTTATGTGCTGTTTTGGATACAATGGTTAATTAGGTACAAGTATTTAACGCTTAATTTAACGAATGATATGTGATATAGAACGTAATTTTCTTCCCTTTAATATATTTATGATGTGAATCTATGTTTTTAGTGATGCTTAGTGTGTAGAATTAGTTTAGAGGCTCATACAAAAAAAGATGCGCCTCGCGTTCAAAAGGCGTGCGCATTCGCCTTGCGCCTTGCGCCTCATCGCTTTGACCCCTCATCGCCTCGTTGCGCCTTGCGCCTCCTCAAACTAAGGGTGGGGGATGAAGGATTATGGATAGTGGTGGCTTGGGGTGGAATCCGGTACTGGTACGACTCAGGGATGAAAATGGACACTTACCTATGTTATGCGTCTTACCTTATATTGTTGGTTTTGTAAATCAATTTTTTTTCTTAGAGTAATTGATTTTTTGGGCCTTTTTGTGATTTGTAAAAAAATATTGGGCATAAAATCATCCTGTTCCGTGGAACTCCGAGTTTTTGTAGTCGGTTAAGTTATTTGATTGATTTTTTGTTTAGCTAACATATTCCTCTCCTCCCGATTCTTCAGCTTCGATTCCTCTCTCTTTCCATCCTTCCTGTTTTCTCATCCTCTCTTCTTCTCCGTCCTTAAATTGTATTACAGTTGAAAATTTGGGGGCAAATTCAATTTGGCTGCTCAAGATCTCAACCCCTATAACACTACGTCATTCATGGAGGTTAGTAAGCTTTTTTTCCACCTTATATATAGTTTAGTGACATCTGCCCCCCTACCTGCTTAGTGTGTATTTGATTATTATGTAATCGTATTACAGAAAGCCGATATCGACAGCACGATGGTGACAATGGAAGGCGAGCAATCCACTGCTGGCGGATTGTATTTACCTGGAAAAGACCGTCTTGTTTTTAAACGCCCGGAGAAGTCCCGCCTTGGTACGCTTTATCGCTTATCCGTCTTCTCTTTCACTTGATTTTGCTATTTATTTTGTAATAGCTTCAAATTAGCTGTTTTTGGTACTACTGCTCAATTGTATTGTTTATAAAAATTGTTGAAGCTTTAGCAAAATTAGCAATAATAAGACCTAGAAAATACAACCTTTAGATGGTATCTGTATTGAAACCGGTATGTTACGTTTCATCAGGTTTAGATGCACTTGCTTTGGCCAAGCGGGGAGGATTAAACGTAAGTGGTGGTTTTAAAGTTCCTGGAGAGGGAGTTACTTCTTTTTCCGCTTCCCTTGTTGAGGAAGAGAAGTCTGTTGTGACCGTTGTTGATGAAGCTGGGGAGAATGCACATAAAGCTGATAAACGACGTCCGAATAGAAGATATCGTGATGCTGCTGCTGGCGAAGCTTCTGAGCCAGGTAAATTGTTTTTTGCTTGTGCTTCCCCTCGCATATATGAGTTCGTTTCTACTATGTTACTTAGACTCGGTTGGATTCCTTGATACGGATACGAAGAGCTATTTCATAGAAAGCTTCATATTTATGGCTCTTTTTGAGGTGTCTGAGTGTCATGCTTGAGTGAGTGTTATGTGAGAGACTTGGGTATGCGAACTAATACGAAGAGTTTGAGCAACATATTAGGTATCCTGGAAATGATTTTTTTCATTTAGGTCTTGTTTGGTTTGGGGGATTTGGAGGAGAAGGAAAGGGAGGGGGAACAAGGCATATAAAATCCCTTGTTTGATTAGCAATAGAAGGAGGAGAGATTAGGAGGGATCCATTTTCCCTCCTCCAAGGCAAAATAAAATCCCTTCACCATAGAAATAGAAAAGATCTGGAGAGAAGTTATATCCAAACACCCATACTATATCCCCCATCCCCTTCTTCCCCCCTCCATTATCTTTCCCCCTATCCCTCTACCCTCCCTTTCCCTCCTACTCTGCTATCCGAACAACTCATTGTCATGTTTGGGATATGTGTGAAGGGATGTATCCATAATGAAACATTTGCATTCAATTGTTCTGTTCATCTGGAAGGATGGATTCCTTTCTCATATTTCTTTAGTTTTTTTTTAATCCCTATGGAAGTATTGACTTGATGCATTATGCTTTTGAGCTTAAAGGCAGGCGTAGGAATTTGCATGAGTGCAACTTTTACAAGTGAGATGTATTCTAACTATTTTTTTGGTCTCTATTTTCTAGAAAGTAATGTAACTCGAGAAGATGAAGTTACTAATAAGTATGACAAGCATCATTCTCGAGAAAGTAAGTATTCAAGCTACGACGGGAATGACACTAGACGAGACTCTAGGAGTGAAAGAGTAATGGGAGCGGGTAGACATGATGGTGATAGCAAAGAGTGGAGTCATGATGCTAGACAAGGGCGGTATGAGAGGGAGTTTAGTAGCACGCGGTCCGAGAAAGAGTACAATGGTGGACGATATGAGAGACACTCAAGTGGAGGACGATATGAAAGAGACTATAGTGGTGAATATGGAAGAAAACGAACTAGACACGAAGGATCTAGGAGCACGCCCGGTAAGTTTGACGTTTTCCTTCTTTAGGATGAATTTTGCAAGTTATAGCTGTTAGCAACATCAAGAGCAGTTATGGATGCAAAGTTGTGCATTATTGACTCTCTTTTCACATTTTTTGAAACAACTAAGTTATGTGCACGCTTTGCAGGCAGATCAGACTGGGATGATGGGAGATGGGAATGGGAGGATACTCCACGCCGAGATGGTCGTCATACTTCTAGCAAGAGGTATCAGCCATCACCGTCTCCAATGTTGGTAGGGGCATCACCGGATGCTAGACTGGTTTCTCCTTGGCAAACTCCACGTTCTGGTATGGTTTCTTAAGCAAGTCGCTAGATCGTTGTTGGAAACTGTGCAATTAAAATTGTCGTAGAGTATTTTGTTCTCGCTATTCTATGAGTTTTGAAGTTCACATTTGTATTGAAACTTGTGTAGGTGCTTATTCTTCCCCTTGGGATCATGTGGCCCCATCTCCTGTACCTATCCGTGCTTCTGGCTCCTCTGTACGATCTTCAAACTCTCGGTATGGAGAAAGGTCAAATCAGAAGAGAGTTGCGGGTGATGTTTCAGTAAACGTTGGGGTATGATGTTTACAACCAACTATACTTCTGTATATCAATTTGTGCTATTTTAGACTAGCTTCTTTTGGCACAATTTTCTCTGTTTTCATACCAATGTCATTTGTTTTCTTTAAAGATTTTTTTCTCATCACCTATTTTATTGTTTAAACTTATTCTAGGATATTGATGGCGATAGGAATTCGGTGGCTTTGGAACATACTGAGATCACAGATAGTATGCGCATGGAGATGGAGTACAATTCAGATCGTGCATGGTGAGTGAAGCTTCCACCATATTTGAGTTGTTTCATCTGCTATTATCTTTCTCCTTCTGTGATCACAACCTTTCTAGGCTTGATTTGATGTAGTTTTTTCTGGTTGGTCTTCTGTTTGAGTTTAATTCAACGGCTTAGCATAATTATCTTGTATGGGTAAAAACCTTCTTAATCTTATATAAAGATTGTAAACCCTTGTTCGGCGTCATTAAAATGAGTTATATGTTGAAGGAGAAAAATACAAAATTCAATTAATGGTTAGGACATTTCGAGTAGCAAGGTCACTATTGAGGGGTGAAAAAATAAATTTGTTGATGAGATTGTTCTCACTTTGTGTTTTAAATTGGCAAAGGTATGACAGAGAGGAAGGAAGCACAATTTATGATGCTGACAGCTCATCATTTTATCTTGGTGATGACACTACAAACCAGAAGAAAGAAGTGGAATTGGCCAAACGACTGGTATGTCCAAGACTTCATGTCATTTCACAATATTTTGTGTTGATTATCGTTTGGTTTCATATCTTGTATTTAATATTTTCATCTTCTAAACAAGGAGTATCTTTTGTCTTGATTATGTTTTCTTCATCAATGTTATTTATAGGTTTTAGTCAATTATCTGTGGCCGATTAGATTACGTTAACGTTGCTTAGCATAAAAACCTTGTTACAAGAGGTATGCATGTTGTGGTTTTTTTTTTCTAAACAATAAAAAAAAAGAAAAGAAAGTTTATGATATGTCTCTATGTCCTGTTGCTGTCATCAAAAATTACCATGCATGATTATTCATGAAATCTCTTGAAAATTGATTTATGCTTAGTTGAGTCCATTTTGGATTTGATGTCAAAGTCTCTTACTTCGTTCTCTTCATTTGTGGTAAAACTTGAAATGCGTGCGTGAAATTCTACAGCAAATCATGTTCTCTTCTCTTTGAAACCAAGTGACCTGTAAATTTAAAAATCCCCCCTTACAGAATTGATCAGACCAGGACAGTTGGAAGGGCAGGAGTAGCCTTTTATGGTCCCGATTGTGGAGTGACCGAATGTTCTATCTTTTTTTTCAGTATAGTTTGTATGCTGATACTGAAATATTCACAATTTCATATAGAGTTTTATAACCAATTTATTTGTTTCTATTCTATGATATTTGGATCTGATGATAAATTATAGGTCTTATGGAATTGGTCAAACCAGGACAGTAGGAAGGGTACGAGTAGCCTTTTGCAGTTTCGATTGGGAGTGACCGAATGTTCTATCTATGTTTTAGTAGAACTTGTATGCTGAAACTAAAATATTCACATTTTCATATAGGGTGTTATAACTTCACCAATTTTTTTTGTTTCTGTTCTATGATTTCAGATCTGATGATAGGTCTAATATTTGATTGATGGATGCTTTGTAGGTGAGGCGCGATGGAAGTTTAATGTCACGTGCTCAAAGCAAGAAGGTATCACAGATGAGTGCTGACAAGCAACAGTGGGAAGACAGGCAACTGTTAAGGTCAGGTGCTGTTCGAGGCACTGAAGTTCAAACTGAAATTGACAATGAAGAGGAAAACAAAGTCATTCTTTTAGTCCATGGTAAGTCAAATTCTCCCTCGTATTCAAATCATATTGAAAATAGAAATAAAGGGACATTGTTGGAGCCTGGAGGAGAAAGTAGTGTAAGACAAAATAAATTTCTTTAAAGTTACTAATAACACTTTTTTGCGCGTGATGCAGATACAAAACCTCCTTTCTTGGATGGTAGAGTGGTTTACACTAAACAAGCAGAGCCTGTAATGCCTATAAAAGATCCAACATCAGACATGGCTATAATCTCACGTAAAGGGTCTGCATTAGTACGGGAAATTCGTGAAAAGCAGAGCATGAATAAGTCACGGCAACGCTTTTGGGAGCTTGCGGGGTCTAAACTTGGTGACATCCTAGGTGTTGAGAAGACAGCTGAGCAGGTACATTTTATCTTCAAATATGTCGTATTATTCTTAGCGCATTTTCCCCTATGATTTCGTCAATATTACTTAATTGGTGCATGTCCAGATTGATGCTGATAAAGCAGAAGTTGGTGAAGATGGGGAGATTGACTTTAAGGAAGATGCGAAGTTTGCACAGCATCTGAAGAAGGACGAAGGTGTAAGTGATTTTGCAAGGACAAAAACAATGTCGGAGCAGCGGCAATATCTTCCTATATTCTCCGTAAGAGACGAATTGATGCAGGTAATAATTGTTACGCCACATTCTGCTGCTGATTCGCCTTATTTTTCTTTTCCAGTTATAGTGTTGATATGCACCCTTAATTTCCTGTAACCATATCTGAACTGGATTCCTGTTTATGATCCCTTCATGTATTCTACTAGGACGATTGTATCGTGTTGGCCTGTCGGGTATAGTATATGAATACAAGGTTATGTGAATTGACAAAGTCAGTATAGGGGGGGTGGGGGATAGCAATGCTGCCATCATGCCATGTATAGAGTGACTTAGTTCAGAGTTCAGACCCTAATAGTCATGTTATACTTGTCATAAAACCAAGGCCTCATTGTCTTTTGTGAAATGCTAAAGTGGCCAAACTCTCTCAGCCATTTGTAATATACTAATATCCACTGAGAATTGGGTCATTTTTATATTTCAAGATCCCAGTAGTTAATGAATTGTGCCTGATAGTTTTAAGAATCATTCTTGGTAATAATTACTCTCCCTTCATTTTTTAAAATTTTCTTCCTGTATCCCATTTTGGAAGTTTTTTATCTTCCCACATCTTTATCTTTCCTTTTTTTAGCAAATTATTTGGTGTCCTACCAATATGTCCTAGTCGACTTACTAGAATTACAATATACTCCCTCTAATTCTTTGGAAATGCCACATATTCCATTTTTTGCCTATTCATTAGAATTACCCCATTTCCATCCTGGGTATGTTTTTGTTACTAGAAGCACTTTATTTTATTGGTGAAACCCACAACTCCAATCACAACATTAATCTTTGTGCAAAAAGTAAATGGGGCATTTTCAGGGAGTACGCTGTTCCTTGTTCATGGAATTGTAATCTGATAACCACTCACCCAAATTAGAATAATTGACCCTCCCCTTCTCTCCTCCCTCTGATCCACCAGCAACCCATCATGCCACTGGTCACCACGTTACCTGGCCATCACGTTGAAGGGTGAAACTCTTCTCCCCTCCTGAAACCCTATAATTGACCCTCCCCTTCTCTCCCCCCTTTGACCCACCAGCAACCCATCATGCCACTGGTCACCACGTTACCTGGCCATCACGTTGAAGGGTGAAACTCTTCTCCCCTCCTGAAACCCTCCTCCACGAAAACGGTATCAGCCTCCTTCGAAATTCTCATTTAACTTCGAACTCCAACTAAGCCTTCGAAATCTACCAGATCTCCTCCTTTGAAAACCCCAACTACCTACTTTGCAATCTTCAATATCATTTCCTCTTTCTCGTTCCCTGACAACTGCTTGGCTAGGTTGGTTGTTTCGTCAGATCAAAAGTCAATGTCCCTCCATGCCTCCATCCCTCGAAGAAGATGGTAGGTGATGTAGCGTAGTCATTGTGGGGGGGGGGGGGGGGGTAGTAGGTTGATAGGTGGTGATGAGACACGGTTGTGCTTGGTGGTGTTTGAAGGTGCTCGAGGTTAGTCGGTAGTGTGTATGGTGGTGGTGTTGATGGATGCTGGTTTTGGTTGTTGGTGGTTTTGGTAGGTGGTTGAGGGTGGTCAGTTGAGATGATGTTGAATTGCGTTGGGTGGTCCGGTGGTGTTTTGGTGTATGAGTGAGATTAATGGGCTGGTAAGAGGAAATGGTGAGGGTGATAGGGTGTAGATGGTGTTGGGTGGCAATGTTGTATTTTGGTGTATGAGTGAGAGTAGCGGGCTGGTAGGGAAAGGTGAGGGTGGTAGTGGTAATTTGGTCAAATGTTCCACTTTTCTTAATAGTGGTAGAATTGAGATGGAAAGGAAAGAAAACTGTAGAGAGTATATGATCCATAGATAGTGATAAATATTTGGTATTGTGGTTCCTGGTTTGGTTTGCTGTTTAAATTTTGTCACTCATTTTTCATTCTCTGATGTACAGCTCATTCGTGAGAATCAAGTCATAGTCGTCGTTGGAGAAACTGGCTCAGGGAAGACCACGCAATTGACACAGGTTTGTATGGGCCTGTTCTTTTGTCTGGGTATCATGTCTTTGTATGTACACTGCATGGCCATACTGAAAGTTAATGAAACAATCAAGGTTTGCTAAGTCTATTGAATGTTGACAATTTGACATGGATGGAAAAAGTTATTATTTTATTTTTACCAAATGTCTGGGTTTGCTAAGTCTATTCTTCTTTTGTCTGGGTATCATGTCTTTGTATGTTCCACCTTTCTTAATAGTTTTGTCTTGCAGCTAAACAACCTAGTCCTAAACTTCATTGTTGATTGATCTTAGTAATTTTACTACCATCTAACAGTATTTGCATGAGGATGGCTACACTTCATATGGTATCGTTGGATGCACACAACCCAGACGTGTCGCTGCCATGAGTGTCGCAAAAAGGGTTAGTGAAGAGATGGATACTGAATTGGGTGATAAAGTTGGATATGCTATCCGCTTTGAAGATGTTACTGGACCTAACACCAAAATCAAGGTTACCATCTTTTACTAGAATTTCTTCTAAGTTGTTTTCCTTTTATTCTAATTTGTTTATTAACTCTCTTTTACAAATCTCAGTACATGACTGATGGTGTGCTCCTACGTGAAACATTGAAAGATTCCGAGCTTGAGAAATACCGGTATGTTTCAGAATTTCAGGAGCTTGTGCATGCTGTTTAACTGTTGACTTCTAATGTCAGATTATTTATTCTTCCAGTGTCATTGTAATGGATGAAGCACATGAAAGGTCACTGAGCACAGATGTTCTATTTGGAATTTTGAAGAAGGTGGTAGCCCAACGTCGAGATTTCAAGCTCATTGTAACATCAGCAACTCTGAATGCTGACAAGTTCTCGAGTTTTTTTGGAGGGTAATAATTATTCTCCTTCACTAAATATATGTCGCTTAAGTGGTTTGGTTAATTGTAGAAATTTACAATGTCTGAGGGTCTAGAATTTCGTATTATTTTATATTTACTTCAATTGACAGAAGTTGATTGTTTAAACACAAGAAATGGAATTTCCCGTAGGAATACTTACCTAAAGAGGATTAGGCAAGCATTCTCTTCAATTTTTGACGCCCAGGAATAGTAATTCCACTGTTGATATGTTTTTAGCGGGTAACTAAATGACTTCTATTTTTTAACCAAAAAAAAAAATGACTTCTATTTTTGAATTGGGATTTGTTGGTTAGTTCGGTGTCAATGGCATGAGCCAGTGATCACTAACTTCGGTAGATTTTTTTTTGACAGCCTTAAGAGACTTCTTCATGGTTTCTATCTTTTCTTTACAGAATATGAACTCACCATATATCTCATATGTTTCTTTTGTTTCAGTGTCCCTATTTTCAAAATTCCAGGGAGGACATTTCCTGTAAATACCCTGTACAGTAAAACACCTTGTGAGGATTATGTTGAAGGTGCGGTTAAACAGGCAATGACTATTCACATAACTTCACCTCCTGGTGATATCCTCATTTTTATGACCGGACAAGATGAGATTGAGGCAGCCTGCTATGCCCTTGCTGAGCGCATGGAACAACTAGTCACTTCTACTCAAAAGGCAGTTGCCAAACTTTTGATATTGCCTATATACTCCCAGTTGCCTGCCGATCTTCAAGCAAAAATCTTCCAGAGAGCTGAGGACGGAGCTCGGAAATGCATTGTGGCTACTAACATTGCGGAGACCTCTCTAACAGTGGATGGGATCTTTTATGTCATTGACACTGGTTATGGAAAAATGAAGGTCTACAACCCGAGAATGGGTATGGATGCCCTCCAAGTCTTCCCGGTAAGTCGGGCAGCTGCTGACCAACGTGCCGGACGAGCGGGGAGAACCGGCCCAGGTACCTGTTATAGACTCTATACCGAAAGTGCTTATCTAAATGAGATGCTTCCTAGTCCAGTGCCTGAGATACAGAGAACCAACCTTGGAAATGTGGTCTTACTTCTTAAATCGCTCAAGATCGAGAACCTGCTGCACTTTGATTTTATGGACCCACCTCCACAGGAGAACATTCTCAATTCAATGTACCAGCTTTGGGTGCTGGGTGCACTTAATAACGTTGGGAACTTAACGGACCTCGGCTGGAAAATGGTGGAATTCCCGTTAGACCCGCCCCTAGCAAAGATGCTCTTAATGGGTGAACAGCTGGATTGCCTCGACGAGGTGTTGACTGTCGTGTCCATGCTTTCGGTCCCAACCGTCTTTTTCCGCCCTAAAGACCGGGAAGAAGAGAGTGATGCCGCTCGGGAAAAATTCTTCGTCCCTGAGTCTGACCACTTGACTCTTCTTAATGTCTACCAACAATGGAAAATCAATGATTATAGGGGAGATTGGTGCGGTGACCATTTTCTCCAAGTGAAAGCTTTGCGCAAGGCTAGGGAGGTAAGATCTCAGCTTCTTGATATCCTCAAGCAGCTGAAAATAAAACTTACATCTTCTGCTGATTGGGATGTGGTTCGGCAAGCGATTTGCTCAGCCTATTTCCATAACTCCGCAAAGCAGAAGGGGATTGGGGAATATGTTAACACGAGGAACGGAATCCCGTGCCATTTGCACCCGAGTAGTGCTCTCTATGGGCTGGGTTACACACCGGAGTATGTGGTTTACCATGAGTTGCTTTTGACCACTAAAGAGTACATGCAATGTGTCACGGCCGTGGAGCCACAATGGCTGGCCGAGTTAGGGCCAATGTTTTTCTCAGTGAAGGAGTCCGACACGTCGTTGTTGGAGCATAAGAAGAAACAAAAGGAGGAGAAAACTGCCATGGAAGAAGAAATGGAGAATTTGAGGAAGGAACAAGCAGAAGACGAGAGAAGGAAAAAAGACAAGGAAAGAGAGAAACGGGCAAAAGAATTTCAGAAGATTGTTATGCCTGGTCGGGCCTCCACTTATTTGAGACCCAAGAAAATGGGGTTGTAAGACTTGTAAATGTGTAGAGATGTGCGACAGATTCGTAGTTTTGCTGTACGA
The DNA here is from genome assembly GCF_048544455.1 of Silene latifolia. NCBI lineage: Eukaryota > Viridiplantae > Streptophyta > Magnoliopsida > Caryophyllales > Caryophyllaceae > Silene > Silene latifolia. The sequence goes on from NC_133537.1 coordinate 324,813,594, forward strand.
GCTCATATGTGGTTATTTTTATCACTCGACCTTAATACTAGGGAATAGAGAGTTGAAATTACTGGGAACTGTACTTGATTTTGTACCTTTTCAATGATCAATGAGGATGATACGCTTATACCAGATTTCAGCAATAAGTACAGACTTTTGTTTGTGTTCAAGCTTCCAACTTGCGATTTCACGATGTAATTCTAGCAATTGTAGATTTGGAGTTGCAGAATACACTTGTACAATTAAATAAAAGGTTATCTCATACGTGAGGTTTTATTTACTTTGTTAACGTGAAATCACCTATAAGAAGAGCAAGTCTCTGAATAGACCGTCTCACACCTAATTTTCTGTAATTTTTGTTTCTACTTTTAGTCCTAACCATTTGTATCTCTGTATCTATCATACATTCATAATATATTTTTTTTTTCACCCTAGGTATATTGATCGTTTTACCTCTATGCTAATTCAGTTATATTCTGTGTGTGATGATCAGTCTTTGTTGCAGTGTTTCTTTCTAATAGCTTTAAAATAGTATATGTTGGAGTTGGATGTCTAGGAACAAGGAAGAACGTATGCTAAATTTTAAAAGAAAAAAAAGCTCATAGTCGGGTTTGAATCCTCGAGGTGGAGTTAGTAATTATTGCGATGGTCCCTTTAAATAAAAAAATACTAATTTATTAATAGCAATAAATGAATGATTCTCCTATACAAAAGGATCATCTTATATATAAGACCGTCTTATTCTAGAATTTGTGTACGGACCAACCCAAATGCTCTTCTATACCTTGTTTCGATTAATTTAGTACCAAATGCTTACTAGAAACTGATGTCTTGTCAATAACAAGGGTCAAGAATCAAGATGCTCTGGTATTGCCTAAAGAAACGGATTCAATTGGGAAAGGATGGATTAATTACAGGAGTATAAAAGTAGAGACGGTCCTCTTATGTATCCTTGATTTGATCCCGCTACTAAACTTTGCAATCTTTCCAATTGCGATAAGGTTCAACCTGTGGACTCTATAACTCGAAGTGGATCATGGATCAGACACCATCAACAGGGTCGTATCCAAATAGACAGAGTTTGAATCAGGAATAAACGGCTGATAAACTGTTAATTAAAATAGGGTAGTATCCGCCGAGACCTTGATCCAATGGTGTTTAAATAAAGACGGCGATCTTAATTTTAAACGAGATTTGAAAATACCGTTCAAAACATTATACTTGTCTGATTAATATATAATACAAAACAAACTATTTATACTACTTCTAAAGACTCCTAATCGACATACTATTTCACACCTAACTAACTCCTATTGACGGTCGAAATCGACTCTTTATTCCTACTGCCAAAATATAAATGGCTTTGTTAATTACTCTTAACAATTAATAATCCTAATAGATAATAATTATTCCTACTAAATAAAGTTAATCAAAAACTAATCCTAGTTGAACTACGGATCCATAATCGTATCAGTACAACTCAGATTTGTGCTTGATAAGACGAGCTATTGGCGCTTGACAACAAGAGAGAGCTTTTTGAAGAAAATAGGGCACATTTTCATGCTAAACATTATGTCTTCCCTCATCCATTCTGGAGCCACGGTAGAAAACGTCCCCAAGGAGATAACATTGTACAGTAGCTCTACTTCGCTAAGAGCAGAGTTGTTTACGCATGTCAAACTGAATGTACAGCCTGCAATAACCCAATATACACCGAAGTTACATTAGAAAGGGCAACATGGTTCAAAAAGAAATTCTTGTCAGCAAAACATGCGTAATCATACTAATCAATCATGTCAAATGTTAGAACATCATTTACCCAAAAACTTGTGGGGTCTCGAGATCTTAATACAGTGCAAGAAATTACAGAGTAGTTATTTTGATAAATCAAATGCGACTAATTTTACATCATACGACTGACAAGACACATCAGAGGTGGTTTCGCTCAGGGTGATATTTAGTCCCTCTTCCGGATGCCAAGCCAGAATGTGGCGAATGTGGCAAGGGAAGAAATTAATGATAAATGCAAGTCAAATAAATCTGCAAAGATCTCTTTAAAACCCCAAATGATAACAAAAGTATAGATTACTGCTGGGTGGATGAACAACATTCAGACACTTTCCATCAGGTCGATCAGCAGCGAAGACTTTCATGCCAATCAAATATTCGAGAAGACCTTAGAACATGCATTTACAAGGACCTAAACAGTGACACAATGCAAGGCAGAACAACAATAAAAAATGGCAAATTAATGATTCATAACATGAAATTGAACATGATTGGAACTTCATGGGCAAACTTCCATTCACGACGATAATCTGACAACACTTTGTCTGCATGTCCACAAATTTGAAATATTCAGAAGATGAAAAGAGAATCAGTGTTATGAAAAATGGGACAACTAACAAATGTCTGAAAAGTATCTACTTTGGAGGGATCACTTTTTGATGGATCTGTCGACAACTCCTTTCTCCCTGATAAATGAACATCCCTGAGAGCTGACTACTTGTGGCAGGGTCAGACTTTTCTAATAACCTAGCACGTTTCCTAGTCATTCTCATGGGTGTTTCGTCAATTTGACTGTGAGATGCAGTGGGGCTACGATTCTTTTGTTTACATGTTGCTCCTCATGTTGGTCACTTCTATTGTTAGAGACAATCCTCTCAAATTGCAGGTTCCATAATTGCTCCACCTCTAAAACAAGTTGTTGATCTGCAAAAATCGTAAGAGGAACGTTCATAACATCACCCATGCCTATCCTATCAAGTCTAGGCATTTTAAGTAGTACCATCCTCATCCCAATCGAGTTAAGAAAAATAAAGAGCTTGTTGTTATACAATACAGCAGTTACATACGTACGAGTATATGTTTTAACAACTTAAAACATTATTGAAGGCAAAACATTTTTGCATATACAACAATGTATATATGATCATTTTTCACTAGAACATGATGAACGACATTATTTTGAGAAGATTTTCATTTGTGGTCCACATGACCACACCTTAACTAGAGATATACTCCAAATACCATAATAATAGCATCCAACAGTATTACGCCTTCCATATTGTCACTGTTTGCCTTTGGTGGTGAATCAAGACCGCCTTTTTCTTCTAATATACAATAGTCACATATTTTTCGTAAAAAAGATTCTGAAAATAGTTTTGATGAATCAAGCATTACAAACTTGAAAATGTACCATCACCAACATGGCTACATATATATGCATAAAAGTCAAAAGCCGATAATATAAATGGGAGGGGGATGGTCAATGACAGAACTAAGTTAAAAAAATATGGTGTCCAAATGTATGCATAAAAGTAAAGAAGATGTCACATCATTTAAATTAGCTAGGAATCCGTACAAATTATGTACCATAAACTCCAATGTTATGTATTCATATACCTCCCATCATCCTATACATGTCAGACTACATGCATCCTAGAACACACACGCAGGCGCACAAACAAAGAACATTTTTGCAGTTAAATGATCATACTTTTCTGTTTTTCCTCCTTCAAACGCTCCTCAAATTCGTGAAATTGTTGATCCATAGCACTTCTGCAACGAAATAAAAGAGAAATGTCACAAGATAAGCACTTTACAAAATCCATGCTCAAACTTTTCCCTAGAAAGAGATTGTCAATAGCTTGGACTACAAGTACCTCACCGATACTACTTCATTCCATAATTCATCGATATTTTCAGACAATCTCTTTTTTAAATTCGTCAAATTCTCTATATGTATGCCTTGGCAGCTTCAATAATTAAGAAAACAGTTAATTCCCCTCTGTTAGCTTCTAAGGTGAATAACCAGAATAATTCAGTGACATAATGAGAAGTTAGAATTACCAGAAACATATTCGCTGCACTCGACTTTCTGCTCATGGTTAATTTGCGCCATTTGATTCTCCTTCGTCGACTACTTACAGAAGTATATTATAAAAAAAAAAACTTTCATTAATCACACGGAATTCGCAAAGTAAATTATCTCTAAAACGGCCATTAATGAACATAAGACAAATATAAACAACAAATCAATAGTCTTGTTTAGGACCGTCTTGAGTTTACTAGTTAATATATCTAACATTAAATGACCCCCATAACACAAAAATAACTTAACACTATAAAAAATTACATCTATCTATCATAGTTGATTTTAAAAATTTGCGGTTTTTTAAAACAATTTTCAAATCCTATATACTCCCTCCACTCACCTATTTTCAGCCCATTTCAATAAAATACACTACAAGAAAACACGACAAAGGCGACAGACATGCTACAGTCGCCAATTTGGCGACAGAAAAAAAAAACGGGCGACCACTAGCCGTCGCCAATTTGGCGACTATACCTTTTTATCCAAAAATCCGTATGAAATCCACGGGCGACGCAATATTATCCAAATTGGCGACCGACATATATTAGAGAAATGGAGTGCAAACTTATGTGTGGAGGGAGTAATATATAGAATAAATTTATTGTGAGATTACAATAACAACATCAGAGCCTTAATCCCAAAATGATTTGGGGTCGGCTGACGTGAATCATTCTTTTGAACCGCCCATGGGTGAACGCACACCTTAAAATGCGGAAAAAAATAGAAAAGGGAAAAATGAAAAACAAAAGGGAGAGCGAAACATAATACAAAGTCAAGGTAAATTTATAGGTTTTAAAATCGAAGTCCGGATTTTGTTTTATAAAAATTTAAAATTTAAATCGAGAATAAAGATTAAAACGATTTTGAAAACCGAAGTAGAATTTAAGGATCCGGAATACCTTAAAAGTAAACCAAGTAAAATATATAAGAAAGTGGTCGGTAAAAAGGGTGTAATAAAGGAGAGAAGAACAAATATTTTTTTAAAAAAAATTAAATAAAAACACTACATATGTCAAATAACATCAAATACTAAAATCCACATGTATCCTTTCCTTCCATTGTGCCTTCTCTGTCTCTCACCATATTCTCCTCAAACCCCATAAATCTCATATCATGCTCTATCACTCTCAACCATGTCTGTCTCGGCCTCCCTCTACCCCTATGAACCTTTTTCTGTTCTCCAAGTCTCTAGCCTCCTAACTGGTGCGTCCATAGGTCTCCTTCTTACATGGTCAAACCATCTTAGTCGATTTTCCATCATCTTGTCCTCTATTGGCGCCACTTTTATCTTTTCTCCAATCACCTCATTCCTTAATCGATCGTTCCTTGTATGACCGCACATCCACCTCAACATGCGCATTTCCGCCACACTCATCTTTTGAATGTGACAATTTTTCATGGCCCAACACTAGGACCGTAAAGTAAGGCAGGCCTAATTATCTGTAATACTATTTATATGTCTTGGGGTACTCTATCGAGTGGGGCTTACTCTGTCGAGTAATTAGTTTTTGACGCAAAACAGTAGTCTGCCTGTAGGGTACTCGATCGAGTAAGTTGGGTACTCGATCGAGTAAGGGGCACTCGATCGAGTAAGTGAGTTTACGGGCTGAGTTTTGACGGGTTTTATTAACGATGCGATATTGGTATATAAAGACGTCTGTCACTTTTATTAAATCTTTTTATCATTCTAAAAACCTAAATTAAGAGAAGAAAGTTACGTAAGTTGATTCATCGCATCATTAGCAAATTCCTAAGGCTAGGAGAGTCGGATCATTGTGTTCTTTACGCCGTTGTGAACCTTGTGTCGAGGGTAAGTTCTTTATACCTTTTATGTTGGGATTCGTTGGATTCCTTTAAAACTCGAATTGGGTAATTTGGGGGTTTTGGTGGTATATGTGATTATGGTAGTAATTGTATGCATGTATCTTATAGGAGGAGGTTTCGTTGAGGAAAGATTCTGATTAGCTGCTAAGACCGTCTGTGGTGTTTGCTTTCCAGGTAGGGTTTTCCCTACTCAGTATTAATTACATAAGTGTGGTTGGTGATTACTGTTGTTGTTGTTGTTGTTGTTGTTATTGTTGTTGTTGTTGTTGTTGTATATCGTATTGACATTGGATTCTGATTTGGTGGTTGTTGATAGTGTGGTATAATTATTGTACTATAACTGTCTGTGATCTTCGGGGCGCGTCCCTGGCTGAGTGAAGTCACTTGCGGGACTGGCTTCACGCCCTTGGTTCGCCCTCTACGGAACCCGCCACGGGAGGGGATGTCCACATTAAGGAAACTTGGGTTTATCGCTCAGTGGTGATGAGCAGGGATTTGGTGGGTACGGCTGCGGTCCCCGACTGGCGGTGTGGAGTACTTGTTGCGATGGGTACTCTGGCAGGACTACATACTTTAGTGTGTAGTCAGTTGTGTGGAGATTGGTTATGGAGACTGGAGAATTGTTGTGTTGTTGAGCTGTTTTGGCATTTGTTTTGTTGTGGCTTTGTTTTATGTAACTAGTATTGACCCCGTTAATTGTTTTAAAAACTGTGGTGGTCCATTCGGGGATGGTGAGCAGGTATGATATGACGCGTATGGGATAGGTGGGGTGAGTCATCACGTGTCAGTTAGAAGTCTTCCGCTGTGTCAGACGATGTTTTATAGTTTTGATAGTTTTATCAGTAGACCGTTTTGAGAACCTTGTATTTCAGTTTAACAGTTTTGGAGTTGACATGTAATCACTTTAAACCGTATTTACTTTTAAGTATGTTTCGTTATTGTCTTATGATTATCATTGCCTCGGGTAACCGAGATGGTGACGTTTCCATACCTTAAGTGGTATTGGTAAGGCACTTGGAGTATGGGGGTGTCACAAAGTGGTATCAGAGCGTCGATCCTGAAACCTGTAACCAATGAACCTAATGAACATAGGGAGTCAAATTAAAATGAACCCGGGGTAGAAGTTGTAGGAGCTAATGCAAAGGCTTGGGAGACGTCCTAAATTCGCGAACTCGCCCTACAATTTTGAACCGGTCACATGGGGTACGTGTCGGGATCGTTATGTGTTATTCTTGTGTTTGCATATCTATATAGTAACATGTGTGTGAATTGGTGGGTGTATGTATGTGGAAGGTGAGAAATGTGAGATGAAGAATGATGGTTATGTGAATTGTATGTTGGTTGATTATAAAGTATGAAAGTATAATGTTTGATATGTAGTGTGGCATGATAGATTTATGAAAAGTGTTTCGTTAATATATATATTTTTATGCGTAAGTGCATGTGATGTTGTTGTCGTTTTGTTAATAATATAAAAAGTTGGGAATGTGAGATGAACATGCGGGTAGTGTATACGAGTCGGCATGACTCGATCGAGTGGGGGGCACTCGATCGAGTAGGTGAGTGGCTCGATCGGGTGGGTTTGACTCGATCGAGTAGGTAGTTTTACGTTTTCTGGGCAGAAGCAAGTTTTTGGGCACTCGATCGAGTGGGTAGGCAGCTCGATCGAGTATGTTTTTAGCAGCTTTCTGGTCAGGTTCTGGAGTCGAGGCACTCGATCGAGTAGGAGGGGCAACTCGATTGAGCGACCTCAACTCGATCGAGTAGGTTGAGGAGCTCGATCGAGTAGGTTCTATACAGGTTGTATGCGTGTTTTAAGATGTGGAATGAGTGTTTATGTTTACCTTTCTCTTATATAGTTTGAAGATGCCGCCAAAGAGAAACGCGTTGTATGCAAGAGCAGAGAGTATGACCGTTGATGACATAGTAAAGATGTTGGAGCACCAGGATGCTCTCACAGATGCTTTGAAAAGAGTGGGAAAGGATAAGGATGTTGATGACTCTAAGATCAGCATTCACATAGCTAGGTTCAACCCTAAGGAGTATAAGGGGACAGGGGCGCCAATTCTGCTGGATAATTGGCATATAGAGATGAAGAATATTCTCGAGTTAGTTCATTGCTTGGAGGAGTTGAAAGTGGAACAAGCTGCGTTCTACTTGAGGGAAGCGGCCTGTGAGTGGTGGGATAAGGTTAAAGTGAGTGCTCGGGAGATGTTTATGAAGCAGGGGCTACCTGCGATACCTTGGGATGAGTTCAGGAAAGCGATGAGGCGTGAGTTTGTGCCAGAGCATGTGCGTAGTAAGCCGAGGGAAGAGTTTGATGATTTTAAAATGACATCCGAGATGACGGTGGTTGAGTACTACCGCAAGTTTAATGAGAAGTCCAGGTATGCTGAGGACATGGGGCTGAGTGAAGAGAATTTGTCATTGAGGTTTGATAAGGGGTTGACCCCCAAGATTATGGAGAAGTTACCGATGGGAGTTCTTACAGATGTGAAGGAGGTCTATGAGCGTGCTGGGAGGGCCGAGAGGTTAGTTGAGATGACCAAGGAGAGGGGTGCTGAGAAGAGGAAAGCTGAGAGCGAGGGTGGTGGTCAGTCCAGCTACAAGAAGGGTAGCCATAATTAGGTGAGAGCATATTCATCATGCTCGGGGTTTAGTGTTGGGGTTTCTTACGGGCGTGGTCGTGGTAGTGGTGGTAGTACTTGGGGTATGGCCTGTTATAACTGTGGCGGTGTGGGCCACAAGAGACATGAGTGCACCAGTGCGGTGAGTTGAGGTTTCCAGAGACCGTCGCAGGGGAGTTTCTCACAGGATCTGACGCAGAGCTATGCTAGTAACAGGCCAGCTGGGTCGTGGAACAACAAGGGAGGTCAGAGTAACAACAGTGGGGCTAACCGCAATGGCGGTAATTCATATCAGAGACCGGCGACGAACACCAACAAAAACTGGGGGTTGCTAAGCGTGCTACCTCGGCTAATCTTGTCTAGGAGGTGGGCGAGAAGACCGATGTGGCAAGTCAGTGTTTATGATGGAGAAGAAAGAAGCTGAGGATGATGCTCACGTTATCACCGGTACATTTCTTGTTAATGGAGTTTTTAGCTTTGTTTTGTTTGATTCGGGTGCGTCACAGTCATTTGTATCATCGAGTCATGTTAAACGGTTGGGTTTGAGTGAGTATGCGTCTGTAAGAGAGGAAGTTTTTATACCTTCGGGGGAGTCTGTATCTTATGGGCGGTTGTATAAAGATGTTTCTATGTTAGTTGGACAAATTGATCTACCTGTAGACTTGTTAGAGTTCCCTTTAGATGGTTTTGAGATGATAGTTGGGATGGATTGGTTGGGAAAGTACAAGGCTAAGATAGATTCTCATCAAAAGAAGGTCTCTCTGAGAGGTCCTAAGGGGACTAGTGTGTCTTATCGTGGGTTTGTTGTCAAACCCAAAGTTAAGTTGATTGCAGCAGTGACCTTGAAGTCCTATCTGAGGAAGGGGTGCCCGCTGATCTTATGCCATGTGAGAGATCATAGAGTGGAGAGTCTGACAGTTGAGCAGATACCAGTGGTGGGAGAGTTTCCAGATGTCTTTCCAGAGGAGATTCCGGGGTTGCCACCAAAGAGGGAAATAGATTTCAGTGTTGAGCAGAAACCGGGGACGGGGCCAATCTCTAAGGCACCGTACCGTATGGGTCCTAAGGAGTTGGAGGAGCTAAGGAAGCAGTTGGATGATCTGATTGAGAAAGGATACATTAGACCTAGTGTATCACCGTGGGAAGCACCGGTTCTGTTTGTAAAGAAGAAGGATGGGAGCTTGAGGTTGTGCATCGACTAAAGGGAGCTGAACAGAGTGACAGTAAATAACAAGTATCCTTTGCCAAGGATAGATGATTTGTTTGATCAGTTGAGTGGTGCAGCAGTCTTTTCTAAGATTGATTTGAGGTAGGGTTACCATCAGGTGAAGATTAGGGAAGAGGACATATCATAGACAGCTTTTACATCGAGGTATGGTCATTATGAGTATGTAGTGATGCCATTTGGGTTATCTAACGCACCTGCAGTGTTTATGGATTTGTTGAACTGGATCTTCAGTCAGTTTTTGGACCGGTTTGTAGTGGTCTTTATAGACGATATCTTAGTCTTTTCTAAGACTAAGGAGGAGCATGAGGAGAATTTGAGGATTGTGTTGCAGACCTTGCGATAACATCAGTTGTATGCAAAGTTGTTCAAGTGTGAGTTCTGGTTAGAGGAGGTTGTTTTTCTGGGGCATGTGATTTCAAAGAAAGGGGTAGTTGTGGATCCTGCAAAGATTGAAGCAGTTACCAAGTGGGAAGCACCAAAGAATGTGGCAGAGATCAGGAGTTTCTTGGGTTTAGCAGGATCTTATCGACGGTTCGTTAAGGATTTCTCCAAGATAGCTAGACCCATGACAACCTTGATGAGGAAAGAGAACAGGTTTCGTTGGGATGAAAGTTGTGAGACGGCGTTCCAAACATTAAAGGAGTGTTTGACCACAGCTCGAATCTTAGCATTGCCTGAAGGGAGTGAGAACTTTGAGGTGTATACAGATGCTTCAAAGAATGGGTTGGGTTGTGTGTTGATGCAGAATGGGAAAGTGATTGACTATGCTTCTAGGCAATTGAAGCCTTATGAGGAGAACTACCCTACACATGATCTTGAGTTGGGTGCAGTTGTGTCTGCTCTTAAGATTTGGAGGCATTATCTATATGGGGCGACCTTTAAGGTGTTTTCAGATCACAAGAGCCTCAAGTACATCTTCACTTAAAAGAAGTTGAACATGAGATATAGGAGGTGGATGGAGTTGATTGGGGATTACGACATGGATATTATATACCATGAAGGGAAAGCTAATGTGGTTGCAGATGCTTTGAGCAGGAAGAGTGTGCATTCTCTTTGTACGGCTGTGTCTTTGATGAGATTGAGAGATGAGGTGGGGAAGTTCGGGATACATATGATCCAGAAAGGGGATGCTATAGGGGATTTGACAGTGGAGTCGGATCTTTATGATGATATTCGCAGTAAACAGGCCTTGGATCCCAAGATTGAGGAGTGGAGAGCTGGAGTAGAGAAAGGGACAATGTCTAGATTCTCTATTCATACAGATGGTTGATACGTGCATTTTATATAGTCCTTTTAGGCCTTTTTTTATGCACGTATTTCTATGCTATTAACGCAGTTTTATGCTACGAAATGCCCCGAATATGCTACTTTGGTTTGTTTTGTCTTATTTGCAGGAATGAACCAGAAAGTAGTCAAATCAAACCTTTTACCATCCGTTTAGCATGAATTTGGAGGAAGAGTGAATTTGGAGTAGGAATGTAGCTATTTTGAGATGCGCAAAGAAGTAAGATAGCTAGGCGAGCAAAGGAAGAACTTCAAATTGCTAGTGCCTACTTTGAAGAGCCATATCTCGATTTCTACAACTGATATTCAGGTGCCTCCAATTGGAGATGAAATCTTGTCCTCTTAGCTTTCCAACGCCACCGGAATCGCCCTATTTTCCCAAGTAACGAAGAAATGGCAGCCGTTTGAAGTTCAGTGCGCGAAGCAAGAAATTGTGCGCTGGAAAGTACTCGATCGAGTACAATTATGTTCGATCGAGTCCTTTTTCTACTCGATCGAGTAGTTGCATTTTAGGATTTACTCGATCGAGTAGATTTTCTATTCGATCGAGTGGTTTGAGCTTTATTTTACTCGATCGAGTAGATTTTCTATTCGATCGAGTGGTTTCTCTTATGGGCTCGGGCTTTTAGCTTTAATCCGTCATTAGGTTAAATAAATTCCTATTTTTCTTATAAATAGGAAGGGGAGACGTCATTTAGAACTCTCTTCTGTCTCTGGTCAACTGTTTTACTACTGGATATTATTTTCTCTCTATTTTCTGGATCTCTTCCACTGTAACATTCTCTTTTCCCTTTTCTCTCATTTTATTTAATGTTTATTTCTTTCCCCTTTGTTTTTGTTCTTACTTTTATTATGTCTAGCTAATTTCTCTGCTAGGATTAGGCGATTCAATGGATGAATATTAATTGCTAATTAGTTTATAGATTGGTCGTTGTTGTTTTAGTCTTTGTTGTTAATCACTGCTATAATTGTATCTTGCTAGTTGAATCGATGTAATTAGCCTTTTAATTTTGGTAAGCCTTGACCTAGACCGAAAGGTTGGAAGGGGTGAGACCCGCAGTGAACAATGGGATGCTTTAGTGAGGGCAAAAGTTAAGCTAATAGCATTTTAGGGCGAATTGAGACCGAAAGGAGATATTCGTTGCCCCTTAGACCGACACATCGACTGATCTGTGACCTTAACTGCGATTGACTGACGTTCATTGATGACCCGAAATCCTAGTTCCCTCTCTCTTCCTTGTTAATTTCTCTTATCTTTATTTCTCTTGCCTTAGTCTCAGTAGCTTAGTTAAATCAAATCAAAACCCCCACACTGTGACATTAGACAGACCGAGTAGACAAGTGAATAGTGACCGCCTCCCTGTGGAGATCGACCCTACTTACCGCTGACTTCTGTTAGTGTAACTAGGTATTTATTTTTGGTACCTGACGACGGTATCAAATTTTGGCGCCGTTGCCGGGGAGGCAACTATTTATTTATTTTTTTAATTTTGTCTATTTTTAGCCTCAAGGGATTTTTCCCTTGAGGTCGTTCTAATATTTTTCTTTAGTGCTGTTTTGATAGGCCTTACAGGTTCTACCTAGATAGTTCTAGGTAAAAGATCGTCAAAGGGAAGGCTTGAGTACCTTTGACCTATCACCTATGTCCCATTATATGGCGCAACAGGTGATTTACTGCGGGAGATGTGGTGCTGCTGAGCACAATGCAGCCTTTTGCATGGCAGCAAATGACGAGGTCTACGAGTTCAGGCTTCGTGGATGAGCTAGCCATTCCTCTGTAGTTGTGCCGCCGCATTTACCCTATCAACGAGGCTATCACAAGCCTCCTTTTGTCTGGCCACCGCAACAACAAACCCTTCCTCCCGTTGAAGAGAATGAAGGGGCTGCCGAGTTGAAGTCTATATTAAAAGCACTTATGCTTCGAATGCAAGACAGCGATAAATCTAAGGAAGCTCACCTCAAGCTACTTGAATCTCAAGTAGCTCAATTAGCTGCCGAGTTATATTATAGCGACTCAGAGACGGAATATGCTGTTTTTCCTGTTAGTAGTCTTTCCCATGAAAGGCCCGAGTTATCTAGTGATGATGAAGACATTTATGACTCGGAAATTCAAGGTGATAATGAAGATGAAGCTTTTCTCAAGCACTTCACCACGGTCCAGCCCAACCCACTCGATCGAACAGTCCACATTGCTCGATCGAGTAAATTCTATGATGAGGAAGTCGATCGAGTATATTTAACCACTCGATCGAATGGTTTGTGTGAATAAAGCTCTCGATCGAGTAACAATTCTACTCGATCGACTGATTTGGCCAGCGAGAGCATTGATTCGTCATGTGGGTTTGTTTTAGATGACGATTTTGATGATAATAATGGTTACGGTGAATCTCCCCTTTTCAAAGCCGAGTTGGACGCACTTGAGGCTGCGATTTACGGGATGAAATCCACTGAGAAGGCAGCTGAGTCGGTAATTGCTCCTAGCACGGAAGAGGTAATATCTTCCTTTGTCAATGATTCCGTCAGTGAGAGCAACCGACCCGAGGTAGTAGACGATAATTCTATTATTGTTTGTTTAAATAGTACATTGCCTCATTTGACTTATGCTTCGCATTTTAATGCTTTGCCCCTTCCCAGTTGTCATGCAATTTAACAATTTTTCACCGTCCTTATCATTTCAATTTCGTTAATCTGAAACGATATTCTAATTTCTTGTTAATTGCTCCTGAGCTCTTATATCTTGTGGACAAATTTAGGAGTTGTCATAGGAAATTTGTTAGACTTAAACGGTCGTACATTTTTATTTCCTATTTCTTTATTCCACTGTGGTGCTACTTACATTTTTGTGTAGCACATGCAAATTGTTTGATCGATTCTTTCTTGGCGCTTTGAACTGTTTTGACCAGTTAATTAAATAAAGGCTCGAAGAAAAGAAGGTCGAGCTGGGACCTGTCTGAAACTAGCGCCACCCGGGAGGCAACCCGGAGATTTTTATTTTAGTTGTTTTTCAAACATTGCATTTTATTTCAGTTTTAGTTGTAATAATTGGTCTTCGTACCATAGACTATTTTAGTTATGCTTATTTTGTTAGTTTTGCGGGCTGTTTTTATTGTGTCTTTGCAGGATCACTCGATCGAGTACTTTTTGTACTCGATCGAGAACTATTGCTGCTGTTTTACTCGATCGAGTACTTTTATTTTACTCGATCGAGTACCTGCGAAGGGAGGAGTCCTCGATCGACCACTATTTCCCTCGATCGAGCTGTTTTGGATGCCCTTTGACTTGGATTCGCTTACTGTGACGATTTTCTGGGCTATTTAGCGACCTCCCACGTTGCTGGCTGGTTTGGGGAGGTCCCTACTTCGCGTTATCTTGTAAGCTTTCCGTATTTACTCTCTTTCTCTTCTAGTTTGCATTTCCTTTCCATGTTTTGGTACAATGGGGGCATTGTACGGTTTGGTTTGGGGAGGTTATGCATCCATATCTGTGTCTGCATTTTGTTTTTATTGCATTTCTGTTTCACGTTTATTACAATTCCGTTTGCATTGTTTTTTATTTCAAAATAAAATTCAAAAATCTCATAAAAATTGAAAATTTCAAAAATTCAAAAAAAAATTTCACGTTTATTTTTGCATATAGGTTGAGTCGGAACGGTGGATTTCAGTGATGAAATTGCACTATATTTGTCTTTTTGCTTAAGCCTTGCATTAAACTGTTATCCTTTAGCACTGTCTTTTTGCATATCTACGAGTTAATGTTGAAATTTAGCTGAACGAATAGACTTGACCGATAAATTGGCAACCTACTCTATAATTTCTAAGATTTAGAGCCGTATAAACTGGTGTCATTTGTGACCAGTTTCATGTAGGATTGTGAGTAGTATACTCCTTGCATAACATGTTCATTAATTTACACGTATATGAAATTCAATTGCTTTTTGCCTACATACATTCGGGTTAGTGGTTGGTGTTACATGCAGGGAGGTGCTTACAATTTCCTTTTCTTTCATTTTTACCCATTTAACTCCACATTAGCCAAATTTGTCTGTTGACCCTTAACTACATTCCAAATTTAGCATGCCTTGCCAAGCTAGTTTAGTGTATGTTTCTGCGGTATATATTTCATTGTGCCAAGTTTGGCTTGTATTGTTGATTCGGAGTTGGTAATTTATGAAGAAAAAGAGGTTGATGGAAAAAAAACGTGAAAAATGAAAAAAAAAGAATTCGAAAAAAAAAGAAAAAATGCGAAGAAAAGAAACCGAAAAAATAGAAAAAAAAAGAAAGGAAAAAAAAAAGTTTGTATTGTTGACGGTTTCGCTCCTATGCTTTATTTACATTTATTGAGGAGTATTTTCAGTTCGGTTTGGTGAGTTTGTGCCAAATGAAGGGCACCCGTGCTTAAATCTATAATTGAGTTGGAAATGGATGTTGTCACATGGTTTTGTTTAGGTACTAGCTTGGCCGCCTATACCTCCACATTCCCATAAATGTTTTGCCTTTTCTTACCCATTGCCTCACTTTACCATATTTTTGTAAGCCCTCGGGTGTGTGGGACCTTGTTTGGTTGGAATGTGTGTACGGTAGCTAGAATTGTCTATCATATTAGTTGCATGCATGTTTATGTGGGTCGTAGTCTAGGTGAGCGACTATTTTTCTTTCTCTCTTACATATATATGTTCACCCTTTGCTTCATGAGAGAAGAGTGACCCGTGAGAGTCCGTTATTAAAAGTCTTGCAAGGTCAACGGTTCAGCTTTATTATAAACATCTTACAACTCGTTTGCATTTGACTGTTTGCTATAAGTGTTAGTTTGCTTGCATTAAATTGGTTTAAGTAGACAAGTTATAGCTAGCTCTGAGTTATCTTTTCCGTTCCATTAGTTTGCATTTAGTTTACTCGAGGACGAGTAAAGGTTTGGTTTGGGGAGATTTGATACGTGCATTTTATATAGTCCTTTTAGGCCTTTTATGCACGTATTTCTATGCTATTATCGTAGTTTTATGCTACGAAATGCCCCGAATATGCTACTTTGGTTTGTTTTGTCTTATTTGCAGGAATGAACCAGAAAGTAGTGAAATCAAACCTTTTACCGTCCGTTTAGCATGCATTTGGAGGAAGAGTGAATTTGGAGTAGGAATGTAGCTATTTTGAGATGCGCAAAGAAGTAAGATAGCTAGGCGAGCAAAGGAAGAACTTCAAATTGCTAGTGCCTAATTTGAAGAGCCATATCTCGAGTTCTACAACTGATATTCAGGTGATTCCAATTGGAGATGAAATCTTGTCCTCTTAGCTTTCCAACGCCACCAGAATCTCCATGTTTGCCCAAGTAACGAAGAAATGGCAGCAGTTTGAAGTTCAGTGCGCGAAGCAGGAAATTGTGCGCTGGAAAGTACTCGATCGAGTACAATTATGTTCGATCGAGTCCTTTTTCTACTCGATCGAGTAGTTGCATTTTAGGATTTACTCGATCGAGTATATTTTCTATTCGATCGAGTGGTTTGAGCTTTATTTTACTCGATCGAGTAGATTTTCTATTCGATCGAGTGGTTTCTCTTATGGGCCCGGGCTTTTAGCTTTAATCCGTCATTAGGTTAAATAAAATCCTATTTTTCTTATAAATAGGAAGGGGAGACATCATTTAGAACTCTCTTCTCTCTCTGGTCAACTGTTTTACTACTGGATATTATTTTCTCTATATTTTCTGGATCTCTTCCACTGTAACATTCTCTTTTCCCTTTTCTCTCATTTTATTTAATGTTTATTTCTTTCCCCTTTGCTTTTGTTCTTACTTTTATTATGTCTAGCTAATTTCTCTGCTAGGATTAGGCGATTCAATGGATGAATATTAATTGCTAATTAGTTTATAGATTGGTCGTTGTTGTTTTAGTCTTTGTTGTTAATCACTGCTATAATTGTATCCTGCTAGTTGAATCGATGCAATTAGCCTTTTAATTTTGGTAAGCCTTGACCTAGACCGAAAGGTTGGAAGGGGTGAGACCCGCAGTGAACAATGAGATGCTTTAGTGAGGGCAAAAGTTAAGCTAATAGCATTTTAGGGCGAATTGAGACCGAAAGGAGATATTCGTTGCCCCGTAGACCGACACATCGACTGATCTGTGACCTTAACTGCGATTGACTGGCGTTCATTGATGACCCGAAATCCTAGTTCCCTCTCTCTTCCTTGTTAATTTCTCTTATCTTTATTTCTCTTGCCTTAGTCTTAGTAGCTTAGTTAAATCAAATCAAAACCCCCACACTGTGACATTAGACAGACCGAGTAGACAAGTGAATAGTGACCGCCTCCCTGTGGAGATCGACTCTACTTACCGCTGACTTCTGTTAGTGTAACTAGGTATTTATTTTTGGTACCTGACGACGGTATCAATGGTAGTGTGAGATTTGATGGGAGGTGGTGTGTTCCTAATGAATAGGAGTTGAAAAAGATAATCATGACAGACGCTCATTGCACACCATACTCGGTACATCCAGGTGGTGACAAGTTATATAAAGATTTGAAGAAGACCTTCTGGTGGTCGGGGATGAAAAAAGAAACAGCTGAGTTCGTGGCTCGTTGTTTGACGTGTCAAAGAGTGAAAGGGGAGCAGCAACGACAACAAGGTAAGATTCAGTCTCTTGAGGTACATGAGTGGAAGTGGGAGTCCATTTTTATGGATTTTATCGTGGATTTAGCGAAGAGTCAACGGGGTAATAACATGATATGGGTTATAGTGGATCGTCTGACCAAGTCAGCTCATTTTGTGCCAATGAAAGATACTTGGACTAAGATATAGTTAACTATGGCTTATCGGACAAACGTGGTTCGATTGCATAGAGTGCCTAAAGACATAGTGTCTGATAGAGATTCGAGATTCATTCACGGTTTTGGAAAGAGTTGCAGGAGTCTATGGGAACTACCTTAAAGATGAGTACAACATTTCATCCTACGACAGATGGCCTGACGGAGAGGACCATCAAGACTCTAGAGAATATGTTGCGAGCTTGTGTTATGGATTTTGGTGGTAGCTGGGAACAGAGGTTAGATTTGATTGAGTTTTCCTACAACAACAGCTATCACACCAGTATTGGCATGGCGCCATTTGAGGCTTTATATGGGAGGAGGTGTAGGAGTCCGATTTGTTGGGACGATAGTGTTGAGGCAGTGGTTTTGGGACCAGAGATGGTGCATGAGATGGTGGAACACATTAAGTTAATCAGACAGAGGATGAGAGCGGCCCAGGATCGACAAAAGAGTTATGCAGATATGCATCACTGAGATATAGAGTTTCAGGTTGGGGACAAGGTTCTTTTGAAAGTGTCTCCTATGCGTGGGGTCATGAGATTTGGTAAGAAAGGGAACCTGAGCCAGAATTTTATAGGACGATATGAGATCTTAGATCGTGTGGGTGAGGTTGCTTATCGATTAGCTTTACCGCCTGATTTGGATAGAGTGCATAATGTGTTTCATGTGTCTCAGATGCGGAAGTATGTTAGTGATCCATCACATGTGTTAGAGGTTGAGAACATCGAGCTGGATGAGTCATTGTCTTATCTTGAGGTGCCAAAACAGATTCTTGATCGGAAGGTTAGGAAAACTAGACATGGTGAGACAATGTTGCTTAAGGTTCTTTGGTCTAACTATGAGGTTGAGGAGGCTACATGGGAGGCGGTAGGGGCTATGAGGGAGTGGTACCCGTCTATGTTTGATCAGGTATGTATGGTTACGAGGACGTAACCTTGTTTCTTTTAGGGGGTAGGAGATGGTCGCATAGAGTTTTTGCATGTTTTCATAGAGTTTTGTATGTTTTATGTTGGTTTTGGTACAGTTAGTAGTTGCCTTGAGTCGGGTTGAGTTTTGTTTTGAGAGGTGGGAGTTTGGTATTGAGTTTTGTTTATGTTGTTGTGTCGGGAAGGTGTCGGTGTATTTGTTCTTGTTTCTGGTTTGAACTTCGGGGACGAAGTTCTTTTTAAGAAGGGAAGACTGTAATACTACGGTTTTATGTGTGTTGGGTACTCTATCGAGTGGGGCTTACTCTGTCGAGTAAGTAGTTTTTGACGCAAAACAGTAGTCTGCCTGTAGGGTACTCGATCGAGTAAGTTGGATACTCGATCGAGTAAGAGGCACTCGATCGAGTAAGTGCCTTACTCGATCGAGTGAGTGAGTTTACGAGCTGAGTTTTGACGGGTTTTGTTAATGATGCAATCTTGGTATATAAAGACGTCTATCACTTTTCTTAAATCTTTTTATCATTCTAAAAACCTAAATTGAAAGAAAGAAGTTACGTAAGTTGATTCATCGCATCATTAGCAAATTTCCAAGGCTAGGAGAGTCGGATCATCGTGTTCTTTACGCCGTTGTGATCCTTGTGTCGAGGGTAAGTTCCTTATACCATTTATGTTGGGATTCATTGGGTTCCCTTAAAACCCTAATTGGGTAATTTGGGAGTTTTGGGGGTATATGTGATTATGGTAGTAATTGTATGCATGTATGTTATAGGAGGAGGTTTCGTTGAGGAAAGATTCTGATTAGCTGCTAAGACCGTCTGTGGTGTTTGCTTTCCAGGTAGGGTTTTCCCTACTCAGTATTAATTACATAAGTGTGGTTGGTGATTACTGTTGTTGTTGTTATCGTATTGGCATTGGATTCTGATTTGGTGGTTATTGATAGTGTAGTATAATTATTGTTCTATAACTGTCTGTGATCTTCGGGGCGCCTCCCTGGCTGAGTGGAGTCGCTTGCGGGAGTGGCTTCACGCCCTTGGTTCGCCCTCTATGGAACCCGTCACAGGAGGGGATGTGCACATTAAGGAAACTTGGGTTTATCGCTCAGTGGTGATGAGCGGGGATTTGGTGGGTACGGCTGCGGTCCCCCACTGGCGGTGTGGAGTACTTGTTGCGATGGGTACTCTGGCAAGACTACACACTTTAGTGTGTAGTCAGTTGTGTGGAGATTGGTTATGGAAACTGGAGAATTGTCGTGTTGTTGAGCTGTTTTGGCATTTGTTTCATTGTGGCTTTGTTTTATGTAACCAGTACTGATCACGGTAATTGTTTTAAATACTGTGGTGATCCATTCGGGGATGGTGAGCAGTTATTGATCAGGTATGATATGACGCGTATGGGATAGCTGGAGTGAGTCATCACGTGGCAGTTAGAAGTCTTCCGCTGTGTCAGACGATGTTTTTTAGTTTTGATAGTTTTATCAGTAGACCGTTTTGAGAACCTTGTATTTCAGTTTAACAGTTTTGGAGTTGACATGTAATCACTTTAAACCGTATTTACTTTTAAGTATGTTTCGTTATTTTCTTATGATTATCATTGCCTCGGGTAACCGAGATGGTGACGTTTCCATACCTTAAGTGGTCCTGTAAGGCACTTGGAGTATGGGGGTGTCACATTATCGTGCGATAAAATATTCCCTTTAATCTTTGGGGCATATCTTTATTGCATAAAAACCCTGAAGCACTCTTCCATTTCAGCCATCCCGCTTTAATTCTGTGAACCACATCTCCGTCTAACTCCCCATCTTTTTGAATAATAGATCCTAGATATCTGAAAAAATCTGACCCCTCAACAACATTCTCATCGAAAATAATACTCCCCACCTCTGTCGATCTCGACCCCGCCAAGTTAGTGAGCTGACACCTCAAATACTCGATCTTACTCCTGCTTAGCCTAAACCCACGAGTCTATAAAGTATGCCTCCACAATTCCAACTTTCTCTCCACCCCTTTTTTCGTCTCATCAATCAACACAATATCATCTGCAAACATCAACACAATATTATTATGAGATTACTTTATAATAATTTATAATACAAAACAATACAAAGGGCAACAAAACAGGAGAAAACACAGTTTATAAATCGAGTACACTTATTATAAGAATAGATACAAAGTTAAATAATAAAGAGTCATTTTGTGTCATTATTAACAACATAAAGATAATGAAAACGCATAAATGGATACAAATTAGTGTTATATCAATAACTTATTTAGAAACCATCTCGGATCTTTCAAATTTTTTTGTTAGTTAATGGCAATTTATATGGTTGAAATTGTTGGAATATGTGTCCTCAACAATAGTGCGATCAGATGTTTAAATCTCATATTAAGAATACGTAAGAGATGATTCATTATATAGTCAACTGATCATCATTAATCGGTAATGATTGGGTAACTAGAGTTTGACATTACTGTCGTTTGACGGTGGTGGTCAGTTGATCCCTTAAGGTCACACCTATAGGACAATTCCCTTAATGGACAAATTGATTAATTGTATGACGATACAGGTTTATCAATTCCTTAAAATTGAACAATTTACTTGTGAGAGAGAATATTGATATCTTATTATAATGGGACTAAATAAGATTAATTTTAGTAATTGAAATACTTTATTACTAAAATTGATTATTGTTTGAGAAACAATTGAGATAAGAATGAATGGTTAATTATAATTACAAGATGTTGTGAATTATAATTAAATGACCCATTTTATTTATGTGATCAAGTATCACTAGTCAATTTGTTGTACGTAATTTAATTAATTTATAAAATGATATTTATGTGATAAATATGCATTAGATTAATTAATAACATGTAACATATTACATGTGACATGTTGTGTGACAAATGACAAATTGACAAAATAAAATGGTAGTCCATTTTATGTGTTGGGCCGAAATGGAGGGAGTATTGATAGATTATGGTTGTTTTATTTTATTTGATAAAATAGCATGATGATACCTACCTACAACTAGCCTTACACCTACTCTTACATATCTTACACATCCATTTCTTGTGAAGACAAAAAGGAGAAAGTAAGATGCCCTCTTTGGACTACTCCATCCGCCCTCCTCTTTCTTTTAAAGAGATTTTGGTTCTCTTATCATTCATTCACAATATACTACATGCAAAATATTCTCTACTTCTCTCAATCTCTCTAAAATAAGTTTTTTAGAAATACAAGAATTTGTTCTTCCATTCTAATATCAAAATAAGATTACTAGTATATTAATAGTGATAATATTAGAATTAATTTTAAGGGTACTAGTGTATTAATCTAGTTAATTAGTATACTAGTTTAAGAGATTAGTCTTGGGTGCAATCTAAGGAGGATCTCTACTTTGAGATTTTTGGAGGATCATCCAATATATTAAGCTCAAGAACAAATAAGGAAGGTGACCTTATTTGTGCCCTATATTTCGGACCTATATACAATGTAAGGGGACATTGTTTTTCCTTATAAATCTCTTATTTTGTTATGTATGCACTAGATCTAAAGAACAAATAATTAAGAAGTTAATTAGTTCACTATTAGAGGAGTCTAATAAGAGGTATATAAACCTAACAAGTGATATCAGAGCATTAGATATTGCATGCATAATCGCTTATTGTTTTTCCGAGTTAAAATGTTAACATATAAAACTAAAAATTTGTGATTTATAAGTGTAGGTCACGAAATAATTATACATGTTATATATTCTGGTCCTAAAACTTTCAATTGGTCTCTCTTGTGACGGGTTATCATTTGTGGCGGATATTTTGTGAGATAAAATGGTAACAAAATGGGTTAGTGGAGAAAGGGGACCACATGAATAGTGTTGCAGAGAGAGAAAAAGTGGGTACTTTGTGAGGTAAAATGGTATCCGTCTTCAGCTTGTGACGGATATGTGCCGTCACAAACAAGAATTTGTGTAAAACTTTTTAGGTCATTTTTATGATTTATGGAAATTTATTGCTCATTTTAATGATTTTTAGTGATTTTATTACATTTTTATGAGTAAAATGAACTTTTATTCACTAAAATAAGTTAACCTTCACTAATGGGGGTGATATTTTAGTATGATCTCACATGAATATTTTATGTATTGCTTGTAAAATATCATATTAACATGATTAATATTTCATGATTTATGAATTTTTAGTGTAAAAATAGCATAAATGGAGGTTAAATGACTAAAAATGGTTAAACTTACTCTCTGACCTTGAAAATTTTATATGACCTCAAATGCATATTTTATAAGTTGTGTGTAAAATGTCGTATTAATTTGATTAATATTACATGATTTATGATTTTTGTGAGATAAAAATGGATTAAAAGAGGTAAAGTGGTTACAAATAGTTAAGTTTTGAAATAGGTCATGAAAATTTAATTTGTTGTCACATGCATGATTTATAGAGTGTATGAAAATTTTGAGATGAAATGATCTCATTTAGCATAATTTATGAATTTTTAGTTTAAAAATGGCATAAATAGTGACTATTTTAGCATAAATAGCTAAAACGAAATGCATGGCATGAGAAAATTATTTTAGGTTTCATAAATATCCCACTAATCATATATAAGGTTGTAAAATTGATTGGATTAATTTTTGTATACTTTAGATGTTTTAGAGATAAAACCGATAAAATACAACTATATTTTCTCAAAATTAATTCGAAAATTTTAACCATGATTTTTGATATTATGAGTGTCATGGAATTATTACAGAATGTTCAAAAATTTAAAATTTGAAATTTGAAATTATTGTAATTTAATTTGGATTTGTTTCATAAATATTATGATTTTAAGGTAAAAAATGAGCATAAAATTAAATCAAGTTGAATTATTGTCAAAAATTTAGTGATGACTAATTTTTGAGTCCTAAGAGTGTTAGGATAATTAACTTGAGCTTAGATGTGATTTAAGTGTTAATTTGTGATTTTAAGAAGTTATTATCACGCATTTCCATAAAAGCGGGTTATATATACGATATAAGTTAAATAGGGCGATTAGGCACATAATTTGGCATAGTAGATACATATTATAATGCTCATATTTCAATTGTTGAATGTCTTTTATTTATATAATTTTGAATTATGTAATTTTATCTTAGTATGGCCTTAGTTTTAATCGATATTACCCGTAATGAAAGGGAATATTGATTCGGTTGTAATTTAATGTGATCTCGTATCACTTTTATTTTTATTAATTTTTCCATTTTACAAATGTATAATAGGAATATTTTTGTATTTTTATTGTTATTTGTAATTATGGAATTGCTTCAAGACGGTGCCATTCGGAGAGGATGTCTCGACAAAGACATTGTTCTTGGAAGGCGTGCCACTTGAAGATTCAAGGGACCAAAGGAGTTAGTTTCCGAATATGTAATAAATTATTTGATTTTCTATTTTTAGGAAA
This sequence comes from Silene latifolia, assembly GCF_048544455.1. Lineage (NCBI taxonomy): Eukaryota > Viridiplantae > Streptophyta > Magnoliopsida > Caryophyllales > Caryophyllaceae > Silene > Silene latifolia. The sequence continues at coordinate 324,837,600 of NC_133537.1, forward strand.
GTCATACTATGAATTTTATTATTGCTTTGCATTTCTTTTAATATGTTGCATGCATTGCCAAATCGCCATAACAACACATGTATTTCATATCGAGTCATCGACCGTGTCAATTATAATTATCGTAGTTCACTACTTTAGTTCACTTAAACGTGATAGATAATAAATTGACAAGACCTCTCACTAATTAATAATTGAGAATTAGCCTTACCAAATAGTATAAACCATGAGTCCCAATTTCATAAGGAAGTAGGCTCGGCTCACCGGGGTGCTATACTTGTTACGTTGGGTAATAAAATGTTATTACATCGAAATTTGGATTGAACTCAACGGAAGTATTCGTGACCGTAGTCGCATGTGTTCCGGGCTAAAGATAAATATTAGAGTAATTTTATCAACCGAGAATTCTAGAAGTAGAATCGATTAAGAGGTTAATCCACCGAGTTATATTGATAAGGGATTAATCGGCTCGCCGTGCCCGAGTTAATATGAATTTGGATCTCGGAATCATTTATGATAGTTGGGTAGAGGTCACTATATAAATGTTTAAACACTTGTTTAAAATGTTTACAAGTATTGTTAAAACGACAGATGTTCATTAATTCCTTCACTTCCTATTTTGTAGTCAAAATCGTTTTCTCAATTGCAATGACAACTCCAATTTCATCCGCAACCACTAGCTCCAACAAGCTCACCAATGTGTCTTGGCTCTGATCCTTCATGGATCGTTGTAAGTTAGAAAAGAATGGTCCAATTTCGCCGATTGGGACGCGCAACTTCGCTTGGCCGCGGAAGGTGACGACAAGCTTCGTTACCTTACCGAGGCATCTCCCGCCGAACCTAATGCTAGGTCTACCACCACCGCTAGGCAAGCCTATGAGGCTTACCAAAGGAGTCGGCCGCGATTAAAAATGTGTTGATCTTTGCAATAGAGGCCGAACTCCAAAGAAGTGCTATAAAGATTAGCACCGCTCATGAGATCTACATGAAACTTGTGAACAGGTTTTCATGAGCTCCACGGGTCATACAATATGAGGCGGCTTCCGCATTCTTTAATCTCAACATTAAGGAGGGCCAAAAAGTTAGCCCTCATGTGCTCAAGTTGATGGGGCATGACCTTAAAAATGCATAAGGTGGAGATTCCCGAGGAACTCGTGACTGATCGGATTCTTCATTCCCTTAACAAAATCAAAGCATATGTTCAATTCCGGGTTAATTTTAATATGCAAGACAAGAAAGTTTCCCTTGATGAGTTGCACAAAATGCTTGTGCAAGCCGAAAGGGATATGGGGCTAAGTGTTAGCTCCACCAAAGATGTGCTCAATGTCAATCATAAGAGCAAGGGAACTTTCAAGAAAAGTGGGAACAAGGGAAAGAAGCGAACTCCCAACAGGAACAAAGGTAAAGCTTGTGAAGCTAGTTCCTCCAAGCCCAAGTACAGTGCCTCATCCGGGGACAAGTGCCACTACTGTTGTGGTGTTGGGCATTGGAAGAGAAACTGTTCAAAATACCTTGGCGACATCAAAGCTGAAAAGGTTATTCCAAAGAGGTATATGACTATCCCTATCTTTTATGTTTCAATCTCAACTTTGGTATGTTGATACATGTTGTGATGATTACCCTTTTTATTGTAATTAGGGCATCCTAGCAAGGACAAGGGCAAAGAAAAGCAAGCTTGAAGGATCTTGAGGGAAGCTAGAGGTAGCCGCCCATGGAGCTAGATCTATGGAAGCTTGACTTTATATTTCTTTGTCTTTATTTTCATGTTGAACTTTGAAATTTGTTTGTATCCTTTAAACACGGGTTGTATTTTGGATATTGGTGACTTGGTTTGCAACCCAAGTCACTTACTTTATTGTATCGTTTGTTCTAAAATTTATCTTCATACACTACTTGCATAGAGAAACGTAATATTTTCGACTTAAATTGATCAAAATAGACAATTATAATGATTTGATCATTATAAGTCCATAAGCTATGAATTTGATTCTCCTTATGCCATTGTTATTTAAAGTAACAACTTACTTATGTAAGACCAATTATAAAGTTGTGATGAGCTATTGAACTCATAAAGTAGGGAATTTGCGATACAAAACGGACACATTATTCTAAATGGATGGTCAACCAGAAGATACCTAAAATAGAGAGTCTATTTAACAGATGACATGGATAAGACTCGCATATTACATGAATCAAACTGTCATGATAGAGATGGCCTTTTGTGAGCTAATGCATTAATCTAGAAAAACTCATAATACTCCACCATATATATGTTTGTAACGCACAAAACTATCTCTCAAGAATATAGATGTATTTCTGAGAGATAGAGTGGGAGTAGATTGGATCGTCACAAACATGTCTTATAGTGTTATTTTGTGAAAGTAATGGAACTATAATCTATAAAGATAGAGTGGGAGTATAGTTCAGTGGGAGTTTAGCGCACATGTCTTACTGGTTAAAATATTGCTTTGTGAAAGTGATAGTATTATGACCTTGTTACATACGAGCCATAACATTACAATCCGAAAAATTGTTACTCAAGAGTAGATTTACTTTAAAGCGAGGGTCTCTTTAAAGGTAAATAGAGCTTTAGAGTACTTAAAGCATAAGATTGACATGAAGATTTTGATCAAGATAAATTATGTTAGGAATTGCCACATTTCATTTTGATGAAGGATGACAAATGATATTAAAAATACGCTTTTCTAAAATGGGAATTTAGAGAAGCACGTGTTTAGAACACAAAACCTTAGATAAAGATCTAAGAATGCTAACATCTTATGCGTAGCTTTCCTAAGTGATCCTAGAATGGTATTAAGCAAGCATTAAAAGATTATACTTTTTCGTTCATGTGATAATTGAGAATGGTTTCATTCACATGATTGAAGAATCATGATTATACATGAAGTTAAGTGGGTGCTAGAAATATTTCTCCATGTCTTATATGTTGATGACATATTACTTATTGAGAATAATGTACCAATGCTCTCTTCTCTGAAAGAGTGATTGGAGACTTGGAAAAGGTGCAAAGTGTTCTAGATTTTGAATCTATGTGAGAGAATTTTGGCATAGAGTTGAGAGTCTTATGAGGATAAGATCTTAAGTATCTGTTGTACATCAACAAGGTTGAATAGGTTATTCATGTTGATGGAAGTGGAATCACTATGATAGAGTCATAGTCCCTCACCGAACCTATTAAGTTGTTGATTACATGAAATCGTTTGCTAATGTTTCCGCCATTAGAATGATCATGTATGCCAACAGACGCACATGCTATGATGTGACATATGCCTAGAGCATGATAAGTCAATAACAAGATAATTGCCATGATATGGCTTGTGAAAGCCTTAAAGAACATCCTTGAGATTCTTGAGAAGAATTATGGATTCGTTCATATGTTTGGATGATAAACTAAGTTATATGTTGAAGGGTTGCACAAACTTTAGTTTCCAAACCGAAAGGGATTTGTTGAAATCCTAGGATGTCTTATTAACTTAAGAGTAAGATATTAGAAAAGTAATTTAGTTTCGCGCATTGCAAATTCTAAAAAGGGAATCTAAGTAAATTGTGATAAAATGGTCAACGTAGGGATTAAGTGTGAATCCCTTTACAAATGACTTTATCACATGTTATGCGATAACAGTGGGAGCATCTTTCAAGTTAAAGAGTCCAAGTCTAGTAAGAAGACTAGACAAATACTTAGAGATGAGTTCAAGTTATTAGAAATAATGTTGAATAGAAAGAAATAGCAATTGACAAAGTTGGAATATATGGATATAGGGTATATCCACTTGCCAAGCTTTTATTGCATTTCGACTAGTGTAAAAGGTACACTAAAGATTATAAGATATGAAGTAGTAATAGTGTATTGACTATTCATATGTGATAATCGCATTTATCGTTTGAGTTTTATTAAAACTCACCCATTACTTTGTTAAATCCAAATGGGTTATAGAGACAAATTGAACCCCATTAAAGTGAACTGGATTGACATGGTATTCGCCCCTAGTTACTTATATGAGGTGACGTCTCGAAGTGACTAGAGTGTGATGAGATTGATGGAAAGTTCAAGTGCCATAGAGTCATACGGGATGACTAGTCGATCACATAGGCAGACTGTATGGGACACTCTGTCGGACAGTGACCACTTATAGAGTTCTGGTAATTCATATAGCTTGGTTGTGGCAAGAGCTGCTATAGTATTCTTATGAGTCAATTCTTTTGACTAGAGACCATTCGCCCAAGTTGGCACAAATCTCTGATTAGCTTTGATTTATGCTCTACGACTGTCGTAAATGAGGTCAAATGGGTATATTTTGGGTTATGATGAACTGTGGCTGAACAAAGGGAATAGTGAGATAGGAATTGTCCATCCCCTTGTCAGGGTTGTTTGAAATCTCAAGGCCACTCGAGGAGTAGTGAACTGGAAATGCGTGGTCACACTCGGAAGGTATCAATGGTAGATAATTCCGGTTAGACAGTTACTCTCCAGATCGAGGAAACCACTCAAGATATGATCAAGTGTAAGTACGACCTGCGAGACACCTTGCATTGAGTGGGAGATTGTAATAGGACAAGAGAATTGGTGACGCACACTTGTCTCAACAATAGTGCGATCACATGTTTAAATCTCATATTAAGAATACGTAAGGGATGATTCATTATATAGTCAATTGATCATCATTAATCGGTAATGATTGGCTAATTAGTGTTTGACATTACTGTCGTTTGACGGTGGTGGTCAGTTGATCCCTTAAGGTCACACCTAAAAGACAATTCCCTTAATGGAAAAATTGATTAATTGTATGACGATACAAGTTGATCAATTCCTTAAAATTGAACAATTTACTTGTGAGAGAGAATATTGATATCTTATTATAATGGGACTAAATAAGATTTATTTTAGTAATTGAAATACTTTATTAGTAAAATTGATTATTGTTTGAGAAACAATTGAGATAAGAATGAATGGTTAATTATAATTACAAGATGTTGTGAATTATAATTAAATGACCCATTTTATTTATGTGATCAAGTATCACTACTCAATTTGTTGTATGTAATTTAATTAATTTATAAAATTATATTTATGTGATAAATATGCATTAAATTAATTAATAACATGTAACATACTACATGTGACATATTGTGTGACAAATGACAAATTAACAAAATAAAATGGTAGTCCATTTTATGTGTTGGACCGAAATGGAGGGAGTATTGATGGATTATTGTTGTTTTATTTTATTTGATAAAATAGCATGATGATGCTTACCTATAACTAGCCTTACACCTACTCTTACATATCTTACACATCCATTTCTTGTGAAGACAAAAAGGAGAAAGTAAGATGCCCTCTTTGGACTACTCCATCCGGCCCTCCTTTTTTTTTTTAAAGAGATTTTGGTTCTCTTATCATTCATTCACAATATACTACATGCAAAATATTCTCTACTTCTCTCAATCTCTCTAAAACAAGTTTTTTAGAAATACATTAATTTGGTCTTCCATTCTAATATCAAAATAAGATTACTAGTGTAGTAATAGTGATAATATTAGAATTAATTTTAAGGGTACTAGTGTATTAATCTAGTTGATTAGTATACTAGTTTAAGGGATTAACCTTGAGTTCAATTTAAGGAGGATCTCTACTTTGAGATTTTTGGAGGATCATCCAACATATTAAGCTCAAGAACAAATAAGGAAGGTGACCTTATATGTGCCTTATATTTCGGACCTATATACAATGTAAAGGACATTGTTTTTCCTTATAAATCTCTTATTTTGTTATGCATGCACTAGATCTAAAGAAAAAATAATTAAGAAGTTAATTAGTTCACTATTAGAGGAATCTAATAACAGGTATATAAACCTAACAGAAATTTGATTATGAGTAAGTTGACATTGTTTAAACATGAATAAGGGGTCTACACTAGAGAGTTTTGATTGGGATGTATATTTAGCATTATCGAACATGAATAAGGGGTCTACACTCTAGAGTGTCATTGGCCAATTCTCAATCGCAAATTATACTATGAGACCGTTGTATGGTGTGACGACATAAAAATGACCATTTTATGGTAAAAAATTAGAATTTTATATTAAAAAGTTGCCACCACTATTTTATTATTAACAGTGACCACTTTTTAAAAACAAACAATTTTTACATAAAATGTTCATTATTTCTTATAAATTGGTCACTTTTATCAGTCTTATCATACAACGGTCGCACATAATAACTACGCAATCTGAATTGAAACCACAAGCAACACTTTATATACTTTTTTATGATTTAGTTTAATAAATAGTAAATCATTGTTTTAATAAATAGTAACTCACGGTTGGCACACAAAAGTGTGAAAAAATTATTTTAAAATCGAATTGCACGGTATGTCGTTATTTATTTATATTTGTAGTGTAGTTAATCAGGGAATTTTCAATGTATGTGGATGCTCGGTTACTATTTGAAAAACGTATGAATTCTGAACTATGATGCAAAGATTAAGTTGGTGGATTATCTCATGTTTTCGATTCATAAAATTTGGAACTTTCCCAAACTGATGGAAAACGAGGCGTTCAGAGTGACTATGAACGAATTTACATATTGGGCTAAATCGGGGTCGAGATATTTCAATTTGGTTTTTTTTTTGTTGAGCTATGTCGAATTCCTATCATCAACGTGTGATAATTCGGTTTTTTTTGTAGTACTGATTAGTTTATTAACATAAATATTTATTCATTTTTACAAGTTATGATCAATAAATTGAAGTTAAATTCTTCACATATGCTTATGAATATTTTACTCATATTTAGATATTTCAGGTATATACACATATTATTTTAAAATAACTTTAAAAAATGTTTACAAATATACCCGTGTAAATTTACGCGGGTCTTAAGCTAGTTTTTGTGATAAATCATATACATTTCATAAATTCACCAAAACTCACAATAAATTGAAACCCTAAAATTCCGAAATTGAAGTGAAAAGTTGAGAAATTAACCTTCAGTTTCGAGTATCTCTCGTAAAGCTTCATGTACAGCGCTTCCATCTGCAACTAACACCAAAAAACAATAAATTGAAAAGAATAATAGATTGCTAAAAAATGGTAAAGTTTGAAAGGAAAAGTGCGATCACATGTTTAAATCTCATGTTTAAGAAAAGTTATCTCGTGGCATAATTTTTTTTCCAAAATTATGAATAAGTTTTTCCCGTGGCTAAGCAAAATTTAGTCACGAATTATAAATTCCCGTGGCATAATTCGTGGCGCAAGTGACATTTTGTTGTAGTGTCTATCGGGTTGGGTTTGCTCGAACTCGAATCATGTCACTTGGGTCGGATCGGATCAGACTTGCCAGCTCTACCCCTCCTATACAAAAAACAAACTCTCAAACTCACTTGTTTACATATGTGACTAACTCTCAAACTCACTCTTTCTCCTCTAAAATCCTTCTTCTCCCCATCGGCTCCATGGAACTAATATACTCTCTCATGACATATATACACACGATCCAACGGTTCCAAATTAAACTTTACAATCTTCCACAACCCAAACAAGTGGGAAACCTCAAACTCAATATTTCAAAATTCAAACCTCTTATAGATAAAGACGCTTCTAATTCCGGTAACGTCGGTGGAGTTCTGATCCCAAATGATTCCAGTGGAGATTCCGAGTGCTGTTCTAATCAAGATCCTTCCGCCGGAGATCTCAACCGACTTTCTAACAAAGAAACCACCGGAGATCTCAAAAACCGTCCCGATCACGAAACCGCCGGTATGACGAAGAAATTTCCGCCGGTGATATCAACCGTCGTTCGAACAAAGAAATAATCGGAGATCTCAAAAACCGTCCCGATCAAGAAACCACCGGGGATCCGAACCGCCGGTATGATGAAGAAATTTCGCCGGTGATATCAACCGCCGTTCGGACCAAGAAATAACCGGAGATGTCAAAAGTCGTCCCGATCAAGAAACCGCCGGAGATCCTAACCGCCGGTTTGACCAAGAAATTTCCGCCGGTGATAACCTCCGTTCGGACCAAAAAATAACCGGAGATCCCAAAAGCCGTCCCGATCAAGAAACCGCCAGAGATCCGAACCCCCGGTCTGACAAAGAAATTTTCGCCGGTGATATCAACAGCCGTTCGGACCGAGAAATAACCGGAGATCTCAAAAGCCCTCCCGATCAAGAAACCACAGGAGATCCGAACCGCCGATCTTACAAAGAAATTTTCGCCAGTGATATCAGCCGCCTTTCGGACCAAGAAATCGCCGAAGATATCCAAAGCCGTGATTCCACCAGAGATCCGAACCGGCGATCTGACCAAGAAATTTCCGCCGGTGATATCAATCGTCGTTCGGACCAAGAAATTTCCGTCGGTGATCTCAATCCTACCATTCATAAAGTGTCATCTCCTCCGCACGACCGTTTGTATCAAGATGATACTTTCCGACGTCTCAACAGCCGTCCGAGTCGAATGATAAAATTTCAAATCCGGACGGCCGTAACTACCAGGATGATTCCACCATCCCCGTCCTCATGGGTTCATATTTCTAAGGATAAATCCTTATGACTGTCCCCACGCTCAAATCGGCTCAAATTGCAAATCGGAAACGATTGTGAGTGTTCTTTCGCAAAGCTCAACCTTACCTGTCCTGGTAACACTGTTTCTTCTCCCGGTAACCCTGTTGATCCGTACGTTCACATCCCGGTACTTCATTCGCAAGCATTAAGCATCTTTGGCATAATTACATCCAATAACAAGGGATAGGGATACTGAATAGAAACAAGAGAAAGGGATACTAAAGTCGCTATGTGGGGTCTTATTATTGCTATATTGAATCTTGTGGTGGATTCTTCGCATCGCTTTTTCGACTCTGGAGAACGTATGGTGCGTCTTCTTTAGTGGATGGCTGCTGTTTTTATTCTAGTATTAGTGCTTCTCGTTTTTGTGCTGTTAGGGCTCCTTCGCTGGCGAGTTGGAATGCTTTTGATGCCACGACAACCCGAGCCTTGAGGACATACCATTATCTGAGGTTAGATATATGATCATCATTGTTGTACCAATCTCTGTATTTGTCTACCCTAGGTGATTCTCTCTCGCATTTTTAAAAAACGAGCACGCACTAAATTTTTAGAAGCATCAACAAGTAATATAATGAACGATCAAGTCGCGAAAAAATAATACAGTTTCATGAGACGATCAAATTAATTTGATACTATCTAAATCGTAGTCGTAATAAACCATATATAGATATATCTAGCTCTGTACATCACATGAGTTCTGCGGTTGACCATGCTTCCGTTTTTCAAGTTAATTGCAAATGGAAACTTGACATTGACACCCTCACGGGTATTGTAATTCTCACTTCATAATCGGAATTTCTCCAACATCGACCCTGAATAATTAATTTGAACTCCACAGCTTGGCTTATCGCCAAATCTTTGGTTGTTGACATATAATAATTTATGATTATAAATGAGCTCATGGATCTGAAGTCCATCCATTGACTTGGAGTCAATCGAAATTACGAATATTGGAAAATAAAACTGTATAGTTTGCATTATCGAGTCATCATCATGTGCATTTATAGATTAAGTTCATTGCATATTAATTAGTTTTAATATATATAAATTATTATTGTATTGTTATATAACTGTTGTTTAGAATTACTTTTATATCATATGCATGAACATGTTTTATAATATTGTTTTAAATGTATAAATGTGGAAACGGAGAAATACTCTGATATACTCCAACGAGGATAACTCTCTCTAGTAGGCTCTTAAATGATCATCATATGACGATGTATGATCAATTGAGTTTTGGGAACTTATGATTATATATGAACCTATAAGACACGATTGAAAGGTTAACGTGATTATTTCTAAAAATGGAATATTCAAACTCCTGAAAAGTTTACTTGAATAATTATTGTCTGAACCTGAAGTTTGAGCATATTAGAATTTAGATTTGAATGAGCTTCTTACTAAACAGGTGAAATTAGTTTATGGTCTAGAAGTATCATAACGATTAGAATAATTTAGTGGAAATCTACAATGAAAATGTCAGTCTATACATATATAGTTTACCAAAGAAAATAGCTCAAAAGAATTAGATAAATTATTCAATAATTATCGGATTGATTCTCCTTAAGACAGCGAATTAAGGAATGATGGCTACACTCATTTTCTCTTCGACTAGGTTTTTTTGTCCCAGCGGGTTTTTTCTAGCAAGGTTTTTAACGAGATAGTACTATAAGCTCATTATTACGCTATAGTAATGGTAATCATGATTGTTGAGATGAAAATTATTCTAGCTAGACATATAATATGATGTCATCAATTGAGAAGAACAGTTATTATAAGGGCAGAAGTATTGATTCAAGAGTCAACATGAGACAATGTTCAGATTATGAGTTGCGAAACAATATGAAGATTAAAATTATCAAGAATTTGAATATAGCAAGTTTATCGACTACGATGAATTCTATTCAACAATCAAGAAGTAATGTCAAAGCATGGATCATTTCAAGCTACATCAAGTTATGTAATTATCATGAGGAGTAGCACGCGCTATACTCTTTTTCCTTAACCATGATTTTGTCCCACTGGGTTTTCCATAGAAAGGTTTTAACGAGGCAGATTGTTATGCGTATTTGAAGATTAATGTACTCTTTTCTTTTCTAGTGTTTTTCCCAAAGGGTTTTACTAGTAAGGTTTTTAATGAGACATCTTCTTCAGTAATGGACATCTAAGGGTGAGTATTTTGAAATATTATTATATATGAATGTTCATATCTTGGAATTTTCTATAGTGTATTATTTTATGGAAACTCTACCTCATTGTATGTGTATATATACCCCTCATAAGAGAATAAGCATATAGTTTTGTCTCTCTGATATTCTCTCTAACTTTCTCTACAATTCCCTCCTCCCTTAATTTCACAACAAAGATTAGTTTTTATTTTACTTTTGGATTGATATCATCCAATAACAAGTTATTAATTAATTTAATATCTTATATATTATCTCTTATTTTACATATTAAATAATTTATTGCTTTAAAGTCGTTTGGAAAACTTGAGCTATCTGTAATCGTTCCAAAAAAAACTTCATTTAATAATACAGATAGATATTAGATAAGATAAGATAAGATAAGATTATAGAGTTCATTTATGAGTGTTTTTGCATATGCCCTGTAACTTTGTACGGGTATAATTAGTATACTTGGTCTCTTTTAGCACACTTGTACAAATTTATTTGGATAGAAATTTAAAAAAAAAAAGATTTTTTTTTTAATTACACAAATTCTCATCTGTGACGGACACTTTTCATCACAAACTTGTGACCTCTTACAAACTGCAAAGTGGCTAAGACCTTATGTTTTTTATTATTGTAACTGCATTCGAACATTTGTTGTCTATATGTCAGATTTTACTCCGCTGAGCAATGAGATGTTGGATTATTCTATTGACTCTAGGCTATAGCGTTTCCTTGAATCCGCCCCCAATACAAACTGTAGACAAGTCTGATATTAACTTGAAGGTGAACAAATAATTAAGACGGAGGGAGTAGACAAAATTGATAAACCAAGATGAGAAGCATCAACGAGTAATATAATGAACGATGAAATCGAAAAAAATAATAGAGACGAGCTATTTAATTTGAAACTAAATTGTAATAAACATAGGTCTAGCTCTTTGTATATCACATGAGTGCTACGGTCGATCATGCTTCCATTTGTGAAGTTAATTGCTGATGAAAACTTGACGTTGACATCCTCACGGGTATTTTAATGCCCACATCATAATGGGATGTTTTGTGACGTGGTTCACTAATCCAACATCGACCTTGAATAATTAATGTGAACTCCACATACAGCTTGGTTTATGGCCTAAACTTTAGCCATTGAATAAACCGTAGCATCTTGGAGGTTGGAAGCCCTAATGCTTATGTCCAATTGAATGGTCTTACGTTCTTCGGACATTGCGTAAAAAGGGTCCATCTTTGTTGAGGAAAGGAACTCATCACCATACTTAATAGCCACTAGAACAGGTTCCATCCTTATTAGTTGCTTAGCTCTGTTCGTTAAGTTAAGCGTTAGGTTTAGGTCCACTGACACGAAATTACGAATATTAGAAGTTGAATTGTTAGAGATTGTCAAACAAGCTACGCCTTGTGAGATAAGCTCGGTTTTGAAGCTTGGAGCACCCGGTGCTAATATCATGACTAGTAATACAAAACCGATGGCCATCACTCCCTCAGGAATCATAAATCAATTACCAGCTACCATCACTCTTTGAGTTTCGTTGTGGAATTGGTGTTGTCGTATGGCTCCATCAGTTGATGTGGTACCCGTACCCATGCTTGACTATCTTCTTTGAAATACAAGGAGAGTATATCAGAAATATAACTCAGAGTTTTAGTTTGTATTATTATTATTTTTATTGACAATGGATGTATTTATACTAATAATAATACTGTACTAAGAATCACAAGTAAGATAACAAATTAAAATTTAATTAGGAAATTGAAGGAGCACAGTTGATTGAGTTTTATTAGGAAACCTATGTGTATAAACTATAAAGATAGTATAATTTGGTACGGTGATCATTATTGATTGAGTTTTACGATTACAATAAATAGAGAAAAGGTTATGGTTATACTCAGTGTATAGAATCTCCTATACACCACGAGTAACGTAATGACACATAACAATGATTGAATATGACATAGAATCTTTGTTTACATTCATTTTGTTATAATTGGAAGCTAAAAAAGTTGAAAATCAAAATTAAAATTTAATATTTATAATTGATATCTTCCCAGTTAATGTTATTGAATCCCTTCTACCCAAATATTTAGAACTAGTGTAGAACCCGTGCTATAGCACCGCATTTTTAAGATAAAATCTATAAATAGGAGGATTCAATAAAACACAAAATTTCATGCATAAAATATATCTACTTTTAAGTTAATGTTATAATATACTCCCTCCGATCCACACCAAAGGTAACATTGACTTTTTCACACTTGTCGAGACACGTTTTGCAACGTAAATATCTTTAGCTACACATTATTAAAAATTATAAAAATTTGATATTCTTATAGCATTCATGACGGTGAATCAAACAAGATCTCACATGAATATATTTTGTCTTATAGATTAAGAATAATATCGAAGATTCTCTACGACCATGAATAGTGCCAAAAAGTCAATGTTACCTTTGGTGTGGATCGGAGGGAGTAGTAAATATAATATTAGTAAGGAGGAAAAGAGAAAGTTTACTACTGTCAGTTGAAACTAAGTTAGTCTTGTCTCAAACTATTAATAATAATACTATAATATAACTGGTAAACAACTCAGCATTAATTTTGTTTTCATAAAGGTACAATAATCTTGCATGTTGTGTTGTTTGTTGTTGTTTTGTAGCCAATAAAACAATACAGACGGAATACTATGATTAGAATTTCATATTTATTATTAAATTTACGAAAACATACCAATGAAAACATTAGTCAATGGTCAATGGTAGTTGATCAAAGATACTTTGAAAGGAAATCATTTTAAAATCAAATTTATCAATTCCTATTGGTGGGCAATCTTTTATAGATGTGTTTTTATGAAATTTCAATGTAAAAACTATTATGAAATTTCAATGTAAAAACTTAAGTCTACCAAATATGCGAAGAATTTCAGAAAATTAACATCACGATGGTTGTGTGGCGGAAATTGTTAGTGGTGGGGGATGACTAAAAGTGGAGCGATCGACAACGGTGGTCATAGGAGATGGCGTGTGGGTTGCAACTGATCGGTATGATGGTGGCTATCGAAGGTTTAGATGGGTGGCTGAGAGAGGGTGGTGATAGGGGGATGTTGAAAGATTGTAGAAGAGGAGAGGCAGGTTGGAAAATGAAAACAAATTATCCAAAATTTCTTTTTTCTTCTTTAAATTAAAAGTAACCAAAGTGAATTATACTCCTATTGGGAAGAACGTTTTGAAATATATCATAAGATATTATATTAGTATAAGATAATATTTTAAAATTTGGTAAATATCCTCTTTATAAAACAAACAACCACAGTGCTGAGTTGTCATATAGAATAAAAGAAACGAGTGAGGAAAAAACAAACAAATAAAAAATAACCGTCCCTCTGGGTTTTCCTGTGAGCGGTTTTTTCGTCCTGTTTTCCTGGTGTTTTCGTCCCACTCTTGGGACAGTAGCTTAAATGGGGAGGAGGTGGAAGAAGGAAATAATTGTTTCGATTAGGAAAAGGGCGAGAGCACTTATGATTTACAACCTTCAAATTATGATCTTATCGGTCGTTTATGGGGTGCAAAAATTGTCAACACAAAAGCCACAATTGAGACGATGTGTAAGTTATGGAGTTCAAGGAATGAGGTGAAAGGTAATATTCTGGATTCTAATTCAAAAACTTTTATTTTTCACTTTCTTGACTTTAAGGATAAGGAAAGGGTTATGGAAGGCCAACCCTGGCATTTTGACTCTTTCGTTTGGAGTCTTAATGATCCCAACACTGATCGTAATTTATGGGACGTACCCTTATCCTATGTTCCTTTTTGGGTGCGTGTGTACGACTTGCCTTTAGATGGACGAGGGGTGGAGGAAAACATTCGTAAACTGGGAAACCAGTTAGGGGTGTTTGTGAGCAAAGATTCGTCGAACTTCTCACAACTTGATAGAACAGTTCGGATTAGAATCCTCCTTGATGTTCGCTCCCCTCTGAAGAAATCTGTGGTCATTCGTATGAGGGGTGGTAAGATTGTGAATTTTTCAGTGAAGTATGAATATATTCCTCTGTTTTGCTATGGAAGTGGATCTTTGGGGCATGGTGAGAAAGACTGTGAAGACGGCCCCTATGATGAAGGGGATCATGAATTTGGGGCGTGGATTAGGGCTTCACCCTGGAAGCCAGTAAGAATGGAAGACACGAGTAAGAAGAAATCTAATGTTGGAAGGAATCTAAACAAAGTTTTTGAGACGATTGGGAAAGATGAGAAAGGGCTGGCTGTTGAAAATATGGTAAAGAAACTACAAGCAGTGTCCATCACTTCAAAATCTAAAAATATGTGTGTGGAGCAAGAGGTGAATTTTTTGAGGTTGTTAGTTTTTAAAGGGGAGAATAGAGAGTCTCCGGTAGTTGGAGGAGTGGTTGATGAGCCTAGTAAGGCTGTTGGAGTGGAGGATGTTGGAGGAAGCTCGAAAAATGGGCGACGATCTATAAAGATCACTCCTCGTAAAGTGGTTAAGGGAGCGCAGATCAACTCAAGGAAGCGGGCACGTGGGGAGCAGGATGGTAGTATTGAGGCAGCTACGAAACGTGTAAGCAGCGAGAAGGTTCCTACTGCCCTCATTATGGGGGCAGCCTCTTGTTGTGCTGGGAGTTGGAATGACGGAGGAGAAGCTAGTGAGTTTCTGAAAGTGAGCAAACCGGTAAGGGATGAGTGTGATGCTAATGATCGTGATGTGGAATATTCACAATCTAATGTTGGGTTATCGGCGGAGGTTGCAGGGTTGCAACCCCGCCGGGAACAATGAGTCTTCTCTGCTACAACTGTCGGGGATTAGGCAACGACCCGACAGTTGCTAGGTTAAGGGAGTTGCTACGGAGGGAAAATGCGGTGGTCGTGGTGTTGTTGGAGACTAAATTGGGAAATCAGGCGATGCAGGGAGTTATACAACGTCTAGGTATATGATGGGCTGGGTATTGATTTCATTGGACGGTCAGCAGGTGTGGCAATACTCTGGCGGGATGGAATGGAGGTAGAAGTCGTGTCGTCAACAGCCCATCATATCGATGTTATTATTCGTGGTCTGTTCGAGATTAGTGAGTGGAGACTTACCGGTATATATGGCTGGGCACAAAATGAGGATAAATGGAGGACATGGCAGCTTATGAGGGATTTAAAACCACTGTCGTTCCTTCCTTGGGTTGTGATTGGTGATTTAAACCAAATCTTGTTTGAGCATGATAAGCGTGGATGTAATACCCGTCCTTTTACTGACCCGTTGACTGATGTTGACTGACCTTAGACACCGATCTAGACCTTGGGACTCCCCAAGAGGGAGATCTTGTGACGTGGTAAGCTTTGAGAGTGTGGTACTCGATCTAGGCGAGGCTACTCGATCGAGTAGGGGTCACTCGATCGAGTAAGTTAGATACTCGATCGAGTAGCGTGTTTACAGCGAGGATTTATAAGTCGTGTTTTGAGAAACCGCAAATCATTTCCCCCTCTCTTCCCTAAACCTAAATGTCGTCTCTCCTTCTTCCCTTCACCATAGTCCCTTCCATTGGTGCCCTTGAAGATGCTTGTGCCATGGGGATGGGTTGCTTGAGTCGGGTAGCGGTCTTGATGCCGGAATGTTATGCATAGGTATGTCATCATCATCGTTGTTGCTTTCAGTTAGGGTTGTAGTAATGGTGATAGATGATTGTACTGTTTGTATAGGTGTATTGGTTGGTTGCTTGGTATCATGTGATCGGACGTGGAATCGCTGCGGTTAGCTAAAGGTAGGTTCGCCTACTCAGTACTGTTCGTTGTCTAGCGTGTCTGTGAATGTGATTTGGTTGATTAGTGTCGGTATGGTGAATCGGTTGAGGTAATTGGTTGTCCTTGTCGTTTTTGAGTAATTATCGTACGGGATTCTGATTGGTGATTGTTGGTAGAGTATTATGATTGTCGTTATATAATTGTCTGTGATCTTCGGGGTGCGTCCCTGGCTGAGTGGAGTCACTTGCGGAAGTGGCTTCACGCTCTTGATTCGCCTTCTGTGGAACCCGCCCCAGAAGGGATGTGCACATTAATGGACATGGGTTTATCGCTCGATATGAAGAGCGGGGCTTAGGTGGGAACGGCTGCGGTCTCCCACTGGCAGGGCTGCTCCAATGGACAATCGGTGATGGTGATTGATTGGAAGTGATGTGGCTTGCGCGTGTCTTGTTGTATCTGTATTGTGTCGGCAGTTGTTGGTGTGTTTTCCTTAGTTACTGACCTTGTGTGTTTTTGTCTTCTTGTTTGTTTCTGTTGTGTCTGCCGTGATCCCTTATAGTGAGCAATCGGTCTTAACAGGTTGTGATCTGGATGATAGCTGGGTGCTTGGCGGGATGAATCTTTCACGAGTCACGACAGAAGTATAGTTCACATAGATGATAGTAGTTTGAATTGTACCTTTTGTATGCCTTTGGTTTTGGTGAATCGGCGATGCGTACATTTTATATAGCCATTTTGTACTTCATTTGCATGCATTTCTATGCATTTTGTGTAGTGTTTAGCTACAAATGTCCCCCGAATTGTCTATTTTGGTTTCTCTTGTCTTATTTGAAGGAATGAACCAAAGAGAAGCTAAAACAAGCTTAATACATGTCCTTATGCATGCATTTAGGAGATGAGTTGAGTTGGAGCCTTAAGACTACTATTTTGAGATGCGCAAAGAAGTAAGATAGCTAGGCGAGCAAAGGAAGAACTTCAAATTACTAGTGCCTAATTTAAATAGCCATATCTCTAGTTCTACAACTGATTTTCAGGTGATTCCATTTGGAGATGAAATCTTGTCCTATTAGATTTCCAACGCCATCGGAAATGCCATGTTTACCCAAGTAATGAAAAAATGGAAGCCGTTTGAAGCTCAGTGCGCGAAGCAGGAATTGTGCGCTGGAAAGTACTCGATCGAGTACAATCTTGTTCGATCGAGTCCTTTTTCTACTCGATCGAATTGCTTATTCTTGATAGTGTTCGATCGAGTACCTAAAGTCCTCAATCGAGAGGTTTTAGTTTGGATTTGTTCGATCGAGTGATATAAAGTTGCTCGATCGAGTAGTTTGCTTTAATACATGGGTTAGTTAGTCCGTGATTAGGTTTATGTTTGTAAAATCTCGCTTCCCTATATAAAGGAAGTCGGGATTAAGTCATAAACACACTTTTTACATCTCATACACTCCTAAATACTACTCTTCTCGCTATTTGCCGGATCTTAATTTGTCATTCTCCCTTTTACTCTTTCTCTTCCTTTACTCTCTTTTTATTTCGCGATGTCTATTATTTCTCTGTTTTTCGCTCTTGCTTTATTTTCCATTATGCATAGCTAAATCTCTTGCTAGGATTTAGGGGATTCGATGAATTATTGTTAATTACTAATTAGGTTTACAGATCTTCCATTGTTATCATGTCTCTGTTGTTAATCACTGCATTTAACTGTAACTAGCTACTTGAATCGATGCATTTAGCTTAATTAATCTTGGTAAGCCTTAACCTAGACCGGAAGGTTGGAAGGGGTGAATTGCGCAGTGAACAATAGGATGCTTTAGTGAGGGCGGAAGCTAAGCTAATAGTATTTTAGGGCGAATTGAGACCGGAAGGAGATATTCGTTGCCCCTTAGACCAATACAATTGACCGATCTATGATCTTAGTTGCAACTATCTGACATTCATTGATGACCCGACAATCCTAATTCCCTTTCCTTTATTGTTAATCTCTCTGACTCTTTTCTCTTACTTTAATCTTATTTAGTTTAATTCAAACATTTCAAACTCCCAACTGTGACCACACACAGACTAGAATTGACAAGTAGATAGTGACCGCCTCCCTGTGGAGATCGACCCTACTTACCCCTGACTTCTGTTAGTAGTACTTAGGTATTTATTTTTAGTACATAACGACAGTATCAATCGCTTGTAATAAACTTTAATTGTTCTTTTATCGACGTTTGATAATTACTGTCCTCGGGCAACCGAGATGGTAACGCCCTTATATGCTAGGGAAGGTCTTGTTAAGGCTTCTTGGTATATGGGGGTGTTACAGTGGAGGTGCGCCGAGGGATCAAAGCGCTATGGATGAGTTTCGAGAAGCGATGGATGAGTGTGGGCTTATGGATATTGGTATCTCTGGGGAGCCTTTCACGTGGTGGAGTAGAAGGGGAGGTTCGGAAGCGGTTTTCGAGAGGCTTGATAGGGCTCGTGTGTCGCCATCCTTCCAGGAAGCATGCCCGACTACTACTCTGTCTCATTTGGAATATGACAAATCTGATCATGCCCCCATGAGTTTATCCATGTTTAGTGCTACAAATCAGAAGAAGGGACGGAGGTTTCGGTTTGAGGATATGTGGGCTAATAGGGAAGATTGTGAAGATGTTGTGCGTGGTGCCTGGTTGGAAACAACGGGGCGAAACCTCGGTCTCATTGCTATGTACAAATTGGACCTTTGTTCGAGACGACTTGCGCAATGGAGCAAAATTCAGGTTGGGGACCTTCGTAGGAGAATTGAGGAAATGAGGAACCGTATGAATTTCCTTGACTCGTGTTCTCATGACCTTGCTACGGTTGTTGAACGTAAGAGTATGTGTGCGAAGCTAGATGAGTTATTGATTGTGGAGGAGGTGTTTTGGCGCCAACTATCTCGGGTTAGCTTTTTGACAAAGGGTGACAAGAATACAAAATTTTTCTATCTTAGAGCATCGAATCGTAAACGGCGAAATCATATTAGTAGGCTTAAAGATGAGGAGGGAAGCTGGGTTACGGGTGAGGAGAACTTAAGGAGCCTTGCAATGGAGCACTTTAACAGAATGTTCTCTTCTTCAAACCCAAATCATATGGATGAAGCTTTGTCTTGTGTGGTTCCGTGTGTTTCCTGATTAAGCCTTTTGCTATGGAGGAAGTTACGGTTGCACTTAAGCAAAGGAAACCAAGTAAGGCGCCTGGGCCCGATGGTTTAAATGCTAATTTTTTTCAGAAATATTGGCATATTATTGGCAAAGATGTTACGTTATGTGATTGGATGCCTAGACGGGAGGGAGGATATGACCGATATTAATCATACGCATATTGTTCTTATTCCAAAATGTAAACAAGCCTCTGAGTTGAGTAATTTCCGACCCATATCCCTTTGTAATGTGGTGTATAAACTTATTTCAAAAGTTCTGGTTGGAAGGCTTAAAGGGTTTTTGGATGATTTGATTGATGTTGAAAAAAGTGCCTTCATTCCAGGCTGTCTGATATCGGATAATGCTATTATGGCCTTTGAGAGTTTTCACTTCTTGAAGTCACATAACCATGGAAAAAATGATTACATGTCCTTTAAATTAGATATGAGTAAAGCATATGACAGGGTTGAATGGGTTTTCTTGGAGCAGATCATGATGAAAATGGGGTTTGCGCCTCGTTGGATGGATATGATAATGCGGTGCATGCGTACTGTCAGGTCTACAGTATTGATAAATGGCGTTCCAACGGATTATATTCGACCTAGGCGGGGATTTCGTCAAGGTGATCCTATCTCACCGTACCTTTTTATTCTTTGCGCTAATGTTTTCTCGCGGCTTATCTCAAGGGAGGCTGAGCACAAGAATTTATATGGGATCTATATCTGTCGCGGCGCTCCTTGTTTATCACACCTTTTTTTCGCGGATGATTCTCTTATTTTGTGTCGGGCTGATAAGAAAAATTCCGATAAAATTAAAAGGGTCATTGATATTTATCAGACGGCGTCTGGTCAGCAAGTAAATATGCAAAAATCTGAGTTATTCTTTAGTCCAAGCACGGATGCGAGTGTGAGGAATATGGTGCGTGATAATCTGGATGCCACAATTGTTACTTCACCCGGAAAATATATTGGAATCCCGGTTGTGATTAGGCGCAATAAATCTAGTGCCTTTAATCATATTAAAGAGCGAATTTGGAAGAAATTAAAGAGGTGGAAAGAAAAGTTGCTTTCATATTCGGGTAGAGAAATCCTTATAAAGGCAGTTGCCCAATCGATTCCTACCTATCATATCAGACACTTTAAATTTCCGTCTACCTTTTGCTCTAAGATTGAGGGTGATTTAGCTCGATTCTGATGGGGTCATAGTGATGGTAAACGACATATTTATTGGATTTCGTGGGAGAAGATGTGTGGTGCAAAGGCTGATGGTGGTATGGGTTTTCGACATTTTGAGTCCTTTAATCTTGCTATGCTGACCAAGCAATTATGGTGGATATATGATAGACCGCAATCACTTGTTTCTAGGCTTTTATCGGGTCGTTATTTCCCATCGGGTGACATTATGGATGCCTCCCTTGGACATCATCCATCTTTTGTGTGGCGGAGTATTATGGAGGCGATGCCGATATTTCGGAAGGATAGTATATGGCTTATTGGAGACGGTCGCAAAGTCAGATTTTAGCAAGACCAGTGGAGCATTTCAGAGTCATCGTCGCGTTTAATATCTCCTATTAATGGAATGGAAATCAATGTTGTGGCCGATTGGTTTGTGAATGAGCCAAAAGCTTGGAATGAGGACCTTCTCCGACTACATTTGTATGAATTCGAGGTTCGTGAAATTCTCCGTATTCCTTTGTGTGCTACTGATGAGTGTGATAATCTGGTTTGGAATCCTACTCGGGATAGGTGCTATACGGTTAAATCAGGTTATCACTTCATTCGTTCTCAAAAGGAGATCAAAAAGGGAAGTGGTGCATCAAGTGAGGGGCGTGGATTATGGTCACGTATTTGGAAGCTTGAACTACCTCCTAAAATCAAAAATTTCATATGGAGAGTTTGCAAAGGGGCTCTCCCTTGCGGGATTAATGTGCAGAAATGTGTTGTGGAAGCGGATCCGACTTGCCAGCGTTGTTTAAGAGATATTGAAAGTGAGGTTCATGCTTTAGTTGGCTGCCCTTTTGCTCAGGAAGTCTGGGAGGTTGCGAGTATGGATGATGAGCTATTTGAGGCCGGGGGTGGTGGAAGGATGGTAAATACTGTGGATTTCATATTGAAGCGATTGCAGCATGATGAAGTGTGCAGGTTCATGGTAGTATTGTGGGCGTGTTGGAATGGCCGTAACAAAGCATATCATAGTGATGAACAAGTTGAGCCTCAGGTCGTTTTGGAGAAAGCTATGAGTTTCTGGCATTCATGGCGAGTTGTACACTGTGCGTGGTAAATTTGTCACTAATGGGATGGGGGAGGATAGAGTGGCTTGGCGGCCTCCTGCTAATGGGGAATGGAAAATTAATGTTGATGCAGCGGTGTTAGGTGCAATGGGCAGCGGTCTTGGTGTGGCTGTGCGAGATCATACGGGGAAGGTGGAACGTCTGGGTGTTTTTCAAGTCAGAGATATGTGGAGTTCGGAAATTGCGGAAGCAAAAGCTGCTGAATTCGGCCTACTGACAGCGAAACAGATGGGGTTGGATAATGTGGTTCTGGAATCAGATTCATTGATCTTAATTACCATGCTAATGATAGAGAGATTTCCGGCAAATTATTTTAGTAAAATCGGGAAAGTTGTCTTTGATTTAGCTAGTTCTTTTGATTGTATAAAGTTTAGTTTCACTTGTAGAGACGGTAATGTTGTGGCTCATGGTCTGGCTCACTTTGTACTGCTTTCATATTCGACGCGGTTTTGGGTTGGGACTGTCCCTTCATGCATTGAGCCTCTTGTTGCTATTGACGCTGTAGGTATCTCATAATTAATATAAGTAGCTTTTCCTTAAAAAAAAAAATAACCACAGTGATCTCTGAGTTACCTTCTGGTCGAAAGTCATCAAGTCAAAGTTGCATTTGCCTTTTGCTAAATTTTAGGAACCACGTTCATACTTCCAATTAATTACTCCGTAGATGATTTCACCTTTGTTCACGCAGAATTTAACAAATAATTTACCCATTTAGTCCGTAATATATACGGAGTATAAAGTAGATAAAAATAATACAAAAGCATTAATTTACTTGCAAAAATTTTTTTCACAGTTTCCAGTAAAATTTCCAATAAATATAAAAAAGGGCAAATTTCCAATAAATATAAAAAACAGTAATTTGATTATAAAAGAAAATAATTTACTTGCGAAGTTACTCTTAAATGTAAAATTTTTAGATTTTTATAGAAGATTTATTAGAAGAATGTGAAATCTGCAATGAATATAAAAATAAATAAATTCTACAAAGTAAGTAAGAATGTGAAATCTGCAATGAATAGTTTTATGGCCGTGCAAATTGCGCGGGGTTGTCGTTTAGGGTTGAGAAGTAGGGTTGTTAATAGGGGATGCTCTTTCATGGTAGTATTAATTTCGGAATTCTAGAAATACATAAAAAAAAGTCTCAAAATTATAAGACTTAACAAAAGTAGACAAATTGGAAAGAAATAAGTACAACAAAAAGTTGTTACGGGGTACAATCATAAGTTAATTGAATTATAGCTTCTCAAGAACTTCTTTATACACTACGTTATTTGTTCTATTGGACACGCGTTTATCATTATCGCAAATCAGAATCTTCAATCCCTTTTTGCTTGTGACTCTTGAAATAGCGACATAGCGCTGACCGTGCGTAAACACCGACCTTGGAAGATAAAGCCCAACATGTGCTAGTGACTGTCCTTGGCTCTTATTTATTGTCATTGCAAAACACACCGCAACAGGGAATTGTCCTCTGTCAAACTGTACCGGGAACTTACTGGAATCAGATGGAGTAAGTGTAATACGGGCAATATGCACTTTATCGCCCTTAAGACTACCCGATAAAACTGTTGCTCTAATCACACGTGATCCCAAATCTGTCACTATCAGCCGAGTACCGTTGCACAATCCGCGAGATTGGTCGATGTTTCGAAGAAGCATAAGTATAGCACCAACCTTCAACTTTAATTCGTGATTTGGAAGCCTCGGGCACTTAATAGAGTTAACAAATTCTGTGGAGTACAAATCACGGACCCCAATATTACTCTCATCTCTACTAACCTCGTCTGAGCTGAAGTAAATTTTCTCTGGTCCATCTATTCGAGATAATACGTAGTCATTAACCAAATCAACGATCTCATGTGTAGGTGCAAGGATGGCCCTCTCCTGAAGATACTCGGGATTCGATAGTTGATTCTCGAGGGATGGGTAAATGGCATCTACAATCGACGCGATATGATCTCCAGTGTGCTGAATCAAAATGTCATTCGGCAACTTTAATTCAACTTCTCCATCATTCGGATCTCCAGCTACCCCGTCTCCAACTTTTAGTATCCATTCTGAAAACTCCTTTATCTGAGCAAGTTCGGAACACGAATCTCCGCCTCGAAGGCGCATGTTTTTTGTCAATTTCAATACCTTGCGTGAATAAACAAATATGGAATTTATGAGGTCATATAAGTAAAGTAAATTTTTAACCGTTACATATGGAATAGTTAATGCAATCTCCATCTGACGTTTCCACTCATAGTAGTTGTCAATTCCAGAGAGCTTATTGTCTACCACAATGAGGTGAGCACTCTCAGCTGGATGCAAGTACAGTGGGTTAGATGATTCGAGGATGGCACTGGCAGTGGGTACCAAGTTACCATATGGGGTTGTTATGATACTGTTGAGTGAGTCATCAGAGATTATTGTGTTATCAAGATTTTCCATTCTTTGAATGTTAAATGATTTCAAAGAGAGAATGGGAGAAGAAGTTTGATGCAAGTTCTCCTCACTACAAACTCGGCTTTATATAGACTGAGTTTGTCTCTTGTTCTTGCAGTAAATGCTCAACAATATTGTTTATCAGTCTCCTCAATCCTGAGGACTCTAATACCATGTTGAATAAATGCTAATATCAGGAGTAGAAGACTTCATTGTTGAGCTATTGTTTGTGCAAGCATTGAATGTGTTTTTGTTATTGATATTTGATAAATGATGAATTACAAAACATAGTAGAGAATATATGCAACTACTACAACTACTTTTTGGTAGTGTGCAAAGATGCACATCATATTCTAGTCTATTCATAGTACAATGTAGCATACTCTATGTTTAGCCTAGGTCATCCTTTTTCTTTCTTCTCACGTTTCCCATGTACTTCCGGACAAGACTTGAGCAGATTTGTTGGTTCTCTACAGTATACAAGGTTAGCCATCCGAGAGTGACATGCTCGAAGTCTAGAAGGCATAGTATCATGCCACCCTGCACAAGTTTTAGCCACTAAACTCTTGGCCCCAATACTCTACCAGGGTATTCGTCCCCGCTGGAAAATAAAGATTTTATCAGTTTTTGAACCTTTTTGAGTTTTTTTATGGAATGTCTTATTTGCTACCGTTGCGATTTGTAATTAGGGGACTCTGCCATTAATTGTAAAATGGATATTTTTAATAACGACTTTTACCTACTAATATGATTATGTTTGGATCCATTCCACACCATCATAGTGTAAAACCACTTTACACGAGAGACTAAGGCCCTGTTTTTTCTGTCTTCTTAGAACTGAACTGAGCTGAACTGAATGGAGCTGAACTGAACTGAACTGAGCTAAACTGAGTTGAGCTAAATCGAATCGAATGGAGCCGAGCCAATGAATCGAATGGAATGGAGGTGAACTAAATCGAATGGATGAGTGAAATTTGAATCGAACTAAGTTGATTGGAGCTGAATTGAACTGAAATAATATTAATATTAATATTAATATTAATATTAATAATATTAATATTAATAATTAATAATAATAATAATAATAATAATAATATTATTATTATTAATATTAATATTATTATTATTATTATTATTATTATTATTATTATTATTATTATTATTATTATTATTATTAGAAGAAGAAGAAGAAGAAGAAGAAGAAGAAGAAGAGAAGAAGAAGATTAATAATAATAATAATAATAATAATAATAATAATAATAATAATAATAATAATAATAATAATAATAATAATAATAATAATAAGTAGTCACCATGAACCACGGTTCACCATCAATCTAATTAGATGAAATAATGGAGCACCGATTTACTATATTGATGTTCAAAGTCTAGCCCTTTATCATCCTAATTTGACTGATTAGGTAGCCATCACGAAGCACCAACAATCCTAATTTAATTAATTAGATAAATAAAAATTGACAGACCCTAATTTCATCTTTAACAAATAAATAAATTTGGTTGATTAATTAAAACTCAATAAATAATATTAATAATTGATAACAAATAAATTAGTTTATTATTTGATAAATTAGAAGTCATCTTGTAAGTTTTAAGTCATTTGAGCAATTAAATTAAGTTTTAGGGAAAAATATTGATTTAAGAGTTCTTTTGGTTCAGTTTTAGGTGAAAATGGTACAAAATAGAACGTTATGAAAAAGTGTATCTGAAAGAGTAACGTCCGTATATGAAAAAATAATTAGGTATTAATAATAGTAATATTAAAATTAACAATGTTATTAACAATATTATTATTAATTAATATTCATATTATTATTATTAATATTATTATTATTATTATTATTAGTGGTAGTAGTAGTATTAATTATATTAATATGAATATTATTGATTTTAATAACCATAATATTTATAATAATAACAATATGAGGATGATTAATTAATAATAAATTAATGATGATAATAATAATAATAATAATAATAATAATAATAATAATAATAATAATAATAATAATAATAATAATAATAATAATAATAATAATAATAATAATAATAATAATAATAATAATAATAATAATAATAATAATAATAATAATAATAATAATAAAAATAATAATAATAATAAAAAAAAAAGATAAAAATAAAAATAAAAAAATAATTAAAAAAAATCATACTAATATTAATAAATATATAATATTAATAAAAACTACTAAGTTTAAGATTCGCAAAATTGAAATTGGCTGAATTTAGTGGAGCTGAACTGAAGTGTGAGCTGAGATGAACTGATTGGAGATGAGCTGAACTGAACTGAATAGAGCTGAACTGAACTAAACTGAGCTGAAAATAAGCCAGAAAGAACAGGGCCTAACTGCTCTTACATTTTAATCATAATCAATAAACTTGAGCTCATTAGCAGTTAGCACTCTTGTACCGCATTCAAACGTTGGTTCTTTGTCTGTAGGTCAGATTTTACTCCACTGATCAATGAAATGTTGGATTATTCTATTGACTCTGGGCTATAGCATTTCCCTGAATCTATCTTCTGATACAAACTGTAGTCCAATATTAACTCAGAAGAATAATTTTACTCTTGCTCTTATTTAATAAAACAGCTCTCGACGAAAACAAAATAAGACGAAAACCTGTCTTTCGTGTAAATGTGCAAATGCCTCTCTGATCAAACAGAAGTTTCCATTAGCCTGCCAGAGTTTCTTATGGACAATAAGTCGAGTACATTAACCGAACCATGAGAAAGGGGGCAAGGGTGGTTCATTCATGGGATTCAAATCATCGTTTCTATTTCTCTCATGACCAACATGCCCAGCAATTGAGGCGTGGCCAAGGAATGGGGGCAATGGTGGTTCATCCATGACATTCGAATCATCTTGTCTATTTTCCTGGTGAGTAATATGCTGAGCAATTGAGACAGCGTGTCCAGAAAATGGTGGTGCATCATCCATGGCATTCGAATCATCTTGTCTGTTTTTATTGTGTGAATTATGTCGGGTAACTGAGCCGCTTCCAGCACCCAAGGAGAAGGGCAACAACGGTTCATGTGGTCCTGTTTTATTGTCGGCAATATGCTTAGCAATTGAACCGAGTCCACGGAAAAAGGGCATGAATGGTTCCTCTATCGTTTTCTTGTGGCCAGTATGTTTAGCGACTGAACCTTGGCTGGAGGCAGACGGCAAGAGACGTTCATCAATGACAGTCGAGTCATCTTTTCTCTTTTCATCATGGGAAACATGTTGAGGTTTCGAGCCTTGTCCAATGACCGGGGGCAAAGGTGGTTCATCCATGGCAATCACGTCATATCGTCTTTTTTTCTTGTGAGCAATTGATCCTTGTTCATTGATAGCGGCCAGCGGTGGTTCTGGTTCATCCATGACAATCAAATCATCTTGCCTTTTCTGCTCGTGGGCAATATGCCGAGCAATTGGTCCTTGTTCATAGACAAAGGGCAAGGGCGATTCAACCAAGGGAACCGAATCTTTTTTTTTACCTCATGGGTAATATGCTGAACAACTGCGCCTTGTTCAGGGACCGAGGGAATCCATGGTTCATCTATGACAATCATATCATCTTCTGTTTTTCCCTCGTGAGCAATATGTCGAGCAATTGAGCCTTGTTCAGAGTCTAAAGGCAAGGGTTTTTCATCCATGACAGTCTCATCACCTTGTCCATTGTCCTCGTGGGCAATACGTTGAACCATTGAGCCTTGTTCAGGGCTCGGGGGAAAGGGTTGTTCATCCCCGTCTATCTCATCATCTTGTCTATTGTCCTCGTGGGCAATATGGCGAGCAAATGAGACTTCTTCGGGGGCCCAGGGAAAGGGTTCTTCATCCACGACAGTCTCATCATCTCGTCTGTTGTCCTCGTGGGCAATATGCTGAGCAGTTGAGCCCTCTTCGATCACGATGGGCAAGGGCGGTTTGTCCATGATATGATAATCATCTTGTCTATTGTCCTCATCCGTCACTTTGCGCACAATGTTAGTTATCAGAGCATTCTCTAAGCTGTACCCATATTCTCCCATAACCTGTAACACATTTCACAGAAAATTCATGACTTCCTGCATAAAGTTCCGCTCTGACTATAGTAGTTTTGACTACAGTAAAGAAGACCGTTAGCTCAAATCCTATAAAACAGGAAAACTGATGATTGCAGAAACTATATCAGAGAAAACTACTATCGCAACAATCTCACGCTAATGCTAATATGCTATAAGAGCTCTCGCGAATGCTGGGTCAAAGGAATTTTTTACGGGTTAAGGAGTCTGATTCAGAGAGTCTTACTCTACGTGACTGAATTAATAACACAGAGGCAGTTTCGGACTTGAAAATTATTGATAATGAAAATTGTGTCGAGGACCAAATTAGTTTTGAATTAACAAATGCAAGTTTTCGGATTCAAAAGTAATTACCATCTGTAGCTCCTCTGATAGCGATATAGCAACCTCATATTTTCTTTCAAGTAGCTCAGTATAATTCATCTTCGGAACAATATCGCGAACCACTACAACACCATATAGAATTTAGTAGAGTAAAGAAGCAAAACATAAACCATACTACAATACAAAAAGTGGGGATCATTAAGGATACCATCGAAAACATATTCCTGAATCTGTTCTCCAGGATTCATCATCAGCATTCTGTGTAGCTACACGATATTGAACCGAGCATTCAATTTCTATTTCGACATTATCCTGTGAAATAAGACCGTAATATACATCGAACTTGAGTGAAAATTCAAAGGACAATACAAATCTTAGTAAATCCGTATATACCAGGGTTGTACCTTAATGCAATCAAATATTCTTTTTTTTTTTTTTTTTTTTACAATTTCGAGTTATCAGAGGAAAAACCAAATCAAAGAGATGAAAAATGACAAAGATGAGAATGTAAAGGAAAAAAGTGAACCTTGGTATTGGCATGAATGGAAAGTGGGAGATAGGTGAAGGTAGAGGGAAGAATAGCAGCAAGGAATTCACCACAAAAAGGGTTAAAACAGTGAAAACCGGGTTGAGCAAATCTTTCGAAACGACCCCATCTCTCAATCACTCCAATGTTACCTTGCTCTATGCTCCCACAACACCCACAACATGGATTACACATTACTACTACACTGTTCGTATTTACGGCCGTTTATAAGATATGTATTTGTATATATTCGGTTTTTCTAACGTGTGCGTATATATAATATTCACAAGAATATGTAGATAGAGGTTTGTAGAACCAGAGTTTTAGCGTGATTAAAGATAGATAGAGATAGATGACACATTGACACCACTAAGTAATCCAATTTATTGATTAAATTAAATAAAAAACGTAATCTTTTTGTTGATTAATTTAATAATTCGGGAATATTAGCCCAAGACAAATTCTCTTCCGATCAGGTCACTCATGGTCATAATAAAACTCCCAACTATTGATATTAATATTGATATTAATATTGTTTTTTCAAAACTCCCTTATAGGACGGGTTTAAAAAGAGAGAAGCAGGAAAACTATACTCCGTACCTATTTACTACTCTTCGCTACAATCACTATCTACCACAGAGCCCATCCCACCAACACCAGCTAGTCACTGGCAGGCACCGCACATATCAAGAGTTTAAGCTCAATTTCCCTACAGTGTAAAATACTAAATAGACGTCATATATGACGTAGATAGATGGAAAAAAAGGATGTTGGACATCATAACAAAATTCAAAATATAAATAATGTAGGAAGACAATACGATGTTACAATTTCTAATAGGCATAAAACTACTACATTTTCTCTCATCACATTGACTCACTCCTAACTGGGATATGCAACCAAGTTCGCCTCAAACACCAAAACTAACAGCAATGCTGATACAGCAAGGGGCGGCTTATCAAGCAACCTCGACCAATTCAACGTCAAACACCAGCCAAGCATTGGCAGGGATTTGAGGCTTGGCACCAGCAGAACCATAACTGCACAATCCCAAATTACCACCAAATCAGACCGAATCACTATATATAATCAGACAAGCTGGAATAAGACGAGCAATACTATGAATGCGCGAAATGAAACCCAAGGAGTCAAGGTTATGGCCATGGGTAATTGAATCGTTGGCAACTCTCTTAGAAGAGCCAAAACACATGTAGATTTATTAAAGTAATGATTTCAAGCCATGTCTGTAAGGATATTTTAGGACAGGAACCTGTCTGTGGTGGAGCCAGACATCCTCAAGTATACGGTTTTCTTATTTTTTTTTATTTTGTTGTCGTATCCTCCAGTATACGTTTTTATTTTTTTTTTTTGTCATTTATTCAGACAAGTGGGATATGTACCCATTTTCAAAAACAGAGGCTTGGTTTAATCGTTTAAGCTTGAAGTAATGAGGGAAACAATACACATAAAAATAAGTAAGCATTATAAGATCCTTACCCCATAGTAGGTGGAATTGTGAGCCTTCTTTTACCTCCAACACGCATGCCTGAGAATCAAATTCCATACATGAGACTGACAATGATCATCGAAATTATCAAACATAAAGAAAAAAAAATGTGTTTTTTTCATCTCTTCAAAAGGGTTAGAAGATTCTAATGTACCTTCAACACCAACGTCCCACCCCTTAATCACTTCACCAGCCCCTGTTATGCAAAGCAAAGGAAAAATTAGGAGATGGCAATGAGCAATCTCAAACTCGCACTATAATTGAAGAATAATGTAAATTACCTAGACGAAACTTGAAAGGTTTTCCGCTAGTGTTAGAGTCGAAAATTTTGCCACCCTTCTTCAGCTTCCCGATGTAGCGAACACTAACCTGCAAAATTGATAGAATTGAGGGTGATTGGGTGAACACTGAAAGAAGTATTCATTCCCTCTATCTCCCTTATTATGTCATCATTTTCTTTTATGTTCATCCGAAAATACATGGCTCTTTTCAATATCTAGGAAACAAGTGTGAACTTGACATAATGGCAATGGTAATGCGAAATATCTACATGTAAATTTTTCATGTCAAGGGACGATAATAACACTACTCCATACAGCTCTAAATCTTAAATACAACTGCAAGTCCAATAAAAATCTGGGAGGAATATAAATGAAATGGAGGGACCGAGGGAGTAGTTCAGAAGACTCGTAAGTCGTAACTATGTATTTACCTTTTTTCCACGTGATGCTGTTCTACCACTTGGTTTACCCATCTCCACATCCTCAATAATAAGCCCATTAGGAAAAGTTTTGACTTTGGCTGGCTTATCTTTAGGCTGCTTTGTTTCCGTAACTGCTTTAGAAGTTTTATTTTCTTCTTTATCCTTGACCTGCTTCGGAGTTGCAACATCGGTATCATTTTGCTTCGAGTTTGCTACCGTTTCATCATTCTCTATCTTAGCTTTCTTTTTCTTGTTCTTCTTATTCTTCTTCTTAGAAGAATCTCCCTCAATAGCATCAGTGCCATTACTGCAGAAGGTTATATGACAAACACACAGATTCAGATACAGAAGACAATTGACAAGAACAGAAACACGCAACACTAGTAATCTTCTCACGACTAATGAGCATTAAAGTTGAACAAAAACACATGTTTCTATATTCTCACATTTTTGGTTCTTGATCCTTATCCATGGCATCAACTTTTCGTTTCAAACTGCCAGTAGCCTCGCCATCATCATTTGCACCATTCTTCTTTTCCTTTGCCTTGCCCTTCTCGATTATTTTACCTCCCGTGTTCTCTTGAAGTTTTGCATTTTCTTTATTCTTCTTGGCTTGTTTGTTTCCAGCTTTTACGCTTACAGGCTTCTCCTCATCCTCTATCTCCTCTATAACAACTATAATTACCAAAAGAAGAATAAATCATATATATATGGAGTTCCTCATGGTTCACAGACACAATAATAAACATGTAATGTACCCCTCCACAAACAAAACAAATCGAGGATAAGAAGCATATCACATAATATGAAATCAGCACGAGTAAGAGTAACTAGATCGCTTCAAAAAATATGTGAGCCTTAACTTCCTAAGAGATATTGCCGCTTATGCCAAGAGTAACTACAATGAGAAACATAATTTGATCCTACAGCTTCCCAGAAATCATTCAAGCTGGTAAGATGATCACAGTAGCTGGCCATAGAAAACACCGTAGAACAACCTTACTAATCTAGTAATAAAAAAATCGAAACAACAGCGACCAAGTACACATTTTCTGTACACCCATAGGAATTAAAGTATTAAACAAGGTTACTAAAGCTGGTGATGCTATACACATCTCCAAGCACTCAAGCAGAACCACTGTTAGCAACATAAATCTATTGTGACTGTGTCAGAGCCTGATCCCAAAATACTTAGACAGCAATTTTAATAGTTGATTATATAAACTAGCTCAGGCAATCTTATGACAGCGAATTGAATAGGATGGAAAATGTTTCAAAATATAGTTAGCTACATCTGGTACACCTATCACCTATGTGTCTTGAACAAATGAAGCTTAAAAACAACAGTGGAACCAGCTAACAGAAGGAGCCAAGCCTTTGAAACAAATGAGCAACGCATGCTGATATACAAGGAACTCAAAGCAGAGTAATGTTTCATATGCAAATTAACAATTCTTAAAGTTCAAGATACCTCCACTTTTGCGAGCAGTTGAAGGTGGATACAAGGGCATATCATCATCATCATCAAGATCATCCTCAGAATCATCTTCAGATTCAAATTCACTGTCCTCTGAATCAGTCTCCGCAATACCTTCACCAAAAGGATCACTGTAGAATCCTTGGTTAAGGAATTAATTTATGTGCTTGTGAGAAAGAACGCATAAATGACCAACACAAATCTGCTAAAAAAGATCCACTAATCACAATTCTACATATGCACTCATCTTAGACTGGTTACGACTTAAGAGGTGGTTGAATGTAAATTAAAACCCATTAGGAGGACATAAAAAGTAAATTGAAAGGATACGAATCAAATTCATCTCCATCATACTCGCCTTCTGGTTCTGCTTCTTGAAACATGCCAGAGAGGTGAATGCTAGTTGGTCCCAGTACGGAAAACGTCACATCATCCTCCTCGTCAAATTCAAGGTTCAATGAGAAACTCTCCGATTTTTCAGGTAATAGACTGCAGATAAAGATTGGATTCTTGTCTCCTACTTTAACTTGAAGAATGCTCTTCTCGGATGATGAACCGTGTCCCAATGTTGCCTAAATTATACCACAAAGATAACTATGTCAAGCACATAACAACCCATTAAATCCAAAGTTCACAACTACTAGCACATATTCCAACCACTTCAATAACAGCTTTAAACTACCAGAAAAAGTTGACCCATGGTACTACAAAAAGCCATATCCAGTGAACAAAATCACCAAACATAAACCAATGCGTACAATCACACAACCTTAGTCCCGAGAATGATTTGGGGTCCGCTAAAATGAATTCTTCTTTGAAACCGTCAATGATATAATGCATGTTACACTAGCAGTGAAATACCACAAAGATTACATGTAAAATCAAACTACAGCAAGTACACTTCAATAATTCTATTACATCATTCACAACTCACTAAACCACCCAACCTTCAAAAATCAAATTTTGTCAATAATTTTCCAAGTACACATTCCTACTTCCTAATTTCATAAATTCATATACTCCCACCGTCTCAGTCATTTGTTTAACTTTGATTAAAATACCACTCACAATGAATGTAGAAGGTAAACAGATGACCTAGGTGGAAAGTGTATAAACTAAGATAAACCCACAAAGGTAAAAGGCCAAATATAAATTACAAAAGCAGTAACTTTACATATGATGAATACCTGAGTTAACATAAGAGTCCCACCAAAATCTTCAGACTTTAAGGTAAAGGGTTCATCTGGTTTCACTTCAACACCTGAAATTCAATTAAATTCAAACAAAATTAAAATTAAAATTGAATCTTTATATCAAAAAATAAATAGAGCTTGATGTTTAGACTATTTTTGGGCAGATAATCATAGAGTTATGTGCAAAAATACAAACCCCAGAAAGTCATTTTTGCTGTTCTTCGCTAAAAGAAAGTTGCAGTTGTGACTTGTGAGGAATACTTGGTGAAATATTTGAATTGAGCATGAAGATGTTCAATTTATATGAACCCTAAATAAGTTTTTATAAAATTTCATTTTTTAAAGCCCAAAAATTTGAGCTTGTTAGTTTTGGAGTATTATTCGTTAAAAGGCCCATCACTCTCTAGTCTCTACAAACTTTCGCATTTTTGGAGAGTGTGGACATTTAGGCTATGTTTGGCAAGGCATTTTAGCCTTTTAGGTACCTGATTTGACCAAGTAACCTGATTTGACTAATATTTTAGGTAGTTGTTTTAACTAGTGCTGTTTGGTAAAGTCATTTCAGGTACCTGAAATGACTTTTCAGGTACCTGAAATGAAAAGCTGCTCCAGGTAGCTTTTTAAAGTTTTAGGTAACTGAAATGTTCTACTTTACATATTTACTCTTTATTTAAAAAAATTAATTTATTATAATTATTAATGTCCTTTTATGTCATTTTACAAAAAATCAGTTACCTTTTTAGTTAGTTTTACCAAATACTCTACAATTTTTTGGTGAAACTGTGAAAATATATTAATTAGGGAAATAAACGAGGATTACATCTTCACCAATGTTTACCATATTCATTTTGTATTACTACATATACATCAAAACAAAGCTACAAAAAAGATGGTTCCCAAGGCAGTTTCATTGCTTTTAGTGTCCATCTCCTCTCGCGGCATCTTAACTGGATATCATGTTTCACCTGCATCAAGATGTATCTAGGTGTCATAACCTTCGCTTCCAACCTAGTGATATTCCTTGCATTCCAGATGTGATACCATAAAGCCACCATAGCAGCTCCCACAATCTGTTTCTTCATCAGAGACGGGCATCTCCATTTCAGGAACCAGTCAACAACATTACTCCGAGGAAACAAGATACCAAACTAACCACTGAGCAGGTCCCAGTATTGCCTGCTGAACATACATTCATAGAACAGGTGGGCATGAGTCTCAGTCTGATTAGAGCATATCACACATTCTGCCTCAGTAATAACCCCAAAAGACAGCAACTGGTCCCTAGTCATCAGTCTTTCCTGCATTACCAACCATCCTATGAAAGCATGCCTGGGAATGATAGTTCTACTCCACACCATAGGATACCACTGAACTGCCTGTTGCTGACCCATTAACCATTGATAGCCACTGGATACCTGATATTCTCCTTGAGTTGCACTCCATTGTCCATTAATGAATCCATATTTCATTCTCTCCTTAACTTGACAAATCTTACGCCATGTCCAACTTGTAGCATTAGTAGGTTTGTATTCTCTCCTTAACACTTTACAATTAATCAGCTACCTTATTAGTTTCCAATTTTCAGCTAGCTTTTCAGGTTCCTTTTTAATTTCAGTCACCTTATCAGGTTTCAGGTACCTTTTCATGTTTCAGGTATCTTTTCAGTCAGTTTTACCAAACAGAGCCTTAATAATCGGAAAATTTGTATGATACCGGTCATTTTGCATGTGACGTTCAATTTTATAAATTTGTACATATTGTACTCATGAGATTTGGTTTTGGAAAATGTATCTTTTTTTCTCGTTGTAAAAACCTTCAATTGAGAATAACCAGTAGACTAAAAATTGGAATTAGCCAAGTTTTCCTTTTTTCAAATTGATTAATTCAACAATATCTAGGATTTGATAAAAGGAAAAAATAACCCTTTGGAGATTTA
The DNA here is from genome assembly GCF_048544455.1 of Silene latifolia. Lineage (NCBI taxonomy): Eukaryota > Viridiplantae > Streptophyta > Magnoliopsida > Caryophyllales > Caryophyllaceae > Silene > Silene latifolia. The sequence goes on from NC_133537.1 coordinate 324,873,727, forward strand.
AGATCAAAGTCATAGTTGATCGGAGGTACTCGTTGACAATTTTCTTTTATCAAATTGTTGACCATGATGAATAATCAAACGTAAACAAATGAGCGGAACAGAGGGAATATATATCAATGGAAAGTTTCGTGACAAAAAGACATTTGATGAATCATAATATGTAGAATTCTTACACGAGTAGCTAGCTATTAAGCAATTGAATCACTGTATCGACTGATTGTTATGCATAAGCAAGTATTCTTTCCGTTTCAGTCATTTGTTTACCTTATATGCATTGTGACTTTGTGAATCTCCTATATACTAAAAGATTAACAAAGCTAGAATTTTCCCGCCTAAGTTTTGCGCCTCAGACACAATATAATCTCCTAATTAATTCTATACCATAAATACTTTATGCTTATATTATAATTTGTACACAAACAGAATTACAATATTTATAGTTATATTATTTACCATATACAGAGTATAAGATTCTAGAAAGGTTTGCTTCCTATCTCAATTTACTTAAATAAGAAAAAAAATTCCCTCTAAACTTCATTTAATTAAATAAGGAAACAAATGAACATTAAACTATTAACTTTTCATTAAAATATAACTTTATATCAAATTAAAACAGTTTTTTAATTAGCATAAAATAAAAGTTTAAATACACATTGATAATCTTTGTTAGAAAATGATTTGACGTATATTTTCTGTCTATAAAACAAAAACAAAACTAATATTATTAGATTCGTGAAAATAAAAAATCACTAAAATAAGTTGAGAAGTTTACAAAACAAAATTATTAGTTTTGTGATAATAAAAATTATTAATATATACATTTCATGACATTTTAAATGTAAAAATGAGTTAATGAATAGTAAATTTATTAAGTGTAAAAATAAGTTAATGACAACATTCTCTAACTCAACACTCTACAAATACCGTGCTGTAGCACGGGATCTATACTAGTAGTATTTTAATCAAAGATAAACAAATGATTGAAATTGTGGGAGTATATGATAAAGATCATTAGGTCAACACTACTCTTCAGTCTTCACACAAGCACACAATACTGTCCTTGTAGCTTTCGGAATAGATGGGTTTCTGAGAACACCATTCTCCATTTTACCCTCACATATTCATTATGTACATATAAATTATTGGATAGAAAAATGAGTAATACACACGAATCCCTGCTCCAAAAGCCTGATTTAATCCCGAAAAGTTGGAAAGAAAAATGAGTAATACACATCATACATGGCGACATACATCAGCGATTCTCCAAAAAACCGACAAAGCGTAAAACCATAAAACTACAAAGCTGACTAGTCCTACTTATGAGCAACGAAGCACGTCCTGTGGTTAGAAGCAGATACTAATGTGAAGCTACAAAACCTAACCTTTGAATGGTACATGCAACATAACTCCGGCTCCAACCAGTAAGGAGGAGCAAAGCCAAGGGCAAAATGGTAAAATCTATGGACCGAACTAAAAGGCTAAAAATACAATATAGAAATGCCCGAGGTAAACTTAGAGGGTCAGCCAGAAATCTCCAAGTTCAAAGGGCTATTATCGTCACCATCGTCAAAATCATCATTATCAGAATCTCCGTCACTGGAGGCATTATTGTCACCTTCTATGTCCCTATGGAACAGGGTGGAGTTCATAGAAGGTGGATTTCCGGCATGGAAAGAGGGTGGGGATGTGGAGTTAACCTTCTGCATTCCGTAGCCTCCTCCCGGAACAGGGTTAACGACAGCTGGTATGACAGGGGTCACAGAATCGATTCTCGGCTTTTTGGGTTTGTTGTCTTGATTTTGACCAGGCAAGAAACTCCCTAGCACCACCTGATCACTCAACCCAGACAGACATCAACATTAAACATTGGAATTGCGCACAAAAAATTACGTAAACCCTTTCCCTCGAATCGATTTTATCGAATGAAAATGCTTCATAATAACAGATAACAAGCAATAAGATTACTCCAGTTGCCCCAAAGGCGGAGCTTAAGGGAGGCTCAATGTGTCTGCAAAGTGCAAACAGAGGTTGTTCCTAAACAAGCCATAACAAATATGGCAACTGTTACTTTAGAATAACCCATTTGATTATAATCATACCTGAATAGGGGTAGCGGCAACAAGTAGGCCAGCTAGTCCTCCACCAAAGACACGCCCATCAGGTCCGGCCAATGAGACACTCATGCCTCCAGATCTGCTCTTCACTACACCGTTGTCAGTGGGCATAAAAGATCCAGACAAAGATAGTATCTCAAAACGGCCCTGTACATTAAAAAAAAAAAAAAAAAAAAAAAAAAAAAAAAAAAAAAAAAAAAAAACTTTGATTGAATACACAAACAGAAAAAGGCAAAAACCGGAAATCTAATAAACAGGTCCGGCCGGATATACGTTTCTCAAAGTTGGGAATGGATATATGTCCACATATATGTTACGCAGGCTCCGATATGGACTACGCCACTACGGATATCAGGTATGGGTATGACGGACTTGTCATAACTCAATTTTTGGGTTATGAGGACACTGACTTGAATGAGCGAGCATACACGTACTTTGTTGATCAAAACAATAACGAAAAGTAGGCGTACTTCATATGTCAGAGTGCCTCCAGAAGAGTTAGGCTGACGAAGAGTGACGTTTGAAATCGAACCACTTGCAGACAGAACACATATAGCACGTGATTCTTGTTGAGAAAATGATAAGATCTTCATCGCAACATCCTGATGCCGAACCAGATAGGAGAAGAGTTAGAAGACAGAAATGAGTAAATAACCACAGTAGATACATAAGTGTCCAAGTAAAACAAGATAAATAAGTGTCCAAGTAAAAATAATCATTCATAGAATTGCTAATATTAACTAATCACGTTTAAGGCATTGACTAAGCACGGTTAGGCCAAGGCATGCGCCTCTAGACAATGATGTAGAAATCAAACATAGACAAGTGATAGAAACAATTATAAGAAGCTTTATCCACAGTTTACAGCAGTCTGAAGTCAAACTCAATTATCAGACAATAACACTTGAACACTGAATTGTATTGAAATAGTAACATACCTCCCCTGTATTTACAGTGATCACATGGGGTGTGAAGTTTGCACCTACGAGACATGCAAGCCGATCACCTGAATAAGTTATACCAAACCAAATGTCAGCCACTAAGTAAGCATCAAATAACAAATGCTAAGACATGCAAGCAGATCACCTGACAAACGCTACTAATTTTGACCTAATTCAAGAACATTTAAGAAAAATAAAACATCTCCAACAGCAATATGCTTGTGTACTGCATAAAATATTTGCATTTGTGATCCTCCACGCTAATATTTTAATAGTTAGTTAAAGATGATCGACTTTGGTTTCGGAGCAAATTCAACCTCTTTAGGATCCATCTGAATCCAAAATACATTTTTGATTCGCCTATAAATTAAACCTCACTTATGTGCAAGATTGCAACTATCTAGACTCTACATATTGGTAAATCAAAGTTCACAACTGGTACTTAACAGTAACATACCACAATAGGCGGTACCATTACAGCGATATGGGAATTGGGTCATGACTCAGAACTTGATTTGATAAATAAATCTATACAATTCAAATTCTCTTCTTCAAGCCTTAAACTTTCCGAAAGTAAGTGTAATATATATAGATACTTCATCACTCGTTTCTAAGGAAGTGGGTAGCTACATCAACTATTTCCACACAGAAGATTATATGAAATAGAAAAAATCCCTAGAGGCAGCATGTTCACCTACTTACAAATCCGAATTAACCCAAATGAGAGTCAATACACATTGTTTCTACACAAGACTGGCAGATTCATCGACTGTTTCTTAAAAAGGTGGTCACTTCATCAATTGTTTCCATGGAATATTAGATGTAGTAAATAAAGCCATTGATGCAAAGTCAAAAAAAAATGTCAGGTATGATAGATGTTACATGCATTTAACCTCATCCAAATTCTAAGCCTTATTGTAATCACAGCAACTCAATTTTTAAGAATTTGGTCGCTGCTATGAAATAGCTCTCATTCATATGTCCATACTTGATTTTTAAACAAACATAAAGCAATTACCATGTTTAAATTCATTCAAATGTAGATTTCATGACCATGGTCAAGTTATAAAGAATGTAAGCACACAACCAGAAATCATAGGCAACCAATCATCCTCCCATTTGTTTCCCTGAATGAAAATACAATAAGTAACACTGCAGTACTACACCCGCAGCTTCCAAGCTACTGTGTGCTATCAGTTCAATGACACTCAGCGGAATTGCTACTTTAAGAGGCTAAAGCAGCCGATACTACTAACTTTTGTTAAAATGGTGTCATAACTCATAAATAGAGACCTGCATACTAATCTGAGCAGAAAGATTATCAGGTTGTTCCTTGTTAAGGCTTTACACAGATTAAACATCTTAATTCACATTTGATATCTAAATTTCAATTCTCAAACAACACAACCACATTTTTTTCACCATCCACCATCATTTACACCGTTTCAATTACTACTCTAAATGAATCCAAAGGAATGCAACAATTTCAATTTCGCATTTACCAATTACCATCCACTACTTCCAACATAAGGTCAGAGCTATTTCAAATCATTCAACATCAATACACATATAATGAGCACAAGAACCGCCAAAAACAAAATAGAAATCACAGATCAAAGCTCTCTACCAAAGCATTAGCAAATATATCTTTAGACTAATACCCAATTCAAAAATTAAGTCATGATCACCAATACAAAACCTTGTACAATGCATCACAAAATCAAAGAAGTAAACTATATCACAAATATTCACAACGGTCTTGCATGTTAGACCACCCCATTAAATGCAATCAAATGAGCAATACACGACTCGTCTCACATGTAAGACTGTCTCATACACGACATACAAACTTCAATCATTACCTAGATTTTCAAACTCCACTTTAGGTGGCTTCTTTAAGGCCTGAAAACCTCTGGCTCTAGGCTGTTTCCAACCGGACAAATCTCCGGTCAAGGGTATAGAAGCTGAAATGGGCATTGGCGACAATGCAGTCGATGGTGAACCATCAGGAGCATATTTCCTAGGCCTACCCATCTTCTTTTTCACCCCAATAACCCCCATATTAGGAGCTCCCATATTTGGAGCCCCAGTCTGTTGATGGATACCCGGGACCGGGTTTTCGGGTCTAGGTGCCATATAAAACCCCTGTGGAGCTCCATCAGCTCTCATTGAAACCCCAGAACTTATATCTTCCTTACCATCCATGCATTCACTCTAATAATTACCCAACTAAATCCCAGTAACTCAAAAACAGTAAAAACCTAAAACCCTAAGATTTTACCCACTAATCTACCTTCAATTTTAACAGTGCAGCTAATCTAAAGCTTGATACTAGCATTAAAGCTTGATCATATATACTTATAAACCCTCAAAAATTGAAACTTTCAGCAAATTAACCAATTTAATCATAAACCCTAGTTAAAATATTCTTAAATAAGCATAAAAATTACAAAATTAAAATTAAAATCTTCAAGATATTTTCTTAATTTGAATTTTTTTACCAAAGTTAAGATCTTTTTTTACTAAAATAAAGTCATACTTTTGAACAAAATTACAGAAAGTAAAAATAAAAATAAAATTGGGAAAATTATTACTTAATTTGAGTGATTAGTTTTTTGGATTGTCTGAAAATTTGGGTATTTTTTTGCAGAAAAAGAGAAGAAAAAGGGTTGAACAAATTATTTCCAAAAATTGTGAAATGGAAAAAGTAATTAATAAATACAGAGGATAATAAAAAATTAAAAAGTTTAATAAAATATTAGTTTGATTAAATTACAAAAAACGAAGACTTAATTATGGTTAACAAAATGTTTCAAGTCCGTCTAGGGAATTTAATAAAGTAGGTATGACTTTACTTAAGAGTATGACAAAAGCAATATAATTTCAAAATATTGAAAATATTAAAACATTTTTTAATTGATTTTTACATTTTTTTTTAATAAGTTATTAAGAGCAAACAAAATTAATGGGTTCTTCTACATGCTGACCCCGAACATTTTCAGATCCCACGTGGTAACCCTACAAATCAGAAAACAAAAATGGTAACTCTAAAGTACATTATTATGTATCACCGTAACCCTTAACTAAAATTCCGTCAATTTGCGCCGTTAAGTGCTGATGTGGTGTGTGATGTGGCTATTTGGTCTTGATGTGGCGTGTGACATGGATTGCAAGGCGGGATTAATTAGTTAGTCGTATTAGTTAGATTTAATAAGTAGTCGGGTTTTTAATATATTATAAGTATCATTATTATTTTATTAATTTATGTAGGCGAGACGGGATTGCAAGGCGGGATTGCGAGACGGAATAATGTAAGATGAAAAACAAACAAAAACGACACAAGTTAAAACATCTTCTACACCACCTCACACCACCACTGTGGCTACCACCTCAGACCACCACGCCAGCACCCCCCTCTCGCGGACCTCCACCATGGCGACACCAGAAGCAGCCCAGAATTCATCAACGAGTAGCAACGACATCAACAAATTGAGACTCCCCATGCCAAAAGTACTACCATCCCCACCCAACCCCACAGGCCCACAGTCCCACCTTAGAAACCCCTTCCCCTCTCCATAAAACCCAGATCTAGTGTTTTTAGGGGAGTGAGATGAGATTATAAGGGTGGGGGAGAAGATTAAGGGTGTCGGGTTTAAACGGGTGGCGGCGGGATTGGTGTTTTGACGGGCAGCTGCGGACGGTGAAGGGTGGGGAGGCGCCGACGGTAGTTCGACGAAGGTTGGTGAAAGGTGGGGTGGCGACGGTAGTGGTGGTTATAGCGGAGGCTGTGATTGTGGTGGATTGGTTTTTTTTTTCTTTAATTTATTCATTTCCTATGTGTATTAGTAAAACAGCCTAGTCATTAGCCACATCAGTGAACATTAGCCATGTCATTCGCCACATATGACACTTAACGGCACATTTTAACGGAATTAAAGTTCGGGGTCACATTAATTACATTTAAGGGACTTCAGGGTTACCAAAAACTTTTTCTATTTTGTAGGGTTACCATGTGTGATTCAAAAAAGTTCAGGATCGCCATGTAGAAAAATCCAAAATTAATTTTTGATTCGGTTAGAATTGTCACTATTCACAGTTTTGTAACATTAAGTTCCTCCATTTTAAGGAGCAATAAGTTTGTGAAAACGGAATTTTTGATGAGGAGATCATGATCCATATTAGAAAAATAGTTTATAAAAAATTTAAAAAATTGTTTTGCGATAAATTTATTTAATCACTATAAAAATTATCAGTGTTTTATTATATATGGTTGAATTTTTTCATTACATTTTTAAATCTACTCCATCTTTCTTTTTCATTTCACCTCTACACATTTCTCATGTTTACTCTCTTAATCGAAGGTGATATATAGCAATGACGATATTTAGCAATGCCTATAATTAGAAATCTATAAAACATACTAAGCCATAGTACACCAAGACTTAAACTTAAGCAGTTGGTCTTGTTTAAGATCGTTTTAACTTAAATCTTCTCACAACTTCTTTTTATTTCCATCTCTATTTTAATCGGTCGGTTTTGAGAATTGTCTTTAAGTTATATGATTAACAAGGTCTTAACTCTTAAACAAGAAACTGTGAAACGCGGACAGAATTGTGGAGTTCAAAGGACTACACTTAGGTGTGTTTGTGTTCTTCTTTCTTAGGTGTAGTAGTAATTATAGTAAATAATTACCTGTCTATTAACTATAAGGTTAATATTTAGTTTTTTTTTTTGTTATTCTCTTAGGCAAAGTAATTATAATTTGCTGAAATAACTCCATATAACTAAAATTAGAGAGAAAAAACAAATCAATTAAGATAATTTTATGATAAATGACGATGACCTTTTTTTTACAACTATTGCATCAATTAGTCTCACTATAGACGGATATATCCGTCTAAAGTGAAAAACGTGTCAAATATGTTTAAATCGATTACATTTTTGGGCCCCATCATACAACTTGTTGTTTGTCTTATGCCTAAAGTAGATGGATATTTGGCCCGTCTATAACTATAGACGGATATCTCCTGTCTATAATGAGAATTTGTGCTATTGCATACCATGTCCAAACTAGGAACAACTTTTTACGGAAATCAATAGTTATTGTATGTATAAGATGGTCTTATATTGTGAGACAGTTTCATTACTTGAAAAAAAAAACAGTTTATTTATTAGTATAAATGAATAATTTTCTTACAAAAATAAACTGTTTTACAGTGTAAAACTATCCCACCATATAATTTGCTCACTCTATAATTTGCGTAAAAGAACAAATCTTTTCTTTGAAACATTCTTAAATTTTAGGGGTTGATGGAAATGAGGTGGTGAGTGTTGACAACCCAAAATTTAAGAACAAGCATTACTATAAGTCCTCCAAGTTTGGACAAATTATTAATCATCGTTGGTAAACTGATTTTAAAAAGTGAGTGAAATGTGGGCAACCAATGCAACCAAATTCCCCAACAATGACTAAACAAACTCATGTGACCTTTGCCTAACATTTCCATTAAGTGTTACTCAACTATATTCCATAAAGAAATTACTCCGTATCTTAAATAAATTAATACAGCAATAATTATAAATCAAAAGGGTAATCAATGTCCTAATGGTACGCATGGTCAAATGGTCAATTGAAATAATTTTTTTTGAATTTAGGGCACGTTTGCATGATGGGCTTAAATATTCCAGTAGCTTGTTTAAAGCACAATAATGAGACTTATTACTAGATAAGTTTACGGATAAGCTTTTTGGATTCGTCTAACCAAAATGGCCCAATTTATTTCCAAACCGATTTGACTTTGCCTTCTTTACACAAATTAGTGTGAAACTGTCTTACACAATATAAACTCAAAGAAATATATGGGGAATTGAAACTTGAAAGTTTCTTTTACATAATCATAACACGAAAGTTTTGGCAAAGTCCAAACATGAACTAGACTTTGAATTGTTCTTAGAATCGATTGTAAAATTCATGGGGTTTGGTTGAATAAAAATATTACTTTGTACAAGTTGTTGAGGTTAAAGCGATTATTATGAATTATATAGAGAACTCTACTAATATAACCCAACAAAGTTCGGTCCATTTTTCTTAAGACCATTGTTTTTGGTCTGAAATAAGACGGGTAACATGTCATTATTTTACAATAAAATGTTGTTATTTTTTGATAACATGTTACCATTATTGTTCACATAATTTTCAGGGTAAAAAATGACACCTCTAGTCATAACATTTTGTGAATTAATTGGTTACATTTTCTTAAAAAATGACAACATTTTATCCGTCTGACAAATAAGACCAAAAGTGTCCGTCTGAAACAAGAATTTGTGAGCAAAGTTAGTTTGTTTATTTACAATTGCGCCTTATTTGTATCTTTGACTAGTCAATGTTTATTATATTTAGTATTTGACATAAGTCGATAGCGAAGTCTTGTTGCAGTTACTTCCTATGTCCCGATCCTTTATATACATTTGATTTTGACACAAAGACTAAGGAGAGCGTAAGAGAACATTTGTAGATATGATATTGAATGACAAGCAAGTGGACAAAAAAACTTGTGGATGATCAAGTTACCTACTAAAACAATTCCCAAATTAGATGGTAGATAAATGAATGAGATACTCTAAAATAAATTAGATAAACAAAAGACCGGGATAGAGGGAGTCATTCTTTTTAATTGATTGGGCTAATTTATTTAAATTGGACTTGTGTATCAAACAAAACAGTTAAAGAGATCATACCAGGGTATCCACTAAGGAGACGTTTGGTTGGAAGGTCAAATTTCCATTTCCTTTACTCATATTTGAAAATGAGTTTACACTTCATATCCTCAAAATCCATTCCCTCTAGGTATCTCATACACTTTCCTCATTCTCTCATCCCTTCCAACACCACATTACCAAAATAATTCAACACACATCCCTCGTCTTCCCTTTTCTTTTGCCATTTGAAATCCCCACCCTCAAAACTACCACCAGAAACAAAAATTCACTTCCTCGCATTCGAAATCAACCTCGTCATAACTAAAAACACTAAGTCTAGTGCTTTTAAGGGGGTGAGAGTTGATTTGAAATGTTTTGGAGCAAATTTTTTGTGTTTATGGTGGTAGCTTTGGGGGTTGGTTGAGGATCTCCAATGATAGAAGATGTGGCACTAATATGAGGTTGTATGGTCAGTGACCGTGGAGGTTTTATGTGTAACACCCCCATCTACCAAAGTGTCTTACCAAGGCCTACCTTAGCAAGTGAGAGTGCTACCACCTCGGTTACCCGAGGTAGTACGCATCAGAGATACCATAATGAAACAAGAAATGTAAATGATGAAGTTTAAGCCAAGGTTACATAATCCAAAATTCTCAACTGAAAGTAAAGTACAACTTAAACCACTAGCTATGTAAAGTCTACACTACGCCAAATAAGACTTTCAATAACGGTCAGATAATGCAATTACCGTTATTAAATAGAAACACGGAACCGTTATTGTAACGACTGTTGTTAAATATATATCACGGTTGTACAAACACACGACCGTTATATAAAATCAATAACGGATCTATAATAACGTAATCACAACTCAAGAACCGTTATAAAACTGTTGTTAAATATGTTTATGGCAACGGGTATACTTTTAAGAAACCGTTATTAAATCTTAATAGCGGTTTCAAACCCGTTGTCCTAGTTTACTATTGACAACGATTTAGTGGTTCCAAAACCGTTGTTAAATATTATATATGATAACGGTTCATTTCGTTATCTTATTTAATTAAATGTCAAAATTTAACAACAGTTTTATTGCGTGCAAAACCGTTGTTATATTTATCTATTGACAAAGGTATGTAACCGTTATCTATTTTTATTAATGAAACTTTGACAACGGTTTTTCTTAAACAAACCGTTGTAAAAGTTTTGAACTCGACAACGGTTATCGTTCGTTATCTTATATTTTTGGCTGTTTGAATGGGAGGGAAAAGATGTCAACGGTTATTTATCTAAATAAAACCGTTGTCAAATAATTGTTTGCAACGGGCTATTTTTAACCGTTATCGTTTTTAATTTTTTTTTTTTATAAAAAAAATGATTTTAGCTTGTTCTAGCAGCTGCTGAAATGCTATTTTTTCAGCAGCGTTTGTAATAGCTGCTGGAATGCTATTTTTTCAACTACTGCTGAAAAATAGCATTCCAGCTAGACCTGTCAAAACTCAACCCGACCCGCCCGACCTGTTTTTTTAGGGTTACAATCCAGGTTTTTTCGACCCGTGACCCGTTTGACCCGAACCTGAAATGACCCGTTATTTTAGGGTCGAGACCCGACCCGAACGGGTCGACCCGTTGGGTCAAGGGAAAATCATGAATTTTATTAAAAATATTGATATTTATATATTATATTTAAAAATATAGTTAAAAAATTATTTTTTTATTACTTAAAATTTAAAATTCAACTAAAAAGTCAATTTTATATAACTTTTATAATATTTAATAATAAAATAATTATTAAAAAAACTTTATTTTAATAATTATATCAATATAATTATTGTATATGATGAATATGAATAAAATAATAATTTTAAATATATTTTACTTTTTAAAAAAATATTTTTTAAATTAAAAAAATCGTTTAAAAAAGACGTTAAAAATTATTTCTTGACCCGTATTCTGACCCTAACCCGACCCGTATGACCCGACCCGTATTCTGACCCGACCCGGGACTTGACCCGCCCGACCCGTTTGACAGGTCTAATTCCAGCAACTATGCACTGTAAAAATTCAATCCTGCATCAAAATATTACATCCCGTGATCAATTAAACCCATTTTAAAAATAGTACAAACAGGATGATCAAAAGCCAAAACACAACTTCCTCAAAAAAACAAAAGAAACCAATACACAATGGCTCTATATATACACACACGTACATAAAGTATGAGCAAACTATTGAGGCTCTGCTAATGAAACAACATAATTGACCCACATATTTCTCAACTGGGTGATGTCCTCTGGCGAATATTCTGGGGCTTTGTTGAGTATTAGTGAAAACTACAATTCAAAATATACATAATCAAAATAGATATAATACATGGAAGTCTACAGAATTGAACTCAATTTACGGTTGAAATAATTTTTAAATCACACTAACCCGTATCGGAATGGTAGAAAGTTTTCCGTTGATAACCTCCCACATGGACTGACAAACGTAAAAGGCGCATTGTTTGTCGTCTGGTGCTTTAGGAGACTATTATATAAATCACACACAAATCAGCTGAATTACATAATCAACCTCTCGCATAAACATAAATTAAATGATACGAGTAATTATTAAGAATACACTTACTGATGGCGTGATAAAATTGGGAACAATGTTGCTTTCATATTTTCCAAGTGGATATAATCTTTTTTTTGCTTCAAAAACACTAATTCATAAATATACACACATGTCATTATTATTTGCATATATATGGCTAAGTCATACAATAACAAATGACATTATTGAAGGTTGTAAACTTACTCAGTTATCATCCTTACACAACTGTCAGAGGGTTTGCCTTCGCGAGAGTCAATCTAGTACACTGTTTTTGTTTCCACTTGGATTTCCAGTAGCACCCAATGCTTCCTATTCAATTTGGGACATTGAACTGTTAGTTCATTTACACGTATATAAGCATGTTAATAATAAATTTATAAAACCGTGATTCATTACAATAATCACGTACTATACATACATATTCTCATTGTAGGAGGCAAGCCATAGTTTTTTGGTCGACATCAACCGACGAGCGATACTATTGATTGTTCTTCGTATGAAATTATGCGCACATAGAACGTCTTAGGACTCAAGAATCCGTAGGAGTGAATTTGGACCTTCAAGTCAGCGAACTGATTATTCAGGTACCTATTATGCGACATGGAACGAAGAATATTATTGTAATTGATAATTTAAACAAACATCATTATTCGTAATTGAAATGACTAAATAGTTTTATTAATAAAACTTACTTCATCCAAATCAAAGTGTGAACAACATCTAAATTGTCAAGGTCGACAAATTCCATCAGTTGCTTCGGGTCCAGTACGGCTATATCAGCCGCGCCCATAATTTCCTCTTCAATGTTAATCATGACTACATACCCTCTAGGTGACCTCTTTACAACCAACTTGTGCAAAGCCTTCAGCGAAGAAGTTTTCATTTTTTTTCTTATATTCACATGATTCATAATAAGAATCATAAACAGGCTTGACTGCAACAAAAGTAGCTGGCTTATATTGTATATCCTGTGGTTTTGTTTTTGGGGAAGACGTAGTCCTTTCGGTGATCTTGTCCGTTGACGTAGTATTAATTGCTTTAGCTGCCGCCATGACACTGCTTTACTTCTGCAAATGTAAAGATTAAAGTACTTACAATATATTAATATTCGTACCCTAATATATTTAAAGAACAAGTAATAATTAACGTCTACATATAGGTACCTCGGGGATGACAACATTGATTAGGTTGTCAGGCCATTGCACATAAGAGCTTAAGACTTCTTTCAAATAAGTGACCTCCTCATTAGAAAATTGTAACGCCCCCATCTACCAAGGAGCCCTAACAAGACCTTCCCTAGGAGATAAGGGCGTTACCATCTCGGTTGCCCGAGGATAGTAGTAATCAAATGTCGATAAAAGAACGTTTATGTTATATTAAGTGATTTAAACCAACAGACGATATAAAAGATATAACTCAAGACCACTATCAAATACGTGGAACTATCTCTGCCATGACTCGTGGTAGACTCATCCCTCCAAGTACCCAGCTACGATCCAAACAGCGACCTGCTAAGACTGACTGCTCACCATAGTGGATCACGACAGACACAAAACAAAGAGACAACACAAAAAAACCACACAAGGTCAGTAACTGAGATAAGAGGTATAAAAGCATACACAAAACAACTACAACAATACACACCACACCTCCTCCAACCAACCACACACCTCTGACTCTCCGAAGGTCCAGTCCTGCCAGTGGGGGACCGCAGCCGTTCCCACCTAAGCCCCGCTCACCTATCCGAGCGATAAACCCATGTTCCTTAATGTGCACATCCCTTCTGTGGCGGGTTCCACAGAAGGCAAATCAAGGGCGTGAAACCACTCCCACAAGTGACTCCACTCAGCCGAGGACGCACTTCGAGAACCATAGACAACAATCACAACCAGCTGTACAAACAACAATCACCAACTACTATTTCAACACAAAGTTAAACAACTACCACAACCAACCATTACAATGACACCAATCCAAACCTACACCAACGTAAGACTCTTTAGACAATTAATAGTACTTAGTAGGCGAACCTACCTTTAGCAACCGCAGCGATTTCGCGTCCAATCACAAGATAACAATCAATCAGCAATACCACCTATAACAGTCATCATACCATCTATTACTACTACTATAACCACAACTGAAATCAAGGATGACGATGATGATGATGATGATGATGACAACATACCTATACAGACCAATCCGGCGTCAAGACCGCTACCCGACTCAAGCATCCCATCCCTAAGGTGTAATCACTCACAAAGGCCTCAAGGAGGTGAACCATGGTGAAGGAGGAGTGAAATGATGGCATTTAGGTTTAGGAAGAAAGGTAGAGAAATGATTTGGGTTTCACGATTTACGATTTATAATTCCCCGCTGCAAACACGTTACTCGATCGAGTGACTAACTTACTCGATCGTGTGGCATCTACTCGATCGAGCTCCCAAGCTACTCGATCGAGTAGCCTTAGCTAGATCAAGTAACACGCATCCAAGACTCACATCGTCGCAAGTCATCGCTCTTAAGGTTTCCGAAGACCAAGGCAGGTGTCTAAGGCCAGTCAACGGGTCCCTAAAAGGACGGGTATTACAGAAATGGTACTTTGACTTCCTCATATTTGTCTTTATATAATTGGGACACTTCCACTTTCCTGCATTTGTCACGAAGGGGTATACCATGAACCTTAACTTGTTGAAGCCGTTCGTAATTGAACACGTATCCCCTGGCAACAACAACTTTCCGTTTCCCCTATAAATAGAACAGACGACAAGCCACCTTGCTATCGCCCTTCACGACAGCTTTAATCAATTAGTACACATACATTCACTACCTTTAATAAATTTCATAAGTAAAAAACGTGTATGATATGAATAGTTATAAACTAGCAGCTATTACCTTTTTCGGTGTTGAGAAGAACATCTGATCATCAACTACCTCCACCTCATCCTGTGTCACGACCTTCTTGGCTTCCTCTTCCTCTTCAACTGCCTGATATCGATCCTCGGGTCCCACCTCAGTCTTATTTGCCATTTCCTTCTCCCTTGCCATGTTATCATTGACTTCTTTCTGTACATTAACACTTGTCCATATACCAATCGTTGGTTGGCACAGTGGTAGCATGGGGCTGCGCTTGGTAGGGAGGTCTGCGGATCGATCCCCCACAACTGTGATTGGGAGGGGTTTAAATACCGTAATCCTTGGACACGCCCCGAAATCCGGATTAGTCGGCCCAATGTGGCTCGGATTACCAGATGGTTTAGACCATTTTCCAAATCATATAACACACTATATATAAGACATAAATATTATTACCTCTTTTTCCTCTTCCTCCTCCTCTTCCTCCTCCTCTTCCTCCCCCTCCTCAGCTTCCTTTATGACTTCTTGAACCATATCCAACTCTTTTTCTGATGGCTTTTCCCAGTTTCCAACATTCTCAGCATCAACCTTGCTATTTTTAGTAGCTGTGTAGTAGAAATTAATGTCAACATATATATTTATAAATTACTTTGGTTTAAATACAGTATTTATACGATTACCTTCTTGGAATCATCACCACTCATTATCGTTCGAGTAGTTTTCCCAAAATACTTAGTGATACCAACATGCATCAATACCCCTCTCACACAACCTGGATGCTCTCCTTTGCCGACTGCCCTAGCAAGAATGTTATCACGTCCTTGAGGCTTCTATTTTCCTTCCTGTACCTCCTTCTCACAGATCCTCTACATACACATAAAACCATTAAACAACTCACAATTACATAACTCCAACCACCAGTGATAGGAGTGACATATTTATTTGTGATACCTCATTTTTACACCTTCCACCAACCACTCAGTGATGATTGGGCCGCATGTTTGGTACACGGAACGATTTATGATAGTCCGTAAGTTTTCGTCAGGTGATAGCTTAAATACTTGTGTCTATCCCTTGGTCGTCATCTACGCATCGATACGGTCATTTTGACAGTAATTAGAGTTCATTTGGAGTCCGGGTAAAAAACCGCTTCATTTTCTAAGATACCGTTTAAAAATGCCGAATCGGAATGTTCTAGAATATTCCGGATATTTATTCCATAATTAAATTTTATATCTTTTGGTAAAATATTTTCCATAAATCATATTTTACGGAATAAGGAAGTAGAGATCTACCGCAATTCCATAAAAGAAATTCGGAAATCTTTCTTCCGCAGGAGGAAACCTCTGGGGAAATGACGTAGCAGGTGCTGCGCCTCTTGTAAGGAACGCAGCAGCTGATGCGCCTCTTCTCCAACCCTCTTTTGCTGTTTACGGAATATTTCCGTGATTTCTTTCCTAAGTTTGAGTTATTCCAAAACTCTTCACATTATTTAGTATAAATAGAGACCTTCGGTATCCATATTTTTCACGCGAGTGTCCGCCCTTCTCTTCTCTCTTTACATTCTAGACCGTGCCCTAAGCTTTCTACGCCTACGTGCTTGATTAATCGACCACGTAAGCTCAGATCATTCTGAGTCCCAGTCACGTTGTATGACCGACCAATTTGACCACTACACATCAATCAATCAATTAATCTAAAATCCTCCAACGAGGTCACTTTCTACATACATTCGAGTCGAGCAATCACTAAACGTTAACTTAGTTAATCTCGTTTCGTCAAATATGTTAGTCTGAGGGTGTAAATCCCATCTTTTTATTGTATTTTATTTTTGTACTCAATTAATGTAAGATTCACGTCAAAAGTATATTTAAAACCGATTTTAAAAAAACCTTTATTACAAACTGTTTTTACGAAACAGCAGTAACCGGACGTTGAGAAGAAACGCAGCAGCAGCTGCGCCTTTCGAAGGGTCGCAGCACCTGCTGCGCCTCTTCCGGAGGCTGCCGCTGCTCCTGCTCTTCTTCTTCTTCCTCGGGTCTCTGTGGTTTTGTTCCTTTTGTCTTATTTTCTTATTTCATTTCATTCCTTTGTACATAAACCACGTTTTAATATTCCTTTTCAATTATCACGCTTTATTTTCGACTTAAATCCCTTATAACTCAATATTTGCGGGTTTTCGTCATTAAAGCTCGATTTGTTCATATCAAGTCTCTGGAATTCGTCCTTTGTCCATAATTCCTTTATTTGATTTCAAATTGTTTTATTCTTTGAAAGTTCGTTCCTTTTGTGTTTCCGTTTGTCGTAAATAAAGCTAATTCGTTTCTAACCCGTTTCAATTCATTTTAACTCGTGTTTATCGCTTTTATGACGGTTCCAGAAGTAATTAACATGCTAAATCACTTTCACTTGAGTTTAATATCGATAATCAATCGTAAAACATACTAAAGAATATTAACAACCCGCGGTTGTGACTTCACAGCCAGAGCTCAGCTCAAGAACAGACGCAGGAATAGCTGCGCCACTTCTAAGGGACGCAGCAGATGTTGCGCCTATTTTGACATGATCTCTGTCCCTGAACTTCCGTTCTCGCTTTGACGTAGCCTTTAATTGCATGTTTAATTAACTACTAATCGTAATATCACCCTTAATCTGTCCTATTTTGTCACTTTAATTTTTAACCTTTTATTTTCCTTTCTTTTCTTCAAATTTCCGTCTTGAGTGTATTTTTGACGTAAATCAAGTAATCCATTGTAATTCATTGTAATTTCAATTATCGTTTTTTATTCATTGTATTTATTTATTGTATGATTTGTTTGTCTTTCACATGTAATGAATCTAACACCGACTTCGACCCAATTGTTTGCCTAAACTATTTCTTAACCGACATAGTTTAATTCACACGCTATCGAGGCGGGCGGGATTAGGTGTTCAGTAAAAGGACTTCCTAAGATGTACCCTCACCCCTTACTCCAGATCTCTGTGAACATCCGTGTTCATTGGCATCCACGAGAGTCATTCTAGACATAGAATGCTAAGGGTGACGAGTTCTTAGTGTTCATGTCACTATTTTGTGTCTTGACACGACAAGAGGTATTCGAACGGTTCAAATTTCCCATAACAATTGGTGGCGACTCCACAAATGCACGCTTATTCAAGCGCTTCCGCGCGCGCCACGGGTGGCCCATGTCCACATTATTCAAACTTACAATTTACTCTTTGATGTCCTTATCTTATTTAGTTTCCGTCTTTTCATTCTTAGGAGTGTGACCTTCCACCCAAGCGTCGTGACGACTGATTTTTCCGAGCTTTGTCTACAATTCATTCATCATATTGATATTCTCTCAAAATATGTATGACTACTATGAATATATATAACATCCAACCAAAACACCTAATAGTGTGACACCCCCATACTCCAAGTGCCTTACCAGGACCACTTACTGTATGAGAACGTCACCATCTCGGTTACCCGAGGCAATGATAATCAAATGACAATGAAGAAACATATTTAATTAACAATATAGTTTAAATGATTACATGTCCAAAGCCAAAACTGATAAAAGTGAAATACAACGTTCGCAAATCCAAAAGTACTAAACAACTAGTCCAAAACAGTGGAAGACTCTAAGACTGCATCGTGGTGACTCATCCCAGCTGACCCAAGCGCATCTCCTCATACCTACTCAACAACTGCTCACCACCCCCGAATGGATCACCACAGTTTTTAAAACAATTAACGGGGTCAGTACTAATTGCACGAAAACAATGCCACAATGAAACAAGTACACAAACAGTTCAAACAGCTCAACACAACTCCAATGTCCATCTCCAATCTCCACATAACTGACTACACACTAAAGTGTGTAGCCCTGCCAGAGTACCCATCGCAACAGGTACTCCTCGCCGCCAGTGGGGGACCGCAGCCGTTCCCACCTAAGCCCCGCTCATCTTTATCGAGCGATAAACCCATGTTCATTAATGTGCACATACCTTCTGTGGCGGGTTCCACAAAAGGCGAATCAAGGGTGTGAAGCCACTCCCGCAAGTGACTCCACTCAGCCAGGGATGCACCCCGAAGATCACATACAGTTATACAGTAATCACAATACTTCTATCAACAACCACCAAATTAGAATCCAATACGATAATTACTCAACAACAACAATACTAACAACATCAATATCAACCATGCCATGTAATTAATACCCAGTAGGGAAACCCTACCTGGAATGCAAACACCGATAAAAGATGATCATGCAGCTAACTCATAATCTCTCCTCAACGAAACCTCCTCCTATACATACATACATGCATACAATCACAAAAATCGTCAAAACCCCCAAATTACCTAATTAGGGTTTAACCAACTTAAACAAAACGATATAAAAATTATATGTAAAGCTTACCCTCGACACAAGGATCACAAAGATGTAAAGAACGACGAAAACCGACACTCCTAGCTCCGGGATTTGCTAATAATGCGATGAGGATTAAGCAACGTAACTTGAATCTTCTCTTTTGTGATTTTAGGTTATAAAAACTGTTTAAGAAAAAAGGTGACGAAATATTATATATCAATCCGCATTATTAACAAACCCGTCACAAATCACCCGTTAACCGACTTACTCGATCTAGTAAGTCACTTACTCGATCGAGTGACCCTTACTCGATCGAGTGCCAAGCTTACTCGATTGAGTACCCATCAGACAGACTACTGTTTTGCATAAAACCATACTTATTCAACAGAGTAAGCCCCACTCGATAGAGTACCCTAAGACCCATAAAACCGTAGTATTACAGTCTTCCCTCCTTAAAAAGAACTTCGTCCCCGAAGTTCAAACCACGACAAAACAAAAACACACTAACGCCAACCCGACACAACAACATAAACAAAACTCGACACAAAGCTCCAAAACATACCTCCCAAAACAAAACTCAACCCGACTCAAAACAACTACTAACTATACCAAGACCCACATAAAACATGCAAAAACTCTATGCGACCATCTCCTACCCCCTAAAAGAAACAAGGTTACGTCCTCGTAACCACACATGCCTGATCAAATAGAGACGGGTACCGCTCCCTCATAGCCTCTTCCGCCTCCCATGTCTAGTTTTCCTAACCTTTCGATCAATAATCTGTTCAGGCACCTCAAGATAAGACAAAGACTCATCCAACTCGATGTTCTCTACCTCTAACACATGTGATGGATCACTAACATACTTCCGTAGCTGAGATACATGAAACACATTATGCACTCTAACCAAAGCAGACGGTAAAGCTAACCGATAAGCCACCTCACCCACACGATCCAAGATCTCATATGGTCCTATACATTTCTGGCTCAGCTTGCCTTTCTTACCAAATCTCATGACCCCACGCATAAGAGACACTTTCAAGAGAACCTTGTCCCCAACCTGAAACTCTATGTCCCGACGATGTAGATCTGCATAACTCTTTTGTCGATCCTGGACCGCTTTCATCCTTTGCCTAATCAGCTTAACATGTTCAACCATCTCCTGTACCATCTGTGGTCCCAAAACAACTGCCTCAGCACTATCATCCCAGTAGATTGGACTCCTACATCTCCTCCCATACAATGCCTCAAATGGTGCCATGCCAATACTAGTGTGATAGCTGTTGTTGTAAGAAAACTCAATCAAATCCAACCTCTGCTCCCAGCTACCACCAAAATCCATAACACAAGCTCGCAAAATGTCCTCTAAAGTCTTGATGGTCCTCTCCGTCTGGCCATCTGTCGCAGGATGAAATGTGGTACTCATCTTTAAGGTAGTCCCCATCATCTCCTGCAACTCTTTCCAAAACCGGTGATATGAACCTCGCATCTCTATCAGACACTATATCCTTAGGCACCCCATGCAAACGAACCACATGCTTCCTATAAGCCAAAGCCAACTGCATCTTGGTCCAATTATATTTCATCGGCACAAAGTGAGCTGATTTCGTCAGTCGGTCTACTATAATCCATATCATGTTATTACCCTGCTGACTTTTCGGCAAACCAACTATAAAATCCATAGAAATGGACTCCCACTTCCACTAAGGTACCTCAAGAGACTGAATCTTACCTCGTGGTCGTCGCTGCTCTCCTTTCACTCTATGACATGTCAAACAACGAGCCACGAACTCAGCTGTTTCCTTTTTCATCCTCGGCCACCAGAAAGTCTTCTTCAAATCTTTGTATAACTTGTCACCACCTGGATGTACCGAGTATGGTGTGCAATGAGCCTCTGTCATGATTATCTTCTTCAACTCCTCATCACTAGGAACACACCATCTCCCATCAAATCTCACACTACCATCTGTATGAATAGAGAATCTAGACACTGTCCCTTTCTCTACCCCAGCTCTCCACTCCTCAATCTTGGGATCCAAAGCCTGTTTCCTGCGAATATCATCATAAAGGTCCGGCTCCACTATCAAATCCCCTCTAGCATCCCCTCTCTGGATCATATGTATCCCTATCTTCCCCACCTCATTTCTCAGCCTCATCAAAGACATAGTTGTGCATAGAGAATGCACACTCTTCCTACTCAGGGCATCTGCAACCACATTAGCTTTCACTTCATGGTAAATGATATCCATGTCATAATCACCAATCAGCTTCATCCACCTCCTCTGTCTCATGTTCAACTCCTTTTGAGTGAAGATGTACTTAAGAATCTTGTGATCTGAAAACACCTTAAAGGTCGCCCCATAAAGATAGTGCCTCCAAATCTTGAGAGCAAACACAACTGCACCCAACTCCATATCATGTGTAGGGTAGTTCTCCTCATAAGGTTTCAATTGCCTAGAAGCATAGGCAATCACTTTCCCATTCTGTATCAACACACAACCCAACCCATGCTTTGAAGCATCTGTATACACCTCAAAGTTCTCACTCCCTTCAGGTAATGCTAAGATTGGAGCTGTGGTCAAACGCTCCTTTAAGGTCTGGAACGCCGTCTCACAACTTTCATCCCAAAGAAAACTATTCTCTTTCCTCATCAAAGCTGTCATAGGTCTAGCTATCTTTGAGAAATCTTTCACGAATCGTCGGTAGTACCCTGCTAAACCCAAGAAACTTCTGATCTCTGCCACATTCTTTGGTGCTTCCCACTTGGTAACTGCCTCAATCTTTGCAGGATCCACAACTACCCCTTTCTTTGAAATCACATGCCCCAGAAAGGCAACCTCCTCTAACCAGAACTCACAGTTAGACAACTTTGCATACAGCTGATGTTCTCGCAAAATCTGTAACACTATCCTCAAATGCTCCTCATGCTCCTCTTTAGTCTTAGAAAAGACTAAGATATCGTCTATAAAGACCACCACAAACTGATCCAAGAACTGACTGAAGACCCGGTTCATCAAATCCATAAACATTGCAGGTGCATTAGACAACCCAAACGGCATCACCACATACTCATAATGACCATACCTCGACGTAAAAGCTGTCTTTGGTATGTCTTCCTCTCTAATTTTCACCTGATGGTACCCATACCTCAAATCAATCTTGGAAAAGACTGCTGCACCGCTCAACTGATCCAACAAATCATCTATCATTGGCAAAGGATACTTGTTCTTTACTGTCACTCTGTTCAGCTCCCTATAGTCGATGCACAACCTCAAGCTCCCATCTTTCTTCTTAACAAATAAAACTGGTGCTCCCCACGGTGATACACTAGGTCTAATGTATCCCTTCTCAATCAGATCATCTAGCTGCTTCCTTAGCTCCTCCAACTCCTTAGGACCCATACGGTACGGTGCCTTAGAGATTGGCCCTGTTCCCGGTTTCCGCTCAACACTGAAATCTATCTCTCTCTTAGGTGGCAACCCCGAAATATCTTCTGGAAATGTGACACCTCCATACTCCAAGTGCCTTACCAGGACCACTTAGGTATAAGGACGTCACCATCTCGGTTTCCCGAGGCAATGATAATCATAAGATAATAACGAAACATACTTAAAAGTAAATAATGTTTAACTCGATTACATGCCAATACCAAAACTGTTAAAAGAAATACAAGTTCGCAAAACTGTCTACTGTCAAAATACTATCAAGTGTCAGACACAGCGGAAGACTTCTAAACTGCAACGTGGTGACTCATCCCAGTTATCCCATACGCATCGTCTCATACCTGCTCAATAACTGCTCACCACCCTCGAATGGATCACCACAGTTTTTAAAACATTTAAATGGGGTTAGTACTATTTACATAAAAACAAGCCACAACAAATCAAATGCCAAAACAGCTCAACACACAACAAACCCCAGTCTCTATAATCAATCTCCACACAACCGACTACACACTAAAGTGTATAGTCCTGCCAGAGTACCCATCGCAACAGGTACTCCACACTGCCATTGGGGGACCGCAGCCGTACCCACCAAATCCCCGCTCATCTCCATCGAGTGATAAACCCATGTTCATTAATGTGCACATCCCTCCTGTGGCGGGTTTCACAAAAGGCGAATCAAGGGTGTGAAGCCACTCCCGCAAGTGACTCCACTCAGCCAGGGACGCACCCCGAAGATCACAGACAGATACAAACCAATCAACAGTAGAAAATCCACAACCAACCAGATCAACCAACATTATACGTAATCAATAGTCACAACAATAATCACCACACAATCATGTAACTAATACTGAATAGGGAAACCCTACCTGGAACAGCAATCACCAAGATCGTCAAAATCAGCTAATCAACATCGCCTTACTGAAATTACTTCCTATCAAACATACAATCATACAATCACAACCACATATAAACTAAACACCCAAAACCCCCAAATCACCCAATTAGGGTTTTAACCAACTTTAACAAAACATTATAAAACTTATATGAAATGCTTACCCTCGACACAAGGATACAACGACGTAAAGAACAAGATGATCCGACTCTCCTAGCCTTGGGGATTTGCTAATGATACGATGAATCAACTTACGTAACTTCTTTCTTCTCAATTAGGTTTTTAGATTTGTTAAAAAAGGTTTAAGAAAAGTGATGGTAAACATTATATATTAATCTCACATCATTAACAAAACCCGTCAAAACTCAGCCCGTAAACTAACTTACTCGATCGAGTAAGTAACTTACTCGATCGAGTGCCTCTTACTCGATCGAGTGCCACACATACTCGATCGAGTACCCATCAGACAGACTACTGTTTCGTATAAAAACATACTTACTCGACAGAGTAAGCCCCACTTGATAGAGTACCCATAGACATAGAAAACCGTAGTATTACAGGAAAGACATCTGGAAACTCTCCCACCACTGGTATCTGCATAACTGACGGACTCTCCACTTTATCATCTCTCATATGGCATAAGATCAACGGGCATCCCTTCCTCAGATAGGACTTCAAGGTCACTGCTGCAATCAACTTGACTTTGGGTTTGACAACAAACACCCGATAAGACACACTAATCCCCTTAGGACCTCTCAAAGAAACCCTCTTTTGATGACAATCTATCTTAGCCTTATACTTACCCAACCAGTCCATACCAACTATCATCTCAAAACCCTCCAAAGGAAACTCTAACAAGTCCACTGGTAGGTCAACCTGTCCGACTATCATAGACACACCTCTATACAACCGCTCACAAGACACAGACTCACCAGAAGGTATAAAAACTTCCTCTCTTACAGACCCATACTCACTCAAACCCAAACGTTTAGCATGACTCGATGATACAAACGACTGTGACGCTCCCGAATCAAACAAAACAAAAGTAAAAACTCCATTAACAAGAAATGTACCGGTGATAACATGAGCATCATCCTCAGCTGCTTTCTTCTCCATCATAAACAGCTTGCCACTAGACTTCTGTCCACCTCCCAGGACAGTACTAGCTGAGGTAGACGGCTTAGCAGCCGACTCCTGGTTGTTGTTATTGTTCGTCGCCGGTCTTTGTTATGAATTACCGCCATTGCGGTTAGCCCCACCGTTGTTGTTACTCTGACCACCCCTGTTGTTCCACGACCCAGCCGACCTGTTACTATCATAGCTCTGCGAAGGACCCTGAGAGAAACTACCCTGTGACGGTCTCTGGAAACCCCCACTCACAGCACTGGTGCACTCATGCCTCTTGTGGCCCACACGACCACAGTTAAAAAAAGTCATAACCCAACTGCTACTACCACTCCCACGACCACGCCCAAAGGAAGCCCTGGCACTAAACCTCGAACCCGATGAATATACCCTTGCCTGGTTATGGCCACCCTTCTTGTAACCGGATTGACCTCCTCCCTCACTCTCAGCTTTCCTCTTCTCAGAGCCTCTCTCCTTGGTCATCTCAACTAACCTCTAAGCCCTCCCAGCACGCTCATAAACCTCCTTCACATCCGTAAGAGCTCCCACCGGTAACTTTTCCATAATCTTGGGGGTCAACCCCTTCTCAAACCTCAATGCCAAGTTCTCTTGGCTCAGTCCCATGTCCTCAGCATACCTCGATTTGTCATTAAACTTATGGTAGTACTCAACAACGGTCATCTCAGAGGTCATCTTAAAATCATCGAACTCTTCCCTCGGCTTACTACGCACATGTTCAGGTACAAACTCACGCCTCATCGCTTTCTTGAACTCATCCCAAGGTATCGCAGGTAACCCCTGTTTCTGATATATATCCAAAGTACTCACCTTTACCTTGTCCCACCACTCACCAGTTGCCTCCCTTAAGTGGAACGCAGCTTGTTCCACTCGTAGCTCATCTGGGCAATGAACCAGATTGAGTATATTCTACATCTCTCTGTGCCAATTATCCAGTAATATTGGCGCCCCTGTCCCCTTATACTCCTTAGGGTTGAACCTCGATATGTGAATGCTGATCTTGGAAGGATCAACATCTCTATCCTTTCCCACCCTTTTCAAAGCCTCTGTGAGAGCATCCTGGTGCTCCAACATCTTCACTATGTCATCAATGGTCATACTCTCAGCTCTAGCATACAACGCGGTTCTTTTTGGCGGCATCTTGTAACTATATAAGAGAAAGGTAAACATAAACACACATCCCACATCTCAAACACGCATACGACCTGTATAGAACCTACTCGATCGAGCCCCTTAACCCACTCGATCGAGTTGAGGTCACTCGATCGAGTTACCCCCTCCACTCGATCGAGTGCCTCGACTCCAGAACCTGACCAGAAGCTCCCAATAACGTACTCGATCGAGCTGACTACCCACTTGATCGAGTCGACCCTACTCGATCGAGTGCCACCCCCTACTCGATCGAGCGCCCAAAAACTTACTTCTGCCCAGAAAACTAAAACTAACTACTCGATCGAGTCACACCCACTCGATCAAGCCTCTCGCCTACTCGATCGAGTGCCCCCCCCTCGATCGAGTCATGCAGACTCGTATACACTACCCGCATATTCAACTCACACTCCTAACTTTCTCTACTCTGAGCAAAACGATAACAACAACATATGTACTTACGCATCAATTTATATATATCAACAAAGCACTTCTCATAAATCTAACATGCCACATTACACATCAAACATTATACTTTCATGCTTTATAATCATCCAACACACAATTCACATAACTATCATCCTTCATCTCACATTCCCACCTTCCACATACATACACCCACCAATTCACACCACATACTACTATATAGATATGCAAAGCACAAGAATAATACATAACGATCCCGACACGTACCCCATGTGATCGGTTCAAAATTGTAGGGTGAGTTCGCAACTTTAGGACATCTCCCAAGCCTTTGCATTAGCTCCTACAACTTCTACCCCGGGTTCATTTTAATTTGACTCCCTATGTTCATTAGGTTCATTGGTTACAGGTTTCAGGATCGTCGCTCTGATACCACTTTGTGACACCCCCATACTCCAAGTGCCTTACCAGGACCACTTACGGTATGAGAACGTCACCATCTCGGTTACCTGAGGCAATGATACTCAAATGACAATGAAGAAACATATTTAATTAACAATATAGTTTAAATGATTATATGTCCAAAGCCAAAACTGATAAAAGTGAAATACAACGTTCTCAAATCCAAAAGTACTAAACAACTAGTCCAAAACAACGGAAGACTCTAAGACTGCAGCGTGGTGACTCATCCCAGCTGACCCAAGCGTATCTCCTCATACCTGCTCAACCACTGCTCACCACCCCTGAATGGATTACCACAGTTTTTAAAACAATTAACGGGGTCAGTACTAATTACACGAAAACAATGCCACAATGAAACAAGTACACAAACAGTTCAAACAGCTCAACACAACCCAGTCTCCATCTCTAATCTCCAAATAACTGACTACACACTAAAGTGTGTAGCCCTTCCAGAGTACCCATCGCAACAGGTACTCCTCGCCGCCAGTGGGGGACCGCAGCCGTTCCCACCTAAGCCCCGCTCATCTTTATCGAGCGATAAACCCATGTTCATTAATGAGCACATCCCTTCTGTGTCGGATTCCACAAAAGGCGAATCAAGGGCGTGAAGCCACTCCCGCAAGTGACTCCACTCAGCCAGGGACGCACCTCGAAGATCACATACAGTTATACAGTAATCGCAATACTTCTATCAACAACCACCAAATAAGAATCCAATACAATAATTACTCAACAACAACAATACTAACAACATCAATATCAACCATGCCATGTAATTAATACCGAGTAGGGAAACCCTACCTGGAATACAAACACTGATAAAAGATGATCAAGCAGCTAACTCAGAATCTCTCCTCAACGAAACCTCCTCCTATACATACATACATGCATACAATCACAAAAATCGCCAAAACCCCCAAATTACCCAATTAGGGTTTAACCAACTTAAACAAAACGATATAAAAATTATATGTAAAGCTTACCCTCGACACAAGGATCACAAAGATGTAAAGAACGACGAAAACCGACACTCCTAGCACCGGGATTTGCTAATAATGCGATGAGGATGAAGCAACGTAACTTGAATCTTCTCTTTTGTGATTTTAGGTTATAAAAAGTGTTTAAGGAAAAAGGTGACGGAATATTATATATCAATCCGCATTATTAACAAACCCGTCGCAAATCACCCGTTAATCGACTTACTCGATCGAGTAAGTCACTTACTCGATCAAGTGACCCTTACTCGATCGAGTGCCAAGCGTAATTGATCGAGTACCCATCAGACAGACTACTATTTTGCGTAAAACCATACTTACTCGACAGAGTAAGCCCCACTCGATAGAGTACCCTAAGACCCATAAAACCGTAGTATTACAAATAGTCTAATACTATAAGAAATATGTACTTATAAGTTTCGTCTTAATCAATCTATAACTACCTCAGGAGCCGTAAAAGACGGTCTTTTTCTTTGAAATGTTCGCCTTGTTCCACTCACTCATAGCCTTCATCAAATAAATTGTATCGAGAAACGTAAGTATGACCAAACACTAAACTAAGTATACTTCTTGACTTATTATTATTAAGTTACCTTAAACTTGTCAGGCTGCCTATAAGCGATATAGATATCCCAATGGTCCTGACTGACATACGGATACTTCTTTTTTGGTGGTTTCTTGTTCATCTCCCCGGTTTCCTTGTTGAATAAGTGGTTCTCAGCAATATTCAACTTCCAAGATCTGAAGGCTTTCCCTGTCTTTTTTTTTAGGTACTTATCATACTTTTCGGGGACAACGTAAGCTAACTACATATATGATGAGCATAGTTGGTACAAGTGTTTCGGCTAATACACATATCAAGTAGTAACTTAATTTCAGATAAAGCATTTATTGTTGTATATACATACTTTTATTCTGTTTATTGGCATGGTGTTCCGTATTTTACTCAATTCACTGATACACGGCGTACCGAGAGGCACATACTGTCTTACACAATAACCAATCCAACTCGCAAAATACCCGGCATTCTCACCATATGGCAGCCCCGTATCTTTATCCCATTATAAAGGATTAGGTATCTTTGAAATTATTGCTTCTAGGGAAAGCATGTGGCGCATTCGACCTGCAGTGTATTGCAAATTATTCTCATCACCTGAGTCGTCGCCTGACGTATTTCCATCGTTTATTTTCCACTTTTCGACCATATCTAAAGCAGAAATCAATAAACAAATAATAACAAACAAATCTCTAGAGAGGAGGGTTTATTACTTCTTTAAACAGGAGTATCCGGATTGATCTGGCAGCGGCAATGGCGATGACTGCGACGACGATGGGGTAGGCTGGTGGTTGAGGGCAAGCTCAATGTTTGAGGATATTATGTGAGGGAGGGGAAGCTCAGAGTATATATATGTGAATAATACAACACTTTCAAGACCTTGTTTAATGGAAACTAATAAATACGGTATAAGAAAAATCGTTGTATTTTGTTTATAAACAAACAACGGTTTTGTTTGAAACAATAATTGATTAGTACTATCTACAACGCGTTATAAATAACCGTTCTCTTAAATATTTTCATTTTGTTTGATTTTCCCGCCAAGAAATAAAGCATCATTTTTATATACATAACAACAGCATGAACCGTTATAACTGTATACGTCCTGAACAATGGTTTAGGTATAACCGTTTTATTTTATATTTTATTTTGTTTGATTTTACCGCCAAGAAATAAAGCATCATTTTTATATAGATAACAACGGCCTGAACCGTTATAACTGTACACGTCCTGAACAACGGTTTAGGTATAACCGTTGTATTTTATAATTCATTTTGTTTGATTTTACCGCCAAGAAATAAAGCATCATTTGGTACCATTTTTCCCTAACCCGCCCGCTGCAACAGCAGAAAAAGTTTACAACAGCAGTTCGATATATAACAACAAGACAATAATTACACATAACGTAAGATATCTTGTTTGGATTGCCTGATATTTTCACGGCTGTCGGGAATGTTTTTTGGGTTTGCTAGTCTCTTCATTAACCCAAATACCTTCATCATGATCATCTTGTGTATATATGTTTGGAATGTTAACATTTTCAACATCATTACCAAATTGCGATATATCAATGTGATCAAGTCCTTCAAATTCGATGTCTTCATCATCTGGAATTTGGCGATAGCAAGATAGAACAACTGACCACTTCTTATTCACAGGATTAATAACATAAAACACTTGTTTTGCTTATGACGCTAATATAAGAGGATCGTCCTTATTTTCAACCTTGTCAAAATTTACTAATGTGAATCCTAAATCATCCTTTCTATCACCATTGTTGTTGTCAACCCACTTGCACCGAAATAGAGGTATCTCAAAATCCATGTAGTCTAAAACCAATATCTCTTGAATAACTCCATAATATTGCATTGTACCCAAAATAGGATTTTTATCCTTTAACTAGCAAAGTATACTGCCTCAGAATCTATGCAAACTCCACTATTTTGCATTGTGATCATCTCATCTTGAATGCGGGTGTGGAAAGTGTACCCATTGATCGCATATCCGTTATAAAAAGTTGCACTGGCATTAGGACCGAAAGCGAGATGTCGTAGGCTGGGTGAGCAATCATCAATTGGGTTATCATCATCGTAAATAGTATCCTTAAACCAGTCACTAAATTGCTTGTAATGCTCATTTGCATACCACCTTTCATTCTTATGATGGTGTTTTCCCTTAAGGTAACGCTGGTATTCTATACTGTAAGGTTGGACATGATCATCGTTAAAAAGAACGTATGTAAGAGCTCTATGTCGCATGTCAGATGACATATCCTTGGAAACACGACCCCTTACACCCCTTTCATTCATCCAGTCACTATGACGATTCGTTATAGCTCCAATTAACTCATCCAAGGAGAGGTACACGTAACAATACGAAAAAGCTTCATCGATAATTGCTCGCTCAGCCATATACCCCTATGGAAGATAGCCATTAGATGTGTAATCCTTGTAAACTTTCATCAATCGTTCGAATGGGTACTGATATCTCAAATACACTGGCCCGAGATACAAAGCCTCCCGGACTAGGTGGACAGTCAAATGAACCATGATAGTGAAAAATGAGGGGGGAAAATACATTCCAAACTGACAAAGAATTTTGACGAGGATGTCCTGCAAAGTTTTCGCTTCATCGGGATCAATGACTTTACTGTTGATTAATTGATTGAAGAAATAGCAAAATCTAATTATAGCATGTCGAACATTTAGAGGTAGAATGGAACGAACGGTCACAACTAGTACTTGTTGCATCAATGTATGACAGTCATGTGACTTTAAACCAGTAAGTTTTAGGTCCTGCAACAAAACAAGGCTTCTAATATTAGACGAATAGCCCTCTAGCACCTTAATACCATGCAAGCATTTTCAAAACTCTTTTTTCTCCTTTTTTGAAAGCGTATGAGCTGCAAGCGGCAAAAAAATCCGATTTCCTTTTGTTTTAGCTGTCATCTCGGGCCTAATACCCATCTCAACCATATCATCCCTAGTTGCCTTGTTGTTTTTGTCCTACCCGAAACATTCAGCAGAGTATTGATTATATTATCACAAACGTTCTTTTCAATGTGCATAAAATCTAGGCAATGTCTAACCGGGAGGTTACAATAGTACGGATGTTTGGTAAAAAATATGGTTTTTTTTATAACCACGAGTAGACAACTTAGGTCCCTTCTTCCCATACGTTATCTCAATATCTTTCACTTTCTCATATACTTCATGACCATTCAAAATCTGAGGACTCCCACGTTGCTCAGGACACCCATTAAACGTCTTTTGAAGCTTACGATAATGATGACCAGGGCATAACCATCGAAGATTTCCCGTAAGGGAAACATGCTTGCAAGAATGCTTCAAATATTCTAATTCAACATCCCCCCCGCCCCCGGCACAATGGGCAAGCCTCTTTCTCATTTATAGTATGTCCAGAAAGATCGTCGTACGCCGGAGAGTCAGTTATTGTACACAATAACATAGCTCTCAGATTGAAACTTTCCTTCTTATAACCATCAAACACTGGTATCTCTCTTTCCCACATAATCTTCAGATCGACTAGAGGTGGTTCCAAATACACATCTATGTCATTTTCAGGTTGTCGAGGGCCAGATATCAACAAAGACAACATCAGATAATTCCGATTCATGCAAACCCATGAGGGAAAATTATAGATGGCTAACACAAATGGCCAAGTACTGTGTTGGGTACTCATGTTTCCATGAAGGTTCATTCCATCTGTGGAGAGCACTCGACGCAAGTTCCTTACTTCTTTGGCGAAGTCAGGATATTTAGCGTCAAACTCTTTCCACTGTTGACCATCCGCTGGGTGTCTTAATTTTCCATCTTCAATCCTTCCACTATTATGCCAAGTCAACATTCTTGCATCTTCTTCTTATGAATCTTGGTATTATTGGAAAATACCACAACACCTTAGCTGGGATCCCTCCCTTAGTCTTATAACGCCATATAGAGCAGCGTGGACAATATGATAATTTCTCATAATCTTTGCGGTACAATATGCAGTCATTGGGACAAACATTTATTTTCTCATATTCCATGCCCAATTCTCTAATCATTTTTTTAGCCTCATATGTCTGACTCGGAAGAACATTATCGTCAGGAAGCATGTCACATAGCAAAGCTAGAAGATCCGTAAAACTCTTATCACTCCACCCATTTGCCCCCTTCAAGTTATATAACTTTACCACCGCGGACAATTTGGTATACTTCTTATAACCAGTAAATAAAGACATTTCTGATTGACTCAACTTCTCACTTAAATCATCAACATTTATTTCCCCATCACCGGTAGCTTTAAAATCATCGAATCCATCATCTTCAGCAAACTTCTCACCTAAAACAACTTCAGGTGTAGGTGAACGATTGTTTACACACACATCATATCCCTTATCCCCTATATCTAAACCAGCAGCTTTAAGTGTATGATTATTTACCTCTACATCAGATTCCCCATCTTCACCCTCTAATTCTCTATGAAAAATCCAACACCTATAATCTCTACTAAAACTATTCTTTTCTAAGTGTATTTTGACATCTGGGATAGGCAAAACCCTAATATTACCACATCTATTACAAGGGCAGGGATTGATGAGTGGAGATGAAAATTTTCACTAACGAAATTGTAAAATTCAGCAATTCCATCATTATAAATGGGATCACCAATTTCACCATCAATCATCCATGTACGACCCATATATAAGCCAGTAGCCATGAAAATGAAATTACCTTTTTTAAGCTATAAAGATTAATGACGACGACGACGACAAAGATGACTTCTTCACCATCAGTCATTCTATTATTAATACCTTTGAAATTTCATTTATTTTTAGAGTTGCATAATCTAAGACGGTTCTTATAAGAACCGTTATAATTGTGCATGCATGCATGCATGAGGTGAATAATGGTCAAACAACCAATAATAATAGGGCATGCATTGGTAAACTAAAATCACAAACTTTTCAATTTTCACAATGGATCTGTTTTTACAACGGTTTTAAGAAACACCGTTGTTAATTGGTGTAATATGACAACGGCTTTAAAATAACCGTTGTTGATATATGTTATATGATAACGGCTTAACAAAGAACTGTTATCACTTTGTCTTATTATTATAGCGGTTTCAATTCTTATTAACTTATTATGCCGTTTTCATTCTTTTTTATTATTATTATAAGTAGAAAGTTAGTCATTATAATATTTTATTTGGTGGATCGCCTTTGAGTGTAAGGAGTACCATACTCCCGAAGGACATAAGAATTTTTTTGGTGATATTCTCTCTGGATTCCAGAGGATGGGGTAAAAAAAACGTAACAAAAAACATAAATAATTAAACTTTAATTCAAAGAACCACCAAAATCCAAATACAACTCATAATGTCAGATAATAATCAAAGACTTAATTAGAATCTGATGGAGTATTAGAATAATCTTCATGCCCAATTTCGACATAGATCAAGACGTAGATTGACTCTTCATCATCAACGGGCAGTGCAGGTGGAATGACATCTTTCTCCCATGACACAGGCACGGTGGAAAGAATGTGATGCCTCATATAATGTCTCAGCACAAGATGATCAACATGGGTCGCAACTCATAGATAAGGGCTCATTTGTCTAGCATCCGAATAGAAGTCCTCTTTCCCCGTATCTTCCCCCGCAAATCTAGCCCCTAATTTTCTTGTCTGACGAAAACTATCATGGCAGTTGGTTTCGTCAAATTCGATAAAAGCAAAGCCTACAAAACGTTACTTGTTTGTAGACACAGGGTACAATTTTTTAACCGCAGTGAAACCAAAGTCATGAAGCATTTGCGTCAACCACCCAAAATTAGGGTTTAAACCCTTTCCATTCACATCATAACGAACCGGGAGATTATGGAGAATGCAAGTAAAAGGCTGTCCGTAACGAGAATGTGATTGTAGCTCCGATACACCAACCATATTTTTTTTAGAGAGAAATTAAAGAGTAAATGTTTGATAATTTAAATTTTGACCTAAAACATTATAAAGACATATTTATAGAATTATTTTGGTCAAATTGAATATTTATTAAAGTTCTGATAAAGTTTTGCATGCAGTGGTCAAACTGAGAAATCTAATCAAATAGTGACAACGGTTGAATTGAAAAACCGTTCTTTCATAATTGAAAATGATAACGGTTACAAGAAATCTGTATCTATAACATAACAACGGGTACCACAAACCGTTGTTGGTGCTAATTAAGTAACGGTTTTCGAAATGCCGTTTTCGTAAACTGGTAACGGTTGTCTAACAACCGTTGATAAGAGTGATTCTATAACGAGCTTTTCGAAACCGTTATACGTTTTTGTTAACAGTTTGTTAAGTAGCCGTTGTCACATTATAATAACAACGGTTTTCGTAGGAAACCGTTATTCTCATTATCACGGTCTAGGTTTCTGCCAATATTTGGAAAACGGTAATCTAAGTGTCGTTATTAAATGCATTAAACCGTTGTGATACGCTCCTTATTGATTGCCAGATTTGGCATCGTGCTACTAGATGACAGTGGAAGCTGAACATGTGATAAACTCGTTGGCCATAGTTTTGAAAACATTGAAGGGGCAGTACATTTACACAATTAATTACACTACAAACACAAGAATAACAAAGCAATGCCACTCAATCAATAATCTACCATCTCCAAACTCTAAGATCCACAAAAGGCTCTCATCGCAACGAGTAGCCGAGTTCCCATTGCAACAGGTAACCCACCCCAACCGATGCCAAACCGCATCATGGACATCAAATTCTTGCTCATCACAACGAGCGAACCCAATCTCATTAATGTGCACATCTCCCTTGTGACAGGAGTCACAAGAGGCGAACAAGATGGTGAAACTATCTCCGGACATGGCTCACAATATCCAACCCAACATCTCCAATAACCACAAACACAATATACAAATCACAAGATTATAGTAAACAATTACTCAATCAATAAGACCCAAGCAACTAATTGCATAAACACACTGTGTAGGGAAACCCTACCTTATTCGCGAAATCCAAAAGGCAAAGAAAGACGATCTGGAATCGCTCCTCTATGAAATCGTCACCTATACAATGACATACATGCAACTCTAATCAAGATCTATAACTAATTACTCAAAATCCCCCAAATAATCAAATTAGGGCTTAGACAAATCTCCGAAAACAATTATAAAGACTGATTAAGGATGACAAAGACTTACCAATGCGATTGATACGGAATTAAGGATCCCGGATGCCCAATAGTCAGACAAACTTTCTTAGGAGGTGATTAAGATGATTAGAGAGGTGATTAGAAATGATTTAGGTTTTGTAAAAGTGGTGATGATTGATTATTTTTTACCAATTCGCCTCTTCCTTTTCATGATTTTTGACCCCATTTGGCACGATTTGACCCTGAGTCGCTTGCATTTTGCCCTTTTATCCTATATCTTCGAAAACTATGAATTCCCGTCTCAATTTGTAGGGAATAGGCCTAAGATAAGGCAAGACGAAAGAAGGAGCAAGCTTGTACTTAAGATCATGTCAACTTGAGAAGAAGAGGTGGAAAAATGTTGAGAAGACATCTCTGCCGACAGGCCGGTAGCCGGTCCACCGGCAGGGACATCCCTCCCATCCACAGAAGTGAAGGAAAGGTTGAGGAAGTGTTCTCTGCCGGTAAGCCGGCAGCCGGTCCACCGGCAGGGAACACCTCCAACACTTAGCCAAATTTTAGATGAGTTTTTGATGCCAAAATTTTGAGTGCGCGCTACCGGCAGCCTGTCAACCGGCACACACTTCCCTTATTGAAGAAAGGAATAAGAAAGCCAAGAAGGAGCACTCTCTGCCGGCAGGCCAGCAGCCGGTCCACCGGCAGAGAGATCCCCAAGTCAGATTTTTGTCCAAGTTTTGAAGAAGGCGCTACCGGTTGAGGAGGCCGGCAGCCGGTGTGCCGGCAGGGGAGCACAGTCGCAGTTTTGGGCTTCTTTTCCTTCATTTGTGTTGAATTAAAAGGGGTACTATAAATACCCCCTCCCTTAATCATTGTAACACATTAACCTAGATTGAAGAACTCTCTAATATTTATGCATTACTATAAATCAAGTATTAATCTTTCTCTAATTAAACCTTAATTACTTACTTAATTATTATAGATCTACTTAGTTTCAATTGTTTACATTTGAATCCTTGGGTTGTATTTTGGAGATATTGAAGAATCTCTTCTTTAATTCAATCAAAGTAACAACCTTTACTAGCAATTGATATATTTCTCTTCTTATTTACTTTGTTTAATTAATAGTTTACATTTCAATTTGTCTTTTATCATTGTTGAAATTTATACCATGTCTTCTATTTTGATTATTTGTCTTTCTCCAATTATTTGCATGTATCATTTGAATATGTGTGAGTAGAAATCCTCCTAGGGTTTAGGGGGAGTCTAAATGGGATTAATGGGTATGATTGGATGATTAATATTTGGGTTTTTGGTGAATTGTTTAGCCTTCTTATGCATGTACACAAGGTGTTTGATGAATTGTATAAGTGAAAGCACATGCCTTTCTTCATTATTTGCTTAATTCCCCTATACATGAAAGTTTATAGAGGGTCTTGTTGTATGTTTAGGAGAAGAATTGATGCTTAATGAAAGTTATGTGTCATCTTTAGGAAGATCAAGACATTGATTATTTTCCTAGGCTAATCCTCACCTTCAACCCATTAAATCACCATGTTTATCCTTACCCCATTTAGATGAATCCAAAAGCCCCAGTCTTTTAATTATTCGTTTACACTTCATCTTAATTGTTTGTCTTAATTTACATTTAGTTGTTTAAGTTTGAATCAACTCCCTTCATTTTCCCGACTAAACTAGACTAGTGTTAAGCTAAGTAGAAACCCCACCATCCTCGTGGTTCGACCCCAATTTATACTACTAAATTGGGTTTACAAATTTCGTTGGTGATAAGAAACGACGATACTATATACAACATATTTCTTACTCATCAAAATGGCGCCGTTGCCGGGGATGGCGTTAGGTTATATTTAGTTTATTAATAGTCTTAGCTTTAGTTTTACCTCACTTGCTAGTTTTCTTTAGTAGTTGTGTGATTCATTGTATAATGTGTGATTTTTGTCTTCTCCTAGTGTGTAAAAACACTAGGAGATTAACGGTTTATTGAGTGCATGCCTAGGAGGAATCATCAAGCTCTTCTCTTCAACTCCGACCCCGAGAGGCTCTTTAGGACCTTAAGGACCCGGACCCTTGCTAGAGTTAGGAACCCTCCTCAAGCAAACATAGACCAAACAAACCCACACACCCTACCAATCATTGACACCACAACCCCACTTCAACCAAACGACACAATTGAGACCCCAATAGAAAACCCATTTCACAATATTCAAATTCCAACTCCACCTCAATCACCACGTCTCAAATACCTTCAATGGCTCTACGTGACCACAACCGCCCTAACCATAATGATTCTTGTAACCCTATTAATTTTGGCACTTTGGCTCCCAACAACTTTGAGATGTACCCCGCCCAAGTCGGGTTGATTGAAAAAGACTTGTTCGGGGGACACATTGAAGAAGATGCTCATGCTCACCTACGAAAGTTCAAGAGAAAGGTCTCTATGATGAAGAAGAACGGGGTATTGATGCGTGTCATTTATATGATGTTTTACACCCTATTTTACACGCATTTCAGAGCTCAATTGTGTAGTTTTATGCTACTATTTGCCCCATTTCGTCTACTTTCGTATTTTTATGTAATTTTGCAGATTTATGCGGAAATAAGTAGAATTTTAAGCCAAATCCGTCCCCGAGTATCTTGCATTGCATTTGACGTGAAGTATTTACTCAAGGAACGAGATTGGTGCGCATTTCGAGGCCCGAAAGACAAATCCACGAGAATTTAGAAGTCAAGTGTCAGCTAAAGAAGTCGATCGACCGCTACCTATGGTCGATCGACCGTACCACGCCTTCCAGGAGATACTGTACACTGCAGTCCAGTCGATCGACTGCTGATAGGTAAGAAATTGTCGCGGTTTCCTTCTATCAAAGCTATTTGTAAAACCCGAAAAAGCGTAGTATTTAGTCGGGGTCGAACACAGACGGCGGGGGTTGCTACTAGGTTCAATTTAGAGTCAAGTTTAATCAATACTAAAAGAAGGGGTTTTGGTTTTAATTACTAGAGCAAATGAACAAACAAGTTGATGAAAATGAATATGATTAATTAAAGGCTAGGGCTTTCGGGGTCATCTAAATGGTTTAAGGGCAAACATGATGAATCAAGGGGTCAATGATAAGAGTTCATCCTAAGATATAAAATCAATGTCTTGATTATCTCGAAGGTGACAACTAACTCTCGTCAAGTATCACGCTTCTCCTAATCATACAACAAGACCACCACAAACTTTCATTCAATGGGGGAATTAAGCAATAATGAAAAAAGGCATAAACTTTCACTCATGCGATTCATCAAACACCTTGTGTGCATGAACAAGAAAGATAAACAATTCACCCAAGACCCAAATAATCATACAATCATGCCCCTAAATTCCATATAGACCCCCCCTAAACCCTAGAAGGGTATTTACTCACTCATATTGACGATAATCATGCTAATAAGAGAAGAAGGACAATTAACATAAAGAGAAGACATGATGATGATTATAACAATTATGAAAGACAAGAGAAAATGTAAACAAATGGTTAACAAGTGAATAAGAGAAGAAATATACCAACACAAGGAAAGATGATTGCTTGATTGAATAATAAGAAGGAAAACCCTTCAAAATCCCCAATACAATCTTCAACAAACAAGTGTAAACAATTGACAATTACTAGAACTAACTAATTCTTACTAAATATTACTAATAATTATTGAAAGATTAGAACTTGATTAAGGAAAGATTACAATAAATATGGAATGTTTTTCAGATCTAGAGTTGTGTGTACAAAGGGTTTAAGGAGGGGGTATTTATAGGCTATCATTGGATTAAGGGAGGAAAAGAGAAAAAGCCCATTTTGCGTGCTGCGTGTTCCTGTGCCGGCGGGCGGGCCCCGCCTCCTCTGTGCCGGCAGCGCGTTCTTCAAAAACTGAGGAAAATAAAGGTTGCGTAATCCCCGCAGGTAGGCTACTGCCGGCAGAGAATTCTTCTTCTTGAAATTTTCTTCAATTTCTTCATAAGAGCGCCCCTCTGTTAGGTTGCCGTGCGCTTTTTGCCTATGCCTTGTGCAGCCAGCGTCCTACAAAATCTTGCCCAAAAACTTCTTCAAAAGTCCTAAGTGTTGGACTTGTGTTCCTGCCGTGGGCAGGCCTTGGCCGCGCCCGCCGTGCAGAGAACATCTTCTCATTGGTTTCCTCCTTTTTCTCCTCATAGCCACATCCCCGCCGGTGGGGCGGGCCGCACAGCCAGCAGGATCATCCTCAGCTCCTTCATCTCCTCTTTCTTCATGTAAAGGCATTAAAATGCCTTTCTTGCCCCAATTCCTCTATACTCGACTCGATTCCTGCAAAAAGGATACACGAAACAACAAGTACGGGGATTGGGCACAAAATGCAAGTAAAGGCACACGAAACCGACTCGATATGAGCTGGAATGCATAAAAGAAAGAGGGAAATGAGGTGTAAATAAGTCGCATATCAACCTCCCCACACTTAAACCTTACTCGTCCTCGAGTAAGTCCAAAATCAATGTACAAGGCATTATTATGATAGATATGGAGAGTGGATGCACAATATAAGCATCACTCAACTAAACTACTACTTAAGCCGATCGAGTATTAGCGCACTCAAAGCCCCTTCAACTCACAATTTGACACCCATGAGGGGAGAGTGCCCTATTGCAAGGCAAGTTGGGTCTTGCTACAAAACTTTCGACACATTCATCATGAAAGCACGTAATCAATAAATAGAATGCATCTAACAAAATGATCCACTTTCCTCATCTAAGTGGCCGAATTTTTTCAAGCAACAAAACACGGTCTTGGTCGGGAGTACCGTCTCAGAAGTGCCAATTGAGGTGCCAACCCCCTAAATGTGACAAAAGCAACCCTTGTGTGACCAATGCTCAAGAAACAAATTCAAGAGCGGGGTAAGGGGAAATAGGACAAAACCGCCGAGAATTACAAAGCCGACACAAGATTCGACCAAAGGACCCATGACTAAGGGGACTAAGGCAACGACATCCTCACGGTTTTCACTCGTCACTCAATGAAAGAACAGGGTGATTTTTGTGACAAATAGTAACCAAAATCACTCGACTAACTCAACTAGCGAAAACGTGCCCGCAATCTAATGTGTAAGATCGTCCTATGTCCTATGAAATGCAACAATGGTAGAATGCACACGAAATGAAGCAAGGGTTAAAACGGGGCTAAGGAGGAGGTCGAAACGGGATTGGTGCAAGCACCATTTGGACATGTGGGGCTCAAATCAAGAATCATCGACACATCACATCCCATCTCTTATTGCAACACATGAGACACGTCTATGCCCTAACATAGCATTGATGACCAAAACTATGCAAAAATTGCATGAACACAACTCAAGTAGGAAAAATTCGATAAAGCTCCTTTTATTTCAACAAGTGGTAACGTCTACACCGTAACAACGGCTCGATTTCCCAAGCCATGCAAAAAAATGTGTAAACCCGACTCATCTTTGGAAAAACATCAATTTGCCCTTTTATTTAGCAACGGCTCTTTCTACCCCTTTAAATGATGAGTAGGGGTGTTGCTTGCCTTTTTCTTTTTCTTGACAACAAACAAATATATACAACACAACTCATTTTTTTTTTGATTTTTCATGACTTTTTCACTTTTCTATTTTGTTTTTTATTTCTTTTTCAAAACCTCTTATTTATATATAATGCCAAATCATACCAAATTCCGACCCAAATGGATATGTATACTATCCATCACTATGCCCCAAATCACCTCCTACAACACAACTACAAAAACCGACCAATTCTTGATTAAGGAAGGGTGGTTATGGGAATGTAGCTATTTAGGTGGGTTTGCCAAATGAAAAGTCTAAGCTCAAAGGGGGTGAATCAAAAAGGGAAACAATGTAGGGGAGAAAACAAGGCTATTTGGCTACGTGAGGCTCATAAAAACTGATTTTTGCTTCATATCATATGCACAAAAAAATGTAATGCAATTTCATGGTCTAAGGACGATGCGACACACTTATGCGTAATGATGTGACACGCCTCGCGAGGAGACCTACTCTCGAACCTAGATGAGGGCGGGGTATGAATGTACCCACCCTAGGAGGCTCTACCCTTACCTTTGAGTAGCTAAGTCGAGCCAAAGGTCTAGTCTACGGCCCTAGGTCTCACAAGATCGGTCCAAACTCATTGGTCAAGCCCTCCTCCCTCGGATAACTAAGAGGCCACGGGTGCGAGTCACGAGGAGAGGAAAGGCACAATTGGGCACATTGGCTCATCATGGGGGTACTTGGTTCCCTTCCTTGACCATGTTCTTCCTTAAAAATTTTATATACAAACTCAATGCAAAATGAAGGAAATTCAACATATAATTACATGTGAACAAATGCATGCGGAAATTTAAACAAACATGATACGAAACGTGCAACAAGTTGGCTAATCCTGGCAGTACATCAACACCAACAATCCAAACGGTCTCCCAAGAAGACACCCAAGGCAACAAAATTCCCATTCTCCTTCAAAATATCCAAGATACCAAAAAGAAAGAATAGTAAAAGGAGTAAGAGATAGGAAGGATTATACCAAGCGTTCTTCTAGCTCCTTTTGCCTCAAGTGGTCAATGCGCCATGCCAAAGGTTAGACAAGACATATATATACAATGCAAATTTTTTTTTGAATTTTTCAGAAATTTTTCAATTTTTAGGCATTTTATCTAATTATAAGCATTTACAAATATAAACAAATATTCACAAGAGTGGATATTTCCCTCCCCACACTTGAGATGTACATTGTCCTCAATGGACAAAAGCATAGGGAGTGAATAAGAAAAAGAAAGAAACATATTTTTTAATTTTTGATTTTTCAAAGGGAAAACAACATATTTTTGTGATTTTTGTTTTTTGAAAAATTAAAAAGACATATTTTTGTTAATTTTTGATATAAGAACTCCCTCCCCACACTTATTTATTTACATTATTTCCAAATGGAAATAAATGTGTGGAGGGAATTCAAATTAAAAGACATGTTTTTGTTTTTTTTAGGCCCTCCCCACACTTTTTTATAGACATGGGAGGGCAATTTAGTGAAATAAAGTGACATGTTTTTGGTGGTTTTAGTCATTTTTCAATTTTTAGTTGGTTTTTATTTTGAAAATGCAATGCATGCTCTATTCTATATGCAAAATTTAAATGACAATGCAAGTTATGCTAAGTGAATGCAATTACTAAATGTGACAATATATTACAAATTGAAATCTAATGCAATCCTATATGAATGCAATTATATGAATTTCTAACTAAATGCATACAAAATTTAAATATGAATGAGAAGTTTGGATTGTTGGGGAACATACTTGACATTTGGATTGGGAAGGGAGCAAAGATAGGCCAACTTGAGGCCTCTTAGGACTCATTGTCCCCGTCATCATCATCATCATCATTGTCATCATTGTCATCCCCGTCCACCGCTCCAAACGCGGACTCCCTAAGGAAGTCGTCGGTGTTCATGGGAACGGTGGAATCGCCGAAATCCCCGCCGGACGCAATGAAGCCGCCGGAGGCCGCCCCGGAGGCACTCCCAACTTCGGTGTTGGAGAAAATGGAGGGTGTACCCCCGAACCATTGAGCATCATGCCCCTCCTCTTGAGAAGCGGGAGGGGGAAAAACCGGGGCGGCAAAGTAATCCGGCCGGATATTGATGTCGGCGTAGACAAACTGCGCATCCTTGTGGTATCCACCATCCGGCTCAAGGTAGTAAGAGGGGTGGAGATGGGAGGGGTGCTCGTAGTTCCTCCTCATATAATCATCATAAATCGGAAATTGACCCACGGAGGTGTCATAGTATATCCGATCCAACCTTTGTTCAATGCCCCGCCTCTCACTAG
Organism: Silene latifolia; assembly: GCF_048544455.1. Lineage (NCBI taxonomy): Eukaryota > Viridiplantae > Streptophyta > Magnoliopsida > Caryophyllales > Caryophyllaceae > Silene > Silene latifolia. The sequence goes on from NC_133537.1 coordinate 324,917,409, forward strand.
CGGCGGTTTGCAAACCCAACCGCATGTCACTCATGAAGGTGACCAAATCGGCATGCATAGGAGGCGGGGGAGGAGGGACGTTGCTTGAGGAGCCTTCACCAAAATTACCCCCCCAAGGTTGAGGTTGGAAGGTGGGAGGTGGTCGGAAGGAGGGCATAGAGTAGTGGAGAGTGGATGGAGTTTCCCTCCGGTTGTCACGACCATAGGTGACGGGGTTGGTCGGGGGAGGTTGGGTCTCATCGGGCTCCTCCTCAATCTCAAGGAGGTAGGATTCCTCACCGGGCTTGATTTTGAATTTTGAGGCATTGGGAATTGGGACGGAATTCTTCTTTTGTACTTGCCAATACTCGACCCCATCAAAGGGATTGGCTTTAATCCACTCTAGGTTTTTCGTTAACCATTGCTTGGTGATGTAGGTCTCCCCCCGGATCCACCTCAAGTTGTTCAAGTTCACCGGGCGGTCAAGGCACTTGGCAATTCGGGTTATTATCCCACCCACATGAAGGGGGACCTTTTGCCCCGGCGATTAAGAAAGCGTTTGCAAGTGGAGGGCCAAATGGTGACCCACATTGATTTCATAGGGGGCCGAGGTGGTGAGTAAGTAAGACCCCAAAATCTCCAATTCGGTAACCCGAAAAACCCATGGCTCATGGGTTGCAAAGATAGAACCTCCCACAAATCGATGCCAAATGCGAATGGGGGCATTGTGGCACGCAATCTCCGGCCTTTTCACGCCGGTTTGGTCATCTAATCCCGAAATGGCTTTCCACACCCTAGAAAAGTGAGCGGTCTCGGGTGCCTTAAATTTTGGGGGGTTGTTGAGGCCGAAAATTCGGCAAAGTCTACCAAGGGACAAGGAGTGATCACGGTTCATCAACCGGAAGTGTATTTGCTCGACCATACGGGTTTGTCGGTGCTTATCAAGACGAAAACTACTAAGGAATTCCCATGTGAGGCGGGGATAAGTTTCCTCGTGCAAATCATACAAGCCTTTCATACCGACACCCTTAAACAATTCAAAAGTTTCTCCGTCTAATCCCATATTTCTCATAGCCGGTCTACAAATGAACTTAGTCGGGGTTAAGGGGCGATTTTTGAACAAGATAAATTTACCTTTTTGCTCTTGTGTGACGAACTCAACATCCGGGAAGTCGGGATCCGGGTTAGTGTCACTCGCCGCCGCTTCAACCAAAAGCCGTTGTGCCTCCGCCATTTCTGACCTTGTCCTCTTGTTTGCCATATTTGATGAAGGAATGAAGGATAAAAAGGGAAGGAGGAGGAAGGGAATGAAGGAGGGTGAGGTGTGGAGGTGGATTAATGGTGATTTGGGTGGGTTTGGGTTAATGGAGGTGAGGAATAAGGGAGATGAGTGAAGAAGGAAAGAGAAAGTAATTTGAGGATATGGGGTTTCACGGGCTGATGCTTGTGCGTTATAAAGAGTCCCTGCCGGTTGGCGAACCGGCAGCCGGCAGGGAATTTGCCCCAATTTTTTAGAAAAATCAAATTTCGTCAAATTTAATTCAACGCGCTGCCGGTGGTGGGCACCGGCTGCCGGTCCACCGGCAGAGCGTACCCCTATACCCCTTTTTGGATCTTCAGCGATTCCCCTACCGGTGGGCCGGCTGCCGGCAGGGGGTTCCTTCTTCTTCAATTCCCCAACATTCACCAACTCAAGAGATCCTCTACCGGTGGGCCGGTTGCCGCCCTGCCGGTAGGGAATCATCCTCTCAATGTTTCCTTCATTTTTGGCTCAGCATGCGTTCCTCTGCCGGTGGGCCGGCTGCCGGCCTGCCGGTAGAGGGTTCTCCTCCTTCAACTTTCCAACGATTTTCAACAAGTATGGATCTCCCTTCCGGTGGGCCGGCTGCCGGCCTGCCGGCAGGGGATTCTCCTCAGCTTAATTCCTTCAAATTTTTATCAAAAAATTTTCAACGCGCTACCGGTGGAGGGCACCGGCTGCCGGTCCACCGGCAGGGGGTTACATCACTTCATTTTCAACTCGTTTTTCCTCTAATACTCAACAATAAACTTCCATGTCCTATTCTTGCCCATTTTTCGAGTTTTCTACTTTCAAACCGACGGCTCGTGTCGGGATCTTGGGCGAGGCTAGGGGTCCCACCTCCAAATTCAACTTCGTCAAGAATGTTCAATCCAAACTATCTCAAATTCTATCTACATGCATGCTATTTACAAATGGTGGTTCTTGTGAAACACACCAAACCAAGACACGATCAAGATTTTCAACTTGCCCTCTCCTCGGGGAGGGGTTCCCCGAGATAGAGCACTTCAATTGGACCTTTGTTGTCACCGTCATAGTAGCGTTTGATTCTTTGACCATTGACCCTAAACGTTCCTCCTTCTTCACTCCAAAGCTCGAAAGCACCATAAGGGAATATTTTCATCACTTTAAAGGGTCCGGACCATCTTGATTTGAGCTTGCCCGGAAACACCTTGATTTTGGAGTTAAAAAGGAGAACAAGGTCCCCAACACTTTACTCTTTCTTCATGATTTTCCCATCATGCCATTTTTTCGTTTGGTCCTTGTAAATTTTGGAGCTCTCATAAGCCTCCAATCTCAATTCCTCAAGCTCATTCATTTGGAGAAAACGTACTTCTCCGGCGGCATCAAAGTCAAAATTCATTTCTTTAAGAGCCCACCAAGCTTTGTGCTCCAACTCCACTGGCAAATGGCAAGCTTTTCCGTACACAAGCTTATATGGGGTGGTGCCAAGGGGTGTCTTGAAGGCGGTTCTCAATGCCCATAAGACATCCGGGAGCTTTTGGGACCAATCTTTCCGGCTCTTGCTGGTGACTTTCTCCAAAATGGCTTTAATTTGGCGGTTAGAAACCTCCACTTGCCCACTAGTTTGAGGGTGGTAGGCAAGTGCGGTTTTGTGCCGCACACCATGTGATTCAAGTAGAGCTTTGAAAGTACTTTTGCGAAAATGAGATCCGCCATCACTTATGACTACTCTTGGTGTTCCGAACCTTGGGAAAATCGTGCCTTTGAAAAGCTTCATCACAACCTTGCTATCATTGGTGGGGGAGGCAACCGCTTCAATCCATTTGGATACATAGTCCACCACGACCAAGATGTATTCATTTCCACAAGAGTTGGGAAAGGGTCCCATGAAGTCTATGCCCCAACAATCAAAAAGCTCAATCTCCAATATATTAGTCAAGGGCATTTCACTTCTCTTCCCAATGTTCCCAACCCTTTGGCAAGCATCACAAGATTTAACCAAGTAGTGGATGTCTTTGAACATGGAGGGCCATTAAAAACCACCTTGGAGGATCTTGGCAATTGTTCTAGAGGTGGCCAAGTGTCCCCCATAGGCGGAATTGTGAACCCGGTCAACAATCTCCAAGCCCTCCTCTCTTGAAACACATCTCCGGAACATTCTATCCCCACACTTGCGAAACAAATGTGGGTCATTCCAAAAGTATCTTCTAGCATCATTTCTCAACTTCCGCCTTTCTCTTGGTTCCATTTCATCCGGTAAGAAACCACTCACAATGTAGTTGGCAAGATCCGCAAACCAAGGGGTTTTGACGGTAACTTCCATGAGTCCATCATCCCGCAACCACTCATTGATGGGTCCACTCTTGTCTTGTATCCCATGGTCTTCAACGGTCAATCTAGATAAGTGGACGGCTACAACATTTTCCGACCCGGCCTTATCCTTAATCTCTAAATCAAATTCTTGGAGAAGTAGGACCCATCTCAAGAGTCGGGGCTTTGCATATTTCTTCACCATCAATTGTCTCAAGGCGGTGTGATCGGAATAAACCACTACCTTAGACCCAAAAAGGTATTGTCGAAATTTTTCCACGACATGAACAATTGCCAACATTTCCTTTTCGGTTGTAGCATATCCACATTGTGTTTGGTCGAGAGTCTTGCTTGTGTAATAAATCACATGATGCTTCTTATCCACAACTTACCCAAGTACCGCACCAACCGCGAAGTCCGAAGCATCACACATTATCTCAAAGGGAAGATTCCAATCCGGAGACCGGATTATCGGTGCCGTGACCAATGCTCTCTTTAACCTATTAAAAGCTTCAAGACAAGAATCATCAAACACAAAGGGGGAATCTTTAAGGAGTAATGAGGTTAGGGGCTTTGCTATTTTAGAAAAATCCTTGATAAAACGCCGATAAAACCCGGCATGGCCTAGAAAACTTCTCACTCCCTTAACATTGGAAGGGGGTGATAAGTTCTCTATGACCGCAACTTTGGCCCCATCGACCTCAATACCCCTACTTGAAACGATGTGACCGAGAACAACCCCTTCCTCCACCATGAAATGGCACTTTTCCCAATTAAGGACGAGGTTATGCTCCTCACACCGTTTCAACACACTAGCCAAGTTCTCAAGACCAAGCTCAAACGAGTCTCCATGGACACTAAAGTCGTCCATGAAGACTTCCATGCTTTTCTCAAGGAAATCGGAAAATATTGCCATCATGCACCTTTGAAAGGTGCCGGGCGCATTACAAAGCCCGAATGGCATCCTACGGTAGGCATAGACTCCTATTGGGCAAGTGAAGGTCGTCTTCTCTTGGTCATCCGGGTGGATGGGAATTTGGAAAAACCCGGAATAACCGTCTAAGAAGCAATAGTAAGCATGGCCCGCGAGCCTTTCTAACATTTGGTCAATGAAGGGAATTGGGAAGTGGTCTTTGAGGGTGGCGGCATTGAGCTTGCGGTAGTCAATACACATACTCCACCCGGTCACGGGTCTAGTAGGTAGGGTGGTGCCATCCTTTTGTTCAACCATTTGTACCCCCCCTTTCTTTGGTACCACGTGGACCGGACTAACCCATTTGCTATCGGTAATTTGGTATATAATACCGGCCTCTAGAAGTTTCAACACTTCATTTTTCACCACCTCGGCCATCCTTGGGTTAATCCTCCTAAGACCGTCAACCTTGGGTTTACTCCCCTCTTCCAAAACTATTTTATGCATGCACAAACTCGGACTTAAGCCCTTGATGTCATCAATGCTATACCCAAGTGCTCCCCTATGAGTTTTCAAAATTTCCAAAAGCTTCTTTTCTTGGGGCTCACTTAGGTTAGCATTAACGATCACCGGGTAGGCCTCTCCCTCATCAAGGAAAGCATACTTGAGTGAGGGAGGCAAGGGTTTGAGTTGTACCTTTGGAGGGAGAAAGCCCTCCACTTTCTTCAATAGTTCCTCATCAACTTCATGATCCTCTTTCATTGCCTCATCATGCAAAGAGATTTGAAAAACCTCTTCCATCTCCGCTTCTTCACGGGCTACTTCGTGCACTACTTCATCAATTACCTCAATTGTGCTCAACCTTTCTACACTTGGGCCTTTCATCAAATTTGGGAGGTTAAACTCGACATTGTTGCCCTCAATTTGGAAGGTTAGCCGCCCATTCTTCACATCAATGAGAACTCCCCCGGTAGCCAAGAATGGCCTACCAAGGATGATGGGAGTGTGGCTATCCTCCGGAATATCGAGAACAACAAAATCGGCGGGAATTAAAAGCTTTCCAACCTTGACGGGTACGTCTTCAAGCACTCCCATAGGGTGCTTGACGGACCTATCCGCCAATTTGAGAGTCATTGAGGTGGGAGCAAGGTTTTGAATGCCGATTCTCTTGGCAACCTTCAAAGGAATAACGCTTACACTTGCTCCCAAATCACAAAGAGCTCTAGATATGGGCACACCACCTACTACACATGGGATTGAAAAGCTCCCCGGGTCACCAAGCTTAGTGGGCATTTTATTAAGGATATGAGCACTACATGCCTCTTCTATAGCCACTATTTCTTGGCCACCCAAGACTCTTTTCTTTGTCAAAATATCTTTTAAAAATTTTGAGTAGGTAGGCATGTTCATTATCACCTCCGTAAAGGGTAGGGTAACCTCAAGTTTCTCAAGCATGTCACAAAACTTGGCATACTTAAGGTTTTCCCTACTCTTTATGGCTCTTGAAGGGTAAGGAATTTTAGGCACAAGGTGGGAATTTGAAGATACCTTTGGAGGAGTCGAGTTCCTTGTTACCTTTTTGGATTGTTGCAAAGGCACTTCTTCAATAGCTTCCTCCTCATAAGGGAGGTCTTCAACATACCCATCAACATCCTTGTCCTCTTGAATTACCTTTCTAGACCCATCTTCACAAGCCTTCTTCCCTTTCTTGTCTTCTCTAGCATTACCCAATTGTTCAATGGGTGAGCCTTCCTCTTCATCACTCACTTCTAATCCATCCCTCTTGGGATCTTCATCCATTTCTACCACAAGGTCCTTGTAGGGGTCCTCAAGCTCTACACCACTCCTTAGCACTACCGCATGAGCATGGTGGCTATTTGAGGCATCCTTGGAGCTTTGTCCTTGAGCCAACAAACCACCGGGCGGCCGTTGAGGGTTAGACATAGCATGAGAAGCCATCCTAAATTCCATTTCCCTCATGTCCTTAAGGAAGGTAGCCCTCAAATTTGCTTGTTCTTGTTGAGTAGCTTTAGCAAAATTAGCTATCTCTTGGCTATGTTGAAGTTGCATGTTCTTTATCATCTTCAAAAGCTCAACTTGAGAGAGCTCACCTTGGGGTTCTTGATGAGGTTGGTTGGCTATGGGTAAAGGGAACCCATAGTCATATCGAGCATTGGGACCTTGGTTGTTGTTTTGCCCCGCTTGAAAGTTAGCTCTAGGACCGTTGTTGTTGAAGTTTGATCCTTGACCTTGCTCTTGAAACCCTTGCCCAAACCCTTGGTTTGCTTGATTAACTTGATTCCCTTGGTAAAACCCTTGGTTGCCTTGATTTCCACCAAAATCTTGGTATCCTTGTTCTTGGTTCCCATAATTTTGGTTTTGATTGTTGTTTTGCCATTGGTTTTGATTTCCGGGATTAGGTCTTGGGTTAGGGAATATTCCCCTTTGCTGAGCAAAACTGGGTGGGTTGGTTGGGGCTTGTGGTTGAAGGTGTTGTGGGTTTTGAACATTGGTGCTTTTGTAACTAAAGTTGGGGTGGTTCCTCAAACCGGGGTGGTAGAAATTGGTATTTGGATTGTAGACATTTGGGTTGTTGTAAGGTGGTCTTGTGGGTCTTGAATTGTTGTTAAAGGCTTGAAAAGCGTTAACCTCTTGAACATTCTCTTCATAGCCCCCACTGTAATTGTTGCCACACAAGTCATAAGTATGACCACTTCCTTCACAAAGTTCACAACTCGCGACTTGAGCCACTTCTTCCATGGGTGCCCCATATGAGGTTGCGGCTTGATTCACTTGATTCCTTGAAAACTTCTCAAATTGTTTTGTGAGTAAGTCAAGCTTGGCATTTGTCTCGGAGTTGGAGGCATTTTCCTTAGGAAATTTCCCGTTTCTTCGTAGCATGTTCCCTCTAGAACCATAGTTTGCCTCCGAATCTACCATTTTCTTGATCAATGCCGGCAGAGGATCATCCTCAGCTCCTTCATCTCCTCTTTCTTCATGTAAAGGCATTAAAATGCCTTTCTTGCCCCAATTCCTCTATACTCGACTCGATTCCTGCAAAAAGGATACACGAAACAACAAGTACGGGGATTGGGCACAAAATGCAAGGAAAGGCACACGAAACCGACTCGATATGAGCCGGAATGCATAAAAGAAAGAGGGAAATGAGGTGTAAATAAGTCGCATATCAACCGCCTTGCGTGGTCGATCGACCAAGCCGTAATTCAGATGTGAATTAAAAGATCGAGGAAAAGGAAGCCCATTGTACATTAGGTTTTGCAATAAAGAGTTGCGTTATATTCCTATATAACGTAACTTGATATTAGGAGAAAACATTCAGATTTTATTAGTTCTATCATCAGTAATTTAGGGTTTTACGTTTATCTGATCTCCAATACAATTTACTTTTTTTTGCATTCGGTTCTGGATCCTTTCTCTGCAATTTCATTCGGTATTCCCTCTGTTCTTATTCAGTTTTATTGCTTATATATTTCGTTCATAGTATAGAAATTGCTAGTTAGTTTCCAAAGCCAATATTATCGTTTTATGTTATTTATTTGTTCAATCGTTTCGAGCATGAATTCAGTAGATTTATTAGTCAATTTTATTGTTGTTATCATTCCCAATATGAGTAGCTAATTTCATCGTGCTAGGATGTAGGGGAATTATAGTGTAGGCGGCATTAGAATTAGGTAACCCTGAATCGCGCCATGGTCGATCGACCGTCCAACATGGTCGATCGAATGGCCTCGTGAGGTTTTGTTTCGTTTTAATTGTCTTTACTGCTAAATTCGACAAATCGAATGCATGCGACTAGTTGAATGCTTAGTAATTGACTGACCCATTAGATCGAAAGATAGGGAAGGTTATTAGACTACCAATTAAAATGACTAAACTATGCTGAGATCGAAAGATAGGTATCGTTTAGATTTTTAGTCACTTTTCGGGACGAGAGTCAATATTAGTGATATTAGGGACCCGTAGCGAGATCTAAAGATGCTACTTGTTAAGAGTGGACCGAGAGGACCTCTTGTTTTCCCGCCTCATGTGTTTGATTTAGGCCTACTTAGTATGCTGCCGCCGAAACTATAGTGAACCGACCATCCTAGTACCCTTCTTTATATTTGATTTAATACATTTCTTTAGTTTACTTTTACTTTTATTGCCTTAGCTATAGACCAAATCAAAGCAAACCCCCACACACTGTTACCTTAGGACTAAAATTAGACAATTATTAATTACATTCGCCTCCCTGTGGTTCGACCCTGCTACAACTGTCTATAGTTGTAGTTGGACTATAAATTTTATCTTTGGTACTCACAACGACGGGTATCAAATTTTGGCGCCGTTGCTGGGGAGGCAATTGTTCTAATTTTTAGTTGTTTTATTTTAGTCTGTTTCTTAGTTTAAGGGACATTCGTTCCTTAAACTATTCTCATTTTATTTTTGTAGTTTCTTCTTATGCGTAGGTCACAGGGTGGTGAATTAGTACCTTTCAATCCTGAGATTGAGAAGACCTTGCGTGAGTTGAGACGATCATCTAGGATATTGCCGACAGAGGAAGAGCTGAGTACTCTGTCTAGTTACTACGAGAACGAGCTATACGAGGAGGATCCACCTTCATCACCCATTTCCACTTCTTGGTGAGATAGTCACATCTCCGAATTTCAGTCATGGCCGAAGAAGCGAGTATAGCCGATCACTTAGAGCCGACAAAACATTTTGCAAATCTATATAAGGGGTTCGAATTAAGGGAGTGATAGGAAATTCGAACCGAAGCCTTCTTATATCAACTTGGTTGAGAGAAACCAATTCGGGGGTGCTGCAAATGAAGATGAAGCCAAGCATATGGACATATTTATTGATTATTGCTGCTCTATACCCCCGCCGACCGGTGTGACCCAGGACCAGATAAAGGAGACTATGTTTATATTCTCACTCCGCGATCTTTCAAGGGAGTGGTACGAGAGACTGGACCGAGTAGCTGCTAATGGGATCACCGACTGGAATTCTTTGGCCTTGGCATTCTATAAGAAGTACTTCTCTGCCTCGAAGACGAATGCTATTAGAGCTCAAATCACGAGCTTTAAACAGGGTCCTGATGAGAACTTTCATGAGGCATGGGTCCGTTTCAAGAAGCTGGTGCGAACCATTCCGCATCATGGGTTTGAGAAGTGGAGCCTATGTAATCAGTTCTACAATGGGCTCTATGACGATCAAAGGGCTATCCTGGACGCGACAGGAAATGGCAGATTCCAAGAGAACACGGGGGAGACTAAGGGGTGGAAGATCATTGATGACTTGGCCACCCACAAAGCCGAGTATGGGAATTCCAGGGGAAATCAAAGGAGAGCTGCTGAATCTCCTTCGGTAGCTGCATTAGAAGTTCTCACGGCGATATTTGACAAGTACGTGTTGGGAGGAGCTTCAAAAAGGGGGATTTACCATGTAAATCTTTGTTTGAGACGCAGTCCTTTCGTCTCGTAAAGATGTGGAGCTTAGGGACATGTTTTGACAATTGTCCTAGTCCCTTTGAGTCTTGTCTTTGTCTTTCAACATTATAGGCGAGACAAACACATACTATGAGCCGAATGTCCACCCAAACTTGAGGTGGAGTAGCCAAAATGTCTTGAATCCGACTCAACCTCCCACAAAGAAGAAAGAACTATGTGCCCCCTCATAAGCAACAACAGTTCAAAAAGCCTCCGTATGTCCCATGCAAAGAAAGAACAACAAGCCCAAGGTTCTGATTTTAATGAGTTGAAGAATTTGTTGCTGAAGAAATCCCAGGCTAGAGAGGCCGGGATGAAGATGTTGGAGAGCCAAATTGCCCAATTGGCTAGCAAGAATACAACTCGAGCTCCGGGACATTTACCAACTCAAACTGATCAAAAAGAGACCTTTAATGCCATTACCTTGAGGAGTGGGTCTACCCTTGATGGGCCCATTATGGTTGAGGACGTCACTGAAAAGGATGAGGCGGAACCAAGCAAGGAGAAGGCTATGATGAACAAAAACAAGAAAAAGACGATCGGCAGGGTATGTCGGTCGATCGATCGACATACCGATCGATCGATCGGTCCGCGACAACCAGAAGCTCGTTTCTGTGAGAGGTCGGTCGATCGACCGACCAACCTGGTCGATCGATCGACTTGATCTTTGCTGATAGTGATTCTTTTCGTCCTCCAATGCCTAATAACTTGAGGGACCACTTGTTTGGGCACGACCGCCCCGAAAATATTAAGGACGAGACCCCGATCGCGATGGGTCCGTTCGATTCGGCACGACCCTTTGTCGATTAATGGTTCACATTTGAGACGATCTGAAGAAGGGTCAAGCTACAACAAGGAGAAGGTTGTGGACTTTCAGCCTAAGTCCACCGATGCCGACATGAGAGATTTAGAGGAGAAGGCTAAGTTGCTACTTTCAGCCCCCTATCCGGAGAGATTAGTGCCGATGAAGGAACATGTATCATTTAATAAATTTGAAAATGTTATCCGTAGCTTAAATGTACAAGTTACTTTTCTCGAGTTAGTAAATCAAGTGCCTGCTTATATGAAATTCATGAAACAATTTTTATCTAAAAAGAAGTCACTTGAAACTGTGCACACTGTCCCACTCACTGAGGAGTCATGCTCTTATTTGACCCATACTGCACCTCTTAAACTAGAAGACCCGGGTAGTTTTTCAGTCCCATGTAATATTGGCACCTTTCCTATTGAGAAAGCCTTATGTGACCTAGGAGCCAGTATTAGTGTAATGCCCTTGAGTCTTACTAGGAAGCTCAAATTGACTAGGTTTGCAGTGACCAACATGACAGTACAGATGGCTGATCGCTCTGTGGTCCAGCTAATAGGAGTCTTAGAGGAAATTCTCGTGCAAATAGGGAAGTTTTTCTTCCCTGTTGACTTCGTTGTGCTCGATATGCCCGAAGATGCCCACATACCTATCATACTAGGTAGACCATTCGCACACCGCCGGTGCGATTATTGATGTTGGTTCGGGTACTTTGACCTTTAAGGTAGGCAAGCATTCCATTGTCTTTGCCCAGACGGCTAGGAAGAAAGACCACATGTGGCCCGTAACTTGTAATACGGTTTCTGAAAGGAAATCTTATTTTATACTTCCTGATATGCCTATCTCTACCCCTACTCCTATTGTGACACCTCCGCCCCAGATTGGGAACAAAGTGGAGGAAGACTCTTCTGTTTTAGATATTGCAGGAGCTGGTTTGGGGAAGGAAGAGCCACATGTTGCTCCAGCTGTGAAGGAGCCGATTGTTCAAAGAGGTGGTCTAGGATGCCTTAGCTATGGCACTGATGAGGATCCCGAGGATGAGCCAGTCAAAGCGACGGAGTCCGATCTGGATTTCGACGAGTCCGAAGAGGTCATTGAATGGGAAGATGTCCGACATGTTGATCCGTTGAGTTCTGCGGATGTTGCAGTTGAGAAGATGAGTACTGTTGAGGCTACCTCTTGTAGCCAGAAGCCGGCCAAGTGGGCCATCCCGTGGCCGTTCTTTATCAATTACTAGTTGATCGAATGCTTTACAAACTAAGCATTTTATTGCTTTTTAAGACTATTTACCGTTTTTCGTGTGCGCGAGACTTCGCTCTTTTAAGTTTGTTTGGGATTTTATACACTTTCTGTTATTGCTTTGGGTTTTGCGCAATTTTGGGCGCGGTATTATGTGCATTTGCAGGTTTGAAGACCATATTAGCTCATGTTCTCGAGCTAATTCGAAGAAATCAGAAAGTTACAGCAGTAATTCCAGTCGAACGACCGCATACCATGGTCGATCGACTGAGGTGCGACTTCCAGGAGCTTCTGTTCTTGTTCACTTTGGTCGATCGACTGAGTAATGTGGTCGATTGAACGAGGACGCTGATGTACCTATTTACGATCACTCCCCTGCTGTGTTTGGTCGATTTGCGGAATTAAGGGAGTTTTCTACTCCACTTTATTTTCCGTCATATATCTGATTTCTTCCATTTTCTTAATTTTGAACATAATTACCGCTTCAACATTGCTTTCTCGGTTTTATGCGTGGTATATGTTGTCTTTTCAGGTACTTATTGGTAGCACTGCTAGCTACTGAAACCTCCTAGCCCACGTTGGTTTGGGGAGGTTTCCTTTTGCTGCGCTTAAAGTCTTGTGAGTCTCCTTGTCTTCACTTCATGTCTTGTTTACTTAATTTTCTCGCAAATTCCCGTTTTCCTTTTCTTCATTACATGATTTTGCACAATGGGGACATTGTGCGATTTGGTTTGGGGAAGGGTTTTGCGTTGCATTTCACTTGCTTGCATTCACGTTTAATTTCTCCATATATACAAAATTAAAAAATTGAAAAAAATTGAAAAAATTGGTATGATTCAAAAATTTGCACGTTTATTTTAGCATATAGGTTGAGTCAGAACGGTAGTATTTCAATGATGACATTGCATTTGCATCTGTTTTTGCCTAAGCCTTGCTGATTGACATGTTATTAGTAGAATCATTTGCATAGTCTACGAGTTTTCGTTGAATTATTTTGCTGGACCTTAGACTTGACTTAGATTTTTGGCAAACTACATCATTTTCTGAGTTTTAGAGCCTATAACTGGTGACATTTATGACCAGTTTATCTAGGATTGTGAGTAGTACTCCTTATAAGACATGTTACACAAACGTGCATAAATATGAACTTAATCTGCTTAATACCTGTATGCATTCGGTTTGTGGTTAGTTGACACATGTGGTAGAGGTACCCTTTTCTCATTTTACCCATAAGCTCCACACTGCCAAAAATAGCCTTTTTGTCCCATTACTACATCCTACATTTAGCCTGCCCTTGTCAAGCTAGTAGTTTAGTTTTTGGGATTGTTACTACGTTTTTGGTGGCATATGCTCATTTTGAGATGTTGTTTGGAAAATGGAAGAGGAAAGAAAGGAACAAAGAAAAAAAAAAGAGAAAAGAAAAATGATTCGAAAAAGAAAGAAAAAGAGAGTGTTGTACTGTTCAAGCAGTCGATCGACTGCTCTACTTGGTCGATCGACTGCAGCCCGAGAAGAAAAGAGGGAAAAATCAATTCGCATAATTCAAAGTCTTTATTTTATGGCTATTTTTGCTCCCATGTGCATTTATATCTTATGGGGAGTTGATTGATTATAATTATTTCGGAAATTGTGAGTTTTGTGCTTGCTATAGCACTGTGTGGATTGAAGTTTGAGCAAGAAGTGGATATTGTCATATGGTTTTGTTACGGTACTAGCTTGATCACCTGTACCCCCACATTCCCATAAATGTTTTGCCTTTCCTGCCCTTTACCTCACATATCCCATATATATCTCGGCATGTGTCATGGTTATCTGTTCGGTTGGAATGCATATGTACGGTTATAGAGATTACTTTCATATTATATTGCAGGCATGTTCTTGTAGGTCGTAGTTAGGTGAGTATCACTAACAAAATGAATTCTTTCTATCTTTCACACAAATTCACCTTGTGCTTATTTGAGTGATTTGAGCGACCCGTGAGAGTCCAATTTGATAAGTCTCTGAGTTGATGGTTGATTCGGCAGATTTTTTAACGACTCTATAACTCGTTTGCATGATTCATATTACTAATTGATTGTTAGTTGCATTAAATTGGTTTAGGCTATTCAGTGTGCATTTCGCTCTGAGATTGAACTCGTTCCAGTAGGTTTTTAGGATCGAGTCTAGTTCTTGCTTGAGGACAAGCAACGGTTTGGTTTGGGGAAGTTTGATGCGTGTCATTTATATGATGTTTTACACCCTATTTTACACGCATTTCAGAGCTCAATTGTGTAGTTTTATGCTACTATTTGCCCCATTTCGTCTACTTTCGTATTTTTATGTAATTTTGCAGATTTATGCGGAAATAAGTAGATTTTTAAGCCAAATACGTCCCCGAGTATCTTGCATTGCATTTGACGTGAAGTATTTACTCAAGGAACGAGCTTGGTGCGCATTTCGAGGCCCGAAAGACAAATCCACGAGAATTTAGAAGTCAAGTGTCAGCTAAAGCAGTCGATCGACCGCTACCTATGGTCGATCGACTGTACCACGCCTTCCAGGAGATACTGTACACTGCAGTCCAGTCGATCGACTGCCTTGTGTGGTCGATCGACCAAGCCGTAATTCAGACGTGAATTAAAAGATCGAGGAAAAGGAAGCCCATTGTACATTAGGTTTTCCAATAAAGAGTTGCGTTATATTCCTATATAACGTAACTTGATATTAGGAGAAAACATTCAGATTTTATTAGTTCTATCATCAGTAATTTAGGGTTTTACGTTTATCTGATCTCCAATACAATTTACTTTTTTTTTGCATTCGGTTCTGGATCCTTTCTCTGCAGTTTCATTCGGTATTCCCTCTGTTCTTATTCAGTTTTATTGCTTATATATTTCGTTCATAGTATAGAAATTGCTAGTTAGTTTCCAAAGCCAATATTATCGTTTTATGTTATTTATTTGTTCAATCGTTTGAGCATGAATTGATGGAGATTTATTAGTCAATTTTATTGTTGTTATCATTCCTAGTATGAGTAGCTAATTTCATCGTGCTAGGATGTAGGGGAATTATAGTGTAGGCGGCATTAGAATTAGGTAACCCTGAATCGCGCCATGGTCGATCGACCGTCCAACCTGGTCGATCGACTGGCCTCGTGAGGTTTTGTTTCGTTTTAATTGTCTTTACTGCTAAATTCGACAAATCGAATGCATGCGACTAGTTAAATGCTTAGTAATTGACTGACCCATTAGATCGAAAGATAGGGAAGGTTATTAGACTACCAATTAAAATGACTAAACTATGCTGAGATCGAAAGATAGGTATCGTTTAGATTTTTAGTCACTTTTCGGGACGAGAGTCAGTATTAGTGATATTAGGGACCCGTAGCGAGATCTAAAGATGCTACTTGTTAAGAGTGGACCGAGAGGACCTCTTATTTTCCCGCCTCATGTGTTTGATTTAGACCTACTTAGTATGCTGCCGCCGAAACTATAGTGAACCGACCATCCTAGTACCCTTCTTTATATTTGATTTAATACATTTCTTTAGTTTACTTTTACTTTTATTGCCTTAGCTATAGACCAAATAAAATCAAACCCCCACACACTGTTACCTTAGGACTAAAATTAGACAATTATTAATTACATTCGCCTCCCTGTGGTTCGACCCTGCTACCACTGTCTATAGTTGTAGTTGGACTATAAATTTTATCTTTGGTACTCACAACGACGGGTATCAGGTATCCTGTAGATACCTCATTTCTGCACCTCTCGCAAACCACCCGGTGATGATTGGGCCGCATGTTTGTTACGCGGAACGATTTGTGACAGTTCTGTAGGGAAATGTGTCCTCAACAATAGTGCGATCACATGATTTAAATATCATTATTAAATCTCATTACAAGAATACGGAAGGGATGATACATAATATATATATAGTCAACTGGTCCACACATATCGGTAATGATTGGCTGGCTAGAGTTTGACATTGTCGTTGTCGTGCGACGGTGGTGATCGATTGATCCCTTGAGGTCACACCTAAAGGACGATTCCCTTAATTGAAAAGGTTAATTAATTGTATACCGTCTGATTAATTAATTCCTTAAAATTGAACAAATTATTATAAAAGAGAGAATAATGACATCTTATTATAATGTGATTAAATGAGATTTCATTTAGTAATTTAAGAAGTTATATTACTAAAATTAATCGGTGTTTGCGAAACACGCGAGATGAGAATGATAAGTTAGTTATAATTACAAGATATTGTGAATTATACTAACTAGTAATTAAATGACCATTTTATGAGAAAGTAATTTTATATTACTAGTCAATTTGTTAAATATGATTTATTTAATTTATAAATGATATTTAATTTGTTAAATATGCATTTTAAATTAAAACAAGACATAAGACATGTCACATGACATACAATTGTACAATTGACAAAAATAAAATGGACTCAATATTACAAGGAAAACCGTTTTATATGTAGTGAGTGGGTGTTGATGGTTTTTGTTATTTAAATAATAAAATAAACATCATGATAACACCTACTACTAGCTAGCTTTTCTTGTGAAGAACAAAAGCAAATTGGGAAGAAAAATTTGTCTACTCTATGCCCTCCCAACCGGTTTTCCATACACAACATTAGAGAGAAAATTTTCTCTAATTAATTCATTCTTACTTTTTATGAAAAACCTCCCTTCTCTCTCTTGTTCTTCACAAAACTCATTTTGTGAATCTAATTTGTTTAAATCAAACACTAATAATACTAAAAGTAGTATATGAGTATTAGTAATAGATTTTAAGGTAAACCGCAATATAAACATCTAGTACATGTTAGTTTGTGGGATTAAGGGATAGTTTTGGGTGCAACTAATTGGAGGGCTTCTAATTTGAAGTCAAGTATGTTCATCCATTAATGGAAAGCTCAAGAACTAACAAGAAGGAGATCTTGTTGGTGCCCAATATGACCGAAATTATTATGGTGAGAAAATGTTTTCTTATCTTCTTTTATTAAAGTTTGCATGCATAAAATCCACCTTTAATTTTATGACAAATTAATTTTACATATATGAGTATGTTAGTATATATATGAATCTACATTTCTTTCAATCGGTATCAAGAGCCACGGTTGTTTGCATGCAAATTGGTTAAAAGTTTTTCCGAGTTATAAGAATAACAAATAAAACTTGTAAAATTTGTGTTATTATGACATATCACGAAATTATTACATGCATGTTAATATTTCTGGTCCTAAAATGTTTTAGGATATTTTGGTTAATTTTTCGGATTTTTATTGTTCATAATTTACAATAATGGCATTTAAATGTGATTTTATGAGTAAAAATGTCATTTTTGGTCTAAAATTAGCTATACTTCGAATTTTCACTTGGTTTTTGGATATGTTGTTACATATATTATTTTGAGATAACCTGTAAATTTTCATAATTTTTGGACTTGTTATGCTCGAAAAATGAATTTCTCATTATTAAATTCGGATTTAAGTGAAAAATAGGTTAATATGAGTTAAATTTCGAATCTGGTCATAGAAAATTAATATGTTGTCACATGCAATTTTACAAGATGTGTGTAAAATAATTGGCTATAAAGAAGTCTTTTTGCATGATTTATGGATTTTTGAAGAAAAATAGCATAAATAGTGACATTATTAGTTGAAAATTAATAAAACATACTCTATGACTTAAGAAAAACGTCTAATGTTGCATTTTATTATATTTTTCAGATCTAAAAATGAAAAGTTAGTGAAAATAATTTTTCCATGTTTTTATGATTATTTTATTAAAAATCGATAAACCGCAACATTGTTTTTCCGGAAAATTTTCGAAATTTTTAACCTAAGATTTTGAACATTATGAGTGTCATGGATTTTTCCAGAATGTTCATGAGTTTAAATTTCAAATTTTGAATCTATTTGAAATTTTGTGATTTATTTGAAGTCTAATGGCTTATTTTTGTAATTTTTGGTCCATTTATGAACAATTTTGTAAATATGGGTTAATTATGGTCAAATTATTAGTGAAGACTATATTTTGAGTCCTAAGAGGTTAGGGTAATTAACTTATGCATAAATATGAGTTTATGTATTTTTGTGATTATAAAATGTTGAAATCACGCAAATCCGTAAAAACCGAGTAATATACGATATTGGCTAATTAAAAGGCGATTTAGCATAAAATTGAGCATGTTCATACATACTATAATGCTGCATTTTCTTTATGATTGTCATAATTTTAATATTATGTAATTTTGAATTATGTAATTTTTACTTAGTACGGCCTTAGATTTTAATTGGTATTTCCCGAAATGTATGGGAATATCGATTCGGTTGTAATTTTTATTGTGATCTCGTATCACCGTTTTGTAATTTAATAGATTTATTTTATTTTAGTTACAAATGTATAATAGGAAATTATGTATTTTGCTATGTAATTTTATTCATTCCGGAGTTCCCAAAGACGGATTTCTTCAAGAATGGCGATACATAAAGACGGTGTTACCTCGAGATGCGTGAAACAACCGAAGTTCAAGGGACCAATGGAGTTGGTTTCCGAATATGTAATAGATAAATAGTTTTCTATTTTAGGAAAGGCCATACTAGGATTTATTTATCTTTATGCTTGCATTTTATTTTATGTCACATGCATCGCTAAATCGCCATAACTAAAACATGCATTTTTTATCTTATCGAGTTTATCGACCGTGTCAATTCAAATTATCGTAGTTCACCGCTTTAGTTCACTTAAAACGTGATAGATAATAAATTGACATGACCTCTCGCTAAAACAATTAATTGAGACATAGCCTTACCAAATAGTAGAAACCATGAAAACCTATTTCGCGAGGGAGTGCACTCGGCTACCCCGGGGTACAAACCTTGTTACGTAGGGGAAGTGGGTGATGAATGTTAATCCACCGAATTCATGTTGATAAGGGATGTATCGGCTACCCCGTGCCCAAGTTGATGTGGGTTTGGATAATGGACACATTTATTCGAAATTTGGATTGAACTCAACAAAAGTAATTGATAAGGGTTGCATCGGCTACCCCGTGCCCTTGTTGATGTGTTTTGGGCTATAGATAAACATTAGAGTAATTTTATCGACCAAGAGTTCTAAAAGTAGAATCGATTAAAAGGTT
Organism: Silene latifolia; assembly: GCF_048544455.1. NCBI lineage: Eukaryota > Viridiplantae > Streptophyta > Magnoliopsida > Caryophyllales > Caryophyllaceae > Silene > Silene latifolia. Next base: position 324,936,553 of record NC_133537.1, read on the forward strand.
AATCCACCGAATTATATTAATGAAGGTTGCATCGGCTACCCCGTGCCTAAGTTGATATGAATTTGGGTCTTGGAATCATTTATCATAGTTGGGTAGAGGTCACTATGTAAATGCTATACTTGTTTACAAGTATTTATAAAACGATGAATGTTAAGTTTTCCATTATTCCGTTATAATATTGTTCTATTTCTTTACCACAATTCATATACGATATCATTTCGATTTTTGATTCAAATCTCCATTAAAACATCGTAACTAAAGACAAAATTTGAATTTTTCCTTCTAAAAACCTCGTTTTATCCATTGGAAGGATCTCTTGTAGAGAGTATAGATAAAAGTTATTCGTTATCAAACAGGTTTTTGATTCTTGACTAACACATCTACTTACAATGGATTGTTTTTCATATACTTAAATGAATTAAGTACCTTGAAAAGATAAAATTGTTTTGGTGATTAGATTTTTAGAATTCGTAATTGACCAAAATAACGCAACCACTTCGATGAAAGTTTTAAGACTAAAACGAACAAATGAAGAGTAATCTTCATGAAATTCAATTTTGCTTCTCAAAGCAAAGACTCATTGAAATAAGTGGGAACATTCTCTTAAACCGTTAAGATGAGGACGAGGTTCAAGAAGTAAAGATTATAATGGAATTGATACAAGGTTATGTTAAAGGTAAAGTTGTTGAGAATGACGATACTAAACCTATCAATCCCGACCGATAAAGTTTCCGTTGTCTTAAATGTTAGACACGAGAAAGGAAACTACCCCAAATTATTGAAGAATCAACAAGTTAGTTGTGGGACATCTAATGGGACCTTCTTCTTTAAATGTTTATTTGATTAAACATAAATTTTGCTAGTACTACTTCGTCAATATTAGAAACCAATGGAGGTTTTCATCATTGTACTTGATACATAGGATGATTAGAATATGACGACTAGCAACAATAATGTCGAGAGATAGAGTACTTGTGTACTCAATCTAGTTTTTGGATTTAAAGTTGTACTTAATTATGACTATTAAGTGCATAAACTCTAAATAAGAATATAAACTTGTTAAGATACAAAAAAGGTTTCACTTTTGTGACCCTTTACACCACGATTTGATATATGGCTAGCCCATTATCAAGGTGATTATATTCTAAACCAAACTAGAATGATATATCATGAAGATGATGCAAGACTCAAATTGGTAACCCAAGATTAAACCTTAAATTTTGGAATGATGAACGCAAAGAGTTATCAAGTACTCTTGAAACCATTAGATTGTTAATGGTATATGCGTATCTTGTATTCAAAGCAAGATGTCTCGTGCCTTTTGGTTGAAAAGGAGATCGAGGTTTTAAATCATTGATCCAAAATAGGTTGATCATTTTCTTTTACCAACGATTTAGGTTGACGCTAATGTGTTCACTTAATAAGGTAAATAGAGAAATCTTTGAAGAATTTCAAAGAATTCAAGGAATCACGATTTAAGTCGTGATGGGATTATCAAAGTGAAGACTTTGATATAAGCCAAAGGAAATGTGATATAGTATCACAAGCTAATCTCTCTTAGCATGCATTATGGAATAATGTGTGGTTAGCTAAGAAATCAAACGCTATTCGATATGATTTGGATTTCAATCAAGTTACTTTGAGTTACTTGATCATTTTGGGGATTTTTGTCTAAATTTTTTTTTCCACTAAATCGAATCATATGAGATATGAAATGGTAAATGTACCATGTTTGTAAGTTTTTCACAAGAAACAAATGCTCATTTTTCCCTTGCAATTATCACGAGCACGACGGGTTTGCGGCTCATGAAGCTGTCTTTCTAAAATACAGGTTTATTTCTAGAAGACAGAGTGGGAGAAATTATTCAAGAGCCACAAAGAATGTTATGTCGCAAGAAACTGGTCTTTCTTGGCTACATGAGACGTTTTGTGTAAGACGTTGTTTCTTCAAAACCTAGGAGGTTAAATTCGTCACTTGTTAAAAATGATGAATTCATGCTACTTTTAAGAAAGTAAAGAGCTTATAACTTACAAAAGAAATTGTTTGATTCAAGTTGATTAATTCTAGAAAGTAATGAACATATGACTTACATAAGAGTGTTTAAGTCACAACTCAATACAAGGCTTAAAGCCATGAAAATCCAAATCAAAAGGGCTTGATTAGTGACAAAGTGTTTTGCACTAATAAAGAGATATTTCAAAGCAAATTGGTTGCAAAGGGTTTTGCACTAATTGAAATGATTAAGTCTATTTGGATCTTCTTAGGGATTGTGTTTCATTATGAAGTTATGAAATACATAGCGAGTGAATCTAAAACCCACTTCTTCAATAGAAGGAATGTATTCAATACATGTCTTGAGTTTAGTAGATTCTTGCAACCCTAAGATAATGTGAAACTTGAGAGAGGGTCTTAAGTAGGACATCAATGAGTTAGAATCAACATTTTGATCATGTGACAAAACATTTCTCGATAAGTCGAGAAATTGTGTTTATACATGAAGTTTAGTGGGAGTTACGGAAGTTTTAATTAGTCCGATATGTGGATGACATATTGATCATTGAGAATGATTTAAGACTCTTGGAGTATTATAATACATCTTGAATATCCGGATTTATGAAGATAAATCCACATGATATTAGCGTCATTAAGAAGTCTTATGTTGATAAGATTCATGACTAGTTCAATTAAATTGAATATATTTGATTGATTTCATTTGCTTCCGCTGCCGAATCAATTAAAAAGAAATGATGTATAACACTTCATATGCTTTGAGTATGATGAATTGTTTTCAAAATCGAATTTAAGTAATCCTTACCAAGTAAGCTATAAAGATTACCCTTAAGTGCTTGCAGAAGCATTAAGGCTATGATGCAAAGTGTTTATGATGCAATATTGTGTAAGGGTGTTACACAAGTGACAATTGACAATTGAGATTGCGCATGGTTTCCGACAAAACCATAATCAAAACACATTAGGATGGTTAAGATACCATTGTGGCAATGTTTATTAAGAAGTAGATTTTCTAGAATCGTTCTAGGCAATAAAGAACAATGAGAGGTATTTATAACGGAAATTGAGTACACTTGCGATCATGAGATGTGCAAGAAGGATGAGTCCCGCACACTTTGTGAAAACAAAGTGGGAGCTATTCTTAGGCTAGAGGGCCTATGTCTTGATTGGATCTCGACACGTACTCAGAAAGTTTTGTAATGCAAATGTATACATTATAAAGGAAAACGAGTATGTAGTGAGGTTAAGTAAGGTACAAGAAATTGATAAAACCTACTAACCAAAGCCTTCTCAAAGGCTAAACATGATGAGTCATGTCATTTCAATTGAATTGAAATGAACAACTATGTACAAGATCAAATTAGATTATAGAACATGAAATAGTAATCGAGCATTGACTATTCATATGTGATAATCGCATTTGTCATTCGAGTTTTACTTTAAAACTCTTTTATTATACTTTGTTACATCCAAACGGGTTGTAGAGACAATTGAACCCCGTTAAAGTGAACACGGATTAGCATTGTATTCGCCCATAGTCACTTGTATGAGGTGACGTCTCGAAGTGACTAGAGTGTGATGCGATTGATGGCAAGTTCATGTGCCATAGAGTCATGTGAGATGACTAGTCGATCACATAGGCGGAATGTTAGGAACACTTTGTCGGGCAAAGTGACCGCTTATAGAGTTCGGCAAATTTATAAAGCCTGGTCGTGGCGAGAGCTACTATAGTATTCTAATGAGTCAATTCTTTTGACTAAAGACTGCGCCTAAGATGGCACAGTTTTCAGATTAACTTTGATTTGTGTTACTACGACCTTCGTAAATGGGGTCAAATGGGCATATTTTGGGTTATGATGGCTGTGGCTAGTCGAAGGGAATAAGTGCGATAGGAATTGTACACCCCCTTGTCAGGGTTAAAACAATATCTCAGGGCCACTCGAGGAGTAATTAATTGGAAATGCGTGGCCACGCTCGGAAGGTATCCGAGTGGATAAACGGTCAAACAGTTATTCTCCGGATCGAGGAAACCACTCTCGATATGATCACTTGCAAGTACGACCTGAAAGACACCTTGCATTGAGTGGGAGATAGTAATAGGACAAGAGAATTGGTGACGCACACTTGTCGAGGACAAGTGGGAGATTGTAGGGAAATGTGTCCTCAACAATAGTGCGATCACATGATTTAAATATCATTATTAAATCTCATTACAAGAATACGGAAGGGATGATACATAATATATATATATAGTCAACTGGTCCACACATATCGGTAATGATTGGCTGGCTAGAGTTTGACATTCTGTCGTGCGACGGTGGTGATCGATTGATCCTTGAGGTCACACCTAAAGGACGATTCCCTTAATTGAAAAGGTTAATTAATTGTATACCGTCTGATTAATTAATTCCTTAAAATTGAACAAATTATTATAAAAGAGAGAATAATGACATCTTATTATAATGTGATTAAATGAGATTTCATTTAGTAATTTAAGAAGTTATATTACTAAAATTAATCGGTGTTTGCGAAACACGCGAGATGAGAATGATAAGTTAGTTATAATTACAAGATATTGTGAATTATACTAACTAGTAATTAAATGACCATTTTATGAGAAAGTAATTTTATATTACTAGTCAATTTGTTAAATATGATTTATTTAATTTATAAATGATATTTAATTGGTTAAATATGCATTTTAAATTAAAACAAGACATAAGACATGTCACATGACATACAATTGTACAATTGACAAAAATAAAATGGACTCAATATTACAAGGAAAACCGTTTTATATGTAGTGAGTGGGTGTTGATGGTTTTTGTTATTTAAATAATAAAATAAACATCATGATAACACCTACTACTAGCTAGCTTTTCTTGTGAAGAACAAAAGCAAATTGGGAAGAAAAATTTGTCTACTCTATGCCCTCCCAACCGGTTTTCCATACACAACATTAGAGAGAAAATTTTCTCTAATTAATTCATTCTTACTTTTTATGAAAAACCTCCCTTCTCTCTCTTGTTCTTCACAAAACTCATTTTGTGAATCTAATTTGTTTAAATCAAACACTAATAATACTAAAAGTAGTATATGAGTATTAGTAATAGATTTTAAGGTAAACCACAATATAAACATCTAGTACATGTTAGTTTGTGAGATTAAGGGATAGTTTTGGGTGCAACTAATTGGAGGGCTTCTAATTTGAAGTCAAGTATGTTCATCCGTTAATGGAAAGCTCAAGAACTAACAAGAAGGAGATCTTGTTGGTGCCCAATATGACCGAAATTATTATGGTGAGAAAATGTTTTCTTATCTTCTTTTATTAAAGTTTGCATGCATAAAATCCACCTTTAATTTTATGACAAATTAATTTTACATATATGAGTATGTTAGTATATATATGAATCTACATTTCTTTCAAGTTCGTAAGTTTATCGTCAAGTGATTGCTCAAATACTAATGTCTACCTCTTAGTTGTCATCTACGCGCCGATACGGTCGTTTTGACAGTAATTAGAGTACATTTGGAGTCCGGGCCTAAAACCGTCTTCATTTTCTGATAGCCATTAAATCCCGAGTCAGAATGTTCTGGAATGTTCCGGATATTTCTATTCCTTATTTTATAAATATTTCACAATCTTTATCCTTTGGTAAACAATTTCCCGTAATATTCACATAAGATATTAAGGAAAACCGAATTATTCCGTCCTTCTATAACTCAAACACAGAAATCTTTCTTCCGCAGGAGGAAACCCCTTGGGAATAGACGCAGCAGGTGCTGCGCCTCTTCCAAGAGACGCAGCAGGTGCTGCGCCTCTTCCAAGAGACGCAATGACTGCTGCGCCTCTTCCTAGGTCCTTTTCTGCGTAATTTTCGTATCTTTTTCATATCTTTCCGAGATTCACTTCCAAAGACTCTCCAAAACCCTAATTCCTTCACGTGATTAGTATAAATAGGAGCCTTCGCTCCTCATATTTCTCACGCGAGTGTCCTCCCTTCTTTTCTCCCTTTGCATTCTAGACCTTTGTTCTTACTCTTTGGCGTCTACGTGCTTGAACATTCGACCACGTAAGCTCGGATCCTTCTGAGTACCAGCCTCGTTTGCATGACCGACCAATTTGACCAACTCCACATCAATCAACTTAATTAACTTAATCGTTTTCCTCTTACGAGGGCACTTTCGTATTTGCATTATAGTTCGAGTCGAGCATCGCTAATCGATAACTTAGTCCTTCTCGTTTCGTCAAACATGTAAGTCTGAGGGTGTAAATCTCTCTTTTATTTATTGTTATTTACTTTTTGTATCATTAATGTAAGGTTTATGTTGAAAATACCTCCTTAAAACCGATTTCTAAAGCCGTGCTTTAAAACCTCTTTTTACGGATTTCCAGAAGACAAACCATCGAGAAAATACGCAGCAACTGCTGCGCCTCTTTGAAGGGACGCAGCACCTGCTGCGCCTCTTCGTGAGGCTGTCGCAGTTCCTGCTTCCTTTCTTCTTCCTTCGTCCTCTGTAATTCGTTCGTCTTTTTATTTGTTTCGTTTGTTTCTTGTTAATTCTTTGACATAATAGCTTATAATCTCACATGTATATTAATTATAATCATTAACATGTTTTATCCATCGTAAATCCGACTTAAATCCCTTATAATCTCGTATTTGCGGGTTTTTGTCATTAAATTCAATCCGGGTTGTAGAAATTCGATTTGTTCATATTGGGTTTCTGTAATTCACTCCTTTGACATATTTTCATCTGTTTATTGTCATATGCATCGCATGTTCGTTGTTAATTTGTCATCAATTCGTCATGTTTAGTTTATTTCATGCACCCATGTCACTAATCGATAGCTTTTATGACCATTAATCATATGCAAATAATCTAATGATCACTTCCATCCGAGTAAATATGTTAATATATCCTTAAATCCACCGATTCAAATTAACGATTTGCAGTTCCGGCTTCACAGCCATAACTCAGCCTAGGAACAGACGCAGCAACTGCTGCGCCTCTTCCAGAGGGCGCAGTTCTGCTGCGCCTGTTCCAGGTTGAGTTCTGTCTCTGAATTCCGTTGTTGCCTGACCTAGTTTAATTAGCTTACGTATGATTGACTATTATTCGTATTATCACCTTCTGACTCCTTCGTTAATTCTTTTGATTTATTCTTTATTCGTTTTTTTCCAAATTATCCGTTTTAAAGGTATTTTCGACATAAATCGCCTAATCCATTGTAATTATTGTAATTTTTATTATCGTAATTTTCCTATTGTATTTATCATTGAATCTTGTATCATTTGTATGTTTTCACATGTAATTGAGCATTAAATCCTACTTCGACCCAATTGTATGCTAATTTACGTGTCAACCGACTTAGCCTAATTCTCACATGTTAGGATTAAAACGTGGATGTTGCATTGCATGCATATAATCGACGATATATCGAGTATAGATAATTTCCCTAATCATTAGTAGAGGCCGCTATCGAGGCGGGCGGGATTAGGTGTTCGATCAAAAGAGCTTCCTAATACGTACCCTCACCCCTTACTCCAGATCTCTGTGAACATCTGTGTTCATTGGCATCCACGAGAGTCATTCTAGACATAGAATGCTAAGGGTAACGATTGCTTAGTATTCATGTCACTACTTTATGTCTTGACATGACACGAGGTATTCGAACGGTTCCAGTTTCCCATAAAAATTGGTGGCGACTCGAACAAAAATGCAAACGCTTGTTCTCTTCCTCCCAAGCGCCCCCGTGGGCCACCCCCCCGCTGTCCACAGTTTGGCGACTCCGCTGGGGATAATACACCTACGTGTAGCCAAGGGTGAAACTTGAACAAGGTTAGGGAATAGTTTATACAAGACAATTGTCGGTTTTCATAACTCGGTCTTCCTAGACCATCTCATTCGGCCTTCCTAGGCCTAATCCAACCCATTCGACCAATCGTCCCGTCTAAACGGTCCTAATTCTTATTTGGGCCTAAGGATGGATAGCGATTAACGTCATCCATACCATGATGCTTACTCTTGTTTGTATCAAGGGCCTTCACTACTTGAGGAAATGGACTAGGAATCAGCCTTACTCTTGTTTGGTACGAGCCTCTCCACAGACTTCGGGTTTGATGGTTCGGTATGGCAACCCACCCTTTAAACCAAAACCCTTTTAAATGCACTCAGCATCCCGTTATAATGCTTGTATAAATGTTTGTACCTTACGTGATCACCATTTCTAAACGAAACCATGACGATTTTTGCAAAAATCAAAACCCTTTTTTAATCAAAATTTCGAAAAGGCCATTGGATTAGTGCAAAACCCAGTCAAAACTCTGTCCGTTTGTCAAGTCAAAATTCGGGCCACAAGTCCATTTCAAAACCTCACTTCGAGTCCACTCCTACAACTACACTATAGTTGGCTAGGATACACATTTTCAAAATTTTGTCCTTTCTTCAAAGCTCACTCAACACAAGTGGCACACACCCACTTCACGAGTCAAAAACATTTCTTCTTTTAGCAAGTGTGTTAGAATGGTCGATCGTGTTTTGATTCGTCATCGGTCTCTTATCCAGTTTTCAAGATGCCGGAACCAATGAAACAAACCTCCACCAACTTCAAGATGGTAATGATCGAATCCTAGCCGCACTAGCTCAAATCCAAGTTACTCAAGACCAAGTGTATGATCGCCTTGACACCATCGAGGGCCGAATCTATGCCGTAGAGGGGAGATTGCCTCCTCATGAAAGTGAAGTAGTGGGCGACTACGCGGATGAATCCAAGGACGAAAATCCTCCCATGGCCGATGTAGGCGAGAAAAGACTCCAATACTTAGAGGAGCAATTAATGTACCTTAAAGGGGATGACATTTATAGGGAGAATAATCGCAAGTATGAGGCCGTCAACTCCAAATTTCCAACCAACTTCAATATGACGGATATCCCTAAATTCAAGGGGCACGAAAACCCTTTGAACCACATCCGCGCCTTCAAGGATTACATGTCTATCAAAGGCATCAAACCCGAGATGTTCTTAAGGATCTTTCCTTCATCTCTTGACACCATCCCGAAGCAATGGTTCTACTCTTTAGATCACAAGAAGATCGCTACTTGGGAAGATGCCGCGATCGAGTTTGCCAAGCAATATGCGGATAATGCCGAGATCCAAGTTAACATGCGCACTCTAGAGGTTCTTACCCAAAATGACAAAGAAGGATTCACCGACTTCCTAAGTAGGTGGAGGAAGACTAGTACCCAACTAGTTGAACGCCCGGATGAGGCTACCCTTATGGAGAAGTTCGTAGACAATATCAAACCCATTTATGCCAACCATTTGAGATACCAAAACATCAAAACTTTCAAGGACTTAACCGTATTAGGGACAAGGATTGAAGATGACATCCGTAAAGGGCTCTTGTCCAAAACGGTAGGTCGAGGATATCAAGGCTCAACAAGTCATTCTTACGGCTCCACTAGCAAGACTGATGAAGTTAACCTTCTCGAGCCATCCAAGAAAAGTACCCCACCGAGGAAATTCACAAACCTTGGGGATACTTACTCCAACGCTCTTAAAAGGTTAATGAAACAAGGCAAACTCCAACCCATAGGACCCACTCCCGAACCTGAAAAGAAATCCAAGTTCTGGGACGAGAACTCATACTGTGAATACCATAGGGGTAAGGGGCATGACACAGAGAAATGCTACAAATTGAAAAATGTGCTTCAAGACATGATTGAAGATGGCCGACTACCAATACCGCCGGGAGGTAAACCCAACAACACTCAGAATCCTCTTGGAGTTCTAGTGATTACAAGTGACGAATCTACCTTAGATTGTTCACACCTCATTTCTCCAGTTGAAGATGAAATCCATGCAATCGAGAATGAAGGGTTCTACTCTACTATCTCCCCTACCATTTCCGACTTCATCACATGGGCAAGGAGTGTGGATAGACAAGTTTGGGAATTAGAAAATGTGGTGACAACTTTACGTGATCCCAACGTAACACCCAAGGAGCATGTGTCACTAATCTTCTCTCAAAACGCTACTATGCAAGAAATAGTCGCCGTGGTTGATAGACTAGTCGACCAAATCATACGACTAGAAGATGAAATCATGAGAATGAGGGAACTAGCTACAATCAATGGAGTTTGGGCCGATGATGATGAGGACGAGTACCTCATCGAAAACTCCCTAGTCAAGGAAATAGTCCAAAATGGTGAAGACCAAGATGTGGACCACCTAACTCGTTCGGGACGTCCATATCAAAGCACTACTCAAAATGGTCCAACCAACGTTGTCACGCCAAATGATAACGAAGATGACTCCACTGACCATTTGCTCAAGCAATTACAGAAGACGAAGGCTGATCTTTCAGTCTGGCAATTAGTAGCGAGCTCATTCCCACATCGCCAAGCTTTACTGCAAGCTTTGGCCAAACTAAATGTAGCACATAACTCGACACCAGAAGATGTAGTCAACTTGGTCTTCCAAGAATCACCGAAGCTAAGTAATCCTATTACTTTCTCAGACGAGGATTTGCCACCTTTTGGCGCTAATCACAACTTAGCTCTTTACATCACTGTCATTTGTCTAAAGAAGAACGTGCCAATGACCTTCGTAGATGATGGCTCTGCGGTCAACGTCATACCCCTCAAAACGGCATACAAATTAGGCATGAAAGAGTCGGATTGGACCCCTACCAATCAAGGTGTTCGTGCATATGATGGTACACGACGAAAGGTGGTAGGACTTGCTAACCTAACCATAGCCACAGGGCCGATTGAGCGAAAGGTTAACTTCCAAATAGTGGACATTGAAGCTTCCTTCAACATACTCCTAGGAAGACCTTGGATTCACGCTTCCAAAGCAGTGACATCCACCCTTCATCAAAAGATCAAGATCCCACTAAATGGCAAAGTGGTGACGATCACTTCGTCACCCATCAAGGCAATAATCGAAAAGAAGTCGAACAATCAAGTCCTTGCAGATCCGGTATATGAAATTGGGGGCTTCCAAAGCATAAGTGTCATAGAAAGTGAATTGGCACCCTTATACTATGATCCCTACTCCAACTTGGTGGTCAACCACATACTCAGAACCCAGGGATACTTCCCTGGAATGCCTTTGAACCCTACTCGAAGAAACACCTTCGCACCATACAAGGAAGGCAACTCAAAGAGAATACCACTTGGACTAGGGTACAAACCCACTAAAGAGGAGGTTCTCGAGATGCTCGCTCAAGTTCAAAACCGTAAGTATGTAGGAGTCCAAATGCGACCCTATCTCCCTACCCTAAATGGGTACTTTGTTAAAGAAGGAAGTCTAGAACTCTTTCACGGTTTTCCCGAGCCTTGGCATTATCTCGAGAGGAAGCTAGCCGGAATCAAGATCTTTCACGATTGCTACTTCATCCCTCCAGAAACGGTTCCTACCGTCAAAACCCGTCAAGCACCTTGCTTAGACGAACAAGCTGTTAGTCTATTGTTCGGAGAAGATCGATTTGTTAGAGCGCGAGATGAGATCATTACCATGATACTTCAAGACGATCGCTTCAACCCCACCGCGTTAATCACGGAAACTAACGCGAGTCGGCGAGAAAGGATGGAGAAAGTCAATCAAGTGGACCAACAATCAAGGAAGACTCTTCAAGCTCACCACTGGAGAAGGAGAGATGTTCAAAGGAGAACCAGAAGACGATGAATTCGAGTCAGAGTCGGAGTCAGAGTCGGAGTCTAGAGAAGTCATCAGGGAGTCTCCTCCTGTCGTCATCCCCATTCCCTCGGTTTCTCCTAGCTTAGCCTCGAGTAGTCACAGTAGTTCGGGAAATGTCCCAACCACCGTCCCTTTGCCGCCACTAACCATGGATCAGATGGCCTCGTTGTTTCAACTTTTCTCAAACTTTAATATGAATAAATCAGGTTCTGCTTACTCTTTGTGTTATCTTGAGTGCAATTCTGTTTACGATGATACTGAGGATGACCAAAACCCAGACTCGATCGAAATACCTCCCTACGTAGCCAAAGAAATACTACAGGAAAGGGAAGGGGGACCAGTAATAGAGGACACCGAACCCATCAATGTAGGAACCGAACTAGAACCCCAAGAACTTAGGATAAGGACTACCTTGAGCTCTACCGAAAGGGCCGATTTCATATACCTCCTAAACGAGTTCAAAGACGTTTTCGCTTGGTCCTACAAGGACATGCCAGGGATCGACAGGGACATCGCCAAACATAGAATCCCGATTAAGCCAGGTTTCAAGCCTGTAAAACAGAAGCTTCGACGAATGAGAACGGAATGGGCTCTCAAGATTAAGGAAGAAGTTGATAAGCAATTGAAAGCCGGGTTCATCAAAGTTTTCGAGTATTCTGACTGGGTAGCCAACATAGTACCTGTACCCAAAAAGGATGGGAGAATCCGCATTTGTGTGGAGTTTAGGGACTTAAACAAAGCAAGTCCTAAATATGACTTCCCTCTACCACACATCGACATATTGGTGGACAATACTGCAGACCACGCATTACTATCCTTCATGGATGGGTACGCGGGTTATAACCAAATCAAGATGGCCATAGAAGACATGCATAAGACCGTCTTTGTCACTCAATGGGGAACCTATTGCTATACGGTCATGCCGTTTGGATTGATCAACGCCGGAGCTACATATCGACGCACCGCAACTACACTCTTACATGACATGATGCACAAAGAAGTTAAGGTATACGTAGACGACATGATTGTCAAATCCAAGGATAGAGAGGGGCATATTGCGAACCTTCGCAAATTTTTCGCAAGGCTACGAAAGTACAACATGAGGTTCAATCCTCAGAAATGCACATTCGGAGTAACGTCTGGCAAACTCCTGGGATACGTCGTTAGCCAATGAGGTATAGAAATAGACCCTTCCAAGATCAAGGCTCTGATCAAAATGCCACAACCTCAAACAGAAAAAGAAGTCAGAGGATTCCTGGGAAAAGTTCAATATATAAGTCGATTCATATCGAAACTCACCATGATTTGTGAGCCTATCTTCAAGAAGCTCAAGAAAACATACCACACCATGTGGGATGATGATTGTCAAAAGGCATTTGACCGAATCAAAGAGATATTGGCTAAACCACCAGTGCTCATGCCACCTCAACAAGATTAACCTCTTGGTTTATATCTCACGGTAACCGAAACAGCCATGGGTGCCATGCTAGCTCAAACTGTAGGAAGTGACGAAAGGGCTATCTACTACCTTATTAAGAAGTTCTTGGAGTATGAGTGCAAATACTCACAACTCGAAAAGACATGCCTCGCTCTTGTGTGGGCAACGAAGAAGCTACGCCATTACATGCTTAGCTACTCCGTCAAAATATACTCCAAAATGGATCCAGTCAAATACCTCTTCGAGAAACCCGTCCTCAACGGACGCCTAGCAAGATGGACTTTGATGCTCTCAGAATTCGATCTCAAATACGTGTCTCTGAAAGTAATAAAATGTCGTGCCGTTGCCGAATTCTTCGCAGAAAATCCCATCAATGATGCACAAACAATAGATACCTGGTCATTTCCAGACGAGGATATACTTCAAACTGACGTAGACTCCTGGGACCTTTACTTTGATAGAGCGTCAAACTTAAGAGGATTTGGAATAGGAGTGTTGCTCATTTCTCCTGAAGGCGAGCATACACCAATCTCTGTCAAACTCGACTTCGAGGTGACAAATAACGCTTATTTGCTGAGAATCTGAAGCTTGTCTAATTGGACTACAAGCGGCAGTGAGCTTAGGCATTAAGAACCTCCGAGTACATGGGGATTCATCCCTGATCATTAACCAAGTTACGGGATCTTGGAAAATTCGAAGCGAAAGCTTAGCACCATACCAAGCTAAAATAGACCAAGTTGCCCAATTCTTTGATCACGTGACATATCTACACCTACCTCGGGAAGAAAATCAATTTGCAGATGCTCTTGCAAAACTCGCATCTTTGATTAATATGCCAGATGACATGATAAAGATGCTTTTATGAATCGCACGACGGTCAGAGCCAGCTTATGTACACCAAATCACCGATGAAGAGGAAATCTCGCAGGAACCCTGGTTCCAAGCAATCCTAAATTTCAAGCTCAACGGTACCTATCCACCGGATATGGACAAGAGGGGAGAGTTATACAAAAGAACACCTCTTGGTGTAATCCTACGTTGCCTTGATCATTCACAGGCACGAAAGGTGATGGAAGAAGTCCACGATGGAGAATGCGGTCCTCACATGAGTGGGCCCATGATGACAAAGAAAATCACACGTTTGGGGTATTATTGGACCACAATGGAATCCGATTGCATCAAATACTTAAGACATTGCCACAATTGCCAAATCTTCGGGGATGTACAACACGTCCCTCCTTCAATGCTCTATACGATGACATCTCCTTGGCCATTTTCCGCCTGGGGAATTGACATAATCGGGAAGATAACCCCAGCCGAAACAGGAGGTCACTGTTTTATCCTAGTGGCGATCGACTATTTCACCAAATGGGTAGAAGCGGCTTCCTACACTAGTCTCACGGCTAAAAATGTGGCAAAGTTCATACAAAACAACATCATCTGTCGATACGGTTGCCCACATGAGATCATTAGTGATAATGGATCACATTTCCAAGCTGAGACTGAGCAATTTCTAGCCAAGTATAAAATTAGGCATCACCACTCTTCGCCCTATAGACCACAGACTAATGGCGCGGTAGAGGCAGCAAACAAGAACGTTGTCACAATTCTCAAGAAAATGATTGACAACTATCGAGATTGACCAAGCAAGAAACCTTTTGCTTTGTGGGGATATCGTACATCTGTTAGGACGCCTACTGGGGCTACCCCTTTGTATTTGACTTACGGCATGCAAGCTGTACAACCAGTCGAGCTAGAGATACCACCCTTACGTATTTTACTCGAAAGTCAAATCCCAGAAGCCGATTGGAAGAGGGATAGATACGAAGAACTCATCCTCCTAGATGAACGTAGGCTACGCACCTTGCATAATGTCCAAACATATCAAGCACGTATCAAATGAGCTTTCAACAAAAGGGTTAAGTCAAGAAACATCAAGGAAGGAGACTTAGTACTCAAATCGGTTAGAGCTCTTTTACCTGTTGACCCACGAGGAAAATTCAAACCTAATTGGGCCGGACCATTTCTAGTCAAGTCCATACTTCCAGGGGGTGCGGTTAGAATCACAGACCTAGACGGGAATGAGTTTTCCAACCCAACAAACCTTGACCAACTAAAACGGTACTATGCCTAGAATAGGAACAAAAACGCGCCTCGCGTAACTTCACGTGTCGCTCTTGTGGCGCTGAATAAGCGGCCCCTGGCCAAGCTGAAATAAGCTAATGTCACTTTGCTCTTGCACTTTGACAATTTTGTCGTCCTCATATCATCAAATAAACTAAATTTGCACCTTCAGAGTAAGCAAAAGCTCATGCTTATTTTCTAAGTTCATTACAAGCTCTTGCTTAGAACAATTATTCTTTTACATTTACTCGAACTACGCGCAAGGGTTTGATTTCATTTTTAATGAATAGGTAGGCAATCCTTCACAGGATACAACCTATTATTTTTAAAATGTAAATAGAAGGACATTTGCATTGCATTTGGAATTCGACAAGAATAATAAATAGAAAATCACAACGGTTTCATAACCATTTAACCTTTTTTATTTCATTCGTTTTCAAATAATAGTACGCTACATAATAAAAATAAAAATAGGCTAGGATTCTAAAAACCCCACCTTTTTATTACAACAATAATAATAATAATAATAAATAATAAATAAAAACTCAGGCTATTCTTCCATCTTCCCTTTGCCCTTGTCATTTTTGTCATATTTCTTGTCACGACCTCGAGCCGGACGCTCTTACGCCACTTCGGACCTAATCACCAACGGTCTTTCTCGAGGCCAAGACTTCCCATTCTTGCCAGTTACCATCTCTACGACAGGAGAGGTCTTCGGTTTCTTCGAAGGATGAACGACTCGAAACCCGGCTTCCTCCTCTCCCTCGGTCAGATGCTTCTCCTTCTCTTTTTCCACCTCGCGCACCTTGTAGTCAACGGGCTCGCGCTTCCTCAATCTCTCACGCTCTTCCGGAGTAGTAGCTTTCCTCCATCGCAGATAAGAATCCGACACCCATAAGACATTAGCAGAAGAGTTCAAGAACCATACGTTTCTTTAAGCCCATTTAATGGCACACTCCCTTCGGCTCTCTGTAGTAAGCGCCACGGCAGTCTGCGGGACGATATCAAGCTTCGGGATCTTCTGTTTTAGCCCAACCTGTCTCATCAGCCTTTCCGGGAAGATGCACACCATGAATTCCAGGCCAGGAAGGCGCACAGATCGGGTAGGATCCAAAGAAGACACTCTAGTGACAGATTTGAGGTGCCACCATGGTACAATCCACCTAACTAAAGGGCCATCATCACTCTTCAGTTTGTTCTCCCAATAATTGCAGACTCGGGTGAAGTCCACCATGTAAAGCCTGGTCCTCATTGCAATTGAACGAGCATGATAAGAAGGAACGTGAACTGGGGGCTCGATCAATCGAAGTCGTTCCATAAGCCAAACCTACCCAAAAGCAGGCATTAGACAAAAAAGAAAAAAAAAAAGAAAAAGAAAAATACGCGTTCTTTTACCTGCAGAATGATGGGACTTCCCAAATACGGTAGGTCACGGTTGGCTCTCCTATTATCCAAGTCCAAAAGGATCTCTCCTAGACATAAACAAGCTGGGCTCCTACGCAGCTCCATTTGCTCAACAAGGCCCAGAAGACGGGGATCACCTCTCAAGTCTTCATCAACATGCCCTTGGAAGACATACACATGCAACAAGCAAAACCCAAATGCCCTTCGCCTAGCAACATAAGAAACGGCGGGGTCGGCCTTGTTAATGAATCGGTCAATAAAGTCCAACATTCGCACTTCCTTCAAGGTCACTAGACGGTCCACCTCAAGTCTAGTCAACCCAAGCAAGTCTCTAAATTTGCTTTTATACCCTTGCGAAGTAGAAGGAATGGCAGGCGAGTGTTCAGGGTCCCACCCACCAATCGCAGCAATTTCTTCAGGAAATGGACAAATATCGCCTCCAGGGAACGCAAAAACATGGTAATTCGGGTCCCAATAGTCAAGACAAGCATCCAAGTATGGTTTGACAACATTGATAAGCTTCAAACTAAGCAATGATCCAAGATTATAGGCGCCCATATCATATTTCTCCATGTTGGAAAATTCGTTGGTCCATTCTTTTAAGCGAACCTCCAAAGTATTCATGATGAATAGATTATTTTGAGAGTTTTATGTAATAAGACGAAGAAGAGACGGAAGAATTGTGTGAATAAAAGCTCCATCGACGTCTCTATTTATACTAATTTCTGTTTCCAAAAATCATTGAGAACGGAACCACACGGGAACAGGCGCGCAAGAGACTTGCGCCTCTTCAAAGGGACGCAGCTCGTGATGCGCCTCTTCCTCAGCTTGACTTCTGTGATTTTCCGCGTTGGATCTTTCCTAAATTCCTCGACGAATAATTTCCTATTCCTACGGGTTATTATTTTGGTAAATACGTGGAAATTACCATATTTCGTGTTTCCTAATTCCGCGGGCACGCATTTCGAGACGATATCAACATTTTCGTCATTTTACCACACTTGTATAATTTATTTTAGGAAATAATTTTCATTTTAATTCATTTTTTTAGGAAATAATTTTCATTATAATTTATTTCATAATTTATATGTTTATTTCATTTCTTTTTTCATTTCATTTCTAACTTATAGGTTTCTATTTTTTTTCTTTTTCTAGGGGTAACCCTCCCTACCGTCCGGTCATTTCCGGCAAAATTTTTTACATTTTTTGCGTTCTTTTGAGTCATTCGTTCTGCGCTAATTCAGGCTATGTATATATACAAATGTATGTTTTGCGTGATTTCTATGTAAATTTTGGCAGCATGACGGCGTAAACCGTCATCAACCAAACCTGTTCAAAACTAACCTGCAGAACAAGCAACACAGCCCAGCAGCAAAGGCACTCAGGCCATCTTATATACAACCAAAAAGGGAAATGTACAACAAACTGGGGGCTCGAACCCCAAACAAAGTCCGGAATGTTCAAAATGAAGGTCCAAAATGTACAAATTTGCAAAATACAGCCAACAAACAAACAAAAAACTGCATAAAACTACTGCTGGTCGCCCTCCAGCTCCGCAACTCTTGCCGCAAGAGCAGTAATCTCGGCGTCTCGAACCTCGAGCTCCCTCAACAAGCGAGCAGTCTCCTCCCGATACTGAGCCAACTCTCGCTCCAGCTCGCGGTCCCCATGTAAATGACAAAATTGGCTCATGTCAATCATTTCAAGAAAAGTTGGAAAATCAAAATTCAAAAATGAAACAGGCACAAGGTTCATACCTGACGGCCTCGACCACCGACAAGTGCCTCGACGGCAGTAGCTCGCAGCTGGTTGGCCACCCTCCATAACGCCACGAACCGAGACGGCGCAACCTGCATTTTCATAAAAAGAAGTTCTTACACGAAAATTACACAAAATTAGAGGCTCACCCCTCGAATCGAGATCTTTGCCCGTCGTGCCGAGGGCATCATCACGGCACCCACGTCAAAGTCACGCAGCTCGGAGATCGTCGTCCTCCCGGTCGCGTCAGTGTACTCGAGGGTCTCAGTGTACTCTGGGGGCTCGATGCCCGCTGCCTCAACCTCCTGCAAGACCAAATATTTCTCATTAATCGGTGATCTTTCATCGTAGTTTCAAAATCAAGTAAAGAAGAAGAGTAGATATACTCACCACTACCGGCCAGTACGCCAACCTCCCGTAGAGGAACGTCGAGTAGTCCTCGCCAGGAAGAAGGAGGGCGTCACCACCGCGCCCGGCCAAGTCGGCCTCCTCTCGCCTCGAAGGCTCCCGAACATCGTCCTAGGAGGATCGACGGGAACCGTCAACACGTCCCGACAAAGATCGACGAGCCAAGCGCTCGTCCAAGTACCACACAGGACCCATCGACGTCCTCAACAGCAGCCGGCTCGAGCTCCTAGGTCGAAGGACCTCAGCCACAAAAGGAGGCGCTCCAGCGTACTCCGCCCAAGGCCTGGGCACCCACTGGGATAAGATAAACAAGGAATCATTCTTATGATCAATTTAAAGGCAATATAGAAGCAAATGAATATAAGTGAGATGCTTACGTTGTCTAGCTGAAGAGCGTTCACGTCCCGCCGGTAGACGCCGTGAGAAGAACGCTTGCTCTTCGTCCTGTACATCACCCAATCCCTCACCACGGGATATGCGTTCTCCAGCGGCTCCATCCTCTTGGGCGCGAGGCCCGGAAAGTAGGAGTACACCCACGCCTGTGAAGTAAGATAGTTAATAATGATCGTTCGTGATTTGATAAAGAAAAGAGTTGATTTTGGTCTAAATGAAGGTTCATACCTCCAACAGTAGTCCAGGTCCGACAGCGCCAGGAGAAGTCCCCTTCTCCATCAACTCCGGACGAACCATGGCCCTCATGAAGCGGATGAGGACCGCAAAACCAGCAGTTACCCAGTCCCAACGCCCTAGGGAGCTCAGGTCAAAAAGGAAGGGAAGAAGCTTTGTCGACAGCCTCTCTCCCTTGTCTCCGAGGTAAATCGAAGACAGAAACCACCAGAGCCACAAACGAGCCTTCTGCTCAGCTGTACAGGGAGGAGGATCCGTCTCCCTCCCGTCAATCGTCACCAGCGCCGGGATCTTTCCCGCAAAGTAGTCTCAAACGTAGGAGCTGGGCACCAAACCCGGTACTGTGATAGCCTTCGGCGACAAGTTCCAGCCAATCAACCTCCTAGCCTCGGCCGAGTCCACCCTCACGGCAGTCTCCGGCCACTCCACAGCCTCAGACCCACACGGCAGACCAGAAATCATGCCTTAGTCCTCCAGAGTGACTCCCACCTCACCAAAAGGCATGTGAAAAGTGGAAGTCGTATCCCAGAATCGGTCCAAGAAAGCGCGGACCAGGCTAAGGTTAGCCCGCAGCTTCCTCTTCGCGATATCCCTCCAGGCCTGCACCAAGGCACCGAACGCTCCAAGCTCGATCATGGCGCGCTCCTCCGCCGACAGCCGCTCGTAGCACTCCATCGTTGTCGTGTAGCCCGAGAACGACCTGATGTTCCCGGCCTCCTATTGTGATTTGAAACAAAAGCTATCTTTAGTTTTTCGAATGAAAATTGGAAGAGGTATGAACAAATAAACGAAAGAAGATGAGTGATGAGTAGTGAATTCCTATTTACCAAGCTCTTCACCGTCCTGTAGGACAGGTGACCCTCTGCAGCCCACAGCAAGTGCCTACTCTCCCAGGTCTCAGCCCACGCGGGAGCTCCTCTCAGCTGACGGCCTCCTCATCCGACGTTGGCCCGTCTCGGGGCCTCCTCCTCCTCAACAGCCTCCTCCTCATGGACCTCGTCCCCAGCAGCCATCATCGCAGCGATGAAGGCCTGCTCCAAAGCCTCCTCGACAATAGCAGCGTCTATCTCCATGGGAGTCCTCCCAGAAGTAGAAGCCTCATCACCTGCAACATTAAAGCAAATTTAGGCCGCATCACGTGACGACAAGCCTTGGTTAAGGGATTTTTCGAGCCTTCGGAAGCCCTGAAATCGCTTTTTCTCACCATATTTGGCCATATTCTCATAAACCCGATCGATCATGTGGTAATTTGGGTCAAGTCAAGCCTAATTTGAAGCCTAGTCTTGGGTTCAAGTCGAAATTTCGGCAGCATTTCGTTATAACGACGATTATGCCCTAGAAAAGTGTCCTGAAAAAGCTGTCACAAACCAAAATTCCGAGATGGTAGGAAGTTTACCCATCATCCAAGGATCCCAAATATCAAGTTTCATCGCAAATGGGCAATCTTAAGTCTATTTTCGAAGCAATTTACGGTTTAGTTGTGAAACCGTCTCAAATTCACTCAAAGGCTCAAAACTCAACGAAAATTCGAAACAAATACATGGTTGTGTTCCTTATACTACCTATTATCCGTTTCTAATGCCAATTTGACAAGGCAAATGCATTTGGGGGAAAAGCCCCAAATTTTCGATTAATTGGGTCATAAACCCTAATTTTTTTCGATCCAAAATTGAACAAATACGGAAGATTAATGCAAGAATGAGACGCATACCTCGATTAGTCATGATTAATGCAAGCTTTTAGATCAAACCTTGACGGAAATGGTTAAGATTTGAGAGAGAAAATGAGGAATTTGTGTTTCGAAACAAATGATCTTAAACCCTCTGTTTATCGCGTTTTTACGCAGAAAAAACGCTTTGGGGAATAGACGCAGCAGGTGCTGCGCCTATTCCAGGAGAGGCAGCTCTTGCTGCGCCTCTTCCTTGTGTTCCCTCCATACGAGTTTTCAAAAATTCGTTATGAGTTTGTTATTTGTGGGCCCATCTTTGGTGCGCCTCTTCGCCGATGCTATTTTATTCTTTTGGTCCGTTTGACGATTATCTTTTTTTCCGGCCCGTATTTCTAAGCCAGCAGCAGACTATTACACTTTATTTGTCACAACGAGCAGATATTCCGTCACAGGTGTTTCGACACGCCTTCATTATATTTCCCCAACGAGAGTAAGCGGATAGACTTTCCCTCTCGAGACATGGAGATTAATTCCCGATTATGTTCCCCAACGAGAGTAAGCGGATAGACTTTCCCTCTCAAGACATGGAGATCAACATCAACCCCTATCTTTTCCGAAGTTTGTTCAAAGCTGAACACGAACAGATTTCTCCCAGCAGTTCCCGCCTGTGTCCTGCTACTCACAGTTTTTCTTGTTTCCCCTAGGAGTGCGATAAAGATGTCGTTCTCCATAAAGTTCCCAAACCAATAGAGTTCCTACACTCGAGCCTTATTTACCCTTTAGTTTAAACTTATATTCGGGCCTCCTTCCCGCCAATGCTTTCCTTTTAGGGCCCCATACCCTAGCACCAATCCTTATATATCTTTTAGGTCTTACCCTTAGCTTCTATGCACCTCCGGAAGCATCTCGAGGAAGAAGTCTCAGGTATGATCTCTTCTTATGGCTGGCGGGCCTCCTTACGTAGTCTAATGGACTTTAAACGACCCTCCCCGATAGTCGACAGACTCTAAAATGTTCCCGACGACAGGTCCTTGGCTCAGACCCCTTGAGCCGCCTCGCGTCGCCATAGTCGTCAGGTTGTAATCTTCGATTGACCTGATGGCTATACTTTGACTTTCGCCTTGTCCAAGCCTCAGTCAAAGTGGGGGCTCTGTAGATACCTCATTTCTGCACCTCTCGCAAACCACCCGGTGATGATTGGGCCGCATGTTTGTTACGCGGAACGATTTGTGACAGTTCGTAAGTTTATCGTCAAGTGATTGCTCAAATACTAATGTCTACCTCTTAGTTGTCATCTACGCGCCGATACGGTCGTTTTGACGGTAATTAGAGTACATTTGGAGTCCGGGCCTAAAACCGTCTTCATTTTCTGATAGCCATTAAATCCCGAGTCAGAATGTTCTGGAATGTTCCGGATATTTCTATTCCATATTTTATAAATATTTCACAATCTTTATCCTTTGGTAAACAATTTCCCTTAATATTCACATAAGATATTAAGGAAAACCGAATTATTCCGTCCTATAACTCAAACACAGAAATCTTTCTTCCACAGGAGGAAACCCCTTGGGAATAGACGCAGCAGGTGCTGCGCCTCTTCCAAGAGACGCAATGACTGCTGCGCCTCTTCCCAGGTCCTTTTCTGCGTAATTTTTGTATCTTTTTCATATCTTTCCGAGATTCACTTCCAAAGACTCTCCAAAACCATAATTCCTTCACGTGATTAGTATAAATAGGAGCCTTCGCTCCTCATATTTCTCACGCGAGTGTCCGCCCTTATTTTCTCCCTTTGCATTCTAGACCTTTGTTCTTACTCTTTGGCGTCTACGTGCTTGAACATTCGACCACGTAAGCTCGGATCTTTCTGAGTACCAGCCTCGTTTGCATGACCGACCAATTTGACCAACTCCACATCAATCAACTTAATTAACTTAATCATTTTCCTCTTACGAGGGCACTTTCGTATTTGCATTATAGTTCGAGTCGAGCATCGCTAATCGATAACTTAGTCCTTCTCGTTTCGTCAAACATGTAAGTCTGAGGGTGTAAATCTCTCTTTTATTTATTGTTCTTTACTTTTTGTATCATTAATGTAAGGTTTATGTCGAAAATACCTCCTTAAAACCGATTTCTAAAACCGTGCTTTAAAACCTCTTTTTACGGATTTCCAGAAGACAAACCGTCGAGAAAGGACGCAGCAACTGCTGCGCCTCTTTGAAGGGACGCAGCACCTGCTGCGCCTCTTCCTGAGGCTGCCGCAGTTCCTGCTTTCTTTCTTCTTCCTTCGTCCTCTGTAATTCGTTCGTCTTTTTATTTGTTTCGTTTGTTTCTTGTTAATTCTTTGACATAATAGCTTATAATCTCACATGTATGTTAATTATAATCATTAACATGTTTTATCCATCGTAAATCCGAATTAAATGCCTTATAATCTCATATTTGCGGGTTTTTGTCATTAAATTCAATCCGGGTTGTAGAAATTCGATTTGTTCATATTGGGTTTCTGTAATTCACTCCTTTGACATATTTTCATCTGTTTATTGTCATATGCATCGCATGTTCGTTGTTAATTTGTCATCAATTCGTCATGTTTAGTTTATTTCATTCACCCATGTCACTAATCGATCATTCGTTCATGTAGTTAATCCGTCTCATCCATGTTTATCGCTTTTATGACCATTAATCATATGCAAATAATCTAATGATCGCTTCCATCCGAGTAAATATGTTAATATATCCTTAAATCCACCGATTCAAATTAACGATTTGCAGTTCCGGCTTCACAGCCAGAACTCAGCCTAGGAATAGACGCAGCAACTGCTGCGCCTCTTCCAGAGGGCGCAGTTCTGCTGCGCCTGTTCCAGGTTGAGTTCTGTCTCTGAACTCCGTTGTTGCCTGACCTAGTTTAATTAGCTTACGTATGATTGACTATTATTCATATTATCACCTTCTGACTCCTTCGTTAATTCTTTTGATTTATTCTTTATTCGTTTTTTTTTCCAAATTATCCGTTTTAAAGGTATTTTCGACATAAATCGCCTAATCCATTGTAATTATTGTAATTTTTATTATCGTAATTTTCCTATTGTATTTATCGTTGAATCTTGTATCATTTGTATGTTTTCACATGTAATTGAGCATTAAATCCTACTTCGACCCAATTGTATGCTAATTTACGTGTCAACCGACTTAGCCTAATTCTCACATGTTAGGATTAAAACGTGGATGTTGTATTGCATGCATATAATCGACGATATATCGAGTATAGATAATTTCCCTAATCATTAGTAGAGGCCGCTATCGAGGCGGGCGGGATTAGGTGTTCGATCAAAAGAGCTTCCTAATACGTACCCTCACCCCTTACTCCAGATCTCTGTGAACATCCGTGTTCATTGGCATCCACGAGAGTCATTCTAGACATAGAATGCTAAGGGTAACGATTGCTTAGTGTTCATGTCACTACTTTGTGTCTTGACATGACACGAGGTATTCGAACGGTTCCAATTTCCCATAAAAATTGGTGGCGACTCCAACAAAAATGCAAACCCTTGTTCTCTTCCTCCCAAGCGCCCCCGTGGGCCCCCCGCTGTCCACATATCCGAAGACACTCTAAGGATGATATTGTTCCCATTCTCTTTGACGGGTAAGGCGGGCCGGTGGTTGAATATTCACCCTCTGGATACATTCACAACATGGGACACTTTAGCCAAGGCGTTCATGGCCAAGTACTATCCGTCATCCAAGACTGCCATGCTTTGAAATGAAATCCCACTTTCCAATAAGAAGATGGGGAATCCTTGGGTGAAGTATGGGATAGATATCAATACCTTATCTCTAGTTGTCCTCACCACGGGATTTCGGAGTGGTATATCACCCAAACTTTCTTCCAAACCTTGTTGTCTAGGACTAAAGAAATGGTGAATGCCTCCGCGGGAGGGGGATTTGACCATTTGGGTGATGAGGAAGGGACGGCACTAATTAAGAAGATGGTAGACTTGGAAGCCAATTATGGATCAAGGGAAAATATGCTTAGGAGAAATGGCAAATACCCTAAGGAGAACTCTTCTAGTTCAAATGCCGAGACAAATGCTAAGCTTGATCATCTTACTAAGCAACTTGAGAAATTGTAAAGGAACCAAGTTCATCAAGCTACCACCTCACATGGCCCACCCATGGAGGAGGTAGTCCAAGTTTTACCTTGTGAGCTATGTGGGGGGAAATGGCCTCACCTTTGACATGTGTGCCAATAACTAGAGTTTGGGGTATGAGGAGAATGTCCAAGATGTTAACGCTTTCCAAACCTATAACAACAACACAAGACCACCACGACCACCATACAACAATCCCGATGTGTATAACCCAAACACCAACTTCTACCATCCGGGGTTGAAAAATCACTCAAACTTTAGCTACAAGAGTACTAATGTTCAAAATCCACAACATCTCCAATCACAAGCACCCAACAACAATGCACCCGGATTTTCTCAACCAAGGGGTGGATACTCAAACCAAAGAAATAATCCCATAAATCAAAACCAATGGCCCAACAACAATCAAAACCAAAACTTTGGAAACCAACCTCAAGGGTACCAAGAGTTTGGAGGCAATCAAAACACCCAAGGGTTCTATCAAGGGAACCAAGTGAATCAAGCTAATCAATGATTTGGGCAAGGGTTTGCTCAAGGGTTCAAGATCAAGGTCAAGGGTCCAACATCAACAACAATGGCCCTAGAGGTAACTTTCAAGGGGGACAACACAACACTCGGAATGACTATGGGTTCCCTTTACCCATAGCCAAGCAACCTTATCAAGAACCCCAAGGCGACCCCTCCCAAAATGAACTTATGAAGTTGGTGAAGAACATGCAAATGCAAAATAGCCAAGACATGGCTAATTTCATAAATGCAAGCCAACAAGAACAAGCAAACCTAAGAGATACTTACCTTAAAGATATGAGGGAAATGAAAGCTTAGCTAACCCTCAAAGGCCGCCCGATGGTTTATTAGCCCAAGTACAAAGTTCCAAGGATGCTTCAAATAGCCATCACGCTCATGCGGTGGTTTTGAGGAGCGGGATAGAGCTTGAGGACCCCTACAAAGATCTTGAGGTAGAAGTGGATGCGGATCCAAAGAGAAAGAGGACAGAAATGGATGGTGGAAGGGAAAGCCCACCCATGACACCGTCGGCTAGAATGAGCAAGGCAAAGAAGGAGAGCTTGTGAAGAGTCTTCAAGTGGGGGAATTCAAGTGGAAAAGGATGTTGATGGATTCGTGGAAGATCTCCCTTATGAGGAAGAAGTTACCGAAGAAGTGCCTTTGCAACCCACCAAAAAGGTAACCAAGAGTGTAAATCCTCCAAAGGTATCTCCTAATTCTCAACTTGTCTCTCATATTCCATATCCCTCAAGAGCCATAAATAGTAGGGAAAACTTCAAGTATGCCAAGGTTTGTGACATGCTTGAGAAACTTGAAGTAACCCTACTCTTTACGGAAGTGATTTTGAACATGCCAACTTACTCTAAATTTTTGAAAGATATCTTGACTAAGAAGAGGGTTTTGGGTGACCAAGAAATTGTGGCAATGGAAGAGGCATGTAGTGCTCATATCCTTAACAAAATGCCCACTAAACTTGGTGACCCGGAAAGCTTTTCAATCCCGTGCGTAGTTGGCAATGTTCCCATTTCAAGAGCTCTTTGTGACCTTGGAGCAAGTGTGAGTGTCCTACCTCTACAAGTTGCAAGAAAAATTGGCATACATAATCTTGCTCCTACTACCATGATCCTCCAATTGGCGGATAGGTCCGTCAAACGCCCTTTAGGGGTGCTTGAGGATGTACCCGTCAAAGTTGGGAAGCTTTTAATCCCCGCCAATTTTGTTGTCCTTGACATCCCGGAGGATAGCCATACCCCCATCATCCTAGGTAGGCCATTTTTGGCTACCGGAGGAGTGCTTATTGATGTGAAGAATGGGGGGCTAATCTTCCGGATTGAAGGCGGCAATGTCGAATTTAACCTCCATCATTTGATGAAAGGACCCAAAGTTGAAAGGTTAAGCACTATTGAAGTGATTGATGAGGTAGTTCATGAGGTGGCCTGGCCCGAGAAGAGGCGGAGATGGAAGAGGTTTTCCAAATATCCTTACATGATAAACCAATGAAAGAGGATCATGATGTGGATGATGAGCTTTTGAAGAAGGTGGAGGGCCTTCTCCCTCCAAAGGTACAACTCAAACCTTTACCTCCCTCACTCAAGTATGCTTTCCTTGGTGAGGGGGAGGCTTACCCCGTGATCATAAATGCTAACCTAAGTGAGTCACAAGAAATGAAACTTTTAAAAATTTTGAGAACTCACAAGAGCTCACTTGGGTAGAGCATTGATGACATCAAAGGACTAAGCCCGAGTTTATGCATGCATAGAATTGTTTTAGAGGAGGGGAGTCAACCAAAGGTTTATGGTCTTAGGAGGATAAACCCTAAAATGGCCGAGGTCGTTAAAAATGAAGTTTTCAAATTACTTGAGGCCGGGATAATCTATCAAATAACGGATAGCAAGTGGGTGAGTCCGGTTCACGTGGTACCCAAGAAGGAAGGGTGACCATGGTTGAGCAAGAAGACGGGACTCACCTACCTACTAGGCCGGTGACGGGATGGCGAATGTGTATCGACTATAGGAAACTTAATGCCGCCACCCTTAAAGACCATTTCCCAATCCCCTTTATAGACCAAATGCTCGAGAGGCTTGCGGGACATGCGTATTATTGCTTTCTCGATGGTTACTCCGGGTTCTTCCAAATTCCCATTCACCCGGAGGACCAAGAAAAAACAACCTTCACATGTCCCATAGGTGTTTATGCATATCGTAGAATGCCATTCGGGCTTTGCAATGCACCCGACACTTTCCAAAGGTGTATGATGGCAATCTTTTCGGACTTTCTCGAGAAAAGCATGGAAGTCTTCATGGACAACTTTAGTGTCTATGGAGACTCCTTTGATCATGGTCTAGTCAACTTGACAAATGTGTTGAAGAGAGTGAAGCGCACAACCTTGTCCTAAATTGGGAAAAATGCCATTTTATGGTAGAGGAGGGAGTTGTACTCGGTCACGTTATCTCTAGAAGGGGTATTAAAGTCGATGGTGCTAAATAGAAAACATGTCACCTCCTTCCAATGTGAAGGGAGTGAGGAGTTTCCTAGACCACGCCGGATTCTATAGGCGTTTCATTAAGGACTTTTCAAAACTAGCAAAGCCATTGACTTCATTACTTCTCAAAGATGTCTGTTTTGTATTTGATGAATCTTGTCTTGAGGCTTTCCATAGGTTGAAAGAAGCATTGTTCATGGCTCCAATAATTCAGGCCCCAGATTGGAGCCTTCCTTTCGAGATCATGTGCGACGCGTCGGACTTCGCGGTGGGTGCGGTCCTAGGGCAAGTGGTTGACAAGAGACATCACGTCATTTATTACACAAGCAAGACCCTTGACCAAACGCAATGTAACTATTCAACGACCGAAAAGGAGATGTTGGCAATCGTGATTCGTGCATGCTATTGAAAAGTTCCGGCAATACTTGGTTGGGTCCAAAGTGGTGGTGTATACCGATCACACTGCTTTGAGACAATTGATGGTGAAAAAAGATGCAAAACCGAGACTCTTAAGGTGGATCCTATTACTTCAAGAATTCGATTTGGAGATCAAGAACAAGGCCGGGTCGGAAAATGTTGTTGCCGACCACCTATCAAGATTGACCATTGAAGACCATGGAATTCAAGACAATAGTGCACCGATTAATGAATGGCTATAGGAAGATAGCTTAATGGAAGTTAGCACCAAGAGTCCTTGGTTTGCGGATCTTGCAAATTACCTTGTGAATGGTTTCATACCGGATGAGATGGAACCGAGAGAAAGAAGGAAGTTGAGGCATGATGCCAAACGATATTTTTGGAATAAACCTCACTTGTTTCTCAAGTGTGGCGATGGAATGTTCCGGAGATGTGTTTCTAGAGAGGAGGGCTTGGAGATTGTTGACCGAGTTCACAATTCCGCTTATAGGGGACATTTGGCCACCTCAAGAACCATTGCCAAGATCCTCCAAGGTGCCCTCTATGTTTAAGGACATCCACTACTTGGTGAAATCGTGTGATGCATGCCAAAGGGTTGGGAATATTGGAAAGAGGAATGAGATTTCCCTCACAAACATATTGGAGATTGAGCTCTTTGATTGTTGGGGCATAGAATTTACGGGACCATTTCCCAACTCTTGTGGAAATGAATACATATTGGTGGCGGTGGACTACGTGTCCAAATGGATTGAAGCGGTAGCCTCTCCTACCAATGATAGTAAGGTTGTCATGAAACTTTTCAAAGGAACAATTTTTCCAAGGTTCGGGACCCCGAGAGTGTTTATAAGTGATGGTGGATCACACTTCCGCAAGAGCACCTTCAAAGCATTACTAGAGTCACATGGAGTGCGGCATAAAACCGCACTTGCCTATCACCCTCAAACTAGTGGGCAAGTGGAGGTTTCTAACCGCCAAATCAAAGCTATCTTGGAGAAGGTGACTAGCAAGAGCCGGAATGATTGGTCCCAAAAGCTCCCGGACATGTTATGGGCATTGAGAACGGCATACAAGACACCTCTTGGTACCACGCCCTACAAGCTTGTGTATGGCAAGGCATGTCATTTGCCCGTTGAGCTAGAATACAAGGCTTGGTGGGCCCTCAAAGAGATGAATTTTAACTTTGATGCCGCCGGAGAAGTGCGATTTCTCCAAATGAATGAGCTTGAGGAATTGAGGTTAGAGGCTTATGAGAGCTCCAAAATTTACAAAGACCAAACCAAGAAATGACATGATGCCAAGATCATGAAGAAAGATGTAAGTGTAGGAGACCTTGTTCTCCTTTTCAATTCCAAAGTAAAGGTGTTCCCGGGCAAGCTTAGATCGAGGTGGTCGGGACCTTTAAAGGTTATGAACATATTCCCTTACGGTGCCTTTGAGCTTTTGAGTGAGGAAGGTGGGACCTTCGGAGTCAATGGGCAACGAGTTAAGCGTTACTATGAAGGAGATGACAAGGGTCCGGTTGAAGTGATCTACCTCGGGGAACCCCTTCTCGAGGAGGAGTCAAGTTGAAATTTTTGAACAATGATTTGGTTTGGTGGAGTTCCACAAGAACCACCATTTTTATATAGCATGCATTTAGTTAGAAAGTGAGAAGTTTCGGGATTATCATTCTTGGTATAATTTGGGTTACATAGCGGGACCCTTCACTTTACCCAATTCCTGACATGAGGCGTCAGTTTGAAAGTGTAAAACTCAAAAAAAAAGGGTGAGTGAAGGAGTTGGGATTTAATTTTCTAAAGAAAGGAATAAAAACAAGCTGAAATTAAAGAAAGTGACCCTGTGCCGGTGGATCGGCGGCCAGTGCCCTCCACCGGCACCGAGTGAAATTATTTTTGACGAAAAATTAAAGGTGCAAAGTCTACAGAGGTCCTCTGCCGGTAGGCCGGCAGCCGGCTCACCGGCAGAGAGACCCAACTGTTGAAGAAAATGAAGGATAAGGCAAGGAGGAGTGTCCTCTGCCGGCAGGCCGACAGCCGGCCCACCGACAGGGGAACCCATCACTTAGGAAAGGAAGGTGAAAAAAGGAGGAGAGGAAGTCCTTGCCGGCAGCCGGCTCACCGGCAGGGGATTACACTGAGTTAAAAAACGAGAAAAAAGAAGGATGAAGGGAACCCTGTGCCGGTGGACCGGCGGCCGGTGCCCTCCACCGGCACCGAGTTCAAATTTTTTTGGTGACAATTAAATTTTTTGAGGAATCAAGCCTGTGCTCTCTGCCGGCAGACCGGCTGACGGTTCGCTCACCGGCAGAGACACACACTTACAGCACAAAACTAACCCGTGAAACCCCTTTCTTCCTTCATTCTTTCTCAATTATTTTTCCCTCTTATCTCATCCTTTCTCCTCTTCTACTCCACCAAATCACCATAAAACTCCATCAAATCAACACCAACCTCCACTAAACCTCTATCCATCATCAACCCTTCACTCCTCCTTCACCTTTTTACCTTCAATCAACCAAAAGGATGGATAGCAAGAGGACTAGGGCAGATTTGGCATTGGCTCAACAAAGGCTAGTTGAGGCGGCGGCTTCCGACACCAACCCGGATCCCGACTTTCCAGATGTGGTGTTTGCTACTCAAGCACAGAAAGGTAAATTATCTTACTTAAGAATCGCCCCTTACTCCGACTAGGTTCATTTGTCGCCCCGCAATGTGAAATTTGGGATTGGATGCGGAAACCTTTGAATTGTTTAAGGGTGTTGGGATGAAAGGGATGTATGACTTGCAAGAGAAAACCTGTCCCCGGCTCACTTGGGAGTTTCTTAGTAGTTTCCGCCTTGACATGCACTGGCAAACACAAATGGTTGTCCAAATCCATTTCCGTCTCATGAACCGAGAACATACCATGTCCCTTGCTAGACTTTGTAGAATTTTCGGTTTAACAAATCCCCCAACCCACAAGGCGCCCGCGAATATGCACTTTTCTAGGGTTTGGAAGGCCATCTCGGGGTTACATGATCAAAATGGAGTGAAACGACCGGCAATTGCTTGCCATAATGCCCTTATGAGAATATGGCACCGATTCATGGGGTTTACGGTTTTTGCAACCGATGAACCGTGGGTGTTCCGTGTCATTGAGCTAGAAATTTTGGGCTCTTACTTGCTCACGACCCCAACCCCTTACGAAATAAATGTGGGTCATCATTTGGCCCTTCACTTGAGCAAATTAGCAAAATCTCCAGGGCAAAGAGTTCTCCTTCATGTGGGTGGCCTCATCACCAGAGTTGCCAAGTGTCTAGACAACCTGGTTGATTTGTCCACCTTGCGTTGGATTCGTGGAGAAACTTATATCACGAAGGATTGGTTAACAAAGAAACTTGAGTGGATAAAAACCAATCCTTTCGACGGGATTGACTATTGGCAAGTTCAAAAGAAAAATTCGGTCCCGATTCCCAATGCATCCAAATTTAAATAAAACTCGGTGAAGAATCATATCTCCTTGAAGTTGAGGTGAAAGCCGATGAATCCCAACCTCCCCCGGTTCAACCAATTGTCTACGGGAGAGACAACCGAGCGGAGACCCCACCTAGTCTCCATTACTCCATGCCCAACTCATCCTTCCAACCACCACCCTTCCAATCTCAACCATGTGGTGGCACTTTTGGCGCAAGCTCCTCTAGCCAACACCGGATAGACCGAATTTACTATGACCAATTCGTGAGTCAATTTTTGGTCTATGAAGACTTCCGGAGGATAAGCATTTGCTTTAGTTTATTGATAAATATTTTGAAAGCAGTATTGTGATATAACTCGGGCTCATGTATGAAACCTAATTTAGTACGGACTACAGAGTATGTAGTATAAAAAAAAAACATAGTCAACCCAGATGCCCTTCACCTTTATAGTGAGAACAGACCATGATCTCAGTATCCTGCTCAAGCTTTGGTTTCTTCCATTGAGAATGCCTTCCATCTTATCTAGATGTAGCACAAGCGTTTGCTTCCGTTAATGTGTCAAGAGTGTAATAGCACAGGTTTCGATATAGGGGTTACTCGACCGAGTGGGCCTTACTCGGTCGAGTAAGGTGTTGGGTGTTATGAGTTTGGGTTCTGGTGAGTCAGTACTCGATCGAGTACGAAGATACTCGATCGAGTTGGGCGTACTCGATCGAGTACTCCCTGTACTCGACCGAGTACCCGGTCAGTTACGGGTAATTTCCGGAGATTCGATTAAAAGATTTGAGGGGTATTTATTATATTTCGTCAATTTCTAAATCATTTTACAATCCCTAAAAGTTTACTACGACTCTCTCTCAATTCTCTTAACCATTTTCCAAGCAAGGATCAAGCCTTTGTGATTCCGGATTTATCTAGCGTTGCATCTATCGTTGTTGTAAGTCTCTAGTTCTTCTAGTTTGGATTAGATTAAGTTATGGTAAACCCTTGGTTGGGTTAATTTTGGGGTTTAGGGTTTGGTCATCATATATGTGTTGATTGTTGATTATCATTGTTTTAGTTGACGATGCGGTATTCGTTATGCATTTGTATGATTGATTGCAGTGTGGCGGATTGCGAAAAGGTAAGGTTTCCCTACTCGGTTACTATTTAATTGTTATAAGACTATATGGTAATTGTTGTACGATTTGATATTGTGACTATCTGTTGATCGTTATTTGGAGTTGGTGTTGGTGTTGTAATGGTTGATGATGATGTTCGCGAGGTGCGTCCTCGGCTGAGTGGAGTCACTTGCGGGAGTGGCTTCACGCCCTAGATTTGCCCTCTGTGGAACCCGCCACAGAAGGGGATGTGCACATTAATGAACAGGGTTATCGCTCGTTGATGAGTGGGGCTTGGGCAGGGATTGGCTGCGGTCCCCCACTGGCGGTGAGGATTATCCGTTGCGATGGGTAATCTGGCAGGGCTACACACTTTAGTGTGTAGTCAGTTACTATGTGAGATCGGGAGTTGGAGGTGGATGATGATCAGCAGTTTGTCGTTTGTACTTGTCTTATTTTGATTATACAGTAATTGACCCCGTTGTTGTTTTATAAAAACTGGTGATCCATTAGGGGATGGTGAGCAGGTATGGGATGGATTGCGCGAGGGATAGTTGGGATGGAGTCATCACGTGTCACTAGAGTCTTCCGCTGTGTCTTGAACTTAGATTTCTTTCAGTTGGTTTGATATTTCGGAACAGATGTATTTCACTTTACAGTTTTGGGTTTTGGTGATGTAATCACTTAAACTTATTTCCTTAAAGTATGTTTCTTTATGGTCGATTTGATATACATTGCCTCGGGTAACCGAGATGGTGATGGTCTCTCATGCTAGGGTGGTCCTGGTAAGGCACTATGGTATGTGGGGGTGTCACAAAGTGGTATCAGAGCGACGATTTTGGAACCTGTAACTAATGAGCCCAATGAATATAGAGAGTCAAATTAAAATGAACCCGGGTAGAAGTTGTTAGGAGCTAATGCAAAGACTTGGGAGACGTCCTAAAGTCGCGAACTCGCCCTACAACTTTATACCTGTCACTATGGGGTGTCATGGGATCGCTATGTGTTTACTTATGTTTATTTGAATATGTTGGATGAGTGTTATGTGGTTGGATGGAGGTGTGGTGGAAAAGATGAGGGTAATTGTTTATGGTAACATGAATAGTGGTTGTGATCGCTACTAGTTTAATATTGTTTATATGCATATGATTGGATGAATATGGTGGACGAATATGTTGGATGAATAAATTGTATGAATGCGTTATATGAATATGATCGATGAATTGGTTTGAAAAGATGAAGTAAGTAATTACATGAGATATGAAATTCATGTGGAAAACATGTTTATGTGATGGAAGCGAATTTTCTATTGTTGCTATGTTAGTAATATGTGAATAGGGGATTTATGTCGTATATTATGTTATTGTTTTTACGTAAAGTTATAGAATAAAAGCTTGTGGATAGTACATGATTGATAAGTTGAATGTTGTATAAGCATGATGAGTGCTATTGTTTGGCTTTTGTAGATAGTAACATGTGGATTGGGATACTGGTTTTATGAGTATTAAGTTGGTTTTGTTTACCTTGTTGTTGTTGTTTAAGTTGTTTGGAAGTAAAAATCTAGTAGTTATATTGTCCGATTATAGAGAGATTATCTTTGAACTGATATAACTTGAGATGTATATATGATTTTTCTGTGATTCCAATTGGAGGTGATAGCTTGTCCTCTTACGATTCCAACGATAGGTCACACTTCCAAAATGACCAAGTAACGAGTGAGATATGACTGTTTTACGAAAACTGGACGTTGCTGAGAACTGTGTCGGTACTCGGGCGAGTAAGGTAATACTCGACCAAGTAAGGGCTACTCGGCCGAGTATTCCCAATACTCGACCGAGTATTCCCAATACTCGACCGAGTAATCCTTCTGTGACAATTGGGTCAGCTTCTGGAGTCGAAAACTCGGCCGAGTAATATAGTTACTCGATCGAGTATCCTGAACTCGACCGAGTACGCTATGTACTCGACCGAGTACCTCTTTGGGCGGTCGATTTGAATCGGTGGCTATGTTCTTACATTTGTTTTGAGTCGTAGGGTATGTGCACACGTATGTTTCGGGTCATAAAGCATTCTTTATGTATGTGATGGTCTTGATACGTAAGTTACCAGATACTATGATGTGGAGAATGCCGGCTTATAAAGGATATGTGTTGGGTAGAGAAGATATGAGTATATGGGATTGTGATGGATAGTGGAAAGAATAAGTGAAGTTGATGAGTTGTTGAGATAAGGAGCACATTCTGTGAGCTATGGTGAGTGAATTAGTCGTTGACTTATGTGGTGTAGTGATGATCGTATATGGTCAAGTGAAGATAGAGCAATAATGTAAATTCAAGGAATGTTAGAAACAAAAGTTGAAATGAGGGATGTGAAAATTATGGTAATTTGGGATATATAGTGATTTCTGAAGAGAGACGATTATGACGATGTTGGGTAAGGAGATGAAAATGGTGTCTAGAAAGCTTAGATCGAGGGATGCCGCAATAAGGATATATAGGTCGTAGCTGTTATGGAGATTTATATTACTAGTAGGTGAGCCTAGTGTATAATCATTTGGGAGGTCACGGGATGAAGTGAAGCTTGGTTCTCTAGGATTATTAGAAGAAGATGTAATGAATTAAGGAGAAATCATTGAGTAGGTGGATCTATCGGTGGAGAGTATGGGTGAAAAGTGTGATGAGAAAGATTGTTGATAAGAAATGAATGAGAAATAATGACATAAGCTAATAGAATTTGATTTTTGGAAGTGATGGAAAGAGAAGGATGATGGTAAGTTGATTGAACGTTAACAAGAATTAGGGGACATGAAAGTCAGGCATCATGGAATTGTGTGATGCTACCATGGGGGCGTGAGTTGGAGAAGTATATATATAAATTGCAGGACGACTTGTCAGACCTGAGTTTGAGGGTTTAAAGGAGTAGGAAGTTGGTAGGGTGTTTGTACGGTAGGAGACTATGGTGGTGAGGTAGGTGATTATATAATCAAGGATAAAGGTTGAATAGTTGTTGAGGTTTAATAGTTGTTGAGGTTAATTTTGTTGATGGATTTAATGTCGTTATTTAGGGTGATAACCAGGAGAGGAAATGAATTGTTATATTTAGAGGTGATGGTAAGAGAATAGTTACATGAAAGATGGTGGCGTCATAGTGTTGTCACTAGTGGTTAAGAATGATGTTAAATAGGGAAGTTAGTTGTTATAAAGAGATTGATTTTGTGGAGGCCTGATTGGTATGTATGGATGTGAGGGAGTATAAGATGTGGATAGGAGGTGTTCGCTGGTAGTTGGGTACTGATGATATGGTTATGTTCGCCGAGTGGTGATAATTGTGTGTATGGGAGGATATATTATGAAGGACATCTAAGTTAAGTTTGGATGAGAGATATTCACTATCAAATGGTAACTTACGTAATCAGGATTGACTAATTAGATTTTTTTATGGGTCCATGATATGTGTAAATGTTTGTGTGAGGTTCTGACCTCACGAGTAATGGTATGGCGTGATAGTTATAAGTCGTTATATGTTATTCCGTGTAAGATGTTGCGTTGTGATCTAGTAAAGCGGTTTTAAGAAAGTCTTCTGGTCAACGAAGTGGTACTGAGTCAGTGTTATGGGATTGTAAAAGTTGCGATGTCTATCGATATTGTTGTTGTGCCTCGAGTGGCGATCCGGGCACGGTTTTATAGATTGTTGTTTATTTACTGATGAGACGAACTTTCGAAAGTATATATCAGTTATATAGATTGTTGTTTGTTTACTGCTGTTTGCTGTCAGTGTCGGTCTGGGCATATAGAGTGTTGTTTTGTTTATTAATGTCTCTTACCAGTTTCGGCTTGGGAGTGAGGGTAGAGTAGGATATGAAAGAAAGTTACGTATGTTTCCGTTGTTGTCATGGTATAGTGATATTCTGTTAATGGGACACAGTTGTGAGAGGTTGTTAGAATACTTTCGATATGAAGCATGGTTGACATAGTTGTGGTAAGAGTTTTGTGAAATGTGTGTGTGCTGAGCTGGAAGCGGCCAGTGGTTCATGATCTTTATTGGGACTGTGAGTATAGAGTGTTGGGAATTAGTTTTACGTTAAGTTATGGATGAGTTTTACGGCAATAAACAGGAAACATTCGAGGATCTAGTGTGAGTGTGTGTAACAATTGTGGATCGTGAGTTATGATTTTGGAGATAAGGGCATGTATAAAGAAGTATGTCATTTTGGCGGTAATGTTGAAGAGATGGAGTAGTGGTTATACTGAGGATTTCATGATATAGGTTAGATGGAGTGCAGAATAATTGGAGACACAAGAACTGTTAGAGAAAGAGAGCCCTGGATATAGGAATGGTTGTAGGTGTTGAGGTTATAGTGGGTTATCGTCGACATGCGGTGGTAATGAGGATTATGGGAGGTATAGCAAAGGACCTAGTATTAGTGACTTACGAAGACGTAACATTTATCTTAAGAGGAGTAGGATGCGACAAGAGAGTCTGATGGTCATACAAGTTGTAATTGGAAGTTTGAGTGTTGGTGAAGAATAAGGATGGATTTGTGTGATGGTCGATTTTATTACAGGAATGGCAGTGCTTGTAGTAGTATGATGTTTATGTATGTGAGTAAACTTCAAGGACGAAGTTCGTTTTAAGGGTGGTAGAATGTAACATTCCATTTTGGTTCGTTGGTGGTTGTTGTGTTGTTGGCATTCGATGGTATTATGAAGTTAGAGAGGCTATTCTACGGTTGATGCTAGGTTGAGTAGCGTCGTTGAGGTAGGCATTGTTAGGTGAGTTAGTGTCAAGGTTGGAGGATGAGTGCTGAGTGGTGTTGGTTGGTAAAGTGGTATGTGTGCATGCTATGTAGGTATGAGTGTGAACTTCGGGGACAAAGTTCGTTTTTAAGGAGGGAAGACTGTAATACCACAGGTTTCGGTATAGGGGTTACTCGACCGAGTGGGCCTTACTCGGTCGAGTAAGGTGTTGGGTGTTATGAGTTTGGGTTCTGGTGAGTCAGTTTTCGATCGAGTATGAAGATACTCGATCGAGTTGGGGCGTACTCGATCGAGTACTCTCTGTACTCGACCGAGTACCCGGTCAGTTACGGGTAATTTCCGGAGATTCGATTAAAAGAGTTGAGGGGTATTTATTATATTTCGTCAGTTTCTAAATCATTTTACAATCCCTAATAGTTTACTACGACTCTCTCTCAACTCTCTTAATCATTTTCCAAGCAAGGATCAAGCCTTTGTGATTCCGGATTTATCTAGCATTGCATCTATCGTTGTTGTAAGTCTCTAGTTCTTCTAGTTTGGATTAGATTGAGTTATGGTAAACCCTTGGTTGGGTTAATTTTGGGGTTTAGGGTTTGGTCATCATATATGTTTTGATTATTGATTATCATTGTTGTAGGTGACGATGTGGTATTCGTTATGCATTTGTATGATTGATTGCAGCGTGACGGATTGCGAAAAGGTAGGGTTTCCCTACTCGGTCACTATTTAATTGTTATAAGACTATATGGTAATTGTTGTACGATTTGATATTGTGACTATCTGCTGATCGTTGTTTGGAGTTGGTGTTGGTGTTGTAATGGTTGATGATGATGTTCGCGAGGTGCGTCCTCGGCTAAGTGGAGTCACTTGCGGGAGTTGCTTCACGCCCTAGTTTTGCCCTCTGTGGAACCCGCCACAGAAGGGGATGTGCACATTAATGAACAGGGTTATCGCTCGTTGATGAGCGGGGCTTAGATGGGAATTGGCTGCGGTCCCCCACTGGCGGTGAGGATTATCCGTTGCGATGGATAATCTAGCAGGGCTACACACTTTAGTGTGTAGTCAGTTACTATGTGAGATCAGGAGTTGGAGGTGGATGATGATCAGCAGTTTGTCGTTTGTACTTATCTTATTTTGATTATACATTAACTGACACTGTTGTTGTTTTACAAAAACTGTGGTGATCCATTCGGGGATGGTGAGCAGTTATTGAGCAGGTATGGGATGGATTGCGCGAGGGATAGCTGGGATGGAGTCATCACGTGTCACTAGAGTCTTCCGCTGTGTCTTGAACTTAGATTTCTTTCAGTTGGTTTGATATTTTGGAACAGATGTATTTCACTTTACAGTTTTGGGTTTTGGTGATGTAATCACTTAAACTTATTTACTTAAAGTATGTTTCTTTATGGTCGATTTGATATACATTGCCTCGGGTAATTGAGATGGTGACGGTCTCTCATGCTAGGGTGGTCATGGTAAGGCACCATGGTATGTGGGGGTGTCACAAAGAGTGTCAGAAAACTATCTTTGTTTCCCAATTCTTTGCAGCAAAGAAAAAACCATGTTGAGAGGAGGATAGGTTCCATAGACAACACATTGGTCCTAACTTTATCAAAACCTTTATTTAAGCCCGTCAAAAATTGAATGAGCTTGGTATGTGTCTCTCTATCAAGCATTCTTTTCAACAATGAACAAGAACATTGATCCAATGCACTACAAGTACAGATAGGGATTTGATCCAGGTTATCAAGATTCTCCCAAAACCTCTTAAGTTTGCTATAATTTTCTATCAAAGGAGGATTACCATGAGTTATGCTAACCAATTCCTTACGAATTTGGTAAATCTAAATGCTATTGGTTTGACCATTTCAATGAGTTCAGACTAAAGTTCTTGAGCACTCTTAGCAATTCACCCATATCTCTAATTTTTTGAATTAATGATTTAGAAATCCATCTCTTAACAAGAATATCATATCTTATTCATTGACCACGCTTAGAATCAGTAGATGAAGGAATTTTACAAGTTCCATCTACAAAACCTTCTTTATTCTTAGAGATCAAAGCAAGATATGCCTTACGTTTCCAAGACACAAAAGTAACACTAGCAAATTCTTTCTCGGTCAACCGTTAAGTAAGTTGATATGTACGAACAAGATACAAAGGATAATCATACAATGCGAAAGAATTCGAGTTTACGACAGATCCACTAGGCATGTTTGTTGTTATGAATGAAAAAATTCAAGGTAATTTGAAGAAATTGTAGAGAATTAAGTAAGAATTTCACTAATTAAGAAGAATCAGAGACGAATAGCAGAAAATACAACGAACAAATGATGCAGAAGCGAAAATAAGATCTAGTTTAAATTGTTGAAAAAGAAAAATGGAAGATAATACCAGAACAAAGAGAAGAAATAACTCCAAAATGCGAACAAAGAACAAAGGATATATAGGCCAGGATCAGATGAGAAGAACAAATTTCCTCGCGACTGATACCATGTGAGCTTGACCTAATCCGTCATTAATGGAGGAATCTTGAGCTTTAGGAGGAACAAAGGAAGAAACAGAGAAGAATCTAGAACAAAGGCAAATAAAATGTGTGATTTGATTAACTTAGAAAGTTAGTTACAAGAAGATGCTTATGTACAAAGCTGACTAAGGGAGAGGTTAGTAACTTACCAGAGTTAGTATTACACTTGTCATTAGTAACTAACTAACTAGAGTTAGTTGACTAGCTATACTATTTCCAAGTTGATGACTTAATGTATGCTTAGAGTGTGATGTGTTAGTTTAATATTGCTCGAGTGCTTATAGTAAACAATTAAGTTGTTAAAGTAAAAAGGATTGTGGAGTTTTAAGCAAGGTTTTAAGTATATAACATTTGAACTACTCATTCGTGACAAAATTAAAGCGGGTTTTGGGTCGAATTTGAGCAAGTCAGGACAGAAAGGGAAGTGAGGGTGTGACATGAATGTTAGTGATTTGGTTTTGTGAAATTAAAAGTTGATTAAGGAGGAAGAAGAATGGAGAAAGAAAAAAAATGCAAAAATTTGATGGGGAAGAAGAAGGAATAAAGAAGGATAATAATGGAAGTTGTAGGCTTAATTAATGGGCCTCATGATATTATTTAACCGAAATCAAAGGTTAAAAAAAACGGTGAATTTGTTATGCGAAGAATGGTGGACATGATAGATTTAATTGGAATTACTGATAAGATAAAGTGTTATTTGCAAGACATCCATATGATAGATTATTTCCATAAAATTATAAAATAATGCATTTTTTTTATTGTGTACAGAAGTTGATATAAAACCATACTATCCTATTCAACGAAATAACAAGATATCACGAAATATTATCAAGTCTCAATATCACAAATATTACTATACAACCAGGTCACATTATATAAAGTTTTCACATTTCACAAATTCTTACCTAATGTATGTCATTTG
Organism: Silene latifolia; assembly: GCF_048544455.1. NCBI lineage: Eukaryota > Viridiplantae > Streptophyta > Magnoliopsida > Caryophyllales > Caryophyllaceae > Silene > Silene latifolia. The sequence continues at coordinate 324,978,015 of NC_133537.1, forward strand.
GTTTTCCAATACTCGATATTAACCGATAACACCATCTTATTTTTCAATTTGGTATTCGGTAGTCGCTACTCGGTCATTCTCATTCTATCGTGCCGCTAATATTATCCCCAAATTGAACACGAAACCATCGTTTAACTTTCCCACCTTCATCGCAAATAGCAAGAACTCAACAACTCAGCAATGGCGTCCAACACACTCTCACTATTTACTCCGCCATCCACAATCTCACCTTACAAATCCAACATCTCTCGTTTCTTTCCTTCTTCTGGTCAATCAAACGGTCTGCTTAGCTCCTTATTCGGAAATCAGCTCTCAATTCGATTACCAAACCCTAATTTCGTCGCATTGAAGCGTCAACATACAACTATGACCGTCTCCTTCAGCTTACCTACTAGGTAATCTTTCAATTTTGTGAAATTTGCAATTTTTGTGAATTTGATAAAAGGTTTGATTTTGGTTAGTGTTGATTAATTGATTGTTTTAATTTGTGTGTGTGAAGTAAGCGGGAGGATGTATCGTCGGAGAAATTGCCTAAGTAAGGTTCTCTATAATTTGTTAATTGGGTTTGAATTTGTTGATTTGGTTTAGTGTTAATTTATCCGCTTGCTGTTAATTGAATTTGGAGATTCAAATTGAATGTGCTTTTTATCATGAAATAGTAGATGCAGTGGCGGAACTAGGGGAGTAGCATGGAATTTGTAGTTAAAATCGATTCTTTTTCTAATTTACTTTATTACATTACTAGTTCGCCCTTAAATATCTTCCCCCTAACTAAAAACAGTAAGTATTGCTTGAGACCGTAGGCTTCTCACAATCTCTCTTTCATTTTAACATTGTTCCAAACGGCTGTGAATGCCTTCTTAACTTAAGATGGTCTTAAGCAAGAGTTTGTGAACTAAAAATCTTGGTTTTGCCACTGAGTATGGTTGTCCTGCTCTCGATTAAGGTAAATGGGAAACAACCTGCTTTACCTGATTGTAGGAAATGGTGTGTACTGATGCAGATGATATCAAATTGGGTTTGAAACGGAATAGCCTTTGTTTACCTTACGTATTTGCGTTGGTCTTCAGGGTGGTAGTAACTATTACTTCGTAAGTGTTAATGTAGTTGCTAAGGTACTTTGTGTATGTGTGAGATTAGTGAGAGAGATTCTTTGCTGACACCTGGAGTAGGTAGTCTGAAGGTAGACCGTAGACCGTAGACCTAGTGTGAGTAAACAAAGATACTACTATGTTTAGGTAGAGGTGGTCATCTCGTGCTTCTTCTCATTTGTTTTCACTCACATTCTTCTGCTAACATGCTTAATCAAATATCTTCAGCTTTACATGAAACCTTAAAATTGAGCCAAAAATTAGATCGGGCATGTTTGTCTTTGGTTGAAGAACTTGAAGTTGCGAACTTGTTCTTATGGCCTGTGGTGGCTCATAATTGCAATTTGCATGTGGATAATGGTTTCTTTTGTTTCCAAGCTTGTAACAGATGGTCTGCCAGGGGAATAAAGTCTTTTGCTATGGCTGAACTGGAGGCTAGGAAGCTTAAATATCCAAACACCGGGACTGAGGCTCTTCTGATGGGAATTCTTGTGGAAGGTTTGTTCCTCAGCTATGTTTGAGAATTTGGATTTTCCTTCTAATTGCATGTTCTATTGATTTTATACTCGTGGGCCAACGTAGTTTTTTTTTTCTATGTTTAGCAAAAAAAAATTAGTTAGCTTTTGCTTGGCATAGTGTTCATCTTCAGCGAATCCGACACCTTCTAGTGCGGGTAAGTGTGCGCACAAGTATTGACTCTCTTGTTACCATCTCAGTAAACAAGCCGTGTAAGAGTGTATGCATGCTGACTGTAAAATAAAAGACAAGGTAACTAGATTCCTCGTCACTTGTAGGCGTTGTAGCTTAAAATCTAATAATTGGAAAATGGTTCGACCCATTTTTAAGCAGGCCACCGGGTAGACCTTTGCAGATACATACCATAACGAGATTCTTATGTTTCATTCCTCCACCCACGTAGGAGCTAGTATGAGAAGGATTGACTTATATTCAATGAGGCGTTCTTCAAAGTGTTGGCCACTGCCACTTGCTTTTAGTATTCGGACAGACTGACCAAAGGTTGATTTACATTAACAATGAAATGGGTACATCGTAGTCATATTTGCAATTTACTTCAGTGATTAAGAAATTTATTATTTACTGTAGTTGGGGTTTCAGCAGTAAGCCAGAAAACTTTTTATTTTTTATTTTTTTTACGCTAAAATAAAAAATGCCAAGCAAATGCTAACTTTTTATTTTTTATTTGCAATGGGAATTCTTGTGGAAGGTTTGTTCCTCAGCTATGTTTGAAAAATTGGATTTTCCTTCTAATTGCATGTTCTATTGATTTTATACTCGTGGGCCGACGTATTTTTTTTTTTTTTCATGTTTAGCCAAAAAAAAATAGTTAGCATTTGCTTGGCATAATGTTGATCTTCAGCGAATCCGACATCTTCTAGTGCGGGTAAGTGTGCGCACAAGTATTGACCCTCTTGTTACCATCTCAGTAAACAAGCCGTGTAAGAGTGTATGCATGCTGACTGTAAAATAAAAGACAAGGTAACTAGATTTCTCGTCACTTGTAGCTTAAAATCTAATAATTGGAAAATGGTTTGACCCATTTTTAAGCAGGCCACCGGGTAGACCTTTGCAGATACATACCATAACTAGATTCTTATGTTTCATTCCTCCATCCACTTAGGAGCTAGTATGAGAAGGATTAACTTATAGTCAATGAGGCGTCCTTCGAAATTTTGGCCACCGCCACTTGCTTTTAGTATTCGGACAGACTGACCAAAGGTTGATGTACATTAACAACTAAATGGGTACATCGTAGTCATATTTGCAATTTACTTCAGTTATTAAGAAATTTTTTATTTAGTGTAATTGTTGGGGTTTCAGCAGTAAGCCAGTTTTTTTTTTTTAATTTTTTTTTTTACGCTAAATAACTAGGCTCTAATTTGTCATACTTACTAATATCACTGTATCTAGCTGCTGACATTTTTCATATAAGCATGATGTTTTGTGACACACTGGCAGTGTATGAAGGGATCTATAAATCTGTAAATTGGTAATGTATGAAATATGAACAAGGGAAGTGGTGGCAGTTTGGCTGGAAGTGTGCACAGTTGTTGCTTCTTGTAGTAATCATAGGATACGCATGAGAAATAGAATGCCTTCACCCTTCACCGTTCATTAATCCTCGCAAATATTATTTACATCAGTTCATTAATCCTCGCAAATATTATTTACATAGATAGCCTTTAGCTTTCTGTGATTTGGATTTTGTATGTCAATGTGCCTATTCCCGATCTCATTATTTTTCTCAGATTGATGTGTGTATATATATATATATATATATATATATATCAAGAAACCGCTGAATATTTTGATATGCGATGTATGCTCTATGTTACCTATCTGCTACATGTCCATTGCTATCCAGGAACAAGCCATGCTTCGAAGTTTTTGAGGGCAAATGGCATCACCCTTTTCAAGGTGCGAGAGGAGACAGTTAACCTGCTTGGCAGATCAGATATGTACTTCTCCAGTCCCGAGCATCCTCCTTTGACTGAGGCAGCCCAGAAGGCTCTTGACTGGGCCATTGATCAGAAACTGAAGTCAGGTGATTGTTAGCTTGTTTTTACATCTGTGCAGATTGGTTTACTTTGTTATGGACTGAATTTCTCAACAAGAGCTTTGATGCCATATTGGGAGATTGTGCCAACTTTCAATATTGATAGATAGAAAAAGTTGCACTAACAAATTATTAACAATTCCTGCGTACTTGCATTGCAGGTGAAAGTGGGGAAATAACCGTGACTCATTTACTTCTCGGGATATGGGCACAGAAAGAGTTTGCTGCTTATCAAATAATGGCATCACTTGGTTTTAGTGATGAAAAAGCAAAAGAGCTTTCAAAATATGTAAGTCTCTGGTGCATCTGACTCGAGCTTTGATTTTTTTTTTCTCCTGTATCTCTAACCTGAAATTCGTACTGGGTTTTGTTGTTTGGTCTGCACAGATGGATAAAGACATTGTCTTGTCCCATAAGTAGAGTATCTCGGATACCCACGGCACTTGCTTTTGCAGCTTGCCAAACTGTTTTCAAAGGTTTCCGACTACACCTGCCTCTGTTGTATTCATTCAGCTTCTAAAAGCATCTAACAAGCTCCTCGAATCGTCTCCAGTAGGCCTGAATTTACAAGGCTTTTAGATGATGACTCCTGGATGCCTCACAAAGGAAAATGATTTTGTTACAGTCCCAATGTAATCCGATTTTTCATTGCTTATATTCCCATTTTGATAGGCATAGCTTGCACCGAACGTTGTATTTGTATTCAACTTGTCACATGTGTTATATGTTCAGGTAAATGATTTTGCCTCAAATTACTGCCTCAATATTCAATAACTATCTGAACCAGAGCCAATTTTTCTTACTGTTACGTTTGTAGAAGGCTTGAACCTGAAATAATTTGACTCAAAGCGCATAAAATACTTGAAATGACCTGACCCAAAGACGTGTTTGGTTGGCCTCAATAACTATCTGAACCAGAGCCACTTTTTTTTTTTTTTTTTTTTTTTTTTTTTTTTTTTTTTGGACAATCGGCACTTTAATGTTTAAACAGCTAAAACTTATTTCAGTACAATCATGCTGCCCATAAACTAGACAGAGAAGAAAACTGTGAATCAGATGGTTATGTTGATTGGGTGCGCCGCGTCTCCTACAAACAGTATGTAAACACCTTCATGGATTGTCATCATCCCATCTTTGTTAGCCTTGCTGAAATGCTCACAAGGACTCACAATAAACTCTATTTCCTGGGTTTCTCCTCCATTTAAGTTCACACTTTCAAACCCAATCAACTGTTTCATAGGAGTCTCGTCATCTTGCTCATTGTGGCCCACAAAAAGCAAAGCAGGATGCCGCCCTGCCATGGCCCCGTTATTCTTCACTCTGACGACAGCTGATAACTTGACTTTCTCACATGTTTCGGCCCTCAAATTTGAAACAATGGTGATATGATGAGTGTTTGAGTTGTTATGAACTTGATTAGTGTAAGATGTCCTTTCTAAGCTTACTCTGTCCCGAGAAACTGAAGCAAACTCGTAAGAATATGTCGAGTAGCTTAGACCATACCCAAATTTAAAGACCGTTTTGCCTTGGTAAAACCGGTAAGTACGCCCAGGATAGCCTGAAAATGTGTTTGGTCTCATTCTCATATCTGTCATTGGCACTTGCACAAATTCTTGCGGGTACCAAGTCATCGGCAGCCTGCCCCCTACCACCATACAAGACAGTGTTGAGATCTGAAGTTGAAAAATACTTTTCTAGGTAGAGTTAACTCAAAACTACTTTAAGTCCACAACAAGTCAACAACATACGCCCAGTGTTTGAAGAATCGAAGGATTCATATGACGGTTTGGGGACAGATATACACAATCTTAGTTATCTTACCCTCGGATTAACAACACACGAAGGCAGTCTGGCTCACATGATACACATAAAGAGGCTAGTTCTTCACAATAAAAAGAGGCATAACCAGTTTAGTGAATCGTTTTGCATATTTCATCGTAAGTTAGACCCCTATATAACAGTTAGTGGTTGGATTTATTCTACTCTTCTGCAATAGTAAGCTGACTAAACTCTACCTATTCTGCCGAGGATACTAACCCTATAAAATAAAACCACCAACGGAAACAATCAAAACAAATGCTTAGCAAATGAATGAACCTGGATTATGATCACCAAATATGACATCTGCCAGGGCAAGTGGCCCGGCTTCACCAGGGTACCCTGCCCACAAGATGCCTCCAACTTTCTCATTGTCCCTTGCTAGAGATATGTCAACAGGCCCACCACAAATAACGACTAGCACAACCGGGTTTTTTGAGGCTTCTGCTACGCTGCTTATAAGTTTTTGCTGCTCACCAGGAAGAACTAAGTCCTCGCGGTCTAGTTTCTCCCTTTCCTGTGTTTGATCCAATCCCATTACCAAAATAACATAATCGACCTCCTTAACAATCTCCACTGCCTCTTCTATATGAGCTGATGAACATTCAACTGAATCGCACCCAGGATGGTAACTTATATTTACACCTTTCATACAGCTTTGTACCGCTTCAAGGATTGTCATAGTCTTGCAAGGGAAGCCTTCATAATTACCAAGGAGAACTTCAAAAGAATTGGCATTAGGGCCTATGACTGCAAATGAGCTTGTTGCGTTTTTGGCCAAAGGAAGGAGGTTATCCGCATTTTTGAGGAGTACTATACTGTTCCTGGCAGCCTCGAGTGCGAGGTTCTGATGCGCATCAGAGCAAACTCGGGTTGGCCCAATTTTTCCATAAAATTTGTCATTTCTTGGATCTCCATCGAAAAGGCCCAATCTCATTCGAACAGAGAATAGGTTTTTAAGGGCACGGTCTATTTGTTGTTCTGTAGTCTTGTTTTGAACAAGTGCTGATTTGGAGTATTGCGGCGTGTAAGAGCCACACTCCACATCCATACCTAAGTTTACATCAAGGCAGAAGAACATGGTAAGGATTCCGATTTAGAGGTACTTCGTTTGTCTCATCCATTTCTAATATGGGGGGTAGGGGTAGTTACCTGCATTCAGAACAGCCGCAACTGCATCTTCTGGTGTTTTAGCATAGCCTTGTTGTTGATAAATAATGGGAACTGCATTACAGTCTGATACTATATACCTAACCACCAAATTAACTACAAAGGTTAAGGGGGTAATTATTTAGACCACAAAGTTCACAAATAAGCAGATGAGATAATGCAGCTACCCATCAAAATGCCACTGTTCTCGGGCGGTGCCTGTTAGGAAATCATAATGTGCACAGCTAGGAACTCCATTCACGCGGTTATATGCACACATTATCGAGCTTGCGTGACCTTGCTTCACACAGCTTTCAAAAGGAGGTTGAAATGTATCAGCCATATCTTGCCTCGTCACCTTTTAATTTAAACACACGATGATAAACAGGTCAAGGCACAAACACAATAGGAAGATGAAGGAAACTATGGAATATGGATGTCTAAATGATTTTGGAGCTCCTGTGCGGAAGTTAGCAGTGGAATACTCTATAAGACAGCCTAAGGAAAAACACGAAAGACACAAATAACTCCTTTATAATTTAGTTATACCTTAGCATCAAACATGTAGCGAGTCATCCCATGCCAGTTATCCAAATCATGTGCTGTAAAGTGCTTACAGCAAGCAGAGGTCTGAAGGTGCTCTGAGTATTTCAATCCTCGATCAGAATACCCTTGAAGCCCTCTAACATAGGACACTCCGTAAGCTGAAGTCAAGTAGGGATCTTCTCCAGGAGTTTCCTGTCCTCTTCCCCATCTGGGATCCCTAAATATGTTCAGGTTTGGTGCCCAAAATGTCAACCCTTTGCCTTGTCCCACATTGTACATTGCCCTTGCTTCACTTCCAATCGCCTACATTCCGCAAATCTTAAGATTATATCAGTGTTTCATTAAAAAGTGATGATCTTTAAGGTGATCAGTTGGAGTAATATTATTATCTATGACAAAATGAGACGCGAAAATGAAACAGAATGAGTAAGAGGTCACTCACCCGGGCAATGCGATGCCAAAGTCGACGATCAAAAGAAGCAGCAGTTAGAATAATCTGAGGGAACATTGTCGCAGCTGTAACAGCCACCGAGCCATAATGAAATGTCCCATTTGCGTCGAACGTGGCATTAAACCGATACCCACGACCATGCCTCGACACACCATGAAGTGACTCGGACCACCACTCGTACGCAGGGATGCCGAGTCGAGGAATTGGCGGAGCGGAGTTGGTGAGTTGAGCTACCTTCTCGTCAATGCTGAGCCGAGTCACAAGGTCCTCGATTCGCTGGTTGATGGGTAATTGAGGGTTGCAAAACGGGTATGACTTTGTATCCGGGTCAGAGGGGTTGCAAGCGAAGAGTGGTGGTGAGTCGTCTGAGTCGACTCGAGCGAGTAGAGTGTATAGGAGGCAGAGTAAGGTAACGAGTTTCATGGCTGTAGAGCAATGAGATAACTAGATAAGGAGTGTGATTTTTTTGTAGTGGTAAAATGAGGAAAAGCGTGCATGTTTATGGAATGTGTACTTGTAATGTAGTGGAGTGGAGTTTGATGTCATCGTCAAGTCATTCTGATGTTGGAAAAACAAGGCACAACTTGTGTTCTTGTATTTCTGGTCTTGTTTACCTTCCTTGGAGGGTCAATTCTATTTGAACGACAGATGAGACGGTTTTACAATAATTGTGTACAACATAAAAATCTAACTGGATGTTGGGAAAACAAGGCATAACTTGTATTCTTGTATTTCTGGTCTTAGTTTACCTTCCTTGGAGGGTCAAATCTATTTGAATGACAGATGAGACGGTTTTACAATAATTTTTTTTAGAACATTTAAGATCTAAGTAGATCCCTTAAATCATGAGTTTAGGAGGTTAGTCCATGTCGATAGAATATGGAGCACATTTTTTCCGAGTCGTTTACCTCTGTAGAATGAAGTAGAAATGATAAATCATTTGAGACAGATTGCAAGCGTAGAGGGGTGGTTAATTGGCCGCCGAGTCGACTGGGGCGAGTAGAGTATAGAGGCATAAGAAGGTAATAAAATATTTATTGTCATTTGAGGATTTGTTTTCATGGTGTTTTGAAATATGTGCATCAGTGCAAGTCTATGGAAAGTGCAATTTTAGTGTAGTGTAGTATGGTGTAGTGGAGTGGGGTTGGGGGAGTATGCAGTTTCATGTCATTATCAACTCATGATGATGTTGAAAAAAACAAGGCAACTTTGTCCTACTTGTGCAAATCTCTTAGATCAACTTAAACTAAGTCTCTTTAATCATGGACTTATGGAATTGATCCAAAAGAACAGGGTCTTATTATTATCAATTCGTCTTTTTGAATGTCTTCGTCTAGATCCCCCATCTTTGTTAGAATTATCTCCTGAAGCATTAAGGCGTAGAGAGTTGAGTATCAATCCAAAATACCAGCAGAAAACAGTCAGATTTATTAATATAAAGCATCCTGAATAACACTCTCATCATACACATATTTAGGCTTGAGATTAAACTACAGATACCATGGCCAGACTACTTCATCAATTTTTTTGGTGCCACTGTTTCATTGATAGTATGAAAATAACGGACTTCGTAAGTATGAAGGAAAAAGATAGGCTGATAGCTGATTAGCTGATATAGCACTTGCCTCCGGTAGTTCAATTCACACAAATCCCTTAAATTCTTAAATTACAACGGCCGAACACTACTCTTGGATATACCTTAATGGCTTTATTGCTGATTTTGTGGAATTTTTTGGGAAATTGGGCTTCTTTTACAAATTATTTTGCGATTTGGGGTCGGTTTCAAACTAATTTGGACCAATGGGTCCACGTTATCACTTGTATTTTTTTTTCGTGTTTTTATATGAAGCCGCTAGGAAAGTTAATGGATTAAAACGACAAACATTTTCAATTACAGGCACATTAATGGATTAAAACGACTTGAATTAAATACAAGAACTAGTAAAAAACGCCTCAATCGATAGTCTCCACACTCAAAAAAAAACAAAACTTCACAAATTTAGATTATGTAAAACCAGCTGAAAAATTAATTCAACACGCAAAATAATTCAATTAATCGAACTAAAAACTTGGAACTTATAGTATATCAATATAAATCGTAAATAGAAGCAAGTTCATCAACATCAATAATGGAGTTTCGTCTCACCACTACTCTTAAACGACGCGTTTAACTCCTCGGCGGCGCCAACTTCGAAATCGTCATCTTCATTGGCGTTGAAGAGGTTGTTGTCGACGAAATTGAGAGATGAAGTGACGAGATTTGAGAGAATGAAACCCTAATTTGGGATATTGGAGGTGGAACTTGGAAGTTGATTAAATCGGGGGGGTTTTGGAAAATTGGGTAATTTGGCGGGAGAGTTGTTGGTTATTTACAACGACGAAACTTAACTAAATGAGGAGGACTGCCGCTCAAATTTCTCAATCAAAATTATCGTGTTCTATTATTCCACGACTACGATTGCGAAAAGCTGACTCGATCCAAACCGTTCGAACTATGATTTGATAGGACACGAATGAATCAAGATCGATATGAGCCGAACTGATGTTAAATTGATACACAAAATCTCATTGAAGACGGCACGTATCCGTCACTTTGGAGTCAAGTTCCAAGTGAAATTGATATCTAGTAACAACCTGCCAACCTTATTTGTTTCAACCTGAACCCACACATGACTGGACAAAACATTAGCTTAATAATTATTCAAATAAGATTAAATTGACATTCATCTTAATTGTTTTCATTTAAAACTAAAATAAATACACTTTTACATCATTTAACATGAAATTATCGATCCAAAAGTAAATACATAAGATAAAATACATGTTGATAACCTAATCCCGATACTAACCCGAACCGAACCCAACCAGACTAATAATGTCCCGGTTATGACTTATTTCAACAATAATCCGACATGAACTATACCCGCCCCGAAGCTGTTACTGATCCAACACAATCTGAGGCTAATATGACCGACCGATTTTGACTCGACCATACGTACTAGTAAACTTTTCAAATTTCTGTAGCATATTTAATTTTCCATCTCAACTGTGAGACTCTTCAAAGTTTGATTAGCAATGTCGTACAATTTTTGCTACGCCAATTAATTGCTACGCATATGAAACACGTGAAATGTCTCTTAATAAAGTTTTACTCGCAGACAATACTCGATCGATCTAAATGACTTTTATGGTATAAATTAAAATCAGGCCACAAATTTGTTAGTGATTTTGATCACAAGTACATTTAAGTGCATTCGGGTTTTCGTGTCAAAATTGGTTTGAGCTAGGAATCGATATAATGTGAGTAGGAGAGTACGGAGGGTACGCTCATATAATCGGATTTATCGAGTACATGGTTAAAGTGGATAAGAGACACTTTTTATAAGTGTTGTCGAAGTATATGACGCCCCCTATCGGGGTTATATACTCGGGGTCAAAGTATTTTATATACTTAGCGGAAATTGAGAAACAAATTCTAAGAATTATTGAATTGTATACGTCCCCGATCGGGGGACATGGCCCCGACAGGGGTTATGTATCTATTCATCTTTCGCGCGCTAAGTTGTTTTACTTTGGTGGTTAAATTGTCTTAATGCTTTGCATTGTGATTGGTTGGTTTATCCAACATCCTTATCCTCTAAACAAATAGTGCACTATGTGTATAACATACATATATATATACACATGAATGTGTGAAACAGAATATACGAATTATTTTGTAACCTTACGTTTTGACATTTAACAAAGTAAAAACCAAACTCTCTTATTGTTCATTGTTCTTTGTTCTTGCCTTAAGACAAAGTAATCGTCTTATCCTACAGAGATTTCGTGTAACCCAAAGGCTATAGGGTCGAAATACTCTAAGGAAAGTGTGTTCAACACGATTCGATTGGGTGTAATATACCGTCTTATATTGTTTTCATTTCTGTTTTAAAGCCTTTGTTTGTATTATTTACATACTTGTAATCTTTGTAATACAAAAACTACAACATTCTTAGAGTATTTTCTGCATTTGGAAATGGATTCAATCAAGGATATGACTACCAAGTTTGGAAAGTTGGAGAAATTTGAGGGTGTCGATTTCCGTCGTTGGCAAAAGAAGATGCACTTCCTTCTCACTGCTTTGAAGGTTGTGTATGTGTTGAGTACTCCAATGCCGGAGATTGTGGGGGATGAAACTCTTGCGGAAATTCAACGAAAGAGAAGCAAGTGGGAGAATGATGACTACATTTGTCGTGGTCACATCTTGAATGGTATGTCCGACTCTCTTTTTGACATTTATCAAAATGTTGAGTCCGCTAAAGATTTATGGGATCAACTTGAGTCTAAATATATCGATGAGGATGCTTCTAGTAAGAAGTTCCTTGTTGGAAATTTCATGAATTATAAAATGGTTGATTCTAGACCGGTAATGGAACAATATAATGAATTGCTCCGGATTTTGGGACAATTTCCACAACATAAAATGGAGATGAATGAATCTATCTCGGTGTCTAGTATCATAGACAAGTTGCCTCCTTCATGGAAGGATTTTAAACATATGCTTAAACATAAAAAGGAAGAGTTGACTCTTGTTCAACTCGGTAGCCATTTGCGCATAGAGGAATCTCTAAGGGTGCAAGATAGTGGCAAGGGTAAAGGTAAAGATGTTATGGGATCCTCTTCCGTCAATATGATGGAAAAGGGAGAGGGTTTCAAGAACAAATTTAAAGGAAAGAAACGCCCTTTTAACAACACCAATGATGAGTCTAACAAGACACCGAAAAGTGCTTGTTGGATTTGTGGAAAGACCGGGCATTTGAAAGCAAATTGCAAGGTTGGAAAGCACAAAAAGAAAAAGGGTGCAAGTACTAGCCAAGGAGGACAAGGGTCTAATGACCAAGGTCCACCCACTAATCAAGGTCAGATTTTAGACATTGGTTTTTGATGGGGCATATTCTGCACCGTTGACTAAGTCAACACACTGAGCAAGGTCAGAGACATCCACAGCAAAGTCAACATATCAGACAGCCTAGCCAACGCCACCTGTCGGCCTGTCACCTGGGTCCCGGCCCGGCACCTAGCCAGCCGGGACACATATCCGCGTACTCATATCCAAGACCCGTCGGCCGGCCTGCCATAGGTCCATCGGCCGAGGGTAGAACGGTCTTTCCACCTGCTAGCCACTTGGCCACTTGGCCACTACGTGACAAAAGGTGAAAGTCTATAAATACTCCTCAACCTTCATTGAGGAAAGGATCCCACAACTTAACCTAAATACACTATTCATCTGGTAATATCCTCTTTATCTCTCTACAATACATAACTAGCCAAGTAACACAACTTAATCCTTTAAGTTTACTGACTTGAGCGTCGGAGTGAGTACGCTTGGCCCAAAGCCAAGCCCTCAGTTCGTTCGGTGTTGCAGAGAGGCCGTGAGGAAAGATAGAAGCAAGAAGGGTTCAACTCAAGACATTATTCTACAAGCCAAGGGTGGTAACGATACTTGCTCCGGGAATTACACCGGAACAATTGGCGCCGTCTCGTGGGGAATAGACACTAGAAGCTAGTCATATTCATTCCCAAACAAAAAAAAACAACAAAAACCCACCCAAAAAGCTAAGAAAATGTCGAAACAACAAGACGCATCGTGACCGACTAAACCGCGTTCTACCAAGATGATGCTTTCAACAACTCGGAGTCGTGCGACCCTCCACCGGCGGAGTAATCCAACCGAGTTCGGGATGCCAATAATACCCGACACGCCGCCGCCCAACCAGGTCACCATCATGGGACGGGTGGTTGACGTAGTAAACCGAAAATGCTCCTGGACCTAATCGATACGCCGCTCTCACTTTGTCACGCCGACAAGAGCGGCGGAAACTGTCCAGGAGACCAGGGCCCTAAATGTGACTCCAAGAAATTTGAACGGAGCACTAGGAGAAGCCGACCCAGTCAAGACGCCGGGGGAGCCCAAAGTGGGCGCGGTAGACCTAAGTCCTTCCCGCACTCGTGGGAGGACAGCGTCCCCGCCACACGAACGAGGCTCACCTCGAAGGAGCCAGAGGAGTCCGACTCAGCAGAGTTGGAGAAGAAGTCCGAGTCGAAGAAGGAGCCCCTCCCGCTACGGGGGGAGGAGCCAGGTTAGGGATGCGAGGAGCCGATCGCCGCGTGTCGTTCGACACGTGGTTAGGCAGCCCCTCAACGCCTACGTCCTAGAAGTCCCGGTGCCAACTAAGCTCAAGTTGCCACCTATTTCATACAAAGGAGATAGTGATCCATCCGACCACGCTGAGGCTTTCGAGTCTTACATGTCGGTATGGGAACAGCCTGATGAGGTCTGGTGCCGAGTTTTCCCAACAACTTTGCATGGGATGGCTCAGAGCTGGTACAAAGGGCTTCCCGACGGCTCGGTGTATTATTACGCCGACCTGAAGGACGCTTTCCTAGCCCAGTATTCCTGCAACAAGAGAAGAGCCGTAGAGACATCGACCTCCGACTATCGACGGGAGGGAGGCGAGTCTCTCCGGAGCTATGTGAAGAGGTTTGATGGAAAGGTCCAGCAGATTCGAGAAATTAATCCGAGGTGGCCTTCGCGGCGATGAAGGGCCTCCCAAGGGGAGCCTTAAAAATGAGCTCATCAAGAGCGGAGGCACCGGGCTTGGACGCCGCCGGGAAGTTGGCCGACCAAGCCATCAAGGTGGAGGACTATCACAAGACCGGGTAGACCCGGCCGAGGCCGAGCTCTAAAAGAAGAGTCACCGAGAGGACGGCCCGGGCGAAAGACGCCGTGACAACAACAGTCGCGGTCCGATGAAAGACGCCGTGAGAATAATAGGTCACGGTCGGACGGATCCGACCAGGAAACGAGGACTCGGCGGGCGCCGGGTGAAATTCGAGAACGTACCACCGGAGGCGGTATAGTGTGAAAAAACCCCTCTCGTCGTATCGGCCCGCCGAGTTCTTCGCCCCGAGCAAAAACGAGGGCCGAAGTGGGAGAGACCCCCAAGCCAAAAAGTGACGGTGACACGAGCCGATCTTTGTGAGTACCACGGCCACACCGGCCATTTAACCAACGATCGCCGCCATCTAAAGAATGCCATAGAGGAACCGATCCGGAAGGAAGCCTCGGCAAGTACGTTGCAAAAGGTCAAAAGACCGACGCCGGCGATTCGAGATAAGACGTCGTCTTCGAGCGGATAGGAGTGATTCATGTTGTCATCGGGGGCAACGAAAACGGAGGGTCCGCTCATGGGCACAAACGACACCTGAACGAGCTATATCAGGCCATCAACTTTGTGCCCAACTCAGGGATCCCCTCTGCAAATATCCCCGATATGACTATTGGAAGAAAGGACTACGAAGGGGTCATCGCTCCTCACAGCGACCCGCTTGTAGTCAATTTGGACATATCCAACCACCTGGTCAAGAGGTGCCTGATTGACACAGGCGCATACACGAACATCATGTTCAGAGAGTGCTTTCTCGGCCTCGGCCTGAAGATCAAGGACTTGAGCCCCTGCACCAACCCCCTATACGGCTTTCTCGGGGTGGCCTGGTACCGCTGGGATCAATCAGACTCCCGGTGACGTTCGGCGAAAAGAATGCGGCTAAAAACGTCCTAGCCGAGTTCGTGGTCATCGACGGCTCGTCCGCCTACAACGTTCTCATAGGCCGGGTCACCCTGAGCGAGGCCGACGCAGTGATGTCCATCCGGGCCCTAACACTGATGTATGTCTCGGACCGGGGGGAAGCGCATAAGCTCGTCTCCAAGGACGAGAAGGATGAGGTGGTCAACGTCCAGATAGCTGCCCGAGGATGCAACATGCAATCCCTCAAAGAGGCGAAGAAGTCCGAAAAAGGAAAAAGCCCGTCCTTACAGCAGGAGGGCGACCTCATGGATACAACTAGTGGCTGACTGGGAAGGTGTGCCTGTGATGAGCCATTAGGGCATTGGTAATCTCGTGAAAATTTATGTAGCGGCGGAGGTGTCCAAAACAGTTGTGGACACCCCAACGCATGTTTTTACCTAATGAAAAACCCTCCAAGCCTTCCATCAAGATAAATTTTTCCCATCAGATATTTAAAAGAAACCGACGCCGGCTCACACTGTCATACCGACAAGAGCGGCAGTCGCTATCAAGAAACAGACGCCGGCTCACACTGTCATACCGACAAGAGCGGCAGTCAGTATCAAGAAACAGACGCCGGCTCACACTGTCACACCGACAAGAGCGGCAGTCGCTATGAAGAAATACAGCGCCGTCGCAGTCACCCCAAGTAGTAGACGCCACGGCAGTCACCCCAAGAGGTAGACTCCGTCGCAGTCACTCCAAGTGGTAGACGCCACGTAACACGCTACCAGGAAACAGACGCCGGCTCACACTGTCACACCGACAAGAGCGGCAGTCAGTATCAAGAAACAGACGCCGGCTCACACTGTCACACCGACAAGAGCGGCAGTCGCTATGAAGAAATACAGCGCCGTCGCAGTCACCCCAAGTAGTAGACGCCACGGCGATCACCCCAAGAGGTAGACTCCGTCGCAGATCACCCAAGTGGTAGACGCCACGTAACACGCTACCAGGAAACAGACACCGGCTCACACTGTCACACCGACAAGAGCGGCAGTCAGTATCAAGAAACAGACGCTGGCTCACACTGTCACACCGACAAGAGCGGCAGTCAGTAACATGGAGCACTCGCCGGCTGACACCCTCACACCGGCAAGAATGGCAATCACACTAAGGAAATAAACACCTAAGACTGCCTCGACCAGGCCAAGGCGGAAGCAGAGGAGGCGCCCAATTAATAACAAAAAAAAAAAAAAAAAAAATCAGACAAGGATGAGAAAAGACCTCGGCCAAGCCGGAGGCAGAGGAAACGAGCTCTTATTAAATATGTTCAAGCAAATTACAAAGAATACAGACAATGGCCGTCCCCATTGGGATGAGCCAGAACACAACCTGCCAAAGGTGTACAAACTACAAGGAAAGAAAAGCAAAAGTTACAAGTATATCATTTGAAGCGCCAAAAGATGGCAGAGAGGAAGGGTTTAGTATTTGGCCCCTGAACGGCTGAAACAGATCTGCTGTAAACTTGTTCTCATCAAGCAGCACATAGTAGTGTGTGAAGAGATAAGGCAATCCGAGACGCCAGGTGAGCCTGGTGACCGCCGCCCGTCCCCCTATGACTATTGCTGCTTGCCGTCAGCAGTGGTAGCCGCATCTTCTTCAAGGGGCAACCCAGCAGCTTTCCTAGCAGCCTCGGCCTTGGCCTCGGCATCATCAGCTGCCCTCATCCTCTCGGCTTCCTCCTTGGCCGCTTTGGCCTTCTCAGCAAGAGCCGCTTTCTCCGCGGCCGCCTCCTTCTCCATCTTCGCCTTCACCGCCTCCCTGGCCTTCTCCGCCACGGCTTTCTCCTTAGCCTCGAGCTTATCATCAAGCAGCTCGTCAAATCGGCCCCACGGAAAGGAACCATCGAGAGGAAAAAGCTCCCCGATCACTTCCCTAGCAAAGCATCTTGGCCAAATCCCGAATTCGGCGCACATTTGGGAGCATGACGGTTTGGAGCATCTCAATGTCCTCCTCCTTTTGCTTGATGATGGCCTCTTTGCCCCGAATCACCTCCGTCTGAGCCTTAAACAGGCCCCTGGATTCGTCCCTCTGCTGGAGATAGAGGTCGGCACGCCTCTGAACAAGGCTACATTTCTCCAGCAGCTTCGGCTGCCGCAGCCTCGGCCTTGGCTCTCTCAGCAAGGACCTCCTTTTCAGCGTCCTCTTTGAGTTTTCTCTCAGCCAAGAGCGCCTTCTCAGCATCCCTCCTAAGCCTCTGCTCATTAAGGAGATCCAGCTTCGCCGACGCAGCCACCTGCTTAGTGGCATTACGCTCAAAAACAGCTTGAGCAACGGCTTTCTCCTGCTCCATGAGACGAGCACCGGTAACCACGTTCCACCTCGCCAGCTCCTTAATCAGCTTCGTACCTTCCTCTATAAGCTGGGAGACGGAAGCCTTCTGGGATGAGGGGTCGGTGGTGACACTGTGACCACCAGCCTGCAGCTGGGAGAGAGAAGCCTTCTGGGATGAAGAGTTGGCGGTGACGCCTTGATCACCAACCTGCGCAGAGATCCCCTCCACTTGCTGCCCAATGAGAGCAAAAGCCGGCGGCGGCTGGTCTACAAAAATTTAATAAAGGCATCAGTATCAACATATTTCGACATATCAGAGAGCCTGTCATCAGGGGCACCTAATGACCCGGCTAAATTAGAGCCACAGGATAGATAGGTACCATGTTTGGCCTTCTTGGCCGGAAGAGGCACCTCCTTGCCAACGGTAGAGGCCGTCCTTTTCCTCTTACAAATAAGGGGAGATCCCTCCGCATCGAGTCCCCTCATCGGGAATATCAACAATCACCACCTTCTTAAGGGAGGAGATGGGAGTTGGAACCGGTGTCGACGCCGTTGCCGCTGAAGACTTTGTTTTCCGCGTCCGACGCACCACGCCGCTAACAACCCTCGCCTGCGCCTCCTCCTTGCTCAAGACCTTCAGCCGCTTCTCCATAAGATCATTCGGCGACATCCTGCGGTCATGGGCTAGAGCCTTGGGATGCAAGTTAGCAACGGTTTTATCTTTATGCAGCCCCATTCTCCGAAGGATATCCTCAAATAGGTCCGGTCCAAAGTGGTCTGCAAAAGAAACAAAGCAAGAGTCAAGTATAGGAAATAAATCGAGGTCCGAAAAGGGAACATCGAGAGCGGTGGTGGGCCTCACACCGACCCCACTCACCCCGTGCTAGGGCCGGTATGAGGCCGACATAGCATAGCGGCTCATCCTGAAGAATGATCTGCGTCGGGGGAATCCATCTTTTCGGCATCCCACTCTTGTCCACCTCAAAGAGCCTCATTGCCAACCTCTCATCCTCCTTGAGAACGACCCCGCTAGCATCCATTTTAAGATGCTTCCGAGTGACCCATCCGTCATGCTCCGCCCTAGTCTCACACCGCAAATTAACCTGGTCTTTGGAAGGAGCGGGGCGTGGATAGTCATCCGGCACTTTAACGTACACCCACCGACCTTGCCAGTCCTTGCAAGAAGAAAGTTTGTCAACAGAAATATAACCCTGCTCCGTTTGCACACTGTACCATCCGACGCGGCCAGGGATTGACGGTTTAAGATGATGAAGCCGGCGGAATAAATTCACCGTCGGAGCCTCTCCCTTAAAGAGACAAAGCCAGACAAAACCGATTATAGTTCTCATAGCCAGCGGGTGCAGTTGGGCAACGGCAACGTTCATGGCTCTAATTATGGCCATAACGTACCCATTCAGCGGAAACCGGAGCCCGTACTCCAAATGCCGCATGTATACGCTAGTATAGCCTGGCGGAGGACAACATACGGCCTGTCCCTCCTCAGGGATAACAATTTTGTATCCCCTACCAAAGAAAAAATGGTCCTCGAAAAGTTTCCCGCCGGAACAACTGGCAAGCTTATGGGACCAAGCACGGTCAAGACGAACCTTACAGGCATCGCCGTGATCCATGACGTACTGTCTCCCCTCATTAGGACGAGAACTTTCCGCATCATCACCAAAGTCATCACCAAAATCACCTAGAGAATCATCATCTTCCCATTCCTCCAGAATTTGAGGATCAACTTCGGGAGAAGGAGACCTAGGGCCCCCCGACGCAGGTGTACTAGTCCCGGCACCAGCAGAAGACATGTTCACAACAATTACTAACGAAATAAGAGATGAAAAAGTTCGTTTGTTTACCTTAAAAGAAAAAAACACTCGCCGGATCAAAGAGACTGAAGATTGGAAGAAAAAGGAAGCCCTTGAAAGTTTAAAAAGACGAAGATTTTGAGAAAAATTTGAGAAAACGAAATTGGTGGCCAAAATCACGGAAAAACTGCCCTATTTATAGGGAAAAAGGCCCATGAAGAAGGACCAATCAGAGCACAGCCCATAAAGCGACAGCCAATAAGCGAGCAGACACGTGTCGAGCATGCAACCACGGAATGTCAATCGTCGCAACAGTTAAACGTCAATCAATGCAACAGTGACCAAGCGTCTTCAACACGCACATTCACATCTCTTCGACTATTCATCTTCCTCAACAAATTCCTAGGTACCTAGTCTCCGCCGGCCACCTGATCAACCAAGCTAGGAAGCACCGGCCGGGGGCAATCAAAATCAACCGGCACTCTCAGCCCTGGTCTCGGCCAGCGTCATGTTCTTTTCCACATCGGATACCCTTTACGCATCCATGTGGAGGGGGGATATGGTATATGGTACAACCTAACAAGAGCCACGCCGATGCACAAGAAGAAGCCGATCTGAGTAAAAATTTGCGAAAATTACTTGTGCAGAATATATGCTCAGCATACATCGGAGCCCATACCACGGCATAGACTACGCTGGGGGCAAATTGATGGGGCATATTCTGCACCGTTGACCAAGTCAACACACTGAGCAAGGTCAGAGACATCCACAGCAAAGTCAACATATCAAGACAGCCTAGCCAACGCCACCTGTCGACCTGTCACCTGGGTCCCGGCCCGGCACCTAGCCAGCCGGGACACATATCCGCGTACTCATATCCAAGACCCGTCGGCCGGCCTGCCATAGGTCCATCGGCCGAGGGTAGAACGGTCTTTCCATCTGCTAGCCACTTGGCCACTTGGCCACTACGTGACAAAAGGTGAAAGTCTATAAATACTCCTCAACCTTCATTGAGGAAAGGATCCCACAACTTAACCTAAATACACTATTCATCTGGTAATATCCTCTTTATCTCTCTACAATACATACCTAGCCAAGTAACACAACTTAATCCTTTAAGTTTACTGACTTGAGCGTCGGAGTGAGTACGCTTGGCCCAAAGCCAAGCCCTCAGTTCGTTCAGTGTTGCAGGAGAGGCCGTGAGGAAAGATAGAAGCAAGAAGGGTTCAACTCAAGACATTATTCTACAAGCCAAGGGTGGTAACGATACTTGCTCTGGAATTACACCCGGAACAGTTTTAATTCGGTTGTGAATTATGTACCATTAATTTCTGAGGCATTTTATGTGCAGGATGATGTAGTGGCATGGTGGATAGACTCGGGTGCAACCAATCATGTTTGCAAGGATCGACATTGGTTCAAGGATTATGAACTAGTGAAGGATGGATCCGTTTTATATATGGGCAACGAGTCTACCGCTCCTATTATAGGCCGTGGCATGGTGGTGTTGGAATTTAGTTCCGGAAATATTGTAAAATTAAATAATGTATTACATGTACCCGGAATTAGAAAAAAACCTTGTATCCGGTAGTTGTTTAAGTAAACTTGGTTATAAACAAGTATATGAATCTAATAAGTATGTTTTATCTAAACATGGTGTATTTATTGGATTTGGTTATTATTGTAATGGAATGTTTATGTTGAATGTTGTTCCAAATGAAAGTTCCATATTTATTACTTCCTCTATGAATGATACTTCATATCTTTGGCATGTGAGACTAGGACATGTACATTATAAAAGATTGGAAACTATGTCTAAAGATGGTTTAATTCCATCATTTAACATGAACATTAATAAGTGTAATACTTGTATGTTGACAAAAATCACAAGGCAATCATTTGGTAATGTGTCTAGGATCTCACATGTGCTTGAACTTATACATAGTGATTTATGTGATTTTCGCAATTATCCGTCTTTAGGTGGTAAAAAATATGTAGTGACTTTTATTGATGATTTTAGTCGGTTTTGTTACATATATTTACTTCACTCTAAAGATGAGGCAATTGATAAGTTTAAGGTCTTTAAAAATGAAGTGGAATTGCAACAATCGGTTTTGATTAAAAGGTTGCGTTCCGATAGAGGTGGTGAATATTATGACCCATTGTATTTTGAGTCAAGTGGTATCATTCATGAAGTAACTCCTCCCTATACACCACAATTAAATGGTGTAGCGGAAAGGAAAAATAGAGTCCTAAAAGAAATGGTTAATTCCATGTTGTCTTACTCGGGTTTGAGTGACGGATTTTGGGGTGAAGCCATGTTGACGGCTTGCTATTTATTAAATAGGATTCCTAACAAAAGGAATAAAGACACTCCATATGAACTTTGGTACAAAAAGAAACCTAACTTGAATTATCTTCGAGTTTGGGGTTGTCGGGCTGTTGTAAGACTACCCGATCCCAAGATTAAAACCTTGGGGGAAAGGGGCATTGATTGCATATTCATTGGATATGCTGCGCATTCAAAGGCTTATAGGTTCTATGTAATTGAACCTAATGATTCTGTTTCGGTTCACACCGTAATTGAGTCAAGGGATGCGATATTTGATGAGAGTCGTTTCTCATCAATGCCGAAGCCAAGGGATCTAGTACCTAGTTCTAGTGGAGCTATTGAGGGAAGTGACAATCTCAGAACTCAAGAAGCAACACCTGAAATTCGTAGGAGTAAGAGAAAAAAGGATTGCTAAATCCTTTGGTCCCGATTTTCATACCTATTTGGTTGAAGGTTCAAGGGATGGATTTGAAAACTATTATCCATATTGTTTTCACATTGATGAGGACCCTAAGACATTTGATGAGGCGATGAGATCTCATGACTCTTCCTTTTGGAAAGAGGCGGTGAATGATGAGATGGATTCCATAATGGGCAATAACACTTGGGTACTTGCGGATTTACCTCGTGGTTGTAAACCATTAGGTTGCAAGTGGATCTTCAAAAAGAAGATGAAAGTTGATGGTTCTATCGACAAGTTTAAAGCTAGATTGGTTATCCAAGGCTTTAGACAAAAGGAAGGGATTGATTATTTCGATACCTATGCTCCCGTAGCTCGCATTACTACTATTAGGTTGTTGATTGCACTTGCTGCAATTAATAACCTAGTGATCCATCAAATGGATGTCAAGACGGCGTTCTTGAATGGTGAGCTTAAAGAGGAGGTGTATATAAAACAACCGGAAGGATTTATTATGCCCGGTAATGAGCATAAGGTTTGTAAATTAATTAAATCATTGTATGGACTTAAACAAGCTCCTAAACAATGGCATCACAAGTTTGATGAGGTTGTTTTATCTAATGGGTATAGACTAAATCAGTCGGATAAATGTGTGTATAACAAATTTGATGACAACAGTAATGGAGTCATTATTTGTCTATATGTTGATGACATGTTGATTTTTGGTACCGACCAAAATCAAGTAGACCTTACTAAGGCCTTTTTGTCATCAAGTTTTGCCATGAAAGACATGGGTGAGGCGGATGTGATACTTGGTATAAAGATCAAGCGTGAGAACAAGGGATTCTCTTTGACACAATCTCATTACATTGAGAAAGTGTTACAGAAATTCAATCATGGAAATTGTTCTCCGGTTAACACTCCAATGGATCCTAGTGTTAAGCTTATGCCTAATAAAGGTGAAGCTATTTCACAGCTTGAGTACTCTCAAGTGATTGGGTGTTTGATGTATGCTATGACAAGCACAAGACCCGACATCGCCTTTGCCGTTGGCAAGTTGAGTAGATACACAAGTAATCCTAGTCTTGAACATTGGGTTGCGGTAAAACGTGTATTGAGATACTTGAAGCAAACCATGGATTATGGTTTGAACTATGTCGGATTTCCTTCGGTTTTAGAAGGGTATTCCGATGCTAGTTGGATCACCAACATGGAGGATCATTCATCTACTAGTGGATGGGTCTTCTTGCTTGGTGGAGGAGCTATCTCATGGGCTTCTAAGAAGCAAACTTGTATAACAAGTTCGACCATGGAGTCGGAATTCATTGCTTTAGTCACTTGTAGGTAAAGAGGCGGAATGGTTAAGGAATTTGGTTTATGAAATTCCGGTTTGGCCAAAACCTATTCCTCCTATTTCTATCCATTGTGATAGTTCGGCGACCTTAGCTAGGGCTTATAGTGAAGTTTACAACGGAAAGTCTAGACACCTTGGTGTTAGACATAGCGCGGTTCGTGAGTTGATTACACAAGGAGTTATTTCCGTTGATTTCGTGAGGACACATCATAATTTGGCTGATCACTTGACGAAGGGATTAGCTAAGGACTTGGTTATAAAGTCGGTAATCGGGATGGGTTTAAAGTCCGTCTAGATCTTTATGATAAGATACCCAACTTCCCTCTAACAAATTTTAGAGGCTAAGTTCAATGTGGAAGGCTTATTGTGGAAGATTGAGGCACATGTTATAATCCCGAAAGGTATGTGCATGACCTGCATGACAAGAGGTTGAAGTTTAATACTTCTTAATGAAATCTTTGACAAAGTGCATTTTGCAGGTGCACGATGAAGGATTCACCTATGTGAGTGTGAAGTGTAGCCGCTTCAAGAGGCTTGGACTTGGCTTCCTATACTCTCATGAAAGGATATGGACACAAGGCGGTCAATAGTGTCAAGTTTGTAACTTTAAGAGTTTATCGAGTCTATGTGTATGTTATCTTCATGTATTCAATATGAGTTGAAAGGTTCAATCCGTGGGACACCTTGATTCTCGAATATTTGGAATGTGTAATATACTAATGTGAAAGTTCAATCCTTGGGACACTTTCATTTATGCCTAGACTTGTTTGCTTTGTTGTTTTATTTTGGAAACAAGGGATACACTTAAATGGGGGAGGAATGTTAGTGATTTTGATCACAAGTACATTTAAGTGCATTCGGGTTTTCGTGTCAAAATTGGTTTGAGCTCGGAATCGATATAATGTGAGTAGGAGAGTACGGAGGGTACGCTCATATAATCGGATTTATCGAGTACATGGTTAAAGTGGATAAGAGACACTTTTTATAAGTGTTGTCGAAGTATATGACGCCCCCTATCGGGGTTATATACTCGGGGTCAAAGTATTTTATATACTTAGCGGAAATTGAGAAACAAATTCTAAGAATTATTGAATTGTATACGTCCCCGATCGGGGGACATGGCCCCGACAGGGGTTATGTATCTATTCATCTTTCGCGCGCTAAGTTGTTTTACTTTGGCGGTTAAATTGTCTTAATGCTTTGCATTGTGATTGGTTGGTTTATCCAACATCCTTATCCTCTAAACAAATAGTGCACTATGTGTATAACATACATATATATATACACATGAATGTGTGAAACAGAATATACGAATTATTTTGTAACCTTACGTCTTGACATTTAACAAAGTAAAAACCAAACTCTCTTATTGTTCATTGTTCTTTGTTCTTGCCTTAAGACAAAGTAATCGTCTTATCCTACAGAGATTTCGTGTAACCCAAAGGCTATAGGGTCGAAATACTCTAAGGAAAGTGTGTTCAACACGATTCGATTGGGTGTAATATACCGTCTTATATTGTTTTCATTTCTGTTTTAAAGCCTTTGTTTGTATTATTTACATACTTGTAATCTTTGTAATACAAAAACTACAACAAAATTCTCATTTATGACGCGAATTGTGATGAAAATAATGAACATTTTAACAGGGGCGGACGCAGGAATTTATCGAAAGGGGGCACAATTTTTTTTCCGATACATTATTTTTTATTTTAAACCGCATTTTTTTATTACGGATTTTTTTCCTCCCAAAAAAATAGAAAAATAACTAATTTTAATAATTTTTTTAGTTTAAAAATTAGTATTTTATTTTGAACTTTCTTCTAAAATATTTAAATTTGAAATAAATGTACTTTGTAAATAAAAATAAATAATATCTCCTATGATAAGATATATTATATTCTAATATTTAAATAAACATTAAACACAAGTGGTTCAATGGTAGAGAAGGTGGTATGTAATCTCGAGGTCAACGGTTCAAACCCTGGGAGGAACATTTTTTACATATAAATTGTAGCTTACTAACGAGATGGGCCTTGAGATCATTACACAGTTTAACAAAAAAATACTTATAAAAAATTTAACCCGAAAAATTCATGGTGGGCACGTACCCCGGGCCCCCTAGATCCGCCCATGCATTTTAATAATAAAATGTAACAATTGTGTAATATACATGCTTACCCCTTTAAAACTATAAACTTAATAGAGTTTATCTAGTGAGCTAAGTCGCTCCATCAATAAAAATATACCAGAAATAACTCTCAATTAAGAACACTTGATAGCCAAGTTTTGATCCAATAACAAGAGTTTTAAGAACATTCATATTAACCAAGTGGAGCTCTTTTACAACCCTATCTGTATTATTATTTGAGCAAGTTTTATGACATAAGTCTCTTATGGAGTAATAAATTTATTGATAGATGTG
Organism: Silene latifolia; assembly: GCF_048544455.1. Taxonomy (NCBI): domain Eukaryota; kingdom Viridiplantae; phylum Streptophyta; class Magnoliopsida; order Caryophyllales; family Caryophyllaceae; genus Silene; species Silene latifolia. The sequence continues at coordinate 325,003,851 of NC_133537.1, forward strand.
TTACAATTTTCATTAAACATGGTACAAAAATGATACCGTATACTATAGGTACATATTATACATAATGTTGTACTAATAAAAACAAAATGGCTCAGTAACGTGGCTACGCTTCTTTCTCTTGTGAAATAGTGGTCCTTCGATGCAGTTTTCGACGCAATTTTCATCTTGGGTCATTTGGAAACAACCTCTTTGTGTTGCTAACACAAGGGTAAGGCTGCGTACATCCGACCCCCCTTACCCCGCAATTTGCGGGAGCCATTGAGGCACTGGGGTAATGTTGTTGTTGTTGTTGTACTAATAAAAACGATTACAATATATGATAAATTGGTATTTTTTATTAAGAAAACATGTACTCCGTATCAAATGAAATACTCCGTAGTTATATTAGTAGAATACTACTTAAAGGGTATAGAAAAAAGTGGTTTCTCAAACACTTATTAAGACACCGTCTTTCCAAAGTCTTTGTCGTATTATATACCTAAATGAGAAGTAGGCTCCGTTTGGCACGACACTTCAGGTAGCTTATTTGACCAAAGTAGCTTATTTGACCAAAATTTCAGCTACCTGATTTTTTTGCAAGTGTTTGGCAAGTAGCTTATTTGGTCAAATAAGGTACCTGAAATGAAATGCTACATCAGGTAGCATTTGAGAATTCAGGTACCTGAAATAACTTATTTTCCATTTTGTACCCCTTTATTCTATAATATTAAATAATTTTCATATCCTTTTACGTCATTTTACCAAAATCAGCTACCTTTTGAGCTAGTTTGCCAAACACATTTTGATATAATCGATTCCTTATCGATTCCTAATTTTCATTACCTTATCGATTCCTTTTCGATTTCAGCTAGCTTTTCAGTTTTCAGCTACCTTTTCAAGTTTCAGCTACCTTTTCAGGTAGTTTTGCCAAACAGAGCCGTAGACAACTGATCTTTAATTTAATTCTTTACCCATCAAGGAACGAAAACCTGTCTTACGCTTGACTTATATCAATCTTGGACCTAATGTTAGAACTTAGAAATTAACAACCACCAAATTCATGCATATATACCGTTAGAATAACTAGCTAAAATTCCAACACTCCAAAAATTATTTAGTCCATGGAATTTCTCAATAATCTCTCCTTATTAACTTTCATTTTCACAATGCTCCTCTTTTGTTACATTTTACGCAAAAATAAAAATAGTTTGCCTACTAATTGGCCTTTTGTTGGGATGTCACTAGCCATTCTCAAAAACCTTCATCGAGTCCATGATTTTTGTATTGAGATTACGGAGCGATCCGACTTGAATTTTGTGCTCAAGGGTCCTTGGTACACTTCCATGGATCTACTCATCACAACCGACCCAAGAAACATTGACCATATCCTGAGTAAGAAATTTAGTAATTATTTAAAAGGTGCTAAATTTAACGACATTTTCGACGTCCTTGGAGATGGGATCTTCAATGCCGACGGTGAATTGTGGAAGTGCCATAGGAGAATGTTTTCAACATTTGTAGGGCAACCACAATTTCATCAACTTTTGCTTAACAGGATTTTTGCGAAAGTGAAAAATGGATTATTACCGGTACTTGATCACGTTTCTAAACAAGGGTTAGTTCTTGATTTTCAAGATTTGTTTGGAAGGTTTACATTTGATATTATTTGCTCTCTTTTAATGGGATACGAGTCGGGCCTGCCCATGGGCCACCGGACATTGAAACATAGAAGATACTAACTTCAAAATGGAGTATATACGTACCGAAAATCGAACAATAAAGTAAATTATTGGACATGAAACACGTCCTCATAGTGACACCTGACACCCTCTGGTTTGAGGCATACAAAATGTACAAAATGAGGGTAAAACAAGTCAACATTCATTAAGTGGGTTTGAGTGACTTGGGTTATTTAGATGTAATTTTTCTTTATTAGAGAGTAATTTATTTGGAATTTGGATTCTCTCCATTACTTTCTCTCCATTACCTCTCTAATACACTCTTATTCTAATATATTTTCTCTTTCCACTCATTTAAACATTACTTTTATGAAATAATTACAACCATTAGATCGTCCCAAGATTTAATCCGGACCGTTTAATAGTAATGGAGGTCCATTTCGTTTTAGCTAATGGAGAGAATCCGGACCGATTTATTTGGGTGTTGTATTGTTACATGGACTTCCGTAAATTAAAGTTGGGTATATGATTTTAGGAAAGTAAAAATACATTTTGAGCTTTGGCGGGCCTGGCGGGCTGTTCGCAAACATTTTTATTTAGTACGTACCCGTCCATTAATTTAGCGGGCCAATTTTTCCTTTTCCATTAACCACTATTTTTAAAAATTTCTGTGACCAAGCCCACTCAAGTAGCGGGCCGGACGGGCCGGGCTGGACGGGCCAGCCCCGACATGATCAGCTCTATCAGGAGCTAGGTCTTTCCTGACCATTGTTGATGATTATACTAGGACCACCTGGACTTTCTTAATGCATTCCAAAGACCAGACACCCCAGCTCATTAAGAACTTCTTGCTTTATGTTGAGACACAGTTTAATGCAAAAGTGAAAATCATTAGAATTGATCATGGTAGTGAGTTTGTGCAAGGGCCTTGTAGAGAGATGTTTAATGACAGGGGTATAATACATCCGAAATCTATTGTGGGGAGACCACAATAGAATGGCCGTGTTGAAAGGAAATACAGGCATCTTCTTGACACTGCTAGAGCTATGAGATTACAAGCTGGACTTCCTTTGAAGTTTTGGGGAGCCTGTTTGTTGACTGCCACTTACCTGATTAACAAAATGCCTACCCCTATCTTGAAATGGAAAACTCCATTTGAGATGTTATTTGGGGAGCAGCCTAAGTATGATGAATTAAAGATCCTTGGCTCTTTATGTTATGCCTCAATGCCAGTCACACATAGAGACAAATTTGCAAAGAGAGCAAGGAAATGCATTTTCATTGGTTATCCTTTTGGTGAGAAGGGATACAAGCTGTATGATCTTGAAACTCATACATGTCTGGTCAGTAGAGATGTTGTCTTCCAGGAGGGAATTTTTCCATATAAAAACCAAAATAGTATACAAAGTCACAAAAATACAAACCTTGATAATAATCCTTTTTACTCTGATTATATCCCAGATGTACCTTCTGTCAACAACAATAATAATACTAATACTAACATACTACATAATGATACAAATACTGAACAAAATACTCAAATAATACCAGATATACAAGACAATACTAATACAGAATCTCTGCTGAGAACATCTGATCTGTTAGTACAGACACTGCAGTAGACCCTACTGAGGTTATTATACCAGCATCAGAGAGCACTGCAGGTGTTGCACCTAGGAAGATAGGGCGACCTAGGAAACCTTCTAGCAGACTTGATGGTTATCAGTTGAATCTTAAGCTGCCTTTCCAAGCTTCGGCATCTGCTACCTTGGGATTTCACAAGGAACTTATGAGTGAACTTACAATATTTGCTCCAGATTACATAGCTTCCTTAAATAATGTGTTGCAACAGTTTGAGCCTAATACTTACTTTGAAGCTCAACAAGATGACAGATGGTTATTGGCCATGTCCAAAGAATTAAAGGCATTGGAGGCCAACAATACATGGGAATTGACCTACTTACCTGCAAATAAAAATGTTCCGGGTGTAATTCCAGAGCAGATATTTGTTACCACTCGTGGCTTGTCGAATGATGTCTTTGCTTGGCTTCCCTTCGGCCTCTCCTGAAACAATGAACAAACTGAGGGCTCGGCTTGGTACCGAGCGTACTCACTCCGACGCTCAAGTCAGTAAACTTAAAGAGATTAAGTCGTGTGTTACTTGGCGAAGTATATTGTAGAGAGATAAGGAAGATAATACCAGTTTATGTGTGATATTTGGATGAAATTGTGGATCCTTTCCTCAATGAGGGTTGAGGAGTATTTATAGACTTTCACCTTTTGTCACGTAGTGGCCAAGTGGTTAGCAGGTGGAAAGACTGATCTACCCTCGGCCGAGGGACCCATGGCAGGCCGGCGGGCCCTGTTGGCTCGCCGCCGAGGGGTCTTGGATATGAGTACGCGGATATGTGTCCCTATTGGCTAGTTGTCTAGGGGGACTCAAGTGACAGCCGACATTGCCTGCGCTAAATTTGTCCCGGTGTTGACTTGCTCTGGATATCTTTGACCTTGGTCAATATGTTGACTCGGTCAGCGAGTGCAGAATATGCCCCATCAAAAAAGGCCATAGGGTCAAAATGGGTGTATAAAATTAAACACAAGGTAGATGGTAGTGTTGAAAGGTTTAAAGCTAGGTTGGTTGCCAAGGGGTACAACTAAGTTAAGGATAAAGATTACAAACATACTTTTTCACCTGTGGCAAAGTTTGCTACAGTCAGGACTCTAATAGCCATAGCAGCTATAAGTGTAACGCCCCGTAATTTCGGACCGTTAATATATTTCGAAAATAATTAATTAATCAAGTAAAATTTGATATTAATGTATTTAAAGTAAAAATAATTCAAAGAAATATAATTTTATTATATTTTGAGGTAAAGTATTTATTTTGATAGTTTCGAGATGTTTAAAAATAGTTTAAACCGTGTAAAACTTTTTATTTCGAAATAAGGGCGTATCGGGGGGAAAATGACAATTCTTTTGAACATTGGGTAAACGAATTTGGAAATGGGTCGTATGAGTATTCAATTTTCTTGTAATCTCGTGTTTAAGAACTTTGGTCTTGTCGGAATTTGCGTTTGACCAACGGTTCTAATTATTATCGAAACGAGCCAAAACCGACTCGTAAAAATCCCGACTTAAACCCGTCTTCCTCCTTTCCTCTTCCCTTTCCCGCGAACACCTCTTTCCCCTTTCCCTTTTTTCTGATTTTCTTATCTTCATCTTCCTCTATCTTCAAAAAAATAAGAAAAACACCATTTTCACCCAAATCAAAGCTTAATTTCACCATAACTTTTGCATTTCTTATCGGTTTTTCATAAAATTTATATTTCCGGAATCCCCTCGTCGAGATCTACAACCTGGTATAATTTAATTTCAGTTTTCTTGAAGTTGTTTTAAGACGAATTTAGGGCAAATTTCGGTTTATGTGCTTATTATTGTGTTTTTATTGTTTATTTAGGTGAAGAATTGGAGTACGAGTTTGGGGACTCGTATATTGTGGAAGATAGCGGCTAGTGCTTATTAGGGTTTGGTTTTTAAGGTGCTAATTGCTCATTTTCTAGCTTAAGGTAACATATTTCGAGTTACTCGACGAAAAATCGTCACATGCTTTGATTTTTGGTCAGCCGCAATTTAACCCGTACCTGTCGCAGGGCTGGGGTTGCGGGTAAAAATTCGGTTGGATGAAATTTTATATGAATTAGATAATCGGCCTTTTCTTGTTTTAGGCCATTTATCAAGCTTTAGTTCACATGTATAGCTGATTGAATTTAATAGTGTCTTGTATTGTAGAAATGGCCCTAGATTCCCCTAAAGCCTTTAACATGGTTAATATTGTTAGAATTGGAAATTAGTATTGAATACTTATTGAGGTTATTGTTGGATTGTATGCTGAATAGACATTTATATAGCCTTTCACATGATAGAATGTTAGCATTTATGTTAGTAAGTTGGACTCTTTGCCCTCTTATGGTTAAGTGGGTGTCTTACTTGTCTTGTGTGGTGTGGGCTAAAGTATTCAAGCTGGGACTAGCTGGGACTAGGTCCTAGGTGAGTATTTCGGCCTTCATCATAGATAGGTCTTTATAGTCTTTGACGAGTATATGTTCATTGCTTGATAGCCTTTGTGTTTCGACTAGTGGATTTATATCCAAGTTGGGGCATGACCTCGTTACTTATTTTGATAGTAAGTGGTCAGCTTAAGTACTAGCCAACCCTTTGGTGGACTCCTTAGGGTACTCACTTTGTTTTAGAAAAATTGTGGGTCTTGGGTGCGGTGGTGTGTATCCGCATGTCTAGGTCTGCGCAAATTTTAGGCTAGGGTTGTGTTGTGTCTTGGCCATGTTTTATTAATATTAACCGCTGAGCCAAGATACCGGTTCGATTACCTTTCCTACCTCGTGGTATAGACTCGAGTTACTGAGTGACTATTGACCGTGCTAAGAACTTATGCCTGTCTTTGATATATTGCCCTTTCTTGTATGGTGACTTTATGAATTGTAATAGGTGAGATGTAAGCCGGTTACAATTGATAAAGTTTGGATTACAATTTGTTATATGTTTCACATGATAGTTTAATTTGGTCTATTTAGTATTCATATGTTATAATACTTGGAAATTAGATTAATTATCATCTTGTTTACATGTTTTACTACATGTTACATTAATTTTGACGATTCGTGGCTGGGAGGACTCGAAGTTACTCCCCACTGAATTGTGGCTTTCGTGTTTGTATAAAATGTGATTGACAGGTTGTTGATGCTATGTTGGGGTCACAGACGAGCTAGTGAGCATAAGGAACCTTGGACCTAGTTTTGACTATTCTTATAGTAAACCTTTTAACTTTTGGTTTTGTATATAATTTGAAGGGACATATGTCTCCCTTTTCTATTTTGGGTTTGTATCATTACATTTTCTTATCGTTAGCTATGGCATGTAAATTAGTTCGTTAGCATTGCAGGTTTTGGCACCCGCCTCTTGGGAATGTTGGAAATGTTGTGATTGGTTTAGAAAAATTTTTGAAATTACAGGTTTTTATATAGTTGGACCAATTACAAACATATCTTACCAGTTTTTCCGTAGAATTTACGTCTTTATTTAAGGCTAAAGTTAAGGGTGTCACAGTTGGTATCAGAGCCTATTGCTCCCGAAGCACGTTTGTGCACCCCACTTAAAATTACTTGACCTTTAAATAATAAACTTGAGAGAAGGGTAGGATGGGTAGAATTAGGATTTTATGTGATAGTCTGTTTGTGATTGCTAATTGTTAGTTACTAATTAATTTTCTCTTTTTTTAAGATGGCTCCGCCAAGAAGAGACATTGATGATGCTATTTTATTAGTTCTTACTCAAATTCTCCAAAACCAACAAAATCAACAAGCTTCTCCTCCGCCTGCTGAGGGTACTCCAGGCACCTATACTTGGGTGGCTAATCAATTAACCCGAATCAACACTCCCACTTATGGTGGAGAGATTGATCCAGCTGCTCTTACAGGGTGGTTTCGGGAGTTGGAGAAAAGCTTCACGTTGTATGATGTCAAGGAGGAACATAAAGTGAAGCTAGCCTCTCACTTCCTAGTACGTGAAGCAGATCGATGGTGGTCCATGACTGGGCCTACCGTTTCAGCTGAACCAGGATTTGACTGGGTACGTTTCAAGGCGTTAGTGGAGGCCCGATTCTATCCACAAGAACTTAAACAGCAGAAGTTGAAGGGATTCATGGAGTTGAAGCAAGGAAGCCTTCTAGTTCTGGCCTTCACTGATAAATTCAATGAGTTGGCTCATTATGCCACTAGATTAGTGAAGGATGACAATGAAAAAGCCTTCTTTTATCTTGAAAAGCTCTCTCCTAAGATCAAAAGCATGGTCCGTCGAGACTCCACTAGCTTTGTTTCAATTTATAATGATGCTTTATGTAATACCCGTATTTTATATAATCGATTAAACGGATATTATTATATATTAGTATTATACATTTTATATTGGTTGCATCGTAATATCGTGAATGTTATTAAGTCGGGTTTATATCGTATATGTTGAGTCGGGCTACATCACATTTTGTCTTTTGGGTCAAGAATTACCCATCTACATTTACCCAACGACCATACCCGTTTAACCCATTTGCCCTACCCGGAACATGTAACCACCATTTACCCTAAACCTAATCTAAGAGCCGCTCTCCCTCTCCCCTCTTTTCATTTTATCATTCATAAAACTATTTCTAAACCTAGAGAAAGGGAGAGGAAGAAGAATTGTCGAGCCTTTCATTTGATTGAAGATTTCTCATCGATTCCAACCTAATTCGATTTCCCTGTTTGTAAGTCGATTTCATTCCATTATTTATACTGTTTTAAAGTGTTCGTCTTCAAAAAGTTTGAAAATAGAGTCCTGTTTATTTGATGTCTAGTTTATGCATATAAAATCTCGTAGTCAAATTCTTTATGGTTTGTCCTAAGTGATTTATTTATGAACATGTCGCTGAAAAGCCCGCGAATCTGATTTGGTTGTGGAAAATGATTTGAAACCCTAATTTTTATGTCGATTCAGTTATGAGGCTTCTTCATACATCATCTTTGTAAAGTCTAGATGATAATAGGATTTGTAATTACTGCAAAATAATGTTTTAAACTCGTTTTATGAATCAATACTTTTTATGCGACGGTTTCTGTCAGTTTTTGGAAATCAGTCTGAAAACTCTTTATAAGTTTGGAATTTGAGAAAAACACGTTAGATATAATTTGTAGCTAAGACTCATGGGGTTCCAATCCAATTAGCCTTGTATCAATTTGATTTTTCTGGAATTAGTTATGTATTTTATTCCGAGTCTGTCATGTGCTAGAAAATCAGGAAAAATCGTGTTTGTTCTTTAAGTTGATATTCCTATTAAGCTATGATGAGTCTAGGTTATGTGCATGATTATTTGATTGAGTAGGTGGTAATTATACATAATTATGTTATGTAGGTGATGGATATGTGAAGGATCATAATTGATTGCTTGTGTGCTTGGATTGCGAAAAGGTAGGGAAATACACTTGACTTATTATCGTTGTTGTTGAATTGTGTTGACTTGTTTGTGTTTCATATGACCAAACTGTGAACGTTGACGTGATTCGTGGTTGTTGATTCATGTTATGATTCATATCCTAGAATGTGCTTGACTGAATTGATCGTATTGAGTATATTATCACAACATTGAACCAAGGCATGATTCTATGATTTACCGGTTCAATGACATACATATTGTGTTGCATTAATTTCTTGAGCATTCATATGCATTGGAGATGGAGGATGTTGTGGTGACGTGGTGTGGTGATGATGATGTTGTGATAAGGCCCGGGCGGGTTCTGCAGGACTTGCCCTGGTGTCCTCAACGGAAATGGCGAGATCGGCTACGGTCGATATATAGTCTCGGGGATCGGTATGGTCAGGCGTTCGGGTTATGAGATATGAGTTGAGATGGAGGTGGAGGTGACGGAGGAGCATGCATTTCATATTTTGTTGTTTCATTGTATTCCCTACTCAACCTCGTGGTTGACCCTGTGTATTCGTGAACACCGGTGACGATCCAAATATTGGGAGCGAGACTTGACGGGTTTATGAGATAGGATGGGAGCTTGATGGGCGTGAGACACTGGATCAGAAGACTTAGTAGCTAGATCATCATTTAGAAGACTTTCACTTTTATTTATGTTAGTTCTTTGTAATTTGATGTAAATGAGGTTTTGTAAAAAGTTAAGTTAAAGAAATTATGTAATTTGCCTTGGAGTTTAATTTGTTATTCACTACCTCGGGAAACCGAGATGGTAATGATCCGGTTTATTAGGGAATGTCTTGCTAGAGGCTCCTTTATAAATCGGGGTGTTACAAAGTGGTATCGAGCGAACGATCATCGGCCTAAACCAATGAACCCAATGAACGTAGGATGTGTCTAAATAAAATGAACCCCCGGGAATAAAGCGTTAGGAGCTCACGGTGCGGTTAAGAAGGCGCCCTTAATGCGTGCTCTTTTGCCCTCTCAGTTTTGAACCAGGTAACCCGAGATAAATTGAGTGAATGGGGTAGTTAGAAGGAAAACCTTGGATATAATCGAGTTGATGTATACCTTGAGACCCATATATTCTAACCATTCTGCAGGACAACGTTACGGTAAGTATTTTGTATGAATGATGACGTGATCATATGATGTTGTGGAGATGAGAAATAAATTTTCGTGTTCAGGTTGATAATCAATGAAGTGTTGGATTGTGGTAATCGTGAGCGTGAAAATAATTGCGAATTGATGATATTTATCTGGATGGATGTTGAATGACATGTGGATAGTCCTATTATGTCTAGCGATATGCGGTTATGTGATCCCGAAGCCATGCTAGTATAGTATTGTGATAGTAATCAGAAACACTATTGAATTGCATGTTTCTAGTCATAGCAATCGTGATTTAGATGTAAGGAGTAGATCGAGATGCGAAGGGATTCTATGGGATAGATGTTTACGTAAGTACAAAGTGTGAGATTTAATTTGGGATGGGTTAGTATACATAGTATGCTCATAAGAGCTTGTAACATAGTAAATAATGACCTAGTGCTGAAACTCGTTTTGTTTGATTTTACTCTTTAATTGACCTTACTGCCATTTCTTTTCTATTTATTGCCTATGGATGAAAATTTTATGAGAGATAGCCTCGTGAGTTAGTGTTCATTTTGCGTTAGTTTCATGCTGATAGGATATACGGATTAGGAGTAATAAATATTTTAGTGGGCTGTGGTCAGGAAGTTCCTGTGCAGTGATGTTTTGACCAACGATTTTGTAAAAATCATCATTTAAATTGTATTAATAATTTTTGCATAATTCCAACTCATCGATCAGAAGATTCGCATATGTTTTCAAATTGATAAGCCACGAAAATTCTTGATGTATCTATATTAAATGGTAAGTTTTGCAAACTGACCCAAGTTTCGGACCAATTCTTTGTCACATACTTGTTTGGACCAACTGAGTTGTAAAATCCTTTAAAAATTGAATTCTTGAGCTTTGGACCTCATTCTTTTTCTCACGAATTATTAACTCTCTGTATGTTATAAAAAGTAATATAACTCAAGTTTTCGTTGAACGGTTATTTATTCGTGATTTTTGGAAGTTACAACGTGAATCATAACTTTTAAAATGTGAATTCTATGTTGAGTTTTCATACAGTTGTTCTATTATTTCATGAGCCTTATTAATGTGAAATTATAGTGTCCTTATATGATGATAGTAGCACACATATTCATTGGTTATGTATCTTAATAAGTGATAAAAAAAATTAAAGTTTAGTTTATAACATTGTTGGCATGATAGTATGAGTGAAATTGAATAGCTTAATCTGATCCTTAATCGAGGGTGAAATATTTTATACGAGTCAAGTTGTTGCATATTTTATATATGTTTGGCATGTTGTAATATCTCTGGTGTGTTCATCATATTTGTATAGTGGTCGGATATATATAAATATAAAACTATATTGTCATATCTTGGTAAAGTTGGTGGCGTTAAATGTTAACTTGATTGTTCTAATATACTCGCGTGAATATTTATAATAATTATGTTTAAATGTTTACACATGGATGGTAGTAATGAGCATGTCTAAATGTTCACACATGTAGGATGTCATCTGAGTTCTCATGTCTTTTATGTGAGTCTGTGTGCCTATAGTTATACTTATTACTTTCATTGCATTAATTTATTTCAGTTGAACCTAAACTTATGATATGATAATAAAACAGTGTTGTTGTTCCTTATGGGATATGTTCATAGTTGTATTGTCATAAAATGCTAAGGTGATTGTTGCAATTGTCACGATATTTGAAATATAGTTGATATAGTTATGATATAGTTACGATATTTGAAATATATTCTCGAACCGTCGAATTATAATGAGATAACCCTTTGATGATTCACATATCATGCGTATGTTTAAATGTTAGTCGTTATAGTTACGTTTAATTGAGCCGCGAGTTGCCTATTTGTTCAAACCGTGCAAACCAGAGAACTTGTTCACCTTACTAATCTTTTGTCATAGATAATGTTTACAAGTTATATGATGGTATATGTACATGTTTAAGTTGTTTATGCGATATCTTTTATTTTTCTTTGAAAACGAATTATCTTGAGTTGATGGATACAATTGAATGGTATGGTTGCTAAAATGTTAAACATATGTGTGATATGGAAGTAATTTTGTTGTTATTGTGAATCATATAACTATTAATACTCAATTGTAATTTCAGTTGTTTGACTTCTATATTATTAAGTTAATTACTCATGACTTTGATCGATGGTTCCGTAAGGAGTTTAACGGGAATTTTATAGTGTGCCTCCGATCTAAACTAATAACCTTCTTATATTGACTATATGGTTAGACTCTTGTCTAGTTCTTATGACGTGATAAATCGTTTTAAAATTTAACATGTAATTGAGTCGGTACTTATACTTTGTGTGACCATGCAACTTTGTGATAAATAGATCTATAATAAAGAGGTAAAAATTTGATTGAACACAGTTAATTTGTAGTTACTTGCTTTACTTTATGGTACGAATCGTATGCTTTGATGAGACGTCACCAGGGAATGTGTACTATCTAAAAGGTCTCCGATTAAATGTTTTAGTCGTGTTAGCCGTGAATATAATCGAGTAAAGAAGTGCAACTAAAATCCCGATGTTGAGGTAATAGTCGTTCATTAGTAAAGATAGGACTGAAATGAATAAGATGAACCTGTAAATTATGAAATATGAGTCGACACCTAAGCTTGTATTGTTTGAAGGAATTGAATTAAGTTTATCTGATTTTGAGTTTCGTAGTAAGCTGTAAATGGATTCTATGGACGGCTCTGTTATAAGATTTATGTTAAGAAAGTTATTCACCGTCCAGTATGAAAGTAAAAGTTTTGAAAATGAAGTTAAATTTTGTCGTGTGAGTATAAATTCGGAATGAGATTTCGGCCGATTAATGTCCGGTTGTATGGTTTCATGATATTTGCTAGTCTGGAGGAATGAAGCTAGAACGGAGTCACAAATTAGTGGGTTAATTTGGTCATGTTGTTCGTTCATGTAGTGAATTGGTGGGTTGTGGTTAGTTACGAATGTCAAAACGGGAAATGTAATGTGGTGATTTAAGTGAGTTATGTGTTAACATGGTATGTTGAAATTGGTGTAGTTAAATACATTTAATCTTTTATGTCATTGTGTTGGGTGCAGTTTAAATATATTTAAAACCAAGAACGAAATTTTATGTATGATAGTCTTGTATGTTAAACTTTCCAATATCGCTGTTTACTCGCTTGATTGACTCGACCAATAAGTTTGTAAAATTTGTCAATCAATGTGCGTTCGTCATTCGTGAATAAATCCCAAACCCTTTGTTATGAGGATTAAAAATATTTCTAGGATGATAAGTCTCAAAAAACTGGTTGTCTTCATTTTATGGGTGATTCGTGTCTTGACCTAAATCATACGATTATGTAAAGGAAAGTCGATGGACCTATTAGGTTACAAATTTTCATAAATCGATTTATTAAGTTTTGACCCTAATTCTTTTCTTATGTTGATTGATTCCCTATGTTTCTAAGGTATGAGATTACAATGATTAGTGAAATGAATAATTACTAATGATTTTTACTGGTAACCTTGTAAAGCATTGTTCCATTCATAATTTGATTATTCACATGAATAAATGTTACCAATATTTCTTGAAAAATATGCTGCCACGAGAATACGCTGGATAGGATTATCGTGGTATGTTACGTTAGTGATCTTGCTTAGTAACATTGATGAAACGATGTTATTTGACATGAACCATATGTGAGCACCTAGGCATCTTGAGAGAGCTTGTATATTGATTGTCTTTAGTAAGGATTAGTAACTTGAGCGTGAGTTGTGAATCTTTTATCCTCTTTCAGTTGTTAGCAGTAGTTTGAGAACTTTTGTTATAAAAATGAAGGTTACGGGGACGTAACCATGTTTAAGGAGGGTAGGATTGTAAAATCTTTATACTTTCATGTGTGATTTCTCAGTTTGGCTATATTGGTTATGCGTTGTGTGGGTTATGTTGGAGTGTTACATGATGTGTTTCTGTTATGGTTAAACTTCGGGGACGAAGTTTATTTTAAGGAGGGTGGAATGTAATACTGCGTTTAATATTCAATTTGGTGGGTGCCTTACATACTTTTGTATATGCGTTTCATAATTCGTTTGCGTTGGTTGGTAGAGAGGGTAAACTTCGGGACGAAGTTTCTTTTAAGGAGGGTAGACTGTAATACCCGTATTTTATATAATCGATTAAACGGATATTATTTTTTTTTTTTTTTTTTGCAAGAAAGGTAAGCCATATATTCATCCATATAGGGAATAGAACGGCAATCTTACAAAAGCATAACCAATATAAGTTTTTCAACTAGCTAAATACTCTACTATTTCATCCTCCTTATGCAATTTAGAGACATACAATAATCGAATAATTACAAGGAATTGAACTCTCTTAATAATACCATCCACATTATGCTCCACTCCTTGAAAGATCCTAGCATTCCGTTCTTCCCAAATGCTATACACCACGGCCCCAAGGCAGCCTAAAAACCATTTGGTTTTCCAATATTTACACGTACGTCTATTAGCACCCCAATGTAACTCCTTGTTGAGGCTAGTCGTGCGTCCAGAAATCTTCATCCAAGAGAGAATACCATGCCAGACTTCCTTAGAAAACGAACACTTAAAAAACAAGTGCTTATGATTTTCATTGTCTTGCTTGCATAAAACACAACGATTAACCAGCTGAATACCTCTACAGTTTAGCTGATCAATAGTAGCAAGTTTCTTCTGCATTGCTAGAGTTAGAAACACACTGTGTTTAGGTATAACTGCACGCTGCCAAATTACTTTTGCCCAGCTAACAGTATTGAGGCAGTGCCTGAACTTATCATACAGCATATTCAGTTGAAACCGTCCCTGGTGCACACAACTTGCCATAAACTGTTTTGCATTTTGAATGGTTCCTGTATGCAACAACAATTCATCCCTGACCTTCAGAATGCTACGCCAACTTTCAGAGTGAGTAGGCTTTAAGACTGCAGTCCAAATGCTCCCTGACTTGATGTTATATTTGGAATGCCAATCAAACCAGATGCTATCAGATCCCTGTTCCAATTCCCCAATCCATTTACCCAGAATGCATTTATTCCAGGCTAGCACCTCTTTAATATTGAACCCACCTTCCTTGTGAGGGACACAACAAAAAACCCAACTTTTCATTATCAGTTTTCTACTCCCTTCCTCAGAGTTCCAAAGAAAGTTTCTGCAGAACTTTGTAATTAGTTTGATAACTCCTTTAGGAATTAACAATGTAGAGCACCAATATTGCTCCATACCCAGAATAACAGAGTTCAACAAACTGATCTTCCCTGCATAGGAAAGTTTGTGAGTAGACCAGTGTTGCAGAGCTTTTTGGACTCTATTGAGAAGATCAGCAAACATGCTTATGTTCAATTTCCCATCATTCAGAGGTACCCCCAGGTATCTAAAGGGAAAGTCACCTTCCTTGAATCCTGTAGCCTGCAGAATCCCCTGTTTGATCTCATCCTGGACACCTCCCATATAGATATTGGTCTTCTCAGGATTAGCATACAACCCAGACATACTAGCAAACGTATCCAATGCATGAGTGACAGCAGCAACAGATGGGATATCACCCCTAACAAAGAGCATTAGGTCATCTGCAAAAATTAAATGGTTTAGTCTCACAGGTCCACACTTTGGATGGTATGAAACCTGAGGTTGCATGTGAATTTGCCTCAGAATACGAGATAAAATCTTCATGCTCATAACAAATAAGAAGGGGGAGAGAGGATCCCCTTGCCTCAGACCTCCAGCACCCTGAAAAAAGCCAACTCTATCACCATTGATCTTCATACTGAACCAAGTAGAAGTTATGCACCCTAAAATCCAGATCTTGAACTGGGGAGGAAAATTGTAATACTGAAACATCTTATCAATGAACTCCCATTGAAGGGAATCAAAAGCTTTCTTGATGTCCACTTTGATTAAGCATCTTGGAGAGATCCCTTTTTGTCCATAACCCTTCACCAAAGACTGAGTAAGCATGATATTCTCAAAGATATTCCTGCCCTGAACAAAAGCACCCTGCTCCTTACCCACAATATGAGACAAATAGGGTTTTAGTCGAGCACAAAGTATCTTGCTGATAGTTTTATAGAACACTGTACAACAAGCAATAGGTCTATAGTCCATCACAGTGGCCACAACAGGTTTCTTTGGAATTAAAGCAAGCAATGTGGTATTAGCTTGCTTTGACATTTTACCAGTTTTAAAGAAAGATTGGATAGCTTTGCAGAAATCCTTCTTAATAATCTCCCAGGAATTCTTAAAAAAATGGGCAGAAAATCCATCATGTCCAGGACTTTTATTAGAAGCAATAGAGAACACAGCAGACTTGATTTCAGTTGATGTGACCTCCCTGCAAAGCCCCTCCCAGTCAGAAGTAAGAATCTTACCCCCCTGCAAATCATTCATTGAATCCCAATTAACATCCACCTTTTGACCCAAAAGCCATTTGTAATAATCAACAAAAGCCTGGTTTACATCCTGCACCCCAACCTTTTCATTTCCCTGTCTATCCAATATCCTCCCAATAGTAACCTGATGCTTCCTAGCAGCAATTTTTGAGAAATAATAACTCGTGGGAGCATCATTATATTTGACATCCTGAATTTTAGCTCGTTGAGCTAGAGAACTTCTTTCAGTTCTCCTGAAAATGACATATTGGTTAAGCAGATGCTGTTCCTGCTCAATCAGAACAGGATCCAGAGGTCTCTTTTGTAACTGGAGTTGGCAAGTTTCAATCTCTTTCTTAGTTTCCTGCACCTTCTTAGTAATCCCAGAATAGTGATCTCTATGGAGCTTACTGAGGGTCTTCCTAACATGCTTCAGTCTCCCAAAGAATTTAAACATGACATTACCCCTCACAGGTAATCCCCAAGCCTGCAATACCATCTCATTATACTCCTTATGATCAGCCCAACAATTTAGATAACTAAATTGTTTCCTAGTCTTAAACTTTTCTTCCACAGTGACAAGGAGAGGTGAATGATCAGATATCCCAGGTGGAAGGACATGGACCTGAGTATTAGGGCAATCAAGCAAACAAGAAGGATTACTCAGTACCCTATCCAACCTAGACCAGACCCTAACAGTAGCATCTCTTTTGTTAGTCCAAGTGTGGTCACAGCCAAAGCTATGTAAATCCTCCAAATTACAATCCAGCAGACATTGATTAAAAGCCAGCATCTCAGTAACAGATGGTGGGTTAGGGCCAATTCTTTCTGTCACATCCCTAAGAATGTTGAAATCACCAAGTACAATCCAGCTAGTAACCATTCCTTTCAAACTTCTTAAATCATCCCATAATCGTTCCCTATGCCCAGCATCATTACTGGCATAAACAAAAGTGATGAAAACAATTTTATTGGTCCTATTATTCAACAGCTCAAGATGAATGAACTGATCATGAATCTGAGCAGAGATAACAGTGACCCTCCTAACATCCAAAAAAACCCAAATCCTACCATTGTAATGGTGGGAGTAGTTATTTATAATAGTATAAGTAGAAAACTTCTTACTAATGGCAGCTGAATTATTCAAACGAACCCTAGTTTCCAGAAGCCCCAACACTTCAATTTTATTCTGATAAAGATAACCCCTAATTTCCAGCTGCTTTATTGGGTTATTAAACCCCCTAATATTCCAAGAAGAAATAATCATGTCCCTGGATCAGGAGGGTCCCCAGTCTGCAAAATATCCACTACATCAGCATCCACCCCTATCTCAGTGTCCTGCAATAGAGTGAAGTGATTGGTCACAGAGACTCCATAGCTAGCATCCTCAATATCTATCCCTTCCTTCTCAAGTTCTCTCCCAGGTACAGAGCACACTTTGCCTAGCACAGTGCATCCTGAACCCACCTCTTTATCATCAGTAAGAGATACAATCTCTGGAACAGCAGATGAAGAACCAACCTCGGTGGTTCCAACATCCTTCCCAGCAGAGGTATCAGTTACTGACTTAGGAGATATATGGCCTAGCAGCTGGCATTCTGAGCTGTGTGCATCTGTTCCAGGAGTAGACTGAGGCTTCTTCTGTGTGACAGGCCTGTACTCCTGCACCACCTCCTTTGCTTTCCTCTGCTCATCCAATTTCTTATTAATCTTAGTGAATTTGCAATGCTCTTTGGTATGTCCCATTTTCCTACAGCAATGGCAGTAATAGGGCATCCACTCATAGATAACCCTTTGTGATGTTTCCCCATGGTAAGGAGAGGTCAGAGAAATTGTTGTAGGTAAGTCTTCTGAAACATCCACTTCCACTAAGACACGAGCAAACAATAGCTTGGACTTGTGAGTGGTTGGTAAATCTGCAAAAAGAGGTTTACCCACAATGCTAGCCATCTTACTTAAAACCTTTTCAGACCACATGAAAGGATTTAAGTCCGGAAATAAGACCCAAACTGGAACAACAGACACAGAGTCCATCTCCTTAGAAAACTTTGGGGACCATTGCTTCAGGATTAAGTTACTAGAACCCATTGTCCATGGTCCTCCCTTCAGCACCTCATTCATATCCTCCTCAGAGAAGAATCGAAAACTGAACCACCCCTTCTTATAATACTGGACGATAGGGCGAGTTCCAGTGGTCCAATTCTTAACAACAAAATCATCAACTTGCTGCAATTTTGGCTTAGACCCAATTAAACGGATATTATTATATATTAGTATTATACATTTTATATTGGTTGCATCGTAATATCGTGAATGTTATTAAGTCGGGTTTATATCGTATATGTTGAGTCGGGCTACATCACATTTTGTCTTTTGGGTCAAGAATTACCCATCTACATTTACCCAACGACCATACCCGTTTAACCCATTTGCCCTACCCGGAACATGTAACCACCATTTACCCTAAACCTAATCTAAGAGCCGCTCTCCCTCTCCCCTCTTTTCATTTTATCATTCATAAAACTATTTCTAAACCTAGAGAAAGGGAGAGGAAGAAGAATTGTCGAGCCTTTCATTTGATTGAAGATTTCTCATCGATTCCAACCTAATTCGATTTCCCTGTTTGTAAGTCGATTTCATTCCATTATTTATACTGTTTTAAAGTGTTCGTCTTCAAAAAGTTTGAAAATAGAGTCCTGTTTATTTGATGTCTAGTTTATGCATTTAAAATCTCGTAGTCAAATTCTTTATGGTTTGTCCTAGGCGATTTATTTATGAACATGTCGCTGAAAAGTCCGCGAATCTGATTTGGTTGTGGAAAATGATTTGAAACCCTAATTTTTATGTCGATTCAGTTATGAAGCTTCTTCATACATCATCTTTGTAAAGTCTAGATGATAATAGGATTTGTAATTACTGCAAAATAATGTTTTAAACTCGTTTTATGAATCAATACTTTTTATGCGACGGTTTCTGTCAGTTTTTGGAAATCAGTCTGAAAACTCTTTATAAGTTTGGAATTTGAGAAAAACACGTTAGATATAATTTGTAGCTAAGACTCATGGGGTTCCAATCCAATTGGCCTTGTATCAATTTGAGTTTTCTGGAATTAGTTATGTATTTTATTCCGAGTCTGTCATGTGCTGGAAAATCAGGAAAAATCGTGTTTGTTCTTTAAGTTGATATTCCTATTAAGCTATGATGAGTCTAGGTTATGTGCATGATTATTTGATTGATTAGGTGGTAATTATACATAATTATTTTATGTAGGTGATGGATATGTGAAGGATCATAATTGATTGCTTGTGTGCTTGGATTGCGAAAAGGTAGGGAAATACACTTGACTTATTATCGTTGTTGTTGAATTGTGTTGACTTGTTTGTGTTTCATAGACCAAAATGTGAACGTTGACGTGATTCGTGGTTGTTGATTCATGTTATGATTCATATCTTGGAATGTGCTTGACTGAATTGATCGTATTGGGTATATTATCACAACATTCGGTAACCGGCATGATTCTATGATTTACCAGTTCAATGACATACATATTGTGTTGCATTAATTTCTTGAGCATTCATATGCATTGGAGATGGAGGATGTTGTGGTGACGTGGTGTGGTGATGATGATGTTGTGATAAGGCCCAGACGGGTTCTGCAGACTTGCCCTGGTGTCCTCGGTGCGAGTGGCGAGATCGGCTACGGTCGATATATAGTCTAGGGGATCGGTATGGTGGGCGTTCCGGGTTATGAGATATGAGTTGAGATGGAGGTGGAGGTGACGGAGGAGCATGCATATCATATTTTGTTGTTTCATTGTATTCCCTACTCAACCTCGTGGTTGACCCTGTGTATTCGTGAACACCTGTGACGATCCAAATATTGAGGAGCAGACTTGACAGGTTTATGAGATAGGATGGGAGCTTGATGGGCGTGAGACACTGGATCAGAAGACTTAGTAGCTGGATCATCATTTAGAAGACTTTCACTTTTATTTATGTTAGTTCTTTGTAATTTGATGTAAATGAGGTTTTGTAAAAAGTTAAGTTAAAGAAATTATGTAATTTGCCTTGGAGTTTAATTTGTTATTCACTACCTCGGGAAACCGAGATGGTAACAGTCCGGTTTATTAGGGAATGTCTTGCTAGAGGCTCCTTTATAAATCGGGGTGTTACACTTTATGGGCTGAGAATTCATTGAAAGAGATTGAAAATGAAGCTCGTGCAACTAGTTCTAGTCTTGGCAAGAGGCCTTTATATCCATCTTCTAGGCCCTTTACTCCTTCACCTAGGTTCATCTCTTCTCCCTCTGACTCAAACAAGAGGAGATTTGTTTCTAATGTGCAAGCTAACCGGGGTGGTCAATCTTCAGCTGTTAATGATAATAAAAGTACTAAAGACCGAGTGTGCTATAACTGCAAGAAACCAGCACACCCTGGTAAATGCTTTGTTGATCCTATCATATGTTTTTCTTGTAACAAACCGGGCCACAAGGCCAATGTTTGCCCGGAGAGGAAGGTGACGGCTTCTATTACTCCTGCTGCCCCAGTGAGGCCAGTGAGGCCGAAGGGCCGTATCTTTGTCATGAGCCGAGCTGAACCTGAGGCACATCCTGATATCATTACTGGTACATTTTCTATTTTCGAAGTTCCTTGTTTGGTACTATTTGATACGGGTGCCTCTTTATCTTTTATTTCAATAAAACTTTCCAATAAATTATCGCTTGAATCATCACATGAAGAAAGCACATCTATATCCTTACCCTCTGGTGATGTCTTATCCTGTTCAAAAATCTATCCTGAAGTCCCTATTTCTATTGCGGGATCTATATTTCCAGCAAATCTTTTCCAATTTCCACTGGAAGAATTTGATGTCATTTTGGGCATGGATTGGTTACATACTTATCATGCTCGATTTGAATGTCGAGACCAGAAAATAATTCTTACAAGCCCTTCAGGTCACCGTGTGTCTTATCAAATGGTTAAAAGACAAACCGGTACTAAACTAATTTCTGCTATGAAGTTTGTCAATGCGATGAAAAAGGGTCATCAAGCCTTCTTGTGTATGGTGACCTCTTCTGATTCTTCCTCTCTGCCTCTTAAAGAGAACATTCCTGTTGTATGTGAATTTCCCGATGTTTTTCCGATGAGCTACCGGAATTCCTCCCGAAAGGAAGTTGAATTTGCTATTGATCTTATTCCTGGTACCGGCCCTATTGCTAAAGCTCCTTATAGGTCGGCACCGTCTCGAAATGAAAGAGTCAAGACTCATTTGGATGATTTGATTGCCAAAGGTTTTATCCGACCTAGCTCTTCACCTTGGGGTGCTCCTGTTCTCTTTGTAAGGAAGAAGGATGGATCTATGCGATTATGCATAGATTATCGTGAACTTAACCGGGTTACTATCAAGAATAAATATCCTCTTCCTAGAATTGATGATCTTTTCGACCAACTCCGTGGTGCTTCTACTTTTTCTAAAATTGATCTTCGTTCGGGCTATCATCAAATTCCGTCGAGAAGTCGACATTCCTATAACTCGCCTTGAGCACGAGATATGGTCATTTCGAGTTTACGGTGATGCCATTCGGTTTGACCAATGCTCCAGCAGTATTCATGGATCAGATGAACCGTACTTTCAGAGAACACCTTGACAAATGTGTTGTGGTGTTCATTGATGACATCTTGATCTATTCTAAATCTGAAAATGATCATGCCAAACACCTTCGTGCTATTTTGGAGATTTTGCGCCATGAAAAATGGTATGCTAAGTTCTCTAAATGTGAATTCTGGTTACCTAAAGTGACCTTCCTTGGGCACGTCATTTCAAAAGAGGGTGTTTTGGTAGATCCTGCCAAAATTGAAGCCGTTGTTGATTGGAAAAGTCCAACCAATATTTCTGAAATCCGTAGTTTCCTTGGCTTGGCGGGTTACTATCGGCGATTTGTGAAGGATTTTTCAAAGATTGCTAGGCCGATGACTCAGTTGTTGAAGAAAGAGTCTAAGTTTCTGTGGTCTGAGGAGTGTGAAAATGCCTTCCAGGAATTGAAAAAGAGGCTGACTACCGCTCCGGTGTTGACCTTACCTGAAGAAGGAGTGGACTTTGATGTATACTGTGATGCTTCTAAGCATGGTATAGGTTGTGTCTTGATGCAAAAAGGGAAAGTCATTGTGTATGCCTCTCGACAGCTTAGAGTTCATGAAGTTAACTACCCGACTCATGATCTTGAATTAGCTGCGGTGGTGTATGCTTTGAAGATTTGGAGACACTACCTCATTGGAGTCCATTGCAACATCTACACCGACCACAAGAGCCTGAAATATCTCTTTACCCAAAAAGAGCTGAACATGAGACAAAGAAGATGGTTAGAATTGGTGAATGACTATGATGCCGACCTAATATATCATGAAGGAAAAGCTAATGTGGTGGTTGATGCTCTTAGCAGAAAATCCTGTCATTCTTTGAATTCTTTTCGGGACTTACCTCCTGAACTTGCTTTAGAACTTCAAAAATTAGGAGTAAGCCTTGTAAAAATGGGCTCTCATCATCTTGATGCCATGTCAACCGAACCTGACTTCTACCGTGAGATCCGTGCTTGCCTTTCCAATGATCCTACTTTCAAATCCATTCGAGCTAAAATTCAACTTGGACAAGCTAAGAATTGTAAGATTGATGATGATGGGTATCTTCGTTATCATGGTAAAATCTATGTTCCGAGTGCAGCCGATTTGAGAAAAAGAATTCTTGATGAAGCACACCTCTCTCCTTACTCCATTCATCCGGGAGGTACCAAAATGTACAAAGATTTGAGATTGCAATTCTGGTGGCCTAGGATGAAAATTGAAGTTATGGAGC
Source organism: Silene latifolia (assembly GCF_048544455.1). Taxonomy (NCBI): domain Eukaryota; kingdom Viridiplantae; phylum Streptophyta; class Magnoliopsida; order Caryophyllales; family Caryophyllaceae; genus Silene; species Silene latifolia. Next base: position 325,026,892 of record NC_133537.1, read on the forward strand.
ATGTCAGTAAATGCCTCACCTGCCAGAGAGTAAAGATAGAGCATCAAAAGCCCGGGGGTTTGCTTCAACCCTTGGATGTTCCTCTTTGGAAATGGGAGTCTATATCCATGGATTTTGTGATGGCTTTACCCAGGACTTCCACTGGGAAGAATGCTATTTGGGTGGTTGTGGACCGATTGACTAAGTGTGCTCGGTTTATTCCCATCAAAGAGACCTGGAGATTAGAAGTTTTAGCTCGTACCTATGTGGATGAGATAGTGCGCTATCATGGGGTTCCTAAATATATAGTTTCAGATCGGGATCCTCGATTTTGTTCTCGTTTCTGGACTGCATTACAGGAGGCCTTGGGTAGTAAACTATTGATGAGCACTGCTTTTCACGCCGCCACTGATGGTCAAACTGAGAGAACAATTCAAACGTTAGAGGATCTTCTTCGTGCCTGTGCTTTAGATTTCCAAACTTCTTGGGAGAAATGTTTACCTCTGGTTGAATTCTCTTACAACAACAGCTATCAAGCCTCCATTAAAATGGCACCATATGAAGCTCTGTATGGTAGAAAATGCCGTACTCACATGTTGGGATCAAACCCAAAATGTTCCAATGTTAGGACTGATTTGGTGACCGAGTCCATTGAACAAGTTAAGGTCATTCGGGAGCGGATGAAGGCCGCCAGACCGTCAAAAATCATATGCTGATGTTCGTCGTCGACCACTTTCCTTTGAGGTTGATGATCAAGTATTCCTTAAAGTGTCACCTATGAAAGGGGTGAAACGGTTTGGCGTAAAAGGGAAGCTGAGCCCTAAATTTATTGGACCTTTTCGGGTGATTGAAAAGATTGGTCCTGCTGCTTACCGTTTAGAATTGCCCCCAAATTTGAGCAAGGTTCACAATGTCTTCCATGTTTCTCAATTGAGGAAGTACATTAGTGACCCTAGCCATATCATCCAAGAAGAGATTCTTGAATTGGAGCCTAACTTGGTGGTTGAAGAAAGGCCAATTCGGATTCTTGAAAAAGCCAATAAGCAACTTAGGAGCAAAGTTGTACCTCTAGTCCGTATTCTTTGGCGTTGTGGAAATGTCGAAGAAGAGACTTGGGAGACTGAGGCTTCTATGTTAGCTAAATATCCTGAGTTATTCTCGTAAGGTATTCCTTTTCTTACTCTTTTTCCCAGTTACTAAGCTATGTTTAATCATAATTAGTAAGATGTTATTCTTATTATAGAATTTTTAAACTAAAAGTTTGAAAACGCTTTTATGATTTTCGATGGTTTTAACATTAGTGAATGTTAAATCTTGTTATTGGAGACGTCCCAATAATGGGTATTCTCATTTATTGGTGTGGAAATATTTTCATATCTTGATATGAATGTGGATGTTCTTGTCTGATCAACAAGAGTATCACCGTTTCATTGAAAAGATACCTATATTTTCTTATAATTATATTATTAAGATATTATATACTATAATTTCTCCTTCTGAGTTTCGAGGACGAAACTTTTTAAAAGGAGGGGTGATTGTAACGCCCCGTAATTTCGGACCGTTAATATATTTCGAAAATAATTAATTAATCAAGTAAAATTTGAAATTAATGTATTTAAAGTAAAAATAATTCAAAGAAATATAATTTTATTATATTTTGAGGTAAAGTATTTATTTTGATAGTTTCGAGATGTTTAAAAATAGTTTAAACCGTGTAAAACTTTTTATTTCGAAATAAGGGCTTATCGGGAGGAAAATGACAATTCTTTTGAACATTGGGTAAACGAATTTGGAAATGGGTCGTATGAGTATTCAATTTTCTTGTAATCGCGTGTTTAAGAACGTTGGTCTTGTCGGAATTTGCGTTTGACCAACGGTTCTAATTATTATCGAAACGAGCCAAAACCGACTCGTAAAAATCCCGACTTAAACCCGTCTTCCTCCTTTCCTCTTCCCTTTCCCGCGGACACCTCTTTCCCCTTTCCCTTTTTTCTGATTTTCTTATCTTCATCTTCCTCTATCTTCAAAAAAATAAGAAAAACACCATTTTCACCCAAATCAAAGCTTAATTTCACCATAATTTTTGCATTTCTTATCGGTTTTTCATAAAATTTATATTTCCGGAATCCCCTCGTCGAGATCTACAACCTGGTATAATTTAATTTCAGTTTTCTTGAGGTTGTTTTAAGACGAATTTAGGGCAAATTTCGGTTTATGTGCTTATTATTGTGTTTTTATTGTTTATTTAGGTGAAGAATTGAAGGACGAGTTTGGGGACTCGTATATTGTGGAAGATAGCGGCTAGTGCTTGTTAGGGTTTGGTTTTTAAGGTGCTAATTGCTCATTTTCTAGCTTAAGGTAACATATTTCGAGTTACTCGACGAAAAATCGTCACATGATTTGATTTTTGTATGTTTTTGTGATTTTTAATTAAGTAGTTAAATTCACATGTTAAAATTATTGCATGCATGTTTAATTCATGTCCTTTGGATAGTTTAAGTTAATATGTTAGTATTGGGGACGATTAATTATGTTTCAGACGGTCTCATACTGAACAAAAATGGAAAAATGGAGGTGTGGGGGTGGCGGCAGCAGGCCCGGCAGGCCCATGGCTGGCCCATGGCTGGCTTGGGTCAGTCCGTTGCTTGTTTCGCGGATTATCATGCATCACTTGTAGTTTCGGGTTATTAATGATATAATTAGAATAAGTAACATATGGTTAAACTTAGGAAATGAATCATAATAGTAGATAAAAGTTATGTTAATGGTAAAAAAAATATGTTATATTGATAGTTATCACACGTTAGGATAGTTTACAAAATGAATTTTATGTGATAAGTGTAATGTTTTGATGATTATGCCGAAAACTGAGCCTTGATCCCTTTGACTGATTCGATGTCAGTCAATTGTGTGATTGGTCAGCCGCAATTTAACCCGTACCTGTCGCAGGGCTGGGGTTGCGGGTAAAAATTCGGTTGGATGAAATTTTATATGAATTAGATAATCGGCCTTTTCTTGTTTTAGGCCATTTATCAAGCTTTAGTTCACATGTATAGCTGATTGAATTTAATAGTGTCTTGTATTGTAGAAATGGCCCTAGATTCCCCTAAAGCCTTTAACATGGTTAATATTGTTAGAATTGGAAATTAGTATTGAATACTTATTGAGGTTATTGTTGGATTGTATGATGAATAGACATTTATATAGCCTTTCATATGATAGAATGTTAGCATTTATGTTAGTAAGTTGGACTCTTTGCCCTCTTATGGTTAAGTGGGTGTCTTACTTGTCTTGTGTGGTGTGGGCTAAAGTATTCAAGCTGGGACTAGCTGGGACTAGGTCCTAGGTGAGTATTTCGGCCTTCATCATAGATAGGTCTTTATAGTCTTTGACGAGTATATGTTCACTGCTTGATAGCCTTTGTGTTCCTGACTAGTGAATTTATATCCAAGTTGGGGCATGACCTCGTTACTTATTTTGATAGTAAGTGGTCAGCTTAAGTACTAGCCAACCCTTTGGTGGACTCCTTAGGGTACTCACTTTGTTTTAGAAAAATTGTGGGTCTTGGGTGCGGTGGTGTGTATCCGCATGTCTAGGTCTGCGCAAATTTTAGGCTAGGGTTGTGTTGTGTCTTGGCCATGTTTTATTAATATTAACCGCTGAGCCAAGATACCGGTTCGATTACCTTCCCTACCTCGTGGTATAGACTCGAGTTACAGAGTGACTATTGACCGTGCTAAGAACTTATGCCTGTCTTTGATATATTGCCCTTTCTTGTATGGTGACTTTATGAATTGTAATAGGTGAGATGTAAGCCGGTTACAATTGATAAAGTTTAGATTACAACTTGTTATATGTTTCACATGACAGTTTAATTTGGTCAATTTAGTATTCATATGTTATAATACTTGGAAATTAGATTAATTATCATCTTGTTTACATGTTTTACTACATGTTACATTAATTTTGACGATTCGTGGCTGGGAGGACTCAAAGTTACTCCCCACTGAATTGTGGCTTTCGTGTTTGTATAAAATGCGATTGACAGGTTGTTGATGCTATGTTGGGGTCACAGACGAGCTAGTGAGCATAAGGAACCTTGGACCTAGTTTTGACTATTCTTATAGTAAACCTTTTAACTTTTGGTTTTGTATATAATTTGAAGGGACATATGTCTCCCTTTTCTATTTTGGGTTTGTATCATTACATTTTCTTATCGTTAGCTATGGCATGTAAATTACTTCGTTAGCATTGCAGGTTTTGGCACCCGCCTCTTGGGAATGTTGGAAATGTTGTGATTGGTTTAGAAATTTTTTTGAAATTACAGGTTTTTATATAGTTAGACCAATTACAAACATATCCTACCAGTTTTTCCGTAGAATTTACGTCTTTATTTAAGGCTAAAGTTAAGGGTGTCACAATAAGAGGGTGGCCATTACATCAGCTTTACATCAATAATGCATTCTTGCATGGATACATTGATGAAGAGGTTTATGTGAGACCTCCAAAGGGTTACACTAAGGCCAAGGAGGGACAAGTGAGCAAATTAAAAAGGTCTTTGTATGGACTCAAACAAGCTAGCAGACAATGGAACATACAATTGACCAAGCATTTGATTAATTTGGGATTCACACAATCCAAACAGGACTACTCCTTATTTACCAGGCACAATGAGCATACTGGGAGTTTTTTGGTTATACTGGTCTATGTGGATGATCTGATCATATCAGGGGATAATGAGCAGAAGATCAGTGCCATAAAGGAGAGCCTTGATAGAGCCTTCACAATAAAAGACCTAGGTCATATGAGATACTTTCTAGGGCTTGAAGCGGCAAGGAATGATACTGGGATATTATTAAATCAGAGGAAATACATAACTGATATCATCAGAGACTTAGGCATGGAAAACTGCAATGCCACCACTTTTCCCTTACCTAGGGGGTTGAATCTTTCAATTGATCAAGGTGAACTTCTACCTGATCCAGAAAGGTACAGGAGATTGGTGGGAAGATTACTGTATTTGAACTTAACCAGACCAGATATCAGTTACTCAGTACAGCACCTAAGTCAATTTGTCACTCAACCCAGGGTACCACACTTGCAGGCAGCATTACATGTGATTAGATATTTGAAGCATACTGCAAATGCAGGCCTATTCTATACTGCAGATAATGACTTAAGCTTATCTGCCTACTCAGATGCAGATTGGGGCAAGTGTGCATACAGTTGTAGATCACTGTCAGGATACTGTGTGTTGCTTGGGAATTCATTAATTTCATGGAAAACAAAAAACAAAAAATAGTAAGCAAGAGTTCTACTGAGGCAGAATACAGGTGTATGTCCTACACTGCAAGTGAGGTTGTTTGGATGGAGAGGTTGCTTAAAGATCTGAATGTTTTTTGTACCCACTCCTATCAAACTTTTCTGTGATAATAAGGCTGCTGAACACATAGCACTCAACCCATTGTTCCATGAGAGGACGAAACACCTGAACATTGATTGTCACTATGTCAGGGAAAGGATTCAGGAAGGACTGATCACAACAGCCCATGTAAAGTCAAGCTTCCAACTTGATGACTAAACCTTTAGGAGGACAACAACATGGCTACTTGTGTGAGAGGTTGGGATTACAGTTTCTAAGTGATTCTAGCTTGAAGGGGGAGTGTGGAAATGACATGGCTCAAGCTACCAATCACAATAGAGAAGAGCATCACACACGGATTGATGAGGTATCATAGAGTTAGTTAGGATTTGTGTTAGTTTATTAGCACTTGTATATATAGCAAAAGCACACTTTTCACTCCTTAAGTTATCAGATTGTAAATCATACAAAATATCTTCATTAATAAAGCTTTATTCCTTTATTTACTCTGTTTGTACATCAACATCATGATGATCATCAATGGAGTTTAGGTCAGCTTCACAAATATACATGCTTACCCCTTTAAGAACTTGGTAAACTTAATACTTTTAAGGTCTTGCTTGGAATGAGAGTAATTATTAAGGGAGTAATAGAGTTAAAATGAACTAAAAAATAGAGGGAAGGGATGGGGGTTGGAGATAGAAATGGATAGAAATGGAGAAATATAGTGTAATAGTCACTCCATTAAGGGAGTAATTGTTCCCTACTATTAGTAAATACTAGTATTGGTGCCCGGCTTCGCCCGGGCTACCTCTACTTACCATTAATTTTTTTTATTAAATAAAATTAGTTAAATTAAAGTTACATAACCCAATATAAAATTACATATCCTAAAATTACGTTGAAATAAATTTTGAGACAAATTCACTACTCCCGCTATTAATATTTTACTCTTATTAATTAAATAATAGTAATAACATTTCACTACTTGCCCGTAATCATTGTTACTTTCACTACTCCCGCCGTAATTATTGTTAATGTCACTACTGCCGCATTAATATTGATAATTTCACTACTCATACCGTAATTATTGTTACTTTCACTATTGTCGCATTAATATTGATTATTTCACTAATCTCATTGTTGTTTCTACCCTTCTTACCAATCTCGTTGATAATATTGTTACTTTTACTATTCAAATGAGTGATTACTATCATATAACTATATCTAATGTTACTACAATTTTTTTCTTTACTAACAAAATTACTTTTACTACTTAGGCATGCAATTTTAAGAGGATTATATATTTATATAAATATATTACTCGTACATATATGCATTAAATAAAATCGAAAGAATTATGCAATATTATATATTCTGGAATCTAACTTGAATTATTTATAACCTACTTATTATATTTTTGTATGTTAAATAATTAACATCTTTATACATCTAATAAAGCTATAAAGTTTAATAAAATTGCATAGATTTTAAATTTAATATATAATTTTATGATGATAATAATTAATACCATAAGTGTGCATGTTTATACTAATTAATTATTTTATTTTAAGGAAATTGACCATCTTAATTAATTATTTTATTTTAAGGAAATTGACCATGTTTAGGAAAATTACCAAGCTTCTATATAATTTAATTTTAACCCAAACTATATAATATTTGCATTGAGATCCCTTAATCGGGTCTATCACACGGTGCTATTGATTTAAAACTATATAGTATAATTAATTTGTATAACTTTCTTTAATTACATTGAAGTCCCTTGGTTTCTGGATTTAATATATAGTATTGATTGATTTATGTATATCTCTAACTATGTAAACACTAAAAGATATACATAAATATTTACTAATACCTACCTCTCCCCCCAAGTAATGCATTACCTCCATATGGAGGTAATAATTCCTCCCTCACCTCCTCTTTCCATCCTCCACAACCACCACTAACCACCAATCTCCTCCTATTTCTTCTTATTTCAGCTCTCATTACTCTCTTAATAATTTCTCATTCCAAACAAGCCCTAAGAGTTTATCTAGTGAGCTAAGTCGCTCCATCAATAAAAATATACGAGAAATAACTCTCAATTAAGAACACTTGATAGCCAAGTTTTGATCCAATAACAGGAGTTTTAAGAACATTCATATTAACCAAGTGGAGCTCTTTTACAACCCTATTCGTAATATTATTTGAGTAAGTTTTATGACATAAGTCTCTTATGGAGTAATAAATTTATTGATAGACGTGTTACAATTTTCATTAAACATGGTACAAAAATGATACCGTATACTATAGGTACATATTATACATAATGTTATACTAATAAAAGCGATTACAATCTATGATAAATTGGTATTTTTATTAAGAAAATATGTATCAAATGAAATACTCCGTAGTTATATTAGTAGAATACTACTTAAAGGGTATAGAAAAAGTGGTTTCTCAAAAACTTATTAAGACACCGTCTTTATTTCCAAAGTCTTTGTCGTATTATATACCTAAATGAGAAGTAGACAACTAACTGATCTTTAATTTAATTCTTTCCCCATCAAGGAACGAAAACCTGTCTTAAGTTTGTGACCTATATCAATCTTGGACCTAATGTTAGAACTTAGAAATTAACAATCACCAAATTTATGCATATATACCGTTAGAATAACTAGCTAAAAAACCAACACTTACAAAATTATTTAGTCCATGGAATTTCTCAATAATCTCTCCTTACTAACGTTCATTTTCACAATGCTCCTCTTTTATTACATTTTCCGCAAAAATAAAAATAGTCTACCTACAAATTGGCCTTTTGTTGGGATGTTACTAGCCCTCCTCAAAAACCTTCATTGAATCCACTATTTTTGTATTGAGATTGCGGAGCGATCCGACTTGAGTTTTCTGCTCAAGGGTCCTTGGTACACTTCCATGGATCTACTCATAACAACCGACCCGAGAAACATTGACCATATCCTGAGCAAGAAATTTAGTAATTATCTAAAAGGTGCTAAATTTAACGACATTTTCGACGTCCTTGGAGACGGGATCTTCAATGCCGACGGTGAATTGTGGAAGTACCATAGGAGAATGTTTTCAACATTTGTAGGGCAGCCTCAATTTCATCAACTTTTGCTTAATAGGATTTTCGCGAAAGTGGAAAATGGATTATTACCGGTACTTGATCACGCTTCTAAACAAGAGTTAGTCCTTGATTTTCAAGATTTGTTTGGAAGGTTTACCTTTGATATTATTTGCTCTCTTTTAATGGGATACGAGTCGGGATCGTCATGTGTTGATTTGCCTAGTGTTCCCTTTTCAAAGGCCTTGGATGATCTTGAGGAGATTATATTTTACCGGCATGTTTTACCCATTAATGTATGGAAGCTTATGAGGTGGCTAGGTGTAGGAATAGAAAGGAAGTTCCAAAAAGCTTGGGAAACAATAGACAAATTCATTTACAATTGCATAGCCAAGAAATATGAAGAAATGAAGCGATTCGGATCAACTAATAAAAATATAGGTGTCGATCTTTTGACGTTGTACAAGGATAAGGAAGACAAGTTCCTAAGGGATACAATATTAAGTTTCATTGTAGCAGGACGAGATACGACCAATACTTTGATCATTATCCTGGTTTTTCTATCTAATTTCAAAAAACCCGCAAGTTCAATCAAAAATTCGACAAGAACTCATCTCAACCATGAAAGCAAATGAAAATGACAATTGTAACATGAACAAATTGTCTGTTTTCACTAGGAACAATTTCAAAGAAACAAGCGAAAAGCTAGTTTATCTTCATGGTGCACTATGTGAAGCCTTAAGATTGTACCCTCCGGTAGTATTTCAATCTAAAAATCCAACTGAGCCGGACGTTCTCCCAAGTGGGCACAAAGTTGAACCACATGTGCAAATTATTTTTAACTTGTATGCAATGAGAAGGATAAAATCAATTTGGGGTGAAGATTGTTGTGAGTTCAAGCCCGAAAGATGGATATCGCCACAAGGGAAGATTAGGCATGAGCCAACTTGCAAGTTTTTAGCTTTCGGTGCAGGTCCAAAGACTTGTATTGGTAAAGACATGGGTTTCATCCAAATCAAGGTCGTGGTCTCTTCACTAATCCTAAATTACGAGTTCCAGCCATTGGACAGTCAATCTATTGTTCCTAAGAATTCCGTAATTCTCCGGATGAAGAATGGTTTTAAGGTTAAAATGTTTAAAATATAAGTTTAAGTTACATTAAATAATTTGATAGAGTGTTCTCATTATAATGTTGTTCAAAGGGATTATATCCCGGAAATTATATTTTATGAATAAATTTTATGTTAAGATATAAGTTGTCATATTATAAACTTGACAGAGTTGATAGTTTGTAATTGATAGAGCTACTCCTCCACCCTAGAAGTGCTAGTAATCTCCATCTCAAAGAGTATCATTCAATTAGACTTGTATGTTATTTCGACAATGAATGATGCTATACTTTCGACATTGATACTCTTCTCTAGATGTTGACAATTTTGGCATGCCAGTTACACCTAGAGGTGGCTAAGGTTTGGTTTGTATACCCTATTCTACCAATAAAATAGTAATCTCAATGGGATAAAAGAGACTACCCAAACGAGATGAAAGACAAACGATCTTGTGGCCACCAAGATCCGAACAGACTCCTTCGATCTCCAAATTTAGACGAACGCCAATCTACTTAAGCCCGGAACAAACTGAAGCTTCCTCCCGGAGGGAACATGTAACACCCCTAATTTCCGTAATATATATTTCTTTATTCTATTTTCCCATATTTCATATTTTATTTTCCGGGAAAATATTCGTCTCTTGTATTTTTGGCTCGTTGTGTTCAAAACGGGTGAAGAACCGCTCTTTTCTTGGGTCTCACGTGTAAATAAAGTGGATGGATGAGTTTTGGGCCTAAGCTTGAAATAAATCCATTAGCTTTTCTTATAAATAAGAAGGAAAGCCAAACCATTAATTTTCTTTTCTCATAATTCTCACAAAACCCTAAACCTAGTTTTCTCTCCTCCCTTTTCTTCTTGGAAGCCGTGTGCCTCCAAGAAAAAATACCAACCTAGTTTTCTCCCCTCTCTTTTCTTCTCTTATAAAAAATTACACTAATGTGTCTCGTTGCATCTAAAAATACCAACCTTCAATTTGTTGTGTCCCGAGAATATAAAATTTATATCCAAAATACTAGACTTTGCTGACAAAGTAATAATTTAAAATGGTAGCTAGGCTCATAATTGTTGAAATAAGGATAGTGAATGATATTACTGAAAGAATGAGCTTTAGCATCTTACATGTAATACTCCGTATAAACGTCGTCAATGCTGTGTCATTTCCTTCTTACTAATCACAAATATACATATACAGTGAAAATGTGCATAAGTAGTGAAGGGTAAAAAGCAATGGATAGAGAAGGGTAAACAACATATTGTTGGAACTATGCCCCAGAGCAATCGTTAATGAAACGTTTTGAACGAATTTCATACAGTGTAATTATTAATGGAGATTAATAATTAGACGGCATTTTCTTATTATCTTATTAAGGTGTTAATACGATGATAAATCCTTGATTAAACTGGTATACTTGACATCATAATGGAGATTATGATAATGAGAGTCGAGTATTATAAAGTTTAGTCTAAAAGTGTTCTTGGTCATGTGATTATCAGAATGGGACTATGATAATCCGGATAGACCAATATATTGATAACGGTACTCATGAGATGAGTATTAATGGATCTCATTCATTAAGTTATAATATAGATAATACATATGGAGATATGATTATTGAACTGACCAACAGTGAGATTTCCCAAATGGTTATTATTACCTATGCTGTCAATGTGGAAGTTCTCTTAAGGAGTAATTGTATATTTTATCCTTTGACCTGAGATCATCATTGTAGTTAATAGACTACTTATTGTACTTAGATACCGGACACCTAGTGTGTAAAAATGCTAGTTGAATGGTCATTGGGTATAATTAAGTACCTATGCAATTAGTGGTGAGTCAAGATGGAATCCGTCAACTCAGGGTAATGAGTTTGAACTCTATGTTGTCATTAATTTTATTGGTCATATAAAGACCTTGGCCAGGGCATACGAATGTTTTAAGAAAGGAGTTTCTTAAAGTCATTCTTGACCGATAATGATTGACATGTAACATAGTGGTGGTCTAGTGGGGTTTGGCAGTCAAACCATACCCTAGGACGATCCGGAGTTGGAACGACGGAGGGAAATAAATACAGTATCCTTTACCAGGTTCGTGTACAGTGAATATTGGTATTCACGCTATCCGGCCGTCGGGGAGTGTTGTTAGACGCCAACCTCGATTAATAATTAATGAGATTAATTGTTACCGGTTTAGCGATGAACCTATGTGGTCACACACTTACGGTTGATATTTAACGTTTACGGTTATTTAATTTATTATGAGATAATTAATTAAATGGCCAAGATGACATATTTTTATATTGTCCGCTAACACGAAAATATAGTTAATATCGGAAAGACGTGTGTATGAGAAACCGAGACGAGAATAAGACCATTGGATTGGGCCTTAGAGGCCACGTATCCTTTTAGCCTTAAATGTCAAGCGTGTAACTCTTATCTATTAGTGGCTATGTCAATCCTTAATTGTTAAGGATGTGACTCACCAATGAGGGCAATGACATTTCTTAATGGCTAAGTTATCATTTGGCTATAAATAGAAGTCTCGACCATGCATTTTTAAGAAGGCATAAAAAACAAGTTTGTATATTGTCTTCCTCTCATACACTAAAAAGTGGAGAAAAGTGGTTTCTCTGTATTCCGAGGTCGTCTCAAGGGTTGAGAACGTTAGTTTATCTACCGGTGTGGATATACTAGAGACTCCGTATTTTCGGGGTGAGACCAATTTATTGTCTACACATAAAGTATGTGTCCCTTTACTCAATTTTACAAGTTTTTAAATGCAATAGGTCTCAGGAGGACCGCGTTTCTATCTTCCGCTGCTACATGTAATATACCGCGGTCCCTTCAATTGGTATCAGAGCCAATTTTGCATTTACATTTTGTAAATTTGGGTCGTATTTTTACGTACTGGACACGAGAATTGTTCTCGTAGTGTTTCAGATGTGAGCTATACACTATTTGATTGTTGTATAATCCACGTGCATACATGTCGCATGATTCAAGACTTTGTTTTTTAACAAAAATGATTGCATCAGGTATTGTTTGCTTGATTCAATCAACATTATAAAAGTTTGTGTTTTCAATGTTGTTGGATCATGTTAATTTATGTGTCAGACATGGTAAATTGCTACGATTATTCGATAATTGTATAGTTTCTTTTTCAACAATTATATGAGATATAATTGTTAGTGCTAATATTCGATATAAGCACTTGTGTTATTCAAATTGTTTGAATGACATTAAAACTTGACCAATTAAAGATTATTGAGTTTTTAATTGATAAAATATGAGATATTTTGTCAAAGGTTGCCACTCAGGTAGACAATAAAGTTATTTTATTTTCGTTTACAAGAAGCGACCTGACAACCAGGGGGCTTGTAGTTCGGAGATATAATAATATTGTCTATTGTATGTGATACAGGGTGAAGAAAAGTTAACTAATCTTATACTTTTAGTCTGGACAACCCAGAGGGTATGACATTTATTAATTTTCTGTCACTAGAGTGGATAAACTCAACTACACCTGATAGGTACGACGACGACAACCAGGGGACTATGTAGTGTAGAGCCTGAAATGATTTTATAAGATAAAATCGGATGATTTTTAATTATGATGAGAAGCGACCTGACAACCAGGGGGCTCATGCATGTTTTAAAATTCTTATATATCATTATGAGGAAGTCCATATCATGATGATGTATGATTATGTTCTTATTGGATTGTTTTATTTCCGACTAAGATTTCTCAAAGGAGGCTAGTGGGAGTACAGTCATTTTCCTATTGCTAATAGGAAATGATGTGCTAACCATGCAAGAGACAAAAATTTGGCTATCTGAACAGTTCTCCATAAAGGATATGGGAGAAGCGGCTTATATTCTTGGAATAAGAATCTATGGAGATAGATTCAGGAAGCTGCTAGGGCTCTCCCAATCTTTGTACACTGAGCTGTCATGTTGTACAAGGCCTGATGTGGCTTACCCGCTAGGAGTAGCGAGTAGGCATCAGGCAATCCGGGTGAGGAACATTAGAAAGTGGTGAAAACCATTCTTGAGTACTTGAGAAGGACTAAGGACCAATTCCTCATTTTTTGGAGATGGTGATCTAAAAGTGTTTAGCTGTACTAATGCGAGTTTCGCATTGGATACAGATGATAGCAAGTCTATCTCTGGTTATGCTTTAACCTTAAATGGTGAGCAGTGAGTTGGAAGAATTCCATAAAAGCTAAAGTAGCTGACTCAATAACCGAAGTAAAGTACTTGGCCGTATGTGATGCTGCTAAGGAAGCCGTTTGGATAAGAAAGTTCTTAATTGAACTTGGTGTTGTTCCTTCAGTGGAGGAAGGTATTCTTCTATTGTGTGTAAATAAGGAGTTATTGCACAGGCTAAAAAGCTAAGGGGACAACCAACGATCTAAACATGTTGTTCGGAAATTTCACCTGATAAGAGAAATGTTCGAACATGGAGATGTTCAAATTCATCAGGTGTAAGGGAAAGAAATGATGCAGATCCTTTCACTAAGGCGCTTTGATCAAAGGAGTTTGACAAGCACAGGTGGAATATAGGATCAAGGTTCATCACCGATTGCCTCTAGGTCAAGTGGGAGATTGTTGGAACTATGCCCCAGAGCAATAGTTAATGAAACGTTTTGAACGAATTTCATACATTGTAATTATTAATGGAGATTAATAATTAGACGGCATTTTCTTATTATCTTATTAAGGTGTTAATACGATGATAAATCCTTGATTAAACTGGTATACTTGACATCATAATAGAGATTATGATAATGAGAGTCGAGTATTATAAAGTTTAGTCTAAAAGTGTTCTTGGTCATGTGATCATCAGAATGGGACTATGATAATCTGGATAGACCAATATATTGATAACGGTACTCATGAGATGAGTATTAATGGATCTCATTCATTAAGTTATAATATAGATAATACATATGGAGATATGATTATTGAACTGACCAACAGTGAGATTTCCCAAATGGTTATTATTACCTATGCTGTCAATGTGGAAGTTCTCTTAAGGAGTAATTGTATATTTTATCCTTTGACCTGAGATCATCATTGTAGTTAATAGACTACTTATTGTACTTAGATACCGGACACCTAGTGTGTAAAAATGCTAGTTGAATGGTCATTGAGTATAATTAAGTACCTATGCAATTAGTGGTGAGTCAAGATGGAATCCGTCAACTCAGGGTAATGAGTTTGAACTCTATGTTGTCATTAATCTTATTGGTCATATAAAGACCTTGGCCAGGGCATACGAATGTTTTAAGAAAGGAGTTTCTTAAAGTCATTCTTGACCGATAATGATTGACATGTAACATAGTGGTGGTCTAGTGGGGTTTGGCAGTCAAACCATACCCTAGGACGATCCGGAGTTGGAACGACGGAGGGAAATAAATACAGTATCCTTTACCAGGTTCGTGCAGTGAATATTGGTATTCACGCTATCCGGGCCGTCGGGGAGTGTTGTTAGACGCCAACCTCGATTAATAATTAATGAGATTAATTGTTACCGGTTTAGCGATGAACCTATGTGGTCAGACACTTACGGTTGATATTTAACGTTTACGGTTATTTAATTTATTATGAGATAATTAATTAAATGGCCAAGATGACATATTTTTATATTGTCCGCTAACACGAAAATATAGTTAATATCGGAAAGACGTGTGTATGAGAAACCGAGACGAGAATAAGACCATTGGATTGGGCCTTAGAGGCCACGTATCCTTTTAGCCTTAAATGTCAAGCGTGTAACTCTTATCTATTAGTGGCTATGTCAATCCTTAATTGTTAAGGATGTGACTCACCAATGAGGGCAATGACATTTCTTAATGGCTAAGTTATCATTTGGCTATAAATAGAAGTCTCGACCATGCATTTTTAAGAAGGCATAAAAAACAAGTTTGTATATTGTCTTCCTCTCATACACTAAAAAGTGGAGAAAAGTGGTTTCTCTATATTCCGAGGTCGTCTCAAGGGTTGAGAACGTTAGTTTATCTACCGGTGTGGATACACTAGAGACTCCGTATTTTCGGGGTGATTGTCTACACATAAAGTATGTGTCCCTTTACTCAATTTTACAAGTTTTTAAATGCAATAGGTCTCAGGAGGACCGCGTTTCTATCTTCCGCTGCTATATGTAATATACCGCGGTCCCTTCACATATTGGGTTAAATTAGTAGATTCTGACCTAAATAGTACTCCCTTCTATTCTAAATAATCTTCTCTATTTTCTTTTTTCGTCTATTCACAATACATTTCTTATTTTCTTTCATTAGCGGATGGTCAATAGTCTGCCCATTATGTATGTGTGTATATAAAGCCCGTGTAATTAGTTTTGGTTACCATGTTTATAATATTTTGATCTTGAGTTAAATAGATCAATATGTGTAATATTCTGATATTGCAAGATTGAAATTTTGCAATGCGCAGCTACCTGGCAGCTGCTGAAATGCTATTTTACAGTAGCATTTCAGCGGTACCTGCTACTGCAAAAATTAGCATTTCAGCAGCTGTTGGAACCTGCTAAAACAATTTTTTACGGTTAAAAATAAAACTGTGGTCAATAAATCTATTGAAAACGGTCGCATTTAAATAGAAACCCGTTGACATATTCATCCATAATATAACAGTTTAATAAGCACAAACCGTTGTTGTATTCATAACATTTAAAACAGTTTAATAAGCATAAACCGTTGTCATATTTACTATTTTACAACGGTTGTGTTTCAGTAAAACCGTTGTCATAGGTTTCCGTAGAGCATTCAGACTAATACTACCACAGTTTCAATATTATAGACAACGGTTTTTGAACCGTTTTTAATATTGTATTACGGTTATTTGAACCCGTCATTTACATTTCATAACGGCTCCGCCTTTTTAACAACCGTGGTCACGAAATTAATAGGAATATTTATAATAGTTGGGCCTCAACCATAACCTTAAGGTTTTGGTTGAGTTGGTTCATCTATCATGGTATCAGAGCCAGTGTGACCGAAGGTCACGGGTTCAAATCCTGGCAACCTCAAAAGTCCTCATAAACTCGAAGTGGAATTCCAGCACACGGTATGGGGGAGCCGGTGCACAACCAACCACTCTTCAAGCCCAATGGGCATTTGAGTGAGGGAGCGTAATAGGAATATTTATAATACTTGGGCCTCAACCCTAAACTTAAGGTTTTGGTTGAGATTGTTCATCTATCAGAAATAACAACGGTCGATGTAATAACGGGTATGTATTTTGTATTACAACGGTATATCACCTTATCTAACCGTTGTTGCACCGATTATTTGGCGTAGTGAAGTGATGTTTGGCCTAGTCTACAAGCATGTATGTTGGAGATTATTAAGTTTAAAGGACACATTGACTATAAGGTACCACATTTGAAGAAAAAAGCACAAAGATAGGCTAGAACATTACCAAGGAAATTATGTGTAGATGAAGCAATTGTTATTAAAGAATGTCTTGATCATTTACATGTAAATGGCAAGGATGCAAACTTAGATGAAATAAGGGTGCCTATTGCCTTAACGCATCCCTTTTAGATGCATGTTTATAACTTAAGCATTGCAAAATACAATATTTAAGCCATAAACAGCATTAGGATATGAATTTCTTTTGTGCCAATAGAGTACTATGTATTTTGTGATGAGCAATATATGAAAATAAAAATGATTAAGCTCTCAAAACATTAAGCATTTTTATCACTGAGCTTTATGTACACATAAGAAATGGATCAACTACTAATTGTATATACTTAATAGATCTATTTTTTTATGGAGTATGAATCAACTACTAATTGTGTATACTTTAATACATATATGAAAATAAATGTATAAATAGCCGAAATTTTGAATTTTTACAAAAAATCACAAAACGTGTCTGATGTTATCAGCCATAAATCAACTGTATTCATAATTGATCTACAAAAAAAGAAGGAAAGATGTCACCTAACCTTGTTCTTATTTACTGAATATTGCAGACAATGAGATTGATGAAGTACTTCAACATATGAGATTTTGACAAACCCAGAAGGATCAACATCACAACCATCAAACCCATCCTCTGTATCTGGAACAACGTAGTCATGAAGATCGGAATAATGTAAGGAGATTTTTCTTTGACATTAATCAAGGAAAGTTTGTGAAAAAAGCAGGAGAGGAAGTGATGGAATGAATAGAGGATCTAAGAAAGCAACGAAGAAGAGAGCAGAAGAAGAAGAGGCAATGTGAGAGAGAGAGAAAAGGGAGAGTTAGGGTTTTAGTGAGAGAAGGGACGCAAGAGGTAAGTTGAAGCTTTGACGGAAGATTCTAGATAAGGGGCTAGGGTTTTTTACGTGGGAAATTCATAAATGAGTTGGGTAATATGGAGGGAGTCATTAAGGTAATTAGGTTTGAGTTGGGTTAGTGTTATTGGGTTAGTGTCTTAAGCAGAAAAATCAGGCCCAAAAAGCAATGGCACATCTTGTAATATCACAAGTTGGACAAGGACTCTTTAGTCAATTGCATTATTAAATAAGGAAAGAATAGAAATGGGGTGAAGATAGATAATTTGCCAAAAAGGGGAAATTGGGTAAAAATAGGAAAATGGAGGGAGTATGTATTTTATTTTAAAACATTGAAGTTAAACTTAAATTTGAGAAAAGTTAATTTGTTTTTCTTTATAAGTAAAAATATTAGAGGTCCTATATAAATGAAATTATTATTTTTCAATTATAATAATAAAACTAGGTTCGTGATCCGTGAGATTCACGAGTTTATCTGTTTTAGTTTTGTTATTTTTATCTTATTGTTTATATTTGTCTGAGCAATTAGTTGATCCATTTAAAAAATATAGTCTTGAAATACATAAAAGTTAGTTGGTTAATGCCTTATTTCTTTGACAATTTTGGTTTATTTTCAAAACTATATATTGTATTTTAGTTGTTATTTTGATTAATATACTAAAAACATTTGGTTTTAAAAAAAAGTTACCTTTCAATGAGTCCAGTAATTCATGACACCATGTAAAAAAAATTAAATACTTAAGGTTGCTTTTTGATTAGATTGTATAGATTTTGTACTAAATTTTCTATGTAAAAGTGTGAACATCGCTTTGTCTTTTGGCAAATAAAGTTAGTAAGTAAAGACGAAAAGGCAAATTAATGCATAATGTTGAATTATTTCTCTTTTTTTTCCCTCTTTTTTAGAGAATAATAAATCTCACAATGTAAAGAGCTTAAAACATATAGAATTATAAGGTTCTTTATCTTTTCAATATTTTATTTGTCATAAATCATATAGTAGCATAGTTATGAACTTTAATAAATGTTAGTCTTACTATATCATCTATATCAATTTGTCAAAAAATGAGTTAAATAATAGCCTACTACAAATCTCATTACCACTACTACAAATACAGGCAACTACAACGACCCTTTAACAACGCTTATTCACGAAAATCATCAAAACACGTTGTAGAATTGATGCTGCGAATTTTACCAAACTTAATTACAACGGTTATGTGTTGTTAACCGTTGTTATTGGTTTTAACAACGGGTCATACTTGAAAAACCGTTGTTAATATAAAAACTAATAACAACGGTTGAATCTGTAATACATTTTAACCGTTGTTAATAATTTGGCGCAAAATTAGTGAAAAGTAATCACAACGGTTATATTAGAACCCGTTTTTAATACTTTTTAACAACGGTTGTAGACTCAATAACCGTTGTTATTAATGTTATGAAAATCTTAAGAACAACAGATTGCTTTATTCTGTTATACGCTACAAAACACAAACACAAGCTAATACTGCTACTATATCATCCTCCATTCCTCCATGATCGTCTCTCTGTCTTCATCTCCGTCACTGTTGTCACCGTCTTCTCTCCCTCATCGTGTTTATCATTTAGGTATATATATGTTTCTTAGCAACTCTTATAGATATAGGATTTTTTAGGTTATTATCTAATTTGTTGATAATTTAGCTTAATTGCTTTCCTGAATTTCGTTTATTTGTTTGCCTATTATTGTATTTTCTGAATTAGTTGCCTATTATTACGAATGTAGAATAATGACTCGAACTTGGATGATTGATGCAAATATGAGTGACCGTAACTATAAGGATGGTTTAGCTGAATTTTATGAATTCGTTTCGAACAATTTGAAAGGTTCTTCTAGTATTGCATGTCCTTGTGAAAGATGTGGTAATATTAGCTATATGGCTTTTCCGGACGTTAAAATACACCTAGAAAAGTGGAGATTTAGTCGATCCTATACACGTTGGATTTTTCATGGGGAATCATTAGAGGAAAAGAATAACTCTGAAGAAGATGATGTTGAGGTACACGAAAGGCTAACTGATGATCCTGAGTTTGCCGAGTTTTTTGAGTTGGAAGAGTTGGAAGTAGAGAAGTTGAATGTTGGGTCTATAGATAATGAAGAGAATGATGATGAGTCGATTGCTTTTGAAGATGTAGGTGATGACACTAGTAATTGGGATGACCTTAACAACATGTATGAGAAGTTGTGTGAGTCTGAAGCACCTCTGTATCCTGGTTGTAAGTTCACAAAAATGTCGGCTGTGGTGAAGTTGTATAATATCAAAGGGGCAAATGGGGTGAGTGACACGTGTTTCACTAGCTTTTTAGCCTTGATAAAGGAGTTGCTTCCTGATGGTAATGTTCTACCTGTTAAGACATACGAGGCGAAAAAACTAATAAGAGGAGTGGGTATGAAATATGAGAAAATACATGTATGTCCAAATGATTGCATATTGTATCGGAAATTATATCAAAACTTAACCAATTGCCCTAAATGTTTGGAGTGGCGTTATAAGGATAAGGAAGGGATCCCGGCTAAGGTGTTGTGGTATTTTCCATTGATACCAAGAGTCATAAGGATTTATGCGAATCTCGATGATTCAAAAATGTTAACTTGGCATGAAACAGGAAGAATAAATGATGGAAAGCTAAGACACCCGGCAGATGGTATGCAATGGAAATCGTTCGACGCTAAGTATCCCGAGTTCGACAATGAACCTAGAAACTTACGTCTAGCGCTGTCCACTGATGGAATGAACCCACACGGAAACATGAGTAGCCAACATAGTACTTGGCCAGTAGTGTTGGCTATTTATAACTTACCTCCATTTGTGTGCATGAAAAGAAAGTATTTGATGTTGTCGTTGTTAATTTCCGGCCCTAAACAACCTGGAAATGATATAGATGTATATTTGGAACCTCTTCTAGATGATTTGCGATTGTTGTGGGATAGTGGGATAGAAGTATTTGATGCATATAAGAACGAAACTTTCAATTTGAGAGCGATGTTATTGTGTACAATATCTGACTATCCGGCTTATAGCGACCTTTCTGGGCACACGTTTCATGGGAAAGAGGCTTGTCCATTGTGTGGGGAGGATATCGAGTCTGAATATTTGAAGTCTTCTCGTAAGTATGTGTATATGGGAAATAGGAGGTTCTTGTATCATGACCATTGTTATCGCAAGATGCAGAAAGCATTCAATGGAAGACAAGAACTTCGTCAACCTCCTAGAATTTTGAGTGGGCATGAAGTTTATCAGAAAGTAAAGCATATTGAGATAGATTATGGGAAGAAGAGCGGCTCTAAATTGTCTACTCGTGGGTATAAGAAAAGATCCATATTTTTTGATAAACTTCCATATTGGCCTGACCTGGAGGTCAGACATTGCCTCGATTTCATGCACATTGAGAAAAATGTCTGTGATAATATTATCAATACCCTTTTGAATGTTCCTCGTAAAACAAAGGATAATGCCGCAGCTAGGGAAGATATGAAAATGATGGGTATTAGGCTAGATTTGGCACCACAGAAGAGAGGTAATCGTACATTTTTACCGCCAGCAGCTTATACCCTTTCACGGAATGAGAAAAAAGAGTTTTGTGCATGCTTGAATGGAATTAAAGTGCCACATGGTTATTCGTCGAACATCAAAAGCCTAGTGTCGATGCAAGACCTAAAACTCACCGGGTTAAAGTCACATGATTGTCACACTTTGATGCAATAATTACTACCTGTGGCTATTCGTTCCATTTTACCTGAAAAGGTAAGATATGCTATAACTAGATTCTGTCTCTTCTTCCAGTCCATATGCGAGAAAGTCATCGATTCCGATGACGCGGATTCATTGCAGGACCTCGTTGTAACCTCTCTTTGTCAGTTGGAAATGTATTTTCCACCCTCTTTCTTCACTATCATGATTCATCTGACCATTCACTTGGTTAGGGAGATTTTGTACCTTGGGCCCGTGTACTTGAGATACCAGTATCCTTTCGAAAGATTGATGAAAGTCTACAAGGACTATACATCTAATCGGTATCGTCCGGAAGGTTGTATTGCAGAACGCGCTATTTTAGACGAAGCTCTTTCATATTGTTACGCTCATCTCTCCCCTGAGGAGTTGATTGGCGTTCCTAAGAATCGTCATAGTGAATGGATGACCGGAAAAGGTATTAGGGGCCGGGTTGAAAAAATTGTGACACGTGAAATGTTGCATTTAGCACATACGTATGTGCTAAACAACGAAGATGAGGTGCAACCTTATATTCAACAACACAAAGATGAGCTCAAATACGATCACCCAAACAAGACCGAGAAGTGGATTGCAAACGAGCATACGAAGACGTTTGCAGAGTGGTTTAGGAATATTGTCTTAGAGTGTGCGAATCAAACTGGTGATGACATCTCTCCTAGGTTGCTACGTCTTGGTTTAGGTCCAAATGCCAGGATCACCTTTTACAGCAGTTTTGCCATTAATGGATATACTTTTTACATCCGCGAGCAAGATGAGTTGAGCACAATGCAAAATAGTGGTGTGAGTTCTGAATTTGAGGCAATGCACTTTGCTACTTCAAAAGATAAAAAGCCTATTTGGGGAAAATGCCTTTATTATGGTGTTATTCAAGAAATATTGGTACTAGATTACATTGATTTCACAATGCCTTTGTTTCGATGTAACTGGGTTGATAACAACCTCCATTGTGTCTGAAAGGATAAGATGGGATTTACGTTGGTCAATCTGGGTAAGGTTGGCAATAATAAGGATGATCCTTTCATAATGGCATCCCAAGCTAAACAAGTGTTCTATGTCACAGATCCTATGGATAAGAAGTGGTATGTTGTACTGTCTATAAGGAGTAGAAGGAGTAGTCCATCTGATAATGGTGATGATGATCAGGATGTCGTTTTTGAGGGAATGGATCATTCTACCACTGTATCTTATTTCGACGATGTTGACACTGATCATGAGGACACTGAAAGCATCTATATGCGTGATGACCATGGTGAAGCTATTTGGGTTAACGAAGAAACTATGACATCCAAGAAACGTTCCCGGTCCTGAGATGGTTCATCAGGACACAGTGATATGGACGACCAACATTTTGAGTCATTTTCAGACCAATAATTTGATGGTTTAATTTATTGGTAACTCAATAATGATCATTGTTAAATAAAAATTCCCAAATTTGCATGGCATGGTAAATCCTGTAGCTTAGATATGTAGTATGCATGCATGTTGGTGTTGTCTTATTTTCTTGATCTTATTATTAGATGTGGATGCTGGTGTTGAAATTGTTGAATAATGTTGCAGTATATGGTGCTTCTGCTGTTACAGTATGTATTGTTACAGGTTTGGACTGTAATGGAATTACAGTAATTTAAAAAAAAAAAGGTTCAACAATAACAACGGTTATATTTAAAAAACCCGTTGTTAATACTTTCAACAACGGTTATAGTTACATTACCCGTTGTTATTACAATCAACAACGGTTATAGTTACATTACCCGTTGTTATTACTTTAAACAATGGTTGTAGTACCCCTACCCGTTGTCATTGATTTTTTTGACATATTTCATTTTGGCGCAAATTTGGTGAAAATATATTACAACGGGTATATTTTAACCGTTGTAATAATGTTTTGACAACGGTTGACTTTTATTGACCCGTTGTTATTAACATATAACAACGGTTTTGTTTGGAGCACCCGTTGTCAATAGTTTGTCTTAATAAAAAACTAATTTACAAACACATACATCATACCACACAAACACACACACAAGTTCAATCGTTGGTATCCTGAGTTTATTCTTCTCTCTTCCTCGCTTTCTACATTCGTTCGTTTGCCGTGCCGCCCGATTTCGACGCCTTGATTCCGTTGCCTTCCCTTATCATCTTGCTCGTTCTCTTTATCATCATCATCATCAGGTATGTTCACTTTAATTTTGTGTTTCGTCATTAGGGTTTTAAGACGATCATCTTTTTTCTTTTTCATGCATCTGTTTGTTTTTCGTCTTCTTTGTTATCTTTATCATCCCGCATCATCTACTTCACTCCTCTTATTAGGGTTTAGGATTTTAGAAGCTCAATCTGTTGTTTTAAATTTTCATTTCTATTAGGGTTTAGGGTTTTAGATAATACTCTGCATGTACGTTGTTAAGTTGTTCATTTCCTATATCATTCATATTTGGGTTTTAGGATTATCATGGGTGAAAAATGGAAAAGAAGTCAAAAGAATAATAAGCCTGGGGATAATAAGCCTGGTGAGAGGGGTGCTACGAAGTTCCAGAAAGCCCTTGCAGCTATAGCCGCTAAAGACCCGATGACAATAACATGGAGCTCTAAGGGTTTCCCTACTGGTCCAAATGCGGGTTATTTATCCAGTTGGATTGGATGTTGCACAAGACAGTTTGTGCCTATCCATTAGATGACATTAGAAATTTGAATCCAAAATTGGCGGAGTTATACTTGGCTCGTGTAAAGGAAGCCTTTATTATACCCGATGAATGCCATGATAAGTATTTAATGCATAAGGCAGCGGATGTCCTAAGGCAGTGGAAGTGTGACGTTGCTAGGGATTGGTTGTATGTGGACAAGGCAACGGGGGAGATGCATAAGAACCCACCGGGAGACAATAAGTGTCCCACCATCAGTCAGGAACAATGGGATCTTTTCAAAGAGATGAGAACTACTGAGAAGTTTCAGGTTAAATATCCTCGCCTTTTAACGATTTACCTATCATTTTTTTAATTAATGAGTCCTTTATATAATTTTTTTATTATCTCATCTACTTGCGCTTTTATATAATTATTTGAAGGCCGTTAGCAGAAGAAATCGTGCTAACATTTCATGCAAGAATGGGAAATGGTATGGTTCTCGAGGCGGTTACAGAAAGATAGAAGAGAACCTCGTAAGTAGCATGCATTATTCCCATGTGAGACTTTATTTTTTTAATCACACTTGGACTTGCATTGATACACATTTACATGTATAAATGTTACCATGTTAATGTGTAGGTGACAAAGGGAGTGACCAACTTGGATCGGCATGTAACTTATAAAGAAGGGCACACGCCTAAAGGATCCCGGTCGCGTGACAAATATGATGAGGAAGTGTTGGCCAACATAGTAAGCATTATTTTATCAAGACGAGTTCATTACTAACTTTATTATTTTAGTCACAAATATAATTTGAAGTTTATTTAATATATTATAGGACAACGTATTGAAGGAGGTAGAAGAAGGGAAATTCACTCCCAGTGGTCGTAATGACGTTCTTGCTAGAGCGATCGGCCGACCCGAACATCCAGGTCGTTTGAGGGGCGTCCCGTTACAGGTTGGAGTAACGAAATATTATGGGACAACTGCCCCGATAAAGAAGAAAAGGAAGACTAAGTCTGAGAAGGCTGACATGGTACCATTTATTCTATTATTTTCATTTAAGTTCAATTCACATGTTATTGTTGGGATAAAAATTGCTGAAACATTACATTCTTGGCACGCAACTTCAGTTAATGGCATCCGTACTACTAAAGTTGAATGCTGGAGGCAAGCTTTCCAAAGAAGAAGTGAAGATGATGGAGGATGTCATTTATAAAGGGGGTAATAAGGTACAATAGATTGGTCAAGAGGCCGCTACTACCTTGGCAATACATGAGAAGGAAGTATCGGTCAACGAGATTCAGAAAGATCATGTACCTAATGCTTCTGAAGTTGTAACAACTAAAGCCGATCAGGTACCTAATACTTCCTTATTTTTCTTTTCTTTTTTTTTGGGTAAGATCAGGGGGTGTGTTTCCTGCCAGCTCTAATGCTATAACTTCTAACATCGTGCCATTGGTTAATTTTATTAGGTAAATAATGGGTCTGAAAAGGAGATACAACTTGAGAAGACGGCTGATGGAAAACAGCATACATCTCCTTCAAGTCAGTTCACTGTTTTCAGTAAGGTATGCATGAAGTGTTTAATTAGTTAAATTTATATGAATTCTATTAAATTTTGGGATATAATAATGTATGTGTATATTCGTCAGGCCGTAAACAAGAGGCCAGTTATTCTTGCTGACCCTAAATTCGAAAATCCATATGTGCGTGTTGGCCGGGGTCTCGTAGAAATGCACACCAAATCAGCAGCGGAAACTGTAGTTCATGGCGAAAAACTTTTGCCGAATCATAGAAAAGTAGAGATAACTACAGTCTTTCCAGGCCATGAAAACTTTGAACTGCCTGTCCCAGTTCGTGACGGCATTACCATTCTGGGAGATGCGGTTGGAAGTTTCATCTAATGGCCTGAAACTCACATCTACTTGGCACGGTCGTCTCCGCCTCAGCAGCCGAAAGCAGTTGGGGTTAGAAGAAATACCTTTATATATATGTTACATTTTTAATTGTTGAATGTTTTTATATGTTAAATTTATATGTTATTTTTTTTTTGTAGAGAACAAAAAAGCCGGCTTTGGCGGATAAGCCTAAGTCCACAGACATGCCAACTACCTCGTCGAGACAACAACTTGATGAGGTATTTAATTAACTTCTCCATTTTTATGAAAACCTCCCTTTAATTTTTTTTTGTTTCTGTATTTCTAAAAAGCATGGAAATTTTTTGTATGTAGGGAACAGAAAAGCCGGCTAAGGCGGATAAGCCTAAGTCCCCGGACATGCCAACTACCCCGTCCAGACAACAACTTGATGAGGTATTTAATTAACTTTTCCATTTTTTTAAAAACCTCGCTCCCTTTATTTATATTTTGTCTGTATTTCTAAAAAGCATGGTAATTTTGTGTAGGGAACAAAAAAGACTGATAAGCCTAAGTCCCCAGTCATACCTGCTACTACTACCTCATCATTGAAAGAGCAGGTTCATGAGGTATTTAGTTAAGTACGCTTTTATTTTTATTACTCCAACTAGGATATGTTACCTTTGGATTTTTTTATTATTTTAATTATCTACATGTGTAGGCTGGTGGTAGTAGCACAAAATCAAAGAATCATTATTTCCCCGACCTGAAAGAAGTTAGGAGTTTAAACTCCACAAAATATTATGGGAAGGATTACATGCAAAAAGTAAGAACGGTGACGATGAGGAAACTGCATGAGGAGGCTTGCCGTCGCATAGCCAACGAGCAATTGATAATTATTCCGCTCGAGGAGGATATTCTAGGGGTTGAGCGCGAAGCACTTATGTCATGGGATATGCTAGCCATTTGGGCTGGCCTAGACCAGATTGATGTCCAACACCTATTTGTTTGGATGAAGTAAGTTTCTTAATAAATAATTTCATATTCTAATATTCTGACTACTAGATAGTGTTTTAAATACCGGAATTAATACCGTAATAATGTCGGATATTGAATTGAGAGTGATCCCCGAGAAGAAGATTCCATCTGATCAATACGGATTCCTGTGCCCCTATGTTTTATCTTTATTTATTCTGGAATTCTCGTTCGAAGATCGGGTAGATTATATTGCTCAGCAATTGGCGACAACCAAGAAGCTGATTTTTGCCCCTTATAATGAAAAAGGGTAATAAACAAATTAATATTACGTTTCCCCCTACAATTGCATTTTCATAACTAATATATGTACTTGTTAATAATGATGATGTCTCTTGATGTAGGACTCATTAGGTGCTAGCAGCCATCATGTCGACAAAGAAGAAAGTTTTTTGGTTGGACTCTTTACATAATCAACCAAGCGAGACTTTTAAGCGCTTGATTAATAAGTAAGTTTATAATACTGATTTATTTATAATAACATTAAGTTTCAATTTTTATTTATAGCAAAAAGCTCATTTTTGCCCCTAAAAAAATGAGTTTCTGCCTCCTTTTTTATTTTAAAAAAAAGGGTCTTTGAGAAGAGAAGAGCTAACGAGCAGGATCAACCCACGAAAGATTCTGATGATGGCCCTGATTTTATTACGATAACAGGGGTACGTGCTCAAATACAATACATTAAGTGCAAAAATCTGTGTTTAATACTAATACAATACCTAAAGTTCAAGATTCTGATGTGAGCCTTCTCTAAATGTTTGTTTTTATGTAATAATAGGCCCCTCACCAGCCGGATAGCATACAATGTGGATACTACGTTTGTCGGTTCATGTTGGAGATTATTAGGCGAAGATATATCCTTATTCCAGAAAAGGTTAGTAATTTAATAATGTGTTTATTACTTTTTTTAAATTAGAGCTGATGTTGTCTTGCTTGCTGCTATACCATGATGTTGCTATGCAGTATTTGATGTTGCATTGTTACAATAATGTCTTGTCTTTGTTTTTTCCGCAGTATGTAATCAACCCGTCACAAGAGACGATCCAGCCGTACAAAAGTTTAGATATAGACGAGGTAAGGGACATGTTGGGCAAATACGTCTTAGAACATAGAAATGCATGATACTCAGAGCTTAGATCAGCTTATTAGTAAATTTTTTGTTGAAGTTAGGGAATGATTGGTTCATGTAAATTTAACTCCTTGTAAGTATATATATATATGATGCTTCCGTTGTGGTTGAATTGAATCTATTGAGTTCTGATGAACCCAATTTGTGATTTATCTTTGGTCTTTGGTATATGGTCTTCTCTTGATATATGCAGGTTTTTGAATGGCATGAAACATATTTAATTTTTAAAAACATTAGGAGTTCGTAATAAAAACGGTTACTAAAAAAAACCGTTGTGAATACCTTTCACAACGGTTAGTAAAACAAAAAATCGTTGTGAATACCTATCACAAATACCGCGCATAATATTCAACAACAGGTTTTAAACGAAGAACCGTTGTTAAAAGTCTTCACAATTTTGGAGGGAAAGTTACAACAACGGGTTTTAAACAAAGAACCGTTGTTACTACAAATTTCAACAACGGGTATGTAGCATATACCCGTTGTTAAATGTCTTCACAATTTTGGAGGGAAAGTTACAACAACGGTTATACATATGACAACCGTTGTTATATTATTCCCACCAAATTTTTGAAACACTTTCCACAACGGCTTACACGCAACAACAACGGCTTTTAACGGTGGTGAATACTTTCGACAACGGTTTAAGTAAATAACCTAACCGTTGTAAATACCTTTTACAACGACCGCTTTAACAACGTCCGCCTTTTGTTTTTACAACGGTTTTTACCCGTTGTTATAGCCTGTATCTATAGTAGTGTACAATCTCTTATTTGTTATAAGACATATGCATTAGAAAATATGACATGTACGCATAAATATTAGCTAATAATTTACATTAGGCCATTATCTATGTCAATAGAATTTTTTTGTTCAACTTGTTAATAAGATTGAGATCCTTGCAACTCCAATTTCATTCTATGAGAGTTGTTTTTCAAAGAAAAAATAATGAATAAAAAAGAAACACATACCTAAATAAAACATACATTTGAAAGTTTCTGAAATACTAAATTTTATTTACGAACCTAAAAACAATTAGTCATTCACATTCATGTAGTCAATTTTATAGTTAGTTTATAACATAGTATTAAGTGGAATGGAGGGAATATTTGTTTAAGCAATTCTAGTATTTCTCTTCTTCAAATAATCTTCTTTCTCCAATGAACTATCCCTAAAAAAAATCCATTGAGTGATTGATAAAAAACAAAATGGTGGAATTTGATTTATGTAATATTAACCTTATCGTTATTAATTTAATTTTTCCCTTAAATAATGTAAGAAACAAGGTTGATGGGGCATATTCTGCACCCGCTGACCAAGTCAACATATTGACTAAGGTCAAAGCCAAAAGACAACAAGTCAAAGGAAAAACAACCTAACCGACGAAGCCTGTCGGCCTGTCACTTGGGTCTCGGCTCGGCAACTACCCGGCCGAGAGGCATATCCGTGTACTCACATCCAGTCCCCTCGGCATGGAGTCAACCAGGCCTGCCGGCCTGTCATGGGTCCCTCGGCCGAGGGTAAGACAGTCTTTCCACCTGCTACGACCACTTGGCCACTTGGCCACTACGTGACAAAAGGTGAAAGTCTATAAATACTCCACATCTCTCATTGAGAAACTCATCTCACAACTACAATAATCTGGTATAAACTCCCTTATCTCTCTACAATATACTTTGCCAAGTTAAACATACAACTTATCTCTCTAAGTTTACTGACTTGAGCGTCGGAGTGAGTACGCTTGGCCCCAAGCCGAGTCCTCAGTTTGTTAAATCTTTACAGAAAAGAGTGAAAGGAAGAGACAAGCAACGACATCATTCTACAAACTCAAGTGGTCACAATCCTGCTCCGAAATTACAACCCGGAACAATTGGCGCCGTCTGTGGGAAACACGTACTGAAAGCTAGTCACCTACATCACCAAACAAAAAAAACACCCATTCAGCGAGCTAAGAAGATGTCAAAGCAACAAGAAACTGTGAGTGAGGGAACTGCATTCTTCCAGGATGACACGTTCCCTAATTCTGAGATCGGGATGCCGAAAGAGCTCGGGATGCCGAGAGAGCCAGAAACACCGCTGCCTACCGACCAAGTCACTGTCATGGGACATGTGGTCGATGCAGCCAAATTGAAGCTATTCCTGGACCTGATGGGTAGTACGCCGGTCACCCCTGTCACGACGACGGTGACGGCAGCGCATCCACAGGTGACCAGGGCCCATAAAGTAACTCCGAACAACTTGACCGGAGCGATACAAGGAGCTGGGCATGCTAGGACGCCGGCAGAGCCCGTGGTGCCAGTGGCAGACCTGAGTCCTTCCCCCACTCGTGGGAGGACAGCGTCGCCGCGGCAACAACGAGGCCTGCCCCGAAGGAATGAAAGAAGTCCGACTCACCAAAGTCGGACAAAAACCCTTCCCGCCAGAGGGAGAGAAGCCGGACTAGGGTTGCGAGGAGCCGATCGCCGCGTGTCATTCGACACGTGGTCAGATAGCCCCTCAATACCTATGTCCTAGAGATCCCTGTGCCGACTAAGCTGAAGCTGTCGCCCATATCATACAAAGGGGATAGCGACCCGACCGACCATGCCGAGGCTTTCGAGTCGTACATGTCGGTATAGGAGTAGCCTGATGAGGTGTGGTGCTGAGTCTTCCCAACGACCCTGCATGGGATGGCTCAGAGTTGGTACAAGGGGCTACCTAATGGCTCGATATCTTTGTTATGCCGACACGAGAGACAATTTCATAGCCCAGTATGCTTGCAACAAGAGAAGGGCCGTGGAAACATCAGATCTCCTAACTATCCGACAGGGGGAGGACGAGTCCCTCTGAAGCTACG
Organism: Silene latifolia; assembly: GCF_048544455.1. NCBI lineage: Eukaryota > Viridiplantae > Streptophyta > Magnoliopsida > Caryophyllales > Caryophyllaceae > Silene > Silene latifolia. The sequence goes on from NC_133537.1 coordinate 325,057,985, forward strand.
TGAAAAGATTCGACGCTAAGGTTAAGCAGATCCGTGAGCTGAACACCGAGCTGGCGACCTTCGCGCTGATGAAAGGCCTCCCGAAAGGCGAGTTCAAAAACGAGCTGATCAAGTGCGAAGACCTCAACTTAGACTCTGCCAGAAAGATGGCCGACCGAGCCGTAAAGGTGGAAGACTATCACAAGACCTGGGTAGGCCACAGTGAAGCTGGGCACCCAGAGAGGAAGAGCCGCCAGGACAACATAGATGAAGTTCGCCGTGACGGGAATAGGTCACGGCCTGAGAGATTTAATAGGAAACAGCACTCGGCGGGCGCCGGGGGGAGTTCGGGACCGTACAACCTGAAGCGGTGCAGTAGTCTCCCCCGGTCGCCTCTCCACCGAGGTCTTTACCCTAAGCAAGAATGATGGAGAAGTGGGCAAGACCCCCCAAGGCGAGGGGGGACGGTGACGCAAGTCAGTTTTGCGAGTACCACGGCCACACCGGCCATAAAACTGACAACTGTCGGCACCTAAGGAACGCCATCGAAGAGCTAATCCGAAAGGGGAGCCTCAGCAAGTATGTAGCTGGAGGCCCAGGAACAAGCTCCGACGGGGCGAATAGAAAATCCGTTTTTCAACGGATGGGAGTAATCCAGGTTGTCATCGGGGGAAACGAGAACGGTGGGTCAGCTAATGGGCACAAACGGCACCTAAATGAGTTATACCAAGCCATCAACTTTGTGCCTAAAACAGCGATCCCCGCTTCCACCATCCCCGATATAACCATTGGAAAGAAGGACTACGAGGGAGTCGTCGCCCCGACAAACGACCCGCTTGTTGTCCACCCGGATATAGCCAACCACTTGGTCAAAAGGTGCCTGATTGACACAGCGCCTACACAAACATCATGTTCAGGGAGTGCTTTCTTAATCTCGGTGCCTCGAAGATTGGAGACCGAGCCCCTGCACTAACCCGCTATATGCTTCTCCTGGGGCGGCCTGGTACCCTGGGGTCAATGGGATGCCGGTGATGTTCGGCCAAGCGGATGCGGCTAAAAATGTTTTATCTGAGTTCGTAGTTATCGACGGTTCGTCTGCCTACAACGTTCTCATAGGCCGGGTCACTTTGAGCGAGGCCGATGCTGTGATGTCCATCCGGGCCCGGACATTGATGTACGTCTCGGACCGGGGAAGACAAAAGCTCGTCTCAAAGGACGAGAGAGACGAAATAGTCAATATCCAAGTGTCTGCCGGGGGTGCAACATGCAATCCCTCAAAGTGGCGAAGAAATCGGAGAAAGGGAAGAGCCCATCCTTGCGGCGGGAGGGCGATCCGATGATTACTAATGTCGGTATGGTCGAAGGAGCCGAGACCGAGGAAGTGGAAATTGACCCGGGCGCACCGAATCGTCGGTGTCAAACTGGAGCCAAAATCGGGGCCGATCTCCTAGACCTGCGAGGAAGAACAAAGATGTCTTCGCATACTCATTTGCCGAGATGCCAGGCGTGAGCCGGGAGGTGATCGTTCACAAGCTGAACGTACTCTCCACCGCTCGGCCTGTCAAGCAGAAGATGAGGAACTCCTCGGCCGAGAAGGATGGGGCCATCAAAGCTGAAGTAGACAAATTATTAGCGGCGGGCTTTATCATGCCTTGTACTTACCCTGAGTGGCTAGCAAATGTTGTAATGGTGAGGAAATCGTCAGGGGCGTGGAGGATGTGTGTTGATTTTACCAATCTTAATAAAGCGTGCCCTAAAGATTGTTATCCCTTACCTCGAATAGATAGTTTAATTGACGCCACAAAGAAGCTACACTATCCGAGCACTGCTAGACGCCTTCTCAGGGTATCATCAGGTATTCATGGCCGAGGAAGACATGCCTAAATGCGCATTCATCACCATTCACGGCACATTCATGCACAAAATGATGCCGTTCGGTTTGAAGAACGCTGGCGCAACTTACACTAGGCTGGTGGACAAAGTGTTCCAAAATCAAAAAGGGCGAAACATCCCCCTTTCATCTCCGTAGAAAATAGAATTTCATTAAAATCCCCGACACAAACCCATGGTAGAGACGATTGTCCATGAAGAAGATGAAGGAGCTCCCACGAAAGATGACGATCTGAGACCGCAGGCCAACCATAGAATCCCGTGACTCTCCATTCTTTCTCTCCCTCCCGAACATGGAAATCCATGTGATGAACAGAAGCTCGTGTGTCGGGTAAAGTTGTATGGGATGATGTATTACCATCGTCTGCAAACTCTGCTGTTCGTTTTGATAAGTTATTAATGGAGTAAAGCCTTTGGGCTGTTGATTTCAAAAAAACAAAAAAAAAAAGGGCGAAACATCGAGGCTTACGTCGACGACGCTATTGTAAAAAGCAAGTCTGTCAGCGAGCACTTGGCCGATTTAAGCGAGACATTTTGTTCACTAAGGAAATATAAAATGAAGCTTAACCCAAAGAAATGTAACTTCGGTGTCCGGGCCGGCAAGTTCCTCGGCGTGCTTGTCAGCGCCAGGGGAATTGATGCCAATCCAGAGAAAGTCCAAGCAATACTAGACCTACCGGAGCCGAGAAATCGAAAAGAGGTTATGACGCTGACCGGGAGGATGGCGGCTCTCTCCCGCTTCATCTCTCGGTCGGCCGACAAGAGCACTCCTTTCTTTAAAGTGCTGAAAGGGATTAAAAACTTTAGCTGGAGGGAGGAACAGAGCACGACTTTCAGGCAACTGAAAACCCACCTTCTGACACTACCGACCCTGTCCAGGCCGACGCTGGGGGAGACGCTATATCTATACTTAGCAGTTACCTCGGCCACGGTCAGTGCCGTAATCGTCAGGGAAGAAAATAAGCAGCAATACCCAATTTACTTTATCAGCCATACACTGCTGGACGCCGAAAGAAATTACCCACTAATCGAAAAGGCAGCCCTCGCCGTCGTCGTTGCCGCAAGGAAGCTGAAACCCTACTTCGACGCACATCCCGTGACGGTCTTAACCGACTAGCCATTGGAGAAAGCATTAGAAAAATTCGAAAAATCCGGCAGACTTATCAAATGGGCAGTGGAGCTCTCCGGCTTCGGCATTCAGTACAAGCCGAGGTCTTCGATAAAGGGGCAAGCGCTTGCAGACTTCCTGGCCGAGTGCACGTATCAAGAAGAATCACATCCCGGCGTGTGAGAAGTGTATACCGACGGGTCCTCCACGGCGAATAGCTCAGGAGCCGGCATCGTTATCATCAGCCCTAACGGAAACGAGTTTGAGTACGCCTTGAAGTTTACCTTCTCGGCCTCAAATAACGAATCCGAATATGAGGCGGTGATAACTGGAGTCGAGTTAGCTAGAGCTGCCGGGGCGGAGCATATTGTGTTGAAAACAGATTCGCTCTTAGTGACTAATCAAATCCGAGGAGTGTATGAGACTCGATACGATGGGATGGTAAGGTATCTGGAGAGGGTAAAAGCTGACACCTCAAAATTGAAATCTTTCCAAATACAGTGCATTCCCAGGTCTGAGAACAACCGAGCCGACGCTCTCTCAAAACTTGCCAGTTCAAGCATCAAGAATGTCAGTCGAACCGTGCTGGTGGATATCAGAAATGCTAAAAGCATCACTGAGACCGTCGGCATGGTGGGCGACATAGAAGCCGAGACGACGTGGATGACTCCGATAATGAAATAGAAGCTGACAAAAGAGTTGCCGGAGGACCGCAGTCTGTCTCAGAAGATAAAAAGGATCGCCGCAAGGTACTCAGTGTTCGAAGGAGAATTGTACAGAAGGTCCGTAATAAGACCACTCTTGAAATGTGTCGGCCCAGCCGACGCGGAGCTTATACTTACAGAGATTCACGAAGGCATATGCAGACATCACATGGGGGCGAGAACGCTAGCCCACAAAGCTCTCCGAGCCGGCTACTTCTGGCCTACCATGCTGAAAGATTCCAGGGCAAAAACCAAGAAGTGCAAGAATTGTCAGATGCATGCTCCGGTAATACATGCACCTTCCCGAGACCTGCAATCAGTACTTAGTCCCCTACCATTTGCACAGTGGGGGATGGATTTATTAGGACCATTTCCGACGGCCTCCGGAGGAAGGAAGTACCTGATTGTCGCCGTTGACTACTTCACCAAATGGGTTGAGGCTGTCGCGGTACCTGCCAAGACCACGGCGGCCGTAAGAAAGGTGATTTGGGAGAACGTCATAACTCGTTTTGGGTTACCCCAAGTCATTGTATTTGACCACGGCCGAGAGTTTTGGAGCGACATGGTGATGAATTGGTTGGAAGAGCTCGGTATCAAATTTGCATACTCCTCCGTCCGCCACCCTCGAGCAACGGGGCGGCGGAGGCAGCTAATAAAACAATACGAACGGGTTAAAAAGAAGGTTGAAGATCTAAAGGGAAGATGGGTGATGAACTACTCCGGCGTCTGTGGTCCCTTCGAACCACAGAGAAAGAAGCAACAGGGTATAGTCCATTCCACCTAGTCTATGGGTCTGAGGTCGTCCTGCCAATTGAAGCAGCGGTGCCGACATTCAGAACGCAAACCTTTAGCCCAGTCGAAAATGAAGAAGGCCTGAGAGCCTCCCTAGACCTGGTCGAAGAAAGTCGAGATACGGCACGGCTCAACTTGGCCGTATATCAAAACCGAATGAGAAGAGCCTACAACCGTAGGGTCCACAAAAGGGACTTGAGAGTAGGAGATCTAGTCCTAAGAAAGTCGGCCGCAACCAACAAAGGAAACATCCATGGTAAGATGACGGCCAACTGGGAAGGACCCTACAAGGTGGTTGAAGAAATGAGGCCGGGGACATACCGGCTGACAGACATGGAGGGTGTGCCTCTAATGAGCCACTGGAACACAGACAACCTTAGGAAATATTTCCTATAGCGGCGGAGGTATCCGAGACCATTGTGGGCACCCCAACGCGTGACTATATCTTATAAAGAATAATCCAAGTTGTCCATCGAAATGCCAAAGCCGGGCAGTCACTACAAATGCAGTTGGTACTCGCGAAAGCGACCAACATGCTTAGTAGACGCCACGGCCAAAACGGGGCAGTCACTACAAATGCAGTTGATACTCGCGAAAGCAACCAACATGCTTAAGAACATATAAGTACAGTTGAGAACGCAAATCTGACTGCCTCGGCCAATCCGGGAGTGGCAGAGGAAGCGATCAATATGTCTATAGATACGAATGCAGTCGAGCCGTAACCTCGATTGCCTCGGCCAAAGCCGGGAGTGACGGGGAAAAACGACCGATATGATAACATGTTTACAACAGCAGTTGGGAAGCGCAAATCTGACCGCCTCGGCCAGACCGAGAGTGGAGGAGGAAGCGACCGACATGCCAACATGTTGCTAAGCAAATTGGGGAACGTGAATCTTGCTGCCTCGGCCTGTTTAGGTGCAGCAGAGGACACGACCAATATGCTAAAAACGTTTAAGTACAGTTGAGATACGCAATCTAACTGCCTCGGCCAAGCCGAAGGTAAAACGAAAAAAAAGCGCTCAATATGTTTAAAAATGTAAGAAGACAACTGAATGGAGGATGAAATCAAAGCCTCGGCCAAGCCGAAGGCAAATAAACAAACTTCATTAAAAATGTTTACAAGTGAGGCAAAACAAAGTCGACGGCCGTCCCCATAGAGATAGCCTAAGCACAACCTACCAAAGTTTAACAAAAACGAAGGAACAACAAAAAATTACAACATTAAGACATGAAGCGCCAAAAGGATGGCAGGGAGGAAAGGCTCAATAGTTGGCCCCCGAACAGCTGAAGCTGTCCGAAGGGCCGGGTGAATCTGGTGACGACCGCCCGTCTCCCTATGCTTGTTGCTGCTCGCCACCGACAGCCGCAGCTTCCTGAGCAGCCTTCGCCGCCTTCGCCTCGGCCACGGCCTTGGCCTCCGCAACAGCCGCCTTCTCATCCAGAAGCTTGTCAAAATCCTGCCACGGAAAAGTGCCTTCAGGAAGGAGCTCCTTAATCGCATCCCTTATGGCATCTTCAGCTTGGTCCCGGTACCGGGCACACATGTCAGGGATAATGACGGTTTTCAGCGTCTCAATATCCTTCTCCATCTGAGCAAGGATAGCCTTGGTGCTCTTATGTTCCTTCGCCTCGGCCGAATGCAGGGTCTTCCATCTTTCCCTCTGCACAACCATGGCCTTATAACTGCCCTCAAATTTGTCTTTCTCCTCCCGCAGCTTAGCGGCGTCAGCCAACGGAGACTCAACCTTAGCTCTCTCGGCCAGGACCACCTTCTCAGCGTCCTCCTTAAGCTTTCGCTCAGCGAGGAAGTCCTTCATGGTGGCCAGGAAGTCCTTCTTCGTCCTCTCGGCCTCCTTCCTAGAAGCGGCAAGCTCAAGCCTAAGCCGTTCGAGCGTAGGGGAAGTTTGAGCCACGAGCTTTTCTTGCTCGATAATATGAGTGCCGGCAGCTTCAACCCACTTCACCAGCCTTTTGGCCAACCTTATGCTGTCCGCCCTGAGCTGAACGGAGGAAGCCTTCTCGGACGAGGAGTCAGCGGCGACATTTTTGTCGCCCGTCTGCACAGGCTACTTCTCCAATTGCCGTTCGGTGAGAACAACAGCTGGCGACGGCTGATCTATAAAAAACCCAGACAAAGCATCCATGTCAACATTCATCGACATATCAGAAAGCCTGTCATCAGGAATGCATAAGGAACCTGCTAAATCCGAGCCATGGGTTAGATCCGTACCAGTCTTGGCCTTCTTGGATAGAGGGTCGGCTGACCCTTTCTCTTTCCCTGCCTCGGTAACAGCAGGAGCATGCGTTGTCTCTTTCCTCTTATTTGAAGGAGGAGGACCCTCCAGAACGGTGAGGTCCTCGTCAACATTGACGACCTCTTTATCTTTTTGGATTATGGGGGCTGGAGTTGACGCCGTAGCCGCCGAAGGCGTCGCTTTTGGTCTTCGGCGCGGCACGTTACCACCGATCTCTGCCTGAGTCACCCCCACGTCCATTGCTTTCAAAGCCTGCCCCATGAGTTCGTGAGGGGCCTGCCTGCGATCACGCGACGCGGCCTTAGGATGCAGTTCAACAACTCTCCTGTCCTGGTCAAGTCCCAACTTGCGTAGGATGGAGACAGAGAGATCCGGCCAAATCGGTCCAAGTAAGAAACAAAGCAAGAGTTAAGCAAAAGAAGTAAACCGAGGCTCAAATATCGAAGCATAAAAGCAAAAGTGGGCCTCATACCGACCCCACTCACCCTGGCCGAGGGCCGGTATGAGGCCGACGTGACAAAGCGGCTCGTCTTGAAGGACGATCTGCTTCGGAGGCATTCATCCCTTCGGCGTGCCATCCTTCGTCGCCTCGAACATGCCCATTGCCCGCACTTCGTCGTCTTTAAGATAGACCTTCTTGGCGTCCATCTTAATCTTATGACGGGAGACATATCTTTCATGCTCCCCCTGACTCTCACACCGTAAATTGACGCGGCGCTGGAAGGACCGGGGCAGTGGATAGTCCTCCGGAACCTCGACGTATACCCACCTCCCCTTCCAGTCTTTGCAGGATGTCAGCTTTGAGACGGTCACGTAACCCGGCTCAGTCTGCACGCTGTACCACCCCATGACGCCTTGGGCAGACTGACGAAGATGGTGGAGCCGGCAGAAAAGGTTCACCGTTGGGGCCTTCCCCTTAAAGAGACATAACCACACGAAGCCAATAATCGTCCTAATGGCCAACGGATGCAGTTGTGCCACGGCGACGTTCATGGCTTTGATTATGGCCGCGACGTGTTCATTAAGAGGAAAACGGAGCCCATACTCCAGATGTCTAATATATACACCTATACAACCTTCGGGAGGGCAACAGACTGCCTGATCACCCACAGGGACAATAATTCTATACCCCCTGCCGAAGTTGTAGTGGTCTTCGAAAAGTTCAGGCCCGGCGACACGAGCGAACTTGTTCGTCCAAACAAGATCCGGTTTAATCGAACAGGCTTCGTCGTGCCACAAGTAATGCGGCCTCTCTAAATCAGATTGGGTCTTTTCCTCCTCATCATCATTAAAATCCTCGAGATATTTCTCGTCGATTTCAGGAGAAGGCGACTTGCGACCCCCGAACCCTACCGGGGTGACAACCAGTGGCTCTTGTTCATCAGGATGCGGCGGTTCGCCCCCCGGGGATGAGGTACTAGGCGGAGCATCAGCAGCAGACATGGTGGCAACAAATAATAAGTAAAAGTTGGGGAAGAATTTGCTTGTTTACCTTGAGAGAAAGTGTTACGCCGAGTAACGCTTCGGAAATTAGAGAGAGAAAACTCTTAGAAAACTAGAGAGAGAAATTTTTTTTGAGAAAAAGAAGTTTGCAGGTCAAAATGAGGGGCAAACTGCTCTATTTATAGAGCGAAGCCCATTCAATGGACCAATCAGAGCAAAGCCCATGAAGCGTCCACCAATCAATACCAGGCCACGTGTCAAGCATGCAGCCACGGAATGTCAATCGACATACAGTAACCAATCTTCTTTGACACGCTCCTTGGTATCTACTTGCCAACGGTCCGCTGATCAACCAAGCTTGGCAACACCGGCCGGGGGCAATCAAAAGCACACGGCACTCTCAACCTTGGTCTCGGCCAGCGCCATTTCCTTTTCCACATTCGATGTCCATTATACAACAATGTGGAGGGGGGATATGGTACGGCCTGAACAGAACCAAGCCGAGGAAGAAGTTCGACATGCGCAGAATACGCTCAACACGCATCGAAGGTCCATACCACGGCATAGACTACGCTGGGGGCAAATTGATGGGGCATATTCTGCACCCGCTGACCAAGTCAACATATTGACTAAGGTCAAAGCCAAAAGACAACAAGTCAAAGGAAAAACAACCTAACCGACGAAGCTTGTCGGCCTGTCACTTGGGTCTCGGCTCGGCAACTAGCCGGCCGAGAGGCATATCCGTGTACTCACATCCAGTCCCCTCGGCATGGAGTCAACCAGGCCTGCCGGCCTGTCATGGGTCCCTCGGCCGAGGGTAAGACAGTCTTTCCACCTGCTACGACCACTTGGCCACTACGTGACAAAAGGTGAAAGTCTATAAATACTCCACATCTCTCATTGAGAAACTCATCTCACAACTACAATAATCTGGTATAAACTCCCTTATCTCTCTACAATATACTTTGCCAAGTTAAACATACAACTTATCTCTCTAAGTTTACTGACTTGAGCGTCGGAGTGAGTACGCTTGGCCACAAGCCGAGTCCTCAGTTTGTTAAATCTTTACAGAAAAGAGTGAAAGGAAGAGACAAGCAACGACATCATTCTACAAGCTCAAGTGGTCACAATCCTGCTCCGAAATTACAACCCAGAACAAGGGTGTTGAATGATAAAGATGTAAGTATATTTACCTATGAATAGCACAACTCCACAAATCTTGATAACCTCTAAATGAGAACAAAACAACATATATGTGAAGGTTAAAAATGTGGAGATTACTTCATAACCAGTGGAACTTAAAAATAAATAAATAAAATATTAATTTAAAACCATAGTACACTTACCTTGATATTGATACAATGATAAGAAAGATTATTGATACACATATATGTAATTCTTTTAGCGATGGGGGTAAAAAAATATTCGCTTGAATTTCGTCTCACAAATGTTGTCTTCCATCAAATATTTATAGCCAAATGAGGATGCGTTTTATGACTTTTTATTATTATTATTATTATTACCAAATTTAATATATACATAAATATGTATAAATGTTTTATGACTTTTGAACATTCATTTTCATTATTAGCAAATTTAATATAGACATAAATATAGAGTAATGAGAAATGAAATATAAAAGGTTTACTTTTTTTTTTTTTTTTTTTTTTTACAATATCCACATTGTATGAGAATTGTTTAGGGAGTTATCTAACGAACTAAAAAATGGTACATATTTTGTCTTCCCTTTTATTTATAAATCATATTTATAGATTTACATATGTATTCAATTTAATGAAATTGAGTAAGTTTATTGCAATAATATTTAAGAAGGAGTTGCACATCTAAATAATTTAAAATTAGAGTGATGTAAATTTTAATTTTTCGTTTAACCAATTGTTGTTTTAAAAATTAAAATGTCAATGTTTAATGTTAAGTATGTTATTATTTGCCCTTAATATTTACAAATTCTTTATTATTTCATAAACGGGGTAAAATTAGAATTATGTGATATTTATTTGTTACTTTAAATATTCTAAGAATAAACGTAGAAATTTAAAATTTAGCATGAATTGTAATTTTTAATTATTTTTTAATTTATTTAGAAATTAAAAAGGCCAAAATTTAATGTTTGTTATGCTAATTTATTTTTTATGTAAATATTTTTTTAATTTGTGTATCGTTTTAAATGGATCATTATACGAACATGAATTACTCTCTTAATTAAACACATCATACTACATGGAGGATTGGTGACGTGAATTTTGGTAATGCAAGGTGGCATTTAGTAATACAAGGTGGCATTGTCTACGTGGCTTTTAAGGTTTACCCTTTTAATAATTATTCCGGGTTATAATTTCGGAGCAGGATTGTGACCACTTGAGCTTGTAGAATGATGTCGTTGCTTGTCTCTTACTTTCACTCTTTTCTGTAACGATTAACAAACTGAGGACTCGGCTTGGGGCCAAGCGTACTCACTCCGACGCTCAAGTCAGTAAACTTAGAGAGATAAGTTGTATGTTTAACTTGGCAAAGTATATTGCAGAGAGATAAGGGAGTTTATACCAGATTATTGGATTTGTGAGATGAGTTTCTCAATGAGAGATGTGGAGTATTTATAGACTTTCACCTTTTGTCACGTAGTGGCCAAGTGGTCGTAGCAGGTGGAAAGACTGTCTTACCCTCGGCCGAGGGACCCATGACAGGCCGGTAGGCCTGGTTGACTCCATGCCGAGGGGACTGGATGTGAGTACACGGATATGCCTCTCGGCCGGCTAGTTGCCGAGCCGAGACCCAAGTGACAGGCCGACAGGCTTCGTCGGTTAGGTTGTTTTTCCTTTGACTTGTTGTCTTTTGGCTTTGACCTTAGTCAATATGTTGACTTGGTCAGCGGGTGCAGAATATGTCCCATCAATTTTCCCCCAGCGTAGTCTATGCCGTGGTATGGACTTTCGATGCGTGTTGAGCGTATTCTGCGCATGTCGAACTTTTTCCTCGGCTTGGTTCTGTTCAGGCCGTACCATATCCCCCTCCACATTGTTGTGTAATGGACATCGAATGTGGAAAAGGAAATGGCGCTGGTCGAGACCAAGGTTGAGAGCTAGGTTGCACGGACACGCCTGATTTCTAGCGTCCGCGTGTCGGACACGGTGTCCGACACAGACACGCGAGGGACACGCCTCAAAACGTGTCCGACACGCCTTAAACCGTGTCCTTGGTTTTTATTTATCGCAATACGTCTTGGACACGGCCAAGACACCTCGGACACGGCCCGTGTCATAGCTGGACACGGCTAATTGCAATACTCATAGCATTTCAAAAATTCCCAATCACGATTTTGTTCCATTGTATCACAGCAACAACACATGTTCCTTCCCTTGACCTCTCCGGTGACGGCACCTACCACAAGGCAAACTCCGACATCGACGACCTTTGTCCTCTATTTGTCGCCGATGTCTCCCTCTCGGCTCTAGCCTCTAACCAAATTTGTTTTGCAATTCCCACCAAATTAAATCTAGGGTTTGTGCTAATTACATTAATTCGATCCTTCATTATCCAGTTACTAATCCAATATTCCAGTACACTTGAATTCAATCCTTCACTCTACTTCACTGATTGTTGAGTCTCAGAATACTAGCACCATCCCAATCTTTATTTGATCTTATTTTATGTTTGCAATTTTCCCCAAATTGAATTCGTTGAACTGATTACATAGAAAATAAAACCTGATTGTTTCTTGGGTGTCTGATTGTGTATGAACTAATGGATGTAATGGGTTTGTTCTTAGTTTGGTAATATGTAAAAAATAATGGATGTAATGGTTGGATGTAATATAATGGTGCCAATATCTCTATTTATGTGTGAGTTGTGGAAAATAATGGTGAGATTAGGAGCATTTTGTTTCCGTCGAAGTTAAATTAAGAGGCCAAAAATGTTGAGATTTGAGAATTGAGAGATGATGATGATGGATGATGGGAGTTATGTACTTAGGCAGTTATGCTTAGCAATGGAGATGGAATTTGAAGGAATAATAGATTAGGTGGGTAGATGAATACAGTGAAAAGTAAAATGAAGAAATATAAAGTAAATTATCTTGACCCTTGCTTTATTGTCCTACCACGTGTTACCTGATTAGGTGGGTAGTGGACCGTTCCTGGAGAGGAGCTGCACTCCTTGGTTTGATATTTTGTTGAGCAAAGTTGTGTCATTAATATTTGTTTTGTCCTTTTACGATTTTGTGGCTATAAAATGAGCAAAGTTGAGATGTCCGTTATAATATTCTTTAAATTCTCTTTATTTCAATATGTATATTGATATTATTTTTTTTGCCGTGTCCGTGTCCAAAAATTTTTGGAGTGCCGTGTCCCGTGTCCGTGTCGTGTCCGTGTCCGTGTCCGTTTTCGTGCAACCTAGGTTGAGAATGCCGTGTGCTTTTAATTGCCCCCGGCCGGTGCTGTCAAGCTTGGTTGATCAGCGGGCCGTTGGCAAGTAGATACCAAGGAGCGTGTCAAAGAAGATTGGTTACTGTATGTCGATTAACATTCCGTGGCTGCATGCTTGACACGTGGCCTGGTATTGATTGGTGGACGCTTCATGGGCTTTGCTCTAATTGGTCCATTGAATAGGCTTTGCTCTATAAATAGAGCAGTTTGCCCCTCATTTTGACCTGCAAACTTCTTTTTCTCAAAAAAATTTTCTCTCTCTAGTTTTCTAAGAGTTTTCTCTCTCTAATTTCCGAAGCGTTACTCGGCGTAACACTTTCTCTCAAGGTAAACATGCAAATTCTTCCCCAACTTTTATTTGTTATTTGTTGCCACCATGTCTGCTGCTGATGCTCCGCCTAGTACCTCATCCCCGGGGGCGAACCGCCGCATCCTGATGAACATGAGCCACTGGTTGTCACCCCGGTAGGATTCGGGGGTCGCAAGTCGCCTTCTCCTGAAATCGACGAGAAATATCTCGAGGATTTTGATGATGATGATGAGAAGACCCAATCTGATTCAGAGAGGCCGCATTACTTGTGGCACGACGAAGCCTGCTCGATAAACCCTGATCGCGTTTGGACGAACAAGTTCGCTTCTGTCTCCGGGCCTGAACTTTTTGAAGATCGTTACAACTTCGGCAAGGGGTATAGAATTATTGTCCCTGTGGGTGATCAGGCAGTCTGTTGCCCTCCCGAAGGTTGTATAGGTGTATATATTAGACATCTGGAGTATGGGCTCCGTTTTCCTCTTAATGAACACGTCGCGGCCATAATCAAAGCCATGAACGTCGCCGTGGCACAACTGCATCCGTTGGCCATTAGGACGATTATTGGCTTCGTGTGGTTATGTCTCTTTAAGGGGGAGGCCCCAACGGTGAACCTTTTCTGCCGGCTCCACCATCTTCGTCAGTCTGCCTAAGGCGTCATGGGGTGGTACAGCGTGCAGACTGAGCCGGGTTACGTGACCGTCTCAAAGCTGACATCCTGCAAAGACTGGAAGGGGAGGTGGGTATACGTCGAGGTTCCGGAGGACTATCCACTGCCCCGGTCCTTCCAGCGCCGCGTCAATTTACGGTGTGAGAGTCAGGGGGAGCATGAAAGATATGTCTCCCGTCATAAGATTAAGATGGACGCCAAGAAGGTCTATCTTAAAGACGACGAAGTGCGGGCAATGGGCATGTTCGAGGCGACGAAGGATGGCACGCCGAAGGGATGAATGCCTCCGAAGCAGATCGTCCTTCAAGACGAGCCGCTTTGTCACGTCGGCCTCATACCGGCCCTCGGCCAGGGTGAGTGGGGTCGGTATGAGGCCCACCTTTGCTTTTATGCTTCGATATTTGAGCCTCGGTTTACTTCTTTTGCTTAACTCTTGCTTTGTTTCTTGCAGACCGATTTGGCCGGGATCTCTCTGTCTCCATCCTACGCAAATTGGGACTTGACCAGGACAGGAGAGTTGTTGAACTGCATCCTAAGGCCGCGTCGCGTGATCGCAGGCAGGCCCCTCACGAACTCATGGGGCAGGCTTTGAAAGCAATGGACGTGGGGGCGACTCAGGCAGAGATCGGTGGTAACGTGCCGCGCCGAAGACCAAAAGCGACGCCTTCGGCGGCTACGGCGTCAACTCCAGCCCCCATAATCCAAAAAGATAAAGAGGTCGTCAATGTTGACGAGGACCTCACCGTTCTGGAGGGTCCTCCTCCTTCAAATAAGAGGAAAGAGAAAACGCGTGCTCCTGCTGTTACCGAGGCAGGGAAAGAGAAAGGGTCAGCCGACCCTCTATCCAAGAAGGCCAAGACTGGTACGGATCTAACCCACGGCTCGGATTTAGCAGGTTCCTTATGCATTCCTGATGACAGGCTTTCTGATATGTCGATGAATGTTGACATGGATGCTTTGTCTGGGTTTTTTATAGATCAGCCGTCGCCAGCTGTTGTTCTCACCGAACGGCAATTGGAGAAGTAGCCTGTGCAGACGGGCGACAAAAATGTCGCCGCTGACTCCTCGTCCGAGAACGCTTCCTCCGTTCAGCTCAGGGCGGACGGCATAAGGTTGGCCAAAAGGCTGGTGAAGTGGGTTGAAGCTGCCAGCACTCATATTATCGAGCAAGAAAAGCTCATGGCTCAAACTTCCCCTACGCTCGAACGGCTTAGGCTTGAGCTTGCCGCTTCTAGGAAGGAGCTCGAGAGGACGAAGAAGGACTTCCTGGCCACCATGAAGGACTTCCTCGCTGAGCGAAAGCTTAAGGAGGACGCTAAGAAGGTGGTCCTGGCCGAGAGAGCTAAGGTTGAGTCTCCGTTGGCTGACGCCGCTAAGCTGCGGGAGGAGAAAGACAAATTTGAGGGCGGTTATAAGGCCATGGTTGTGCAGAGGGAAAGATGGAAGACCCTGCATTCGGCCGAGGCGAAGGAACATAAGAGCACCAAGGCTATCCTTGCTCAGAGGGAGAAGGATATTGAGACGCTGAAAACCGTCATTATCCCTGACATGTGTGCCCGGTACCGGGACCAAGCTGAAGATGCCATAAGGGATGCGATTAAGGAGCTCCTTCCTGAAGGCACTTTTCCGTGGCAGGATTTTGACAAGCTTCTGGATGAGAAGGCGGCTGTTGCGGAGGCCAAGGCCGTGGCCGAGGCGAAGGCGGCGAAGGTCGCTCGGAAGCCGCGCCAAGGCGCCCATCCGCTAAGGTGAAGGAGGCTAGGGAGGAGGCGAGAGGGCAAAGGCAAGTGAAGCCGCCAAGTCGCCCTTCCTGGGCCTCCCACCGATGGTGATGTTTCTTCTTCTTTGTCGGTGGCGAGCAAAGAACAAGCATAGGGAGACGGGCGGTCGTCACCAGATTCACCCGCCCTTGGATCGCTTCACTGCTCGGGGCCAACTATTGAGCCTTTCCTCCCGCCATCCTTTTGGCGCTTCAAGTCTTAATGTTGTAATTTTTGTTGTTCCTTCTTTTTTGTTAAACTTTGGTAGGTTGTGCTTAGGCTATCTCTATGGGGACGGTCGTCGACATTGTTTTGCCTCACTTGTAAACATTTTTAATGAAGTTTGTTTATTTGCCTTCGGCTTGGCCGAGGCTTTGATTTCATCCTCCATTCAGTTGTCTTCTTACGTTTTTAAACATATTGAGCGCTTTTTTTTTGTTTTACCTTCGGCTTGGCCGAGGCGGTTAGATTGCGATCTCAACCAGACTTAAACGTTTTTAGCATATTGGTCGTGTCCTCTCCTCGCACCTAAACAGCCGAGGCAGCAAGATTCATGTTCCCCAATTTGCTTAGCAACATGTTGGCATGTTGTCGCTTCCTCCTCCACTCTCGGCCTGGCCGAGGTGGTCGATTTTGCGCTTCCCAAATTTGTTGTAAACATGTTATCATATCGGTCGTTTTTCCCCGTCACTCCCGGCTTTGGCCGAGGCAATCGAGGTTACGGCTTGACTGCATTCGTATCTATAGACATATTGATCGCTTCCTCTGCCACTCCCGGATTGGCCGAGGCAGTCAGATTTGCGTTCTCAACTGTACTTATATGTTCTTAAGCATGTTGGTCGCTTTCGCGAGTATCAACTGCATTTGTAGTGACTGCCCCGCTTTGGCCGTGGCGTCTACTAATCATGTTGGTCGCTTTCGCGAGTACCAACTGCATTTGTAGTGACTGCCCGGCTTTGGCATTTCGATGGACAACTTGGATTATTCTTTATAAGATATAGTCACGCGTTGGGGTGCCCACAATGGTCTCGGATACCTCCGCCGCTATACGAAATATTTCCTAAGGTTGTCTGTGTTCCAGTGGCTCATTAGAGGCACACCCTCCATGTCTGTCAGCCGGTATGTCCCCGGCCTCATTTCTTCAACCACCTTGTAGGGTCCTTCCCAGTTGGCCGTCATCTTACCATGGATGTTTCCTTTGTTGGTTGCGGCCGACTTTCTTAGGACTAGATCTCCTACTCTCAAGTCCCTTTTGTGGACCCTACGGTTGTAGGCTCTTCTCATTCGGTTTTGATATACGGCCAAGTTGAGCCGTGCCGTATCTCGACTTTCTTCGACCAGGTCTAGGGAGGCTCTCAGGCCTTCTTCATTTTCGACTGGGTTAAAGGTTTGCGTTCTGAATGTCGGCACCGCTGCTTCAATTGGCAGGACGGCCTCAGACCCATAGACTAGGTGGAATGGACTGTACCCTGTTGCTTCTTTCTCTGTGGTTCGAAGGGACCACAGGACGCCGGGTAGTTCATCAGCCCATCTTCCCTTTAGATCTTCAACCTTCTTTTTTAACCCGTTCAGTATTGTTTTATTAGCTGCCTCCGCCTGCCCGTTGCTCTGAGGGTGGCAGATGGAGGAGTATGCAAATTTGATACCGAGCTCTTCCAACCAATTCATCACCATGTCGCTCCAAAACTCTCGGCCGTGGTCAAATACAATGACTTGGGGTAACCCAAAACGAGTTATGACGTTCTCCCAAATCACCTTTCTTACGGCCGCCGTGGTCTTGGCAGGTACCGCGACAGCCTCGACCCATTTGGTGAAGTAGTCAACGGCGACAATCAGGTACTTCCTTCCTCCGGAGGCCGTCGGAAATGGTCCTAATAAATCCATCCCCCACTGTGCAAATGGTAGGGGACTAAGTCGATTGCGGGTCTCGGGAAGGTACATGTATTACGGGAGCATGCATCCGACAATTCTTGCACTTCTTGGTTTTTGCCCGGAATCTTTCAAAGCATGGTAGGCCGAAGTAGCCGGCTCGGAGAGCTTTGTGGGCTAGCGTTCTCGCCCCCATGTGATGTCCGCATATGCCTTCGTGAATCTCTGTAAGTATAAGCTCCGCGTCGGCTGGGCCGACACATTTCAAGAGTGGTCTTATTACGGACCTTCTGTACAATTCTCCTTCGAACACTGAGTACCTTGCGGCGATCCTTTTTATCTTCGAGACAGATCATGCGGTCCTCAAGCAACTCTTTTGTCGCCTTCTATTTCATTATCGGAGTCATCCACGTCGTCTCGGCTTCGATGTCGCCCACCATGCCGACGGTCTCGGTGATGCTTTTAGCATTTCGATATCCACCAAAGACGGTTCGTGACATTCTTGATGCTTGAACGGCAAGTTTTGAGAGCGTCGGCTCGGTTGTTCTCGGACACTGGGAATGCACTTTGTATTTGGAAAGATTTCAATTTTGAGGTGTCAGCTTTTACCCTCTCCAGATACCTTACCATCCCATCGTATCGAGTCTCATACACTCCTCGGATTTGATTAGTCACTAAGAGCGAATCTGTTTTCAACACAATATGCTCCGCCCCGGCAGCTCTAGCTAACTCGACTCCAGTTATCACCGCCTCATATTCGGATTCGTTATTTGAGGCCGAGAAGGTAAACTTCAAGGCGTACTCAAACTCGTTTCCGTTAGGGCTGATGATAACGATGCCGGCTCCTGAGCTATTCGCCGTGGAGGACCCGTCGGTATACACTTCTCACACGCCGGGATGTGATTCTTCTTGATACGTGCACTCGGCCAGGAAGTCTGCAAGCGCTTGCCCCTTTATCGAAGACCTCGGCTTGTACTTGAATCGAAGCCGGAGAGCTCCACCGCCCATTTGATAAGTCTCGCCGGATTTTTCGAATTTTTCTAATGCTTTCTCCAATGGCTAGTCGGTTAAGACCGTCACGGGATGTGCGTCGAAGTAGGGTTTCAGCTTCCTTGCGGCAACGACGACGGCGAGGGCTGCCTTTTCGATTAGTGGGTAATTTCTTTCGGCGTCCAGCAGTGTATGGCTGATAAAGTAAATTGGGTATTGCTGCTTATTTTATTCCCTCGACGATTACGCAAGACCGACCGTGGCCGAGGTAATCGCTAAGTATAGATATAGCGTCTCCCCAGCGTCGGCACGGGACGGGGTCGGTAGTGTCGAAGGTGGGTTTTCGATTGCGAAAGCCGTGCTCTGTTCCTCTCCCCAGCTAAAGTTTTTATTCCCTTTCAGCACTTTAAAGAACGGAGTGCTCTTGTCGGCCGACCGAGAGATGAAGCGGGAGAGAGCCGCCATCCTCCCGGTCAGCGTCATAACCTCTTTTCGATTTCTCGGCTCCGGTAGGTCTAGTATTGCTTGGATTTTTCTCGGATTGGCATCAATTCCCCGGCGCCGACGAGCACGCCGAGGAACTTGCCGCCCGGACACCGAAGTTACATTTCTTTGGGTTAAGCTTCATTTTATATTTCCTTAGTGAACAAAATGTCTCGCTTAAATCGGCCAAGTGCTCGCTGACAGACTTGCTTTTTACAATAGCATCGTCGACGTAAGCCTCGATGTTTCGCCCTTTTTGATTTTGGAACACTTTGTCCACCAGCCTAGTGTAAGTTGCGCCAGCGTTCTTCAAACCGAACGGCATCATTTTGTACGTGAATGTGCCGTGAATGGTGATGAATGCGCATTTAGGCATGTCTTCCTCGGCCATGAATACCTGATGATACCGAGAAGGCGTCTAGCGGGCTCAAGATAGTGTAGCCTTGTGGCGTCAATTAAACTATCTATTCGAGGTAAGGGATAACAATCTTTAGGGCACGCTTTATTAAGATTGGTAAAATCAACACACATCCTCCACGCCCCTGACGATTTCCTCACCATTACAACATTTGCTAGCCACTCAGTGTAAGTACAAGGCATGATAAAGCCCGCCGCTAATAATTTGTCTACTTCAGCTTTGATGGCCCCATCCTTCTCGGCCGAGGAGTTCCTCATCTTCTGCTTGACAGGCCGAGCGGTGGAGAGTACGTTCAGCTTGTGAACGATCACCTCCCGGCTCACGCCTGGCATCTCGGCAGCTGAGTATGCGAAGACATCTTTGTTCTTTCTCAGTAGGTCTAGGAGATCGGCCCTGAATTTTGGCTCCAGGTTGACACCGACAGTTACGGTGCGCCCTGGGTCAATTTCCACTTCCTCGGTCTCGGCTCCTTCGACCATACCGACATTAGTATTCATCGGATCGCCCTCCTGCTGCAAGGATGGGCTCTTCCCTTTCTCCGATTTCTTCGCCACTTTGAGGGATTGCATGTTGCACCCCCTGGCAGACACTTGGATATTGACTATTTCGTCTCTCTCGTCCTTTGAGACGAGCTTTTGTGCTTCCCCCCGGTCCGAGACGTACATCAATGTCAGGGCCCGGATGGACATCACTGCATCGGCCTCGCTCAAAGTGACCCGACCTATGAGAACGTTGTAGGCAGACGAACCGTCGATAACTACGAACTCAGATAAAACATTTTTAGCCGCATCCGCTTGGCCGAACATCACCGTGGATTGATTGACCCCGGGGTACAGGCCGGCCCCCAGAAGCAAAGATATAGCGGGTTAGTGCGAGGGCTCGGTCTCCAATCTTCAGACCGAGATTAAGAAAGCACTCTCTGAACATGATGTTCGTGTAGGCGCTTGTGTCAATCAGGCACCTTTTGACCAAGTGGTTGGCTATATCCAGGTGGACAACAAGCGGGTCATTTGTCTTGGGCGACGACTCCCTCGTAGTCCTTTCCAATGGTTATATCGGGGATGGTGGAAGCGGGGATCGCTGTTTTAGGCACAAAGTTGATGGCTTGGTATAACTCATTTAGGTGCCGTTTGTGCCCATTAGCTGACCCACCGTTCTCGTTTCCCCCGATGACAACCTGGATTACTCCCATCCATTGAAAAACGGATTTTCTATTCGCCCCGTCGGAGCTTGTTCCTGGGCCTGAAGGAAAAGTAGATTCATATACACTAACATATTCATATATGTTTATAAATTAATTTGTCATAAAATTAATAAAGGTCTTATGCATGCAAACATTAAATAAAGAGATGAGAAATAATGTCCTTACATTCAATATTTCGGCTATATTAGGCACAAGAGAGATCACCTTTCTCTTCTTGTTCTTGAGCTATTCCAATGGATGAACAAGATCTAAGAATAAGATCTCTCCCCAAGCTTTATACCCAAGGCTTAACACTTAATCTAATTAATATTATTTGATCTAGTATAATATTAATATGGGAGAAAATTGAACCAAAAACTTTATAAAACTCTTATGTGTTTTTTCGGTTTTTAAGAGAGAAGAAGAGAGGATTTTCTTCTCACTAGAACTTGTAATTTTGGATGAGTGAATTAGAATAGAAAATAATACACTACCTATAGTATATTATTAGGCAAAATTAAAGAAAAACAATGATAGTTTTTCTTCCCCAAAACCGTGTAAGAGGAGGGCTATTGGGGAGCCAATGCATGAAAAATTTGTTCTTCACAAGGAACAATAGGCTTGCATGCCTAGACTTGCTTTTTCATCATTATGTTTTATCAATTAAATAAAACAATTAACTAGCTTAATCTCCCCAATTTTTCGGCACTTAACATA
Source organism: Silene latifolia (assembly GCF_048544455.1). Lineage (NCBI taxonomy): Eukaryota > Viridiplantae > Streptophyta > Magnoliopsida > Caryophyllales > Caryophyllaceae > Silene > Silene latifolia. Next base: position 325,078,995 of record NC_133537.1, read on the forward strand.
ATATGGATCCCATATTATTTTTGTCAATTGTCAATATGTCACATGTCATATGTGACATAAATATGTTATGTATTTTTAACATATTAAAAATCAACGTATTAATAAAAATACGTCACATACAAAAATCGACTTAGTAATTTCATAATTACTTGTGCCAAAATATTTTACCATTTATAAATTTCAACTGATTGAATTTATAATAATTCATTCATTTTAATTGTTACATTAAACAATTTATTTCATCCGAGTAATTATACAATTTAATTACTCAGACCGTATCTCATTTAATCACATTTCAATTTGATACGTAAATTTTACTTCCAAAATCGTCCGTCAATTTTCAAGTAATTTAATTAACTCGTAACATTATACGATTAATTAAATGATCAATTAAGAGTATCGCCCTATAGGTATGACCTAGGGGTCAATCGATCACCACCGTCTGACGAGTAATGTCAAACTCTAGTCACCAATCATTACCGATATATGTTGACGGTTGACAAGTAACAATATTACTTACCAATTGTATTCTTTAAAATGAGATTTAATAACGATATTTAAATCACGTGATCGCACTATTGTTGAGGACACATTTCCCAACAATCTCCCACTTGTCCTCGACAAGTGTGCGTCACCAATTCTCTTGTCCTATTACTATCTCCCACTCAATGCAAGGTGTCTTTCAGGTCGTACTTGCAAGTGATCATATCGAGAGTGGTTTCCTCGATCCGGAGAATAAGCGATTGACCGGATTCATCCACTCGGATACCTTCCGAGCGTGGCCACGCATTTCGATTCATTGCTCCTCGAGTGGCCCTGAGATATTGTTATAACCCTGACAAGGGGTGGACAATTCCTATCGCACTCATTCCCTTCGACTAGCCACAGCCATCATAACCCAAAATATGCCCATTTGACCCCATTTACGAAGGTCGTAGTAACACAAATCAAAGTTAATCTGAAACTGTGCCATCTTAGGTGAATAGTCTTTAGTCAAAAGAATCGACTCATTTGAATACTATAGTAGCTCTCGCCACGACCAGGCTATATAAATTTGCGAGAACTCTATAAGCGGTCATTAGGCCCGACAAAAATGTTCTTAATCGCCTATGTGATCGACTAGTCATCTCACATGACTCTATGGCACTTGAACTTGCCATCAATCGCCTCACACTCTAGTCACTTCGAGACGTCACCTCATACAAGTGACTATGGGCAAATACTATGTTAATCCGTGTTCACTTTAACGGGGTTCAATTGTCTCTACAACCCGTGTGGATGTAACAAAGTATAAATTAAAGATAAAAGACAAATGTGATTATGAACATGAACAAAAACAACACTTTTATTTCATTTCAAAATCTAATGTAAATTTGGTACACGTTTAAGTCCCATGGACGTAACATGCCCATCATGCTTAGCCTGCGATAAAGGCTTGGTGAGCGGATCGGCTATGTTGTCATCCGTCCCAACCTTACAAATCGCAATTTCCTTTCTTTCAATGAAATCTCTTATTACATGATATTTTCTAAGTACATGTCTAGATCTATTACTAGACTTCGGCTCCTTAGCTTGGAAGATCGTCCCACTATTATCACAATAGAGAGTGATGGGATCATCGGCGGTAGGTACTACTTTTAGACCTTCCGTGAATTGCTTGATCCACATAGCTTCCTTGGCGCCTCGATGCTTCTATGTACTCGGCCTCCGTTGTTGAATCCGCATGATTCTGACTTCCTTGAAGCTTCTCCACTACGGCACCACCATTGAGCATGAAAACAAAACCAACTTGTGATTTCATGTCATCTCTATCTGTTTGAAAACTTGAGTCCGTGTATCCTGTAACACGCAACTCAGTGTCTCCTCCAAACACAAGGATAGAGTCCTTAGTTCTTCTCAAGTACTTAAGGATGTTCTTGACAGCAATCCAGTGACTCTCACCTGGATTTCCTTGATATCTACTCGTCATGCTCAAGGCATACGAGACATCAGGACGTGTGCATATCATGGCATACATGATTGATCCAACAGCGGAAGCGTAAGGGATCAACTTCATGCGTTCAACATCATGGGGTTCGGAGGGACATTGAGTCTTGCTCAATATCGTTCCGGTTACCATAGGTACCAAACCCCTTTTGGATTTGTCCATGCTTTGAATCGTCAAGAATCTTATCAACATAAGACTCTTGACTTAGTGCCAATATCCTCTTGGGTCTATCTCTATAGATCCAGATACCTAATATGCGTTGTGCCTCTCCTAAATCCTTCATTTGGAAGTGGTTACCTAACCACTTCTTAACAGAAGACAACATTGGAATATCATTTCCAATGAGTAGTATGTCATCGACATACAAGATTAGGAACATAACATTGCTCCCACTGAATTTCATGTATAAACATGGTTCCTCAACATTTCGAGTGAACCCATTTTCTTTTATAACATGATTGAATCGATGATTCCAACTTCTAGATGCTTGCTTAAGACCATAAATGGATCTCTTAAGCTTGCACACTTTGTTAGGATTTTTAGAATCAACAAAACCTTCGGGTTGTATCATGTACACCTCCTCTTCTAAATGCCCATTTAGAAAAGCGGTTTTGACATCCATTTGCCAAATTTCATAATCATGAAATGCGGCGATCGCTAACAAAATCCGTATGGATCTTAGCATGGCTACGGGGGCGAAGGTCTCATCATAATGGAGACCTTGGACTTGGGTAAATCCTTTTGCCACTAGCCTAGCTTTGTAGACATCGTCATGTCCTTCTATGCCATTTTTGACCTTTAATATCCATTTGCATTGGAGGGGTCTTGCCCCTTTAGGCAAATCTACCAAGTCCCAAACTTGGTTTTCAAGCATAGAATCCATTTCGGACTTCATGGCTTCAAGCCATAAGGTGGAATTAGGACTAGAGATTGCGGCCTTGTAGGTGGCGGGCTCGTCACTTTCCATAAGCAACACATCGAGCGTTCCATCTTCTTCGATAAGTCCCACATATCGATCGGGATGGCGAATAACTCGGCCCGTCCTTCTTAGTGGAGGAGGTACAACCGCGTTAGACGATGAAGGAACATCTTCTTGCGTCTCTACCTCGGTTTGTGGCTCTTGAACTTCGTCAAGTTCAAAATTTCTCCCACTCTGTCTGTTAGAAATAAATTGTTTTTCTAAGAAGACAGCCTCGCAAGACACAAACACTTTGTTATCTTGAGGTTTGTAGAAGTAATAACCTCGAGAGGTCAAAGGATAGCCTACAAAGATGCATTTTTCGGATCTTGGGGCAAGCTTATTGTCGGCTTTAGTCTTGACGTAAGCATCACATCCCCAAATCTTCATATAGGATATATTTGGGATCTTACCCGTCCACATCTCACATGGAGTCTTTTCAGTGGACTTTGTGGGACTATTGTTCAAAGATCGAATTGCGGTTTGTATCACAAATCCCCAAAACGAGTTCGGTAACTCGGTTTGACTCATCATGGATCGAACCATATCTAGTAGGGTTCGATTCCTCCTTTCGGCAACACCATTGAGTTGTGGTGTTCCAGGTGGAGTAAGTTGTGATATAATACCACGACCTTTCAAGTGCGAATCAAATTCATGGCTAAGGTATTCTCCACCGCGATCGGATCGTAGTGCCTTAATTCTTTTGTTCAATTGGTTCTCTACTTCGTTTTGAAACTCCTTGAATTTCTCAAACGCTTCACTCTTATGTTTCATCAAATAGATATACCCATATCTACTTAAATCATCGGTGAAGGTTATGAAGTAGTCATAATTACCACGAGCGGTGATAGTCATTGGTCCACATACATCGGTGTGTATGAGTCCCAATAGCTCACTAGCTCGTGTCCCTTTACCGCTAAAAGGATTACGAGTCATTTTGCCAAGTAGGCAATATTCGCATGTACCAAATGATTGATAATCAAATGGTGTAATCACATTAGTAGAAATTAATCTTTTGATGCGATTTTCGTTTATGTGACCTAATCGACAATGCCAAATGAACGCTTCACTTGGGTCACTTGTTTTGAGTTTCTTTGATTGAATGTTATAAATATCATTTGTCGGATTTGAGGTCTCTAAAATGTAAATCCCATTTATGGAAGAAGCTTGGCCAATAACCAAATCATTCCTAGAAATAGAGCAACGATTGTTCTTAATGACAAAACAAAAACCGTCCATGTCTAGCATGGCGATTGAAATAATGTTTTTAGAGAGCGTAGGAACATAAAAACAATTATGCAAATACAACTCAAAACCATTTGGCAAAGCTAGAACATAAGTTCCTTTGGATTCGGCCGCTACCCGAGCTCCATTTCCAAGTCGAAGATCCACATCTCCTTGCTAAGCTTTTCCACATCTCTTAAACCCCGTAAATGATTACAAAGGTGAGAACCACAACCGGTATCAAGTACCCATGTCGTAGTGGAAGTATAATTTATATCAATAACATAAATTTCTTTAGGAATTGTACCTTTTGGAGTAATGAGTCCCTCCCTTATATTTCGCAAATACATAGGGCAATTCCTTAGCCAATGTCCCATGCCATAGCAATAATGGCACTCATCATTAACTTGCTTGAAGTTCTTGATTTTCTTTCCCTTCTTCTTGAACCTCTTGCCCTTTGAAGCAAGAACTTGATTGCTAGAGCTCCCACTAGCTTTGGCATCCTTATCTTCCAGAGATAAAGACCCTATAGATCGTATGAGGTAGTCTTCCTGAGACGGACTCACACGAGGTCTAGTAGTAGTGGGTGGTTTAGAAGTGGTGATGAAATTAAGGTTTCCATCCGAACCTATCCCGAAATGAAGTTCTCTAGTTGTATCGAAATTATTGTTGGAGCATACGTTGTCAAGAACATGGTGATATGACTCAATGGTTATCGGTGCGGTAGCATTTGATGGATTCATAGTAATGCACTACAAATATGGAGGAAAGGAAATATTAACATTTGTCTTTAAAATCATACTTGCAAATATAACAAGATATGAACATTTATATAGTGACCTCTACCCAACTATAATAAATGATTCCAAGACCCAAATTCATATTAACTTGGGCACGGTGTGGCCGATGAAACCCTTATCAATATAACTCGGTGGATTAACGCTTTAATCGATTCTACTTCTAGAACTCTTGGTCGATAATATTACATTAACATTTATCTATAGCCCAAAACACATTCAACAAGGGGACGGTGTGGCCGATGAAACCCTTATCGAAAAACTTTTGTTGAGTTCAATCCAAATTTCGAATAAATGTGTCCATGATCCAAACCCACATTTACTTGGGCACGGTGTGGCCGATGAAACCCTTATCAACATGAATTCGGTGGATAGACATTTATCACCCACTTCCCCTACGTAACAAGGTTTGTACCCCGGTGTGGCCGAGTGCACTCCCTCACGAAATAGGTTTTCATGGTTTCTACTCTTTGGTAAGGCTATGTCTCAATTAATTGTTTTAGCGAGAGGTCATGTCAATTTATTATCTATCACGTTTTAAGTGAACTAAAGCGGTGAACTATGATAATTCGAATTGACACGGTCGATAAACTCGATAAAATAACAATGCATGTTTAGTTATGGCGATTTAGCGATGCATGTGACATAAAATAAAATGCAAGCATAAAATAAATAAATCCTAGTATGGCCTTCCTAAAATAGAAAAACTATTAATCTATTACATATTCGGAAACCAACTCCATTGGTCCCTTGAACTTCGGTTGTGGCACGCATCTCGAGGTAACACCGTCTTTATGTATCGCCATTCTTGAAGAAATCCGTCTTTTGGAACTCCGGAATGAATAAAATTACATAATAAATTACATAATTTCCTATTATACATTTGTAACTAAAATAAAATAAATCTATTAAATTACAAAACGGTGATACGAGATCACAATAAAAATTACAACCGAATCGATATTCCCATACATTTCGGGAAATACCAATTAAAAACTAAGGCCATACTAAGTAAAATTACATAATTCAAAATTACATAAATTAAAATTATGACAATCATAAAGGAAAAATGCAGCATTATAATATGTATGAACATGCTCAATTTTTATGCTAAATCGCCTTTTAATTAGCCAATATCGTATATTACTCGGTTTTTACGGATTTGCGTGATTTCAACATTTTATAATCACAAAAATACATAAACTCATATTTATGCATAAGTTAATTACCCTAACCTTTTAGGACTCAAAATATTTGACCATAATTAACTTTTATTTACAAAATTGTTCATAAATGGACCAAAATTACAAAAATAAGCCATTAAACTTCAAATAAGTCGAAAAATTCAAATAAATTCAAAATTTGAAATTTAAATTCATGAACATTCTGGAAAAATCCATGACACTCATAATGTTCAAAATCTTAGGTTAAAAATTTCGAAATTTTTCCGGAAAAACAATGTTGCGGTTTATCGATATTTAATAAAATAATCATAAAAACATGGAAAAATTATTTTCATTAACTTTTCAATTTTAGATCTGAAAAATATAATAAAATGCAACATTAGACGTTTTTCCTAAGTCATAGATTATGTTTTATTAATTTTTAACTAATAATGTCACTATTTATGCCATTTTTCTTCAAAAATTCATAAATCATGCTAAAAGACTTCTTTATAGCCAATTATTTTACACACATCTTGTAAAATTGCATGTGACAACATATTAATTTTCTATGACCAGATTCGAAATTTAACTCATATTAACCTATTTTTCTCTTAAATCCGAATTTAATGATGAAAAAATCATTTTTCGAGCATAACTAGTCCAAAAATTATGAACATTTGCAGGTTATCTCAAAATAATATATGTAACAACATATCCAAAAACCAACTTAAAATTCGAAGTATAGCTAATTTTCGACCAAAAATGACATTTTTACTCATAAAATCACATTTAAATGTCATTATTGTAAATTATGAACAATAAAAATCCGAAAAATTAACCAAAATATCCTAAAACACTTTAGGACCAGAAATATTAACATGCATGTAATTATTTCGTGATATATCATAATAACACAAATTTTACAAGTTTTATTTTGTTATTCGTATAACTCGGAAAAACTTTTAACCAATTTGCATGCAAACAGCCGTGGCTCTTGATACCGATTGAAGGAAAAGTAGATTCATATACACTAACATATTCATATATGTTTATAAATTAATTTGTCATAAAATTAATAAAGGTCTTATGCATGCAAACATTAAATAAAGAGATGAGAAATAATGTCCTTACATTCAATATTTCGGCTATATTGGGCACAAGAGAGATCACCTTTCTCTTCTTGTTCTTGAGCTATTCCAATGGATGAACAAGATCTAAGAATAAGATCTCTCCCCAAGCTTTATACCCAAGGCTTAACACTTAATCTAATTAATATTATTTGATCTAGTATAATATTAATATGGGAGAAAATTGAACCAAAAACTTTATAAAACTCTTATGTGTTTTTTCGGTTTTTAAGAGAGAAGAAGAGAGGATTTTCTTCTCACTAGAACTTGTAATTTTGGATGAGTGAATTAGAATAGAAAATAATACACTACCTATAGTATATTATTAGGCAAAATTAAAGAAAAACAATGATAGTTTTTCTTCCCCAAACCCGTGTAAGAGGAGGGCTATTGGGGAGCCAATGCATAAAAAATTTGTTCTTCACAAGGAACAATAGGCTTGCATGCCTAGACTTGCTTTTTCATCATTATGTTTTATCAATTAAATAAAACAATTAACTAGCTTAATCTCCCCAATTTTTCGGCACTTAACATAATATGGATCCCATATTATTTTTGTCAATTGTCAATATGTCACATGTCATATGTGACATAAATATGTTATGTATTTTTAACATATTAAAAATCAACGTATTAATAAAAATACGTCACATACAAAAATCGACTTAGTAATTTCATAATTACTTGTGCCAAAATATTTTACCATTTATAAATTTCAACTGATTGAATTTATAATAATTCATTCATTTTAATTGTTACATTAAACAATTTATTTCATCCGAGTAATTATACAATTTAATTACTCAGACCGTATCTCATTTAATCACATTTCAATTTGATACGTAAATTTTACTTCCAAAATCGTCCGTCAATTTTCAAGTAATTTAATTAACTCGTAACATTATACGATTAATTAAATGATCAATTAAGAGTATCGCCCTATAGGTATGACCTAGGGGGTCAACTGATCACCACCGTCACACGACAGTAATGTCAAACTCTAGTCAGCCAATCATTACCGATATATGTTGACCAGTTGACAGTAACAATATTACTTCCCAATTGTATTCTTTAAAATGAGATTTAATAACGATATTTAAATCACGTGATCGCACTATTGTTGAGGACACATTTCCCAACAGGGCCTCCAGCTACATACTTGCTGAGGCTCCCCTTTCGGATTAGCTCTTCGATGGCGTTCCTTAGGTGCCGACAGTTGTCAGTTTTATGGCCGGTGTGGCCGTGGTACTCGCAAAATCGCTTGCGTCACCGTCCCCCCGCCTTGGGGGCCTTGCCCACTTCGTCCATCATTCTTGCTTAGGGTAAAGACCTCGGCTGGAGAGGCGACCAGGGGGGTGAGACTACTGTACCGCTTCTGGTTGTACGGTCCCGAACTCCCCCCGGCGCCCGCCGAGTGCTGTTTTCTATTAAATCTCTCAGGCCGTAACCTATTCCCGTCACGGCGACCTTCATCTATGTTGTCCCGGCGGCTCTTCCTCTCTGGGTGCCCAGCTTCACTGTGGCCTACCCAGGTCTTGTGATAGTCTTCCACCTTTACGGCTCGGTCGGCCATCTTTCTGGCGGAGTCTAAGTTGAGGTCTTCGCACTTGATCAGCTCGTTTTTGAACTCGCCTTTCGGGAGGCCTTTCATCAGCGCGAAGGCCGCTAGCTCGGTGTTCAGCTCACAGATCTGCTGAACCTTAGCGTCGAATCTTTTCACGTAGCTTCGGAGGGACTCGTCCTCCCCCTGTCGGATAGTTAGGAGATCTGATGTTTCCACGACCCTTCTCTTGTTGCAAGCATACTGGGCTATGAAATTGTCTCTCGGTCGGCATAACGAAAGATACCGAGCCATTAGGTAGCCCCTTGTACCAACTCTGAGCCATCCCATGCAGGGTCGTTGGGAAGACTCGGCACCACACCTCATCAGGCTGCTCCCATACCGACATGTACGACTCGAAAGCCTCGGCATGGTCGGTCGGGTCGCTATCCCCTTTGTATGATATGGGCGGCAGCTTCAGCTTAGTCGGCACAGGGATCTCTAGGACATAGGTACTGAGGGGCTGTCTGACCACGAGTCGAATGACACGCGGCGATCGGCTCCACGCAACCCTAGTTCGGCTTCTCTCCCTCTGGCGGGAAGGGCTTTTTGTCCGACTTTGGTGAGTCGGACTTCTTTCATTCCTTCGGGGCAGCCCTCGTTGTTTTCGCGGCGACGCTGTCCTCCCGCGAGTGGGGGAAGGACTCAGGTCTGCCACTGGCACCACGGGCTCTGCCGGCGTCCTAGCATGCCCAGCTCCTTGTATCGCTCCGGTCAAGTTGTTCGGAGTCACTTTATGGGCCCTGGTCACCTGTGGATGCGCTGCCGTCACCGTCGTCGTGACAGGGGTGACCGGCGTACTACCCATCAGGTCCAGGAATAGCTTCAATTTGGCTGTATCGACCACATGTCCCATGACAGTGACTTGGTCGGTAGGCAGCGGTGTTTCTGGCTCTCTCGGCATCCCGAGCTCTTTCGGCATCCCGATCTCAGAATTAGGGAACGTGTCATCCTGGAAGAATGCAGTTCCCTCACTCACAGTTTCTTGTTGCTTTGACATCTTCTTAGCTCGCTGAATGGGTTTTTTTTTGTTTGGTGATGTAGGTGACTAGCTTTCAGTACGTGTTCCCCACAGACGGCGCCAATTGTTCCGGGTTGTAATTTCGGAGCAGGATTGTGACCACTTGAGCTTGTAGAATGATGTCGTTGCTTGTCTCTTACTTTCACTCTTTTCTGTAACGATTAACAAACTGAGGACTCGGCTTGGGGCCAAGCGTACTCACTCCGACGCTCAAGTCAGTAAACTTAGAGAGATAAGTTGTATGTTTAACTTGGCAAAGTATATTGCAGAGAGATAAGGGAGTTTATACCAGATTATTAGATTTGTGAGATGAGTTTCTCAATGAGAGATGTGGAGTATTTATAGACTTTCACCTTTTGTCACGTAGTGGCCAAGTGGCCAAGTGGTCGTAGCAGGTGGAAAGACTGTCTTACCCTCGGCCGAGGGACCCATGACAGGCCGGTAGGCCTGGTTGACTCCATGCCGAGGGGACTGGATGTGAGTACACGGATATGCCTCTCGGCCGGCTAGTTGCCGAGCCGAGACCCAAGTGACAGGCCGACAGGCTTCGTCGGTTAGGTTGTTTTTCCTTTGACTTGTTGTCTTTTGGCTTTGACCTTAGTCAATATGTTGACTTGGTCAGCGGGTGCAGAATATGCCCCATCAATAATATTTATAGATTTTAAAACAAACCGCGCGAAGCGCGGAATACTACCTAGCTAGTTACTATCTATTTGTCAAATTTTTGTAGCGTTAATTATTTAATTTGACATCAATTCTTTATCAACTGTAAGACTTTTCAAGGTTTAATTTGATGGCAATTTTTGCAATATATTAATTTACCAACTAATGTGTGACTTTTTTAGGCACGTACAACTATTGTTATGCACGCACTAAGGGCAATCGCAATAGATGAAACTTCAATAGGTTTGTTCTCATGCCACATAAGTTAGTATACAAATTCATTTACTTACAAACTTCATCTCAACAATAATTAAACTTCTTCAAGGTTCATCACATGACCCACTATACTTTTTCTCCTCTCACATTCTCTCTCTACAAACCTTTATACTATATTTTAACCCTTTTCATCTATAAACCTCAAACTCATGTCCAGCAATAGAGGGTTTGTTGACAAACCTCTAAAATAATTAACACATCATCTTACAAACATATTGACAAACCTCTATTGCTAATGCCCTAACTGTACTCCACCGACGATCGAACTGCCTTTTATAGCATAATAAATCCTTGAGCGCTATTGATATACTACTAGCTTACCCTTATTCGAAACAATAACTCCCACTTAAAGCACCCACAATAGAGAGGATGAAGCCTCCTCTTAGCACTCTCTCTTCTCTAAGAGGAGGTCTTTTCTATTGTGGAGCATGTAAGGAAATCCTCTTAGCAAGAGGATGTTCTATGCTTCCTCTAATTTTAGAGGAAGTATAACATTGACCCTTATGCCAACTATCTAATAATATTTCTCCATGTGGATTATTTTCCTTTTTTTTTCTTTGTAAAATGTTGATAATGGGTAGAGGATGGATAAGATGATCCTCTCTATTTCTTCCCAAAACGCCCCTATACTTCCCGGAACGCCCTTGCATGGTCAAGACTTGCTCTCATTAGCCTCGTGAACTTGGGTGAATGCTAATTTGATGGAAAAAAGCTACCAACGGCTTCATTTCGTACAAAATGCAATGAATACGAGCAAAAACACATAGAACACGGAATTAGCTCACAAATACACTAATAGAAGTACAATAATCCAATAAAACCGAGCTAAAATAGGGAGTAAACTATATATAAAATGGACCTATCAATGATAAGTTTGTCTTGGGTTTCATGAGTATAGATGATCTCACATGTTTACTGGTTTTACGTTTCAATTGTTAATGATTGTTTGTTATATTCAATTGTTGTAAACATGACTGAGAGAGCATCTAGTTACTCCCGACTGATTGTCGACCCCCATTCTCAGGTTGAATGCTCGTCGTTGTTTGGATGATGTTTGTTTGGGATGCATCGAGGGGCGAGCCAAATAATAAATTAGGAGTTGCTTTTATGTTTTGAGAATCTCGAATAATGTATTAGTTTGGGTTTGGTTTTTAGTTGCGAATCGGATTGGTCAGGTGTTTCCGCCACCTTGACCCTTTTATCATTGTTATACTCACAAATCGACTCTCATAAGATTGTGCTCACAAATATTATCTCCCTCTCGTTAATTCTTCTAGACTAATATTAGAGCCTTTATATAGATTTATTCAATCTAAATAAAAGATCTAGATTAATTAGGAAACAAAGACAATTAGAGAAGACTAACCAACACTAATAAACAGCCGATGAATTGCCCTTGACAAAGTCAAAGACCAATTTCACGTGAAAAGTTAATAAACAAACTACAAAGGCTAAGTAGAAGAATCACGTAGCAAACCACGATCCACTTCACACTTGGATCAGCCTTCTACGCGACTCGCACACACATATTTCTTCTTGTCTTTTCGTCTTCGACGCAATTCAAGGCACAAAATTTTTAACAGGCCCAACACGAGATATTCACGCTTCCGCACAATAATATATTTACATATAGCTGTTTAAAAAAAAGAAAAGGTGTAAATTTCTTATAGATATGTTTGAACCATAGCACATACAACCAGTGACGTTTCTAGAACTTCGCTAACGGGGGTTTGAATTTTATAGACAATTTTTTTTAAAGCTAAATTCGGTAATTTATAAATATAATGTTTTTTTCTTAAAATAACATTGGTACCCGAAAACTTTTTATGTTATGTATTGAAACATTTGATAAAAGTATAAAACTCATTACAATATGCTAGATAAAATTAACAAGTAAAAGAAATTAATGAGATCAAATACTAAAAATAATCTATCAATTGGGAAAAAAAATTTAAGTGGACAAACATAATGACAAATATTTAATGATAACAATTGAAATTAAGCCCAACAAACAAAACAAAATAAAATTTGATAGTTGTGATGATAGAACCGACGACCTTTGGGAAGTAAAAGGCAGCTCATACCATTACACCACTAACAAATTATTGTTGTTTTCCTCAACTATAATAATTTTATCTTTTGTTAATGGAACCCCATGAAACCCCTAAAGAAGCGCCCCTGCATACAACACACAATCAAAACATTTGAATAAGTTGAGTTTAGACTCTATATGTTTGATACATAAATATCATACGTTATACATAAAAAATTAAAAATTACATAAAATTATATTCACATCATTTTGAAAAAATATTAATTGATTTGGAACATAACGTGTCGTAAAATGATATGGTTTGAGAACTTATTTTGATTGTTGCATTATTAGAATAAATTTTATTTTAATTAATATGATATTTGATCAGTAACAAATTTATTTATAAAACGTTGATCATGTATAATTAATTATCACTTTTTAGTTTTAATTAAAATTGTATGTATTTTATTTTAAAACATTGAAGTTAAATTTAAATTTGAGAAAAGTTAATTTGTCTTTCTTTATAAGTAAAAATATTAGAGGTCCTATATAAATGAAATTATTATTTTTCAATTATAATAATAAAATTTTATAGCAGGCCGCGCGAAGCGCGGAATACTACCTAATTTCTATCTATTTGTCAAATTTTTGTAGCGTTAATTATTTAATTTGACATCAATTCTTTATCAACTGTGAGACTTTTCAAAGTTTAATTTGATGGCAATTTTTGCAATATATTAATTTTCTAACTAATGTGTGACTTTTTAGGCACGTACAACTATTGTTATGCACGCACTAATTGTACTCAACCGACGATCGAACTGCCTTTTATAGCATAATAATAAATCCTTGAGCGCTACTGATATACTACTAGCTTACCCTTATTCGAAATAATAACTCTCACTTAACGGATATACTACTAGCTTATCCTTATTAACCAAATGGGTTTGGTGTGGTGGTTGCTCACCTCATCCCTTAACCATGAGGTCAGGGGTTCGATCCCTGCCCATGGGAATGGAGCAAACTCTTTGGCCAGCCGTTTACCTCTTCGTGAGAGCACCCGCGGCGAGGGGATTATACCCTGTTGTCGACGGTGGACACCTCGATTTACACCAAAAAAAACTAGCTTATCCTTATTCGAAACAATAACTCTCACTTAACGGATATATCCATCTGTCAAATAATCTACCATTTAGCTTGCATAGATAAGACAAGGCTTTTGCTATTATCTAAACATTTTGTTTTTGTCATATTAAAACAAATAGTATGTTATTTGACCCGTCTTAAATTTAAGACGAATAGTGTCGTCTTAAGTGAAATCTGTGTATTCGAAATTGGTAAAGTTAACACTTTCAAGAGTTTATTGAGACCTAAGTTCCTTCATCAATAAAAATAGAGTTAATTCATAGGTGTAAATCTCTTCCATTTGGGTGTTCTAATCCAGAACCGTTTTTCTTTATAAATAGAAATATTAGATAAATGAAATTATTATTTTTCAATTATAATAATAAAATTTTAAAACATGCCGCGCGAAGCGCAGAATACTACTAATTACTATCTATTTGTCAAATTTTTGTAGCGTTAATTATTTAATTTAACATCAATTCTTTATCAACTGTGAGACTTTTCAAAGTTTAATTTGATGGCAATTTTTGCAATATATTAATTTTCCAACTAATGTGTGACTTTTTAGGCACGTACATTATTGTTATGTACGCGCTAATTGTATGTACATCGACAATCCATTTGGGTGCAATCCAGAACCGTTTGCATGATTTAACCGTTTTTATCTTAATATTTATCGCGAAATGAGAGTAGACAAATGATCTTTCCCCATCAAGGTAAACATGTCCCACACTCTTACCCTATGTCAATCTTGGACCTCAAATTAGACATTAATTAACAACCACCAAATACATGCATATATTATATATACCGTTAGAACAACTAGCTAAACTTCAAACTTCAAACTTGAAGCACTTATAATCATATTATTTCCTCTATGGAGTTTCTCAATCTCTCCTTATTAACGTTCATTTTCACATTGCTCCTTTTCTATTGCATTTTCCGCAAAAATAAAAATGGTCTGCCTACCAATTGGCCTTTTGTTGGGATGTTACCTGCCCTTCTCAAAAACCTTCATCGAATCCACTATATTTGTATTGATATTACGGAGCGCGACTTGAGTTTTCTATTCAAGGGTCCTTGGTACACTTCCATGGATCTATTCCTCACAACCGACCCTAGAAACATACGCCATATCCTGAGCACGAAATTTAGTCATTATAAAAAAGGTCCAAAATTTAACGACATTTTCGATGTCCTTGGTGATGGGATCTTCAATGTCGATGATGAATTGTGGAAGTACCATAGGAAAATGGCTCAAACATTTATAGGGCAGCCTCAATTTCATCAACGTTTGCTTAACACGATTTTTGCCAAAGTCGAAAATGGACTAATACCGGTACTTGATCACGCTTCTAAACAAGAGTTGGTACTTGATTTACAAGATTTGTTTGGAAGGTTTACATTTGATGTTATTTGCTCTCTTTTAATGGGATACGAGTCGGGATCGTTATGTGTCGATTTGCCTAGTGTTCCCTTCTCAAACGCCTTGGATGATATTGTGGAGACTATATTTTACCGGCATGTTTTACCCGTTAGTGTATGGAAGTTTATGAGGTGGCTAGGTGTAGGAATAGAAAGGAAGTTCCAAAAAGCTTGGGAAACAATAGACAAATTCATTTACAATTGCATAGCCAAGAAAGATGAAGAAATGAAGCGTTTTGGATCAATTAATCCTAATGATCAACACTATACAGGTGTTGATCTTTTGACGTTGTACCGGGATGAAGAAGACAAGTTCTTAAGGGATACAATATTTGGTTTTGTTGTTGCAGGACGAGATTCGACCAGTATTTCAATATCATGGTTTTTCTATCTAATCTCAAAAAATCCCGAAATTCAAACAAAAATTCGACAAGAGCTCATCTCAACCATAAAAACAAATGACAATGGCAATTGTAACATGAACAAGTTGTCTGTTTTCACTAGGAACAATTTCAAAGAAACAAGCGAGAAGCTAGTTTATCTTCACGGTGCTCTATGTGAGGCCTTAAGATTGTACCCTCCGGTAGTATTTCAATCAAAACATCCAACTAAGACGGACATTCTCCCAAGTGGGCACAAAGTCGAACCACATATGCAAATTATATTCAACTTGTATGCAATGGGAAGGATAAAAGCAATTTGGGGTGATGATTGTTGCGAGTTCAAGCCCGAAAGATGGATAACGCCACAAGGGAAGACTAGGCATGAGCCTCCCAACAAGTTTTTAGCTTTCGGTGATGGTCCAAAGATTTGTCTTGGTAAGGATATGGCCTTCATCCAAATGAAGGTCATGGCCGCTTCAATTATCCTAAATTACGAGTTCCAACCATTGGAAGGTCAATCTATTGTTCCTAAGAATTCTGTACTTCTTAAGATGAAAAATGGTTTTAAGGTTAAAATGTTTAAAATTTAAGTTTAAGTCACGTTAAATAATTTTCAAAGGATTATATTCAAGAAATTATATTCTATCTAATGAATAAATTGTATATCTATCTATATTAATAAATGAAGCTTTTTTCGAGCGATTACAGATAGTCCGACAATTTCGAAAGACTTTGGAGCAATATTATATGAATTTGTTGTAGAGATTATAATTAAGAAATTAAGAAAAATCTAATCTTCTATCTATATTATATTAATACGTCATTTAGTTATACAAGAGGTCAAGAGCCCTAGAATAATACTAATACTAAATACAACTACAACTGCAACACTATAGATGGTATAAATATTTCACTTTTTCATCTTGGCTATCGTTCAAATTGAATGTTATTTCTCATTAGCATCTCCAGTGGACAGCTACAACGTATTGTAGTTTGATTTTGCAACTCAGTTTTTTAAGCTATTTTGCTCTTCAACTACATACCGCTTCAATGGTTTGCTACAACATTTTCTAATTTTATGGGTCCCACAATAAAATTTCCACCAATGAAAAATTTTACTTTTTATTTTATTTTTATTTTTTAAAACCAAGCTACATGCTTGGTAGAGCTACATGTTTGGTAGAGCTACAATGCTCATAAGCTACATCAACTATTTCATACTCCAATGGTAATATAAGAGCAACTCCAATGGTTGCTTTTAGGGACTTGCTTGCAATTTTTGTAAAATTTCAAGCAAGTAGCTAACCATTGGAGAGGGAGTGAACAAATGTAGCTTGAAAGCATTGTAGCTTTGTCAAGCTACATGCTTGACATGAAAAAAAGAAAAGTTAAATTTTTTTATTGGATGAAATTAATAAGGTGGGACCCATATAAGCTACAAAATGTTGTAGCTTTCCATTGGAGCGGTGTGTAGCTGAAAAGCAAAACAGCTTAAAAAACCGACTTGGCAAATGAGACTACAATGTATTGTAGCCGTCCATTGGAGATGCTCTAAGCTACTTGCTTGCAATTTTATAAATATTGCAAGCAAGTCCCTAAAGGAAACCATTGGAGATGCTCTTAGCCTTTTATAGTTTCCCTTTACCCTAATTTTGCTTTAATAAATCACGTTAATTTTATATTTTTTTATTATGGGATCTAATTTTGTGCTTTTTGTAATTTTTCAGGAAAGAGTGAAGGGCAAGCATTTACATAATGAAATTGAAACATTGCAACATCAACAATAAGATTAGTATTTTTTTTTGCTCCGTATTGTCGTATCGATGACTCGATGTTATCGATGGTAAGCAGGTTGCAAGTGTATTAGAGCGGAAAAGATAAGTTTTTAATTTTGTGCTACAGATTTACGGTTAGGCATATCTTTTAAGTAATTTTTAATTTTGTGATACAGATTTAAGGTTAGGCATATCTTTCAAGTAACGGATTTTCTAACATGTGCCCTTAATAAGTTAATTAGAGAAAGTTTGTTGAGAATATTTCACTAATTATGGTAAATGTGAGTTTCTACATCTATCTTTCATGATTTATTGACTTTCTGTAATTAACTTATTAACATGTGCCAGAAAAACCCTTCAAGTAATAGTATTACTCCAATAAATTAATACTCGATATATCAATACTATATATTAAATCCAGAAACCAAGGGACTTCAATGTAATTAAAGAAAGTTATACAAATTAATTATAGTATATAGTTTTAAATCAATAGCACCATGTGATGGACCCGATTAAGGGATCTCAATACAAATATTATATAGTTTGGGTTAAAATTAAATTAGATAGAATCTTGGTAATTTTCCTAAACATGGTCAATTTCCTTAAAATAAAATAATTAATTAAGATGGTCAATTTCAAGAAGACTAAAAGAAAGAATATGTATGGTAATTTTCCTAAATATTTATAGAAGACTAGAATAAAATAATTAATTAGTATAAACATGCACACTTATGATATTAATTATTATTATAATAAAATTATATATTAAATTTAAAATCGATGCAATTTTATTAAACTTTATAGTTTATTAGATATATAGAGATGTTAATTATTTAACATACAAAAATATAATAAGGAGGTTATAAATAATTCAAGTTAGATTCCATAATACTATATAATATTGCATAATTCTTTCGATTTGATTTAATGCATATATGTAATATATTTATATAAATATATAATCCTCTTAAAATTGCATGCCTAAGTAGTAAAAGTAATTTCGTCAGTAAAGAAAAGAATTGTAGTAACATTGGATATAGTTATATGATAATAGTCATTCATTGGAATAGTAAAAGTAACAATATTATCAACGAGATTAGTGAGAGTGGTAGAAACAACGGGAGTAGTGAAATAATCAATATTAATGCGGTAATAGTAAAAATAACAATAATTACGGCGGGAGTAGTGAAATTATCAATATTAATGCGGCAGTAGTGACAGTAACAATAATTACGGCGGGAATAGTGAAAGTAATAATGATTACGGGCAAGTAGTGAAATGTTATTACTATTGTTTCATTAATAAGAGTAAAATATTAATAGCGGGAGTAGTGAATTTGTCTTAAAATTTATTTCATCGTAATTTTAGGATATGTTATAAAAAAATATATTAATGATAAATTTATGGGTTATGCAACTTTAAGTAATTTTATTTAATGAAAAAAAATTAATGGTAAGTAAAGGTAGCCCGAGCGAAGTCGGGCACCAATACTAGTAATCTATGGTTTTAAGAAACGAGAAGATAATGCGGTGTGATATACTCATTAGCCTTGAAGATAAAAATTTATAGGAGAAGCAAAATAATTTTCACAAATTCTTTTTTCAGACGGACACTTTTGGTCTTATTTGTCAGACGGATAAAATGTTGCCATTTTTTAAGAAAATGTAACCAATTAATTCACAAAATGTTATGACTAGAGGTGTCATTTTTTACCCTGAAAATGATGTGAACAATAATGGTAACATGTTATCAGAAAATAACAACATTTTATTGTAAAATGATGACATGTTACCCATCTTATTTCAGACCAAAAGCAATGGTCTTAAGAAAAACGGATCGAATAATTTTAGCCATGCGAAGGTTAAGTGGCCTTGAAACTCTAGAAGTTTAATACGTCTAATTTTATTATCAACATCTAATTTTATTATTAGTGGATGGACGTATTGCTATTTTATAGTACAAACTCAATTACATAGGTTATGAGAAGTCATAAGCTTGTCAGCTTGTGACCGTCACAAACAAGACGGACTTAAGAATTATGGCATAGAGATTCATGGAGCTGCATACTCTACATATGTTCGTCGGAAATTTGTCACGTTCAAATTATCGATACTCAAAGTTTGATCACAAATATCAAGAGGTCTGATGAAAAGAACTTATAAAAAAAGTGTTGGATATTTGGATTAAACCTCCTAGATACCGCAACAAGTTTTACCGGCTGACTTTGTTCAAATTGACGATTTTGAGAACTTTTTTATATAGAATTAGGGTCATACTAGGCTAATACATTGTCTCTGTATCATAATATGACATAAAATTTTTTAAGTGTGTGTATATATACTTGAGACGAAGTAATAGCTTTCTTAATAAATTTGATTAAATTTAAGCATACCAAAACAAATTCAAAAAATAATAAAGAAATTTATCTTAGAGAAGTGGTTTTGGTGTCATAACACAAAGTGGTTTTGGTGTGTTAGTGGCTTACTTCATCCCTTGATTAAAAGGTCGGAGATTCAATTCGTGTCCATAAAATAAAGCAAACTTTGTGACCAGTTGTTTATCCTTTCATCAGAGCTCCCATAATGAGGGATTACTCACTATTAGAATAAATAAATTATAAATGTGAGCAAATTCTAGGTATGGGGTAAGTCTCAATCATATAATATAACCACTATTATTCTCGAAAAGTCAATTGCAGTGTTGTGACTAATTAGACCTTTCTACTATATTTCTTATCATAAACTCTGCCCCCGTACATATACATATTTGGATTATATAGCTTTTGCCCACGTAAATTTGTTTTCAATGATACTCCCTACTATTTAAGTAATCAGCATTCAGCAAGTCTCATTATAGACGGGGTATATCCGTCTATAATGAGACGGGTCGGATCCCTCTCACAAAGAGGCAAGTGGGAGGCTAAATGATAACCCACTTGGTTTTCCACTTGGCCTCCCACTTGCCTCTTTCTGAGAGGGATCTGACCCGTCTCTTACTATAGACGGATATGTCCGTCTATAATGAGAATTTGTGTTTAGCAATATTCCCTAGAAAAAGGCCAAGTTGAATAGAACTGCCAAGGTTGGAGTTATAAAACATACTTACATTATCCATAATCAAGAAAAAAATACATCCACATCAAATATAAGTTGATACAAATTTGTGTTGTGCAAAGGCAGCAAGAACTCTAAAATTAGAAGATACGTCAATAGTGTTTGAGCAATAGTGTTTCCCTTTCGTTTACACTTGGTGTTACGACCTTTGAAATTACAAATAATTACATATCTGAAAAGGATCCATGTGAGGATGACATCGAAATCATAGACCAAAAGTCCAGATAAAACTTGTTATGTTACCTACTTACCAAAGAAGAGAAGCTTAAGATACATCAATATTTCATGTTATACAGGCAAATGAGAAGACGCGGACTATGGTAATCCACACTCCATAGATAACAAATCGGGAAGATTATGAGTTTGTTGTAGCCAAAGGTCCATTGTGATTGGGATTATTACATTTTTGCATCACACAGCGTAAACGGTGTCAACTAATGTAGCCACAAATGAACCTCTTCAGCTCCATAAATGAGTATGTGCTATTTATCAAGATAGAAAATTAAATTAATTCAAATCCCAGATCGTTAAGAAGAATTATTTACGGCCAATATGTTCTAAGTACAATGGTACTTGGTGTAGTTGAATTATTAAGGAAATAAGGAGTACTACCAGCAACTTGTGAATAATCTACAACTCATACACAATAACCCAATATGCTAAGTTACTAACATACACAACTTACACCAAAAGATGTGTTTGAACATGAAATTTGAATTTCTGCCACATAGCCCATATTACATCACAGTCAAATTTTGAAGCAGTATGAACCACATTCTTAATACGACAACCATGCATGATCAGCCACAATGACAAACTTCGTTTGTACTGAGATTAAACAAATTGCTCTCTTTGTCTCACTTATTTGTTTGCTTTTTTATTCTTTGAGATAGGTATTTTAATCAAACGCAAATAAATGACTGGAACATGGGAGTATTATTATATGAACATTTTGTTACCAACTAGGCTTCTAATTCAAAATAAATATAAAGCATTAACAACAATGACAAACTTCATTTGTACTGAGATTCTAGCCATAGAGCATATATACATGAACATCACTCATTCATGGAAATATTAAACCATCTTAAGATCTCACTTATTGTTTCAAACGTTATTGCATCGACTCATAGTATGTTTGCATCCTAAAAATATTAGTTCTAATTTAAAAAAACACACTAAAAAAAGGCAATTTGAATAATACTCCCTCGTCTCAATCATTTATTTGTCTTTGATTAAAATACCTCTCACAACTCACAAAGAATAGAAATTGAAAACATGAGTATCATTAATCGAATATCTGGATAGTTTCTATTAAGAAGCTGTTCAAGTTAATAAAATTCTAAATTTAAACAACATGACCAATTAGAAAAACAAAATGAAACTGGAAAAATTTTCAACTTACGGATTCATGATCAACATGTAAAAAACTAAACAAACACCTGCAATCCAAAATCGAAACAACCCGAAGATGAAGGAATCGCAAGATAATTCAATCAAACAATACTCATTTGACAAACATTTCTTTATTTGATTCTACAAATCCTCGGCGAAAAATAGTAAATCTGGAACCTTAGCATGTTAAAGATTCGGAAAAATTGTGAATATTAGTCACAAAAACGCGAAACAAACCGGGAATAATGACTTACAGGAAAATGTTGAGATGAGTTTAATGGGGGAAAAGAAGGCATCTGCAATCTGATCGAATGTCTTTCTTGAATCTATGCGCATGGAGACCTGAATAAATTAGCGAGAATAGGAATGATTTCTAAAGTCGGCAGTAGGATTTAGGGAGAATATTTTAGGTTAGACTCTTTGGTGACTTGTGAAACCTTGGGCGGGAAAATAATCAAGGAGCTTAGGACACGTGGCAAGTATGACGTTTTTAATATATAAAAAAAGTAATACAAAAGACTCCACCAAAAGGCACATTACATCTAATTTATATATATATATATATATATATTTGGGATCCTATGAGAACCATGAAAACCACTATACTACTACTAATAATAATGATAATACTACGGACGACATTAGACTTTATTTTATTTGAAACCTACGCGCACCCCCAAACCCTTCAATCTCATTCATTTTCTCATTTTCACTTTCTCACTCATCTCTCCTTCTCTCTCTTCGACCATCACCCTCTTCGTCATCCATTCTGATCGTCCTCTTCGATCACCGTTAACCAAATCATAATTCTGTCACTTCTCAAATCTCAACTCATTCATCATAGCATTTTCGTTCCTCTAATCCGATTCAACCGCCATTACTGAGTTTCATTCCTACAAATTAAGGTAATCCGCTTCTTAAATTTATGGCGATTCTACGCCACTTTGTTCATGCTATGTAATTTTCCTTGAGATTCATCAATTTGTCTATAGCTATTACCCCTAATTTCGAGTAATTTCCCTAATTAAGCTAATTGATTGTTCTTATATGAGGAACTCTTAGATTTGTAGTCTTATGCTTCAACCTATGTGGAATTTTAGTTTAGTTAGAGTTAAACAATAATCTAACCCTAATTTCTCATGTAGTTATTGCTTTTCATCTTCAACATTCGATAATGCTTCATTTCACTTCGTCCATTCTCAATTATGTAGGAATAGTTAGCTGCGTGGTTTACAATACCGAGTAATGCTCTAATTATGTTTATAAGATGTCATTGTAGGAGTTGCCTTTCAATTTGGTTTTTGATCGGTTGAGGATTGGCCAATGAATACTAGTCGATTCTAAATTATGCAGGAATAATTGTCCATTACCAAGGGTTAGAATCGAGTTTACGATAGATTAACTAGCAGTGGTTAAGATATGAAGATTGTAGTAGTGTTACACAACACATATACCTAATACTTTACATAATGAGCTTTAGAATATTTCCGTTTTTCCTTTTTGAACTTATTAATTAATTACCATCAGAGAATTGTTAGTGTTCTGCAATGGTCGCACAAGTGGTTGAAATGATATTGTTGTGTTGCTCGTATTGAACAAATTAGGATAAGGGTGACATAACAATAGCACTTTTCGTCTTGAAAGTTATCTGTATTTTAGCAAATGTGGCACATCGAAAGAGAATAATATAATCATGTAAGTTACATTGATTCCGGAAAAATATGCCTATCCAAGTTTCATAATGTTCAGATGATATTAGATATTTAGAGGCTTATGATACAACACAAATTCTCTTGAACTAGATTTTGTCTTAATACATTAACTGATAATTTATATGCGAGTTAATTGAATATGCTTGATGCGAGTTAATAACCGAATTTGATGTTGAATTCTAGGTTGCAGTTGATCGTACTTGTAACTGCGTATCATTGGTAGAGCAGAGGCAACGAGATACTGAATTTCGAGAGTCTACTAATGACCAGAGACAATGGTATGACCAGTTCCTTATAGTTGATTTGATAGTTTGTTCGATAAATGTTGCAATGCGATGTTTAATTTTTGTAGATGATTAATAGAGTCATGTGACCTGCGTATAAGTCTAGAGGCATTCCATTTCCCAAAATAATTCTTTTTTGTTTTGGTTTTCCAAAATGTGATTTGCTTGTGATTTTCCCTTCAATTATCGACTAAATATTCCTGCTTTAGATCAAGCAAACCGTAATTTGAGTCAATGAAAAACACTAGTTGGCTAAAGAAGCATAGGTTTACTAGTATGTGCTCAATTTTGTCTGGTTATTCTAATAATCTAATTGCTCTTGTAGTTGCTCGAGAAGCTAGTACTCATGAATAGAGCCATTAAAATTTGAGTTAAAATTGTTAGTCTTGATTGTACAATAATCATAGAAGAGTTCATTCATTAACTTGTTCGTCTCTTAAGTTAGGGTAAAGTATCAGCACGTGCTGCTGGTGAGCTGCTAGCTTGCTAGTTAAGTAGTTATCATTTCGCCCTTTTCGTGCTTTTTGCAGTCAAGTAATCATTATCAATGCATGAAGTAGCCTTGTAGATGCATGAAAAGGTAATACATGTGCATCAAACAACCGTGTACATGCATGAAATAAGTGTGTTATATGGGCAGGAAATAAGATTATATGTGCATGAAATAAGGTTATATGTGCATGATATAAGGTTGTATGTGCACTACAAAGGTCTCCAGTTGCATCTAATTACTATTGGTTAAGGACCTTATTTTTAAGTTAAACCCGTTCCCATCATAAAGGAAAGGGTTTAGGGTTGGATTAGGCGGGTTAGATTCACCTGCATCCTTGCACTCCGGCAAGGTCACACCACAAAGGTCGGGATTATTTTTGTATTGGGTAGCCGGAAGAGTACTGAGTTGCCCCCTTTGAGGTATTTGGCCAGTTAACTGATTATTAGACAAATCAATCTGCACCAAAAATGAGTACTGGGTGAACAAACTGAGGATTGGACCTCAGTACATACGCGTAAAATCACCGTTTCTGAGTGATGGTATTTGGTTCAATCTCTCAGGTCTGATTCCTACACACTCAAACAGCTCTCTTACTCCTTTACAACTATTGCCAACATTCGAACAAAAATCGGGTAATTTCAGATAAAATCTCAAGTAACTTAGGATTACCTTGCTGCCTACCTAGCCGAGGCGGGACTTCATCAGTGAGATTATTGGTTTTCAAATCAAGCCAAACTAAGATTTTGCAATTACCCAATTCTATCGATATTTCAGCAGTGAAGTTGTTGTTGTCTGGGCTAACAACATTGTACTAGGAGTTCTAGTTTCAATAGCAAGCATTTGACTTTTAGCCTTATATGTGCATGAAATAAGGTTCTATGTGCATCAAATAAGGTTCTATGTGCATGAAATAAGTATTACATGGGCATGAAATAAGGTTATATGTGCATGAAATAAGGTTCTATGTGCATGAAATAAGGTTCTATGTGCATGAAAAAGTTCTTCAGATTTTGCACAAAGGTAGTCGGGTAGTCATGTAGATGCATGAAAAAATCAAATATGTGCATTAAACAACCTAGTACATGCACGGAAAAGCAATATATGTGCATTAAACAATCCTTGTTTAGTATATTTTAAAGGCTATTAGCTCAATGGTAGAGCGAAGTGCAAATTTTGCACAAAGGTATGGGTTCGAATCCCATATAGCCTATATTAAATAACAAATCCCATGATTTTAACTTATTGAGATGCAAGCCGTATAATACAACTAACATTAAGCGGGTCATAGTCATAATTAGGCAAAGATGAGCGACTCGCGTGCGTGCATCAAGAATGCCGAGGAGGGAATGTATAGCTTTATAGTGAGCATAAGTAAAAAGACTAGCTTATGCATAGAAACTATGACCATACATTCCAGTCCTTGCCAATCATAATATAATAGAATGTCAAAGAAACACTGGTATTTTTTTAGCCAATGTGGGAGTTGAACCCAAATCTTGTGTATTGCACAATGCTCTGCCATTTGAGCTAATTGGCTTTCGAAATAAGTAAAAGGTAAGTATTGGTGCTTGAAAAAACTTTGTTTGTACAGGTAATGGAAACTTTACTCTTCATCATCACCCAAATTGGGTCCAGGTTTTCTTCAAGTCACAACAGATATCAAGGCGCGACAATTAATTCAAAAATAAAAAGGAGGAAAAATCCATACCTCCATAAACTGAACAATAAAATCTATAAGCCTTTGTTTTTCCATCTCCTCACAGTGGAAGTTGGTGATGAGAAAGCTAATGTCATAACCCTGTCAAGAAAAATGACAGAACGCATTAAATCACATCACATTGCAAGACTGCAAGTAGTCCATCCATCGCATTCATATTGTTTTAGTTCGCCTTCTTGGACTAAACAATGTCGATTTTGACCAATATATAGTCACTATATACAATCACTACAGCTTTTTAAAAACGTTATATGAAAGTATAGGGTTTGCTAAAACAAACTTGACAAATCTTCCAATACATCTCTACTTATATGTTAATTGAAGAAATTGACATTGGTTTACCATAAACGTCAAATGAGGTCATTGGTTTGTTTGCCACTGCCAGGGCACAGAAATCTTTCACTGATTTAGGGCTAAATTTACTAGTATCTAAGATCATTGATTCCAGTCCATCATTGATAAATTACAGACAATGCTAATATACACAGGCTTACCCTCCTTCAACGCAGTTGATATGGCCCTATCGATTTCCTCGTGTGCATCTTCCATATTATTCACCACGGCCTACACACACATTTTCAATTTATGTATACCGTCACGACCAAGAAAATTATACAACTTGATAAAACAACAACAACCTTTAACAATACAATTCCAGTTATGCTGTCTTACCCTGATATACACATACATGGTAATGCAACCAAAGCATATGAAAGCAATCAATTGAACTGTCAATGTTTTGTAATGCATTTATGTGATTAAGAGTAGTCCACAAGCCTAGCAGATATTTCTCATCCCAACAATGTTTCTAAATTAAATTCAGACAATACAGAGCGGCCACCACTCAACCACACACCACCACTGCCCCCAACCACCACACCAATCATTGGCAGCAACACCATATTTCCAACGATGCAGCACCCACTTATCTCCACCATGAACCAGAGAAATTACATAGATGCACACATTAGCACTCTAGATACACATGTCAGGCCTCTAGATACACAAATCGATTCATGGGACATCATATACATAACTACACCATGGCATAGAAAGCAAGAATTGGTTAACACCAACCTATAGGTCAAATACAATATTACATTTCACTAATGCACTAAATTATAGCTAAGATACACTATTTCACCTCACAGGAACACAAAAATAGAGCTCGGGTACATCAATTAGCTTCACGAGTTCACCCTCTCAGATACACAAACACATAGCAAACACAAAGAATTGTACTTCGCACAGTGCTTCAATTTTCGCACTATCGAGAGATGAAAATTGTTACCTTTCCATTCCTTCCTCCGTCCTTTAAATACCTCGATGTACCCAAGTGTAAAACTTAATGTATTTGCTTATAGTGTACTTCGTACAATGATTCAAACACAAAGAATTGCACTTTGTACATTGCTTCAATTTTATTGTCTATGAACCCTATTTCACTACATATCAACTTTAAGTTAAAAACAAAATCAATCAAATAAATTATGCATAATATCCTGAACTTTAATATGGGAAAAGTTGACGGATCAAAAAATACGAAACAATTGAGGCAATTTCTCAATTTTACACAACCCTGATTTCATTTCCGTACCCCCAATTATATGAATATAAACTCGAATCATCAATTCTTCAGCCCTAATTTGTTGACGAATTAGGAAATTCGAAAGACAAAAAGTTGAAATTAAGGGAAATTAATAGAGAAATTAAACAAACCTCATCGAATTTTGATGACCAGTGAAAGATGGTTCGATTAATGTCGCCATTGATGAAGGTAGGAGCAGAATATTGAAGCTTGTTCTTCAAGTTGAGTTTCGTGAGGGGGGGAGAGAGAGAGAAATTTGATAGAGATCATAATTTTGTTAAATGACAGAGGTTCAATGGCGACATCTATTCATTCATTTGTCTTAGTTCCACCTATGAGAGGTTCTCACGGTTCTCATTATAACAATGGTTCTCATAGGATCCCGACCCTATATATATATATATATATATATATATATATATATATATATATATATATATATATATATATATATATATATATATATATAGTGAAAAGATCAAATGAGTCCACCTCTTACATTTGAGTCCATAAGTCCCCCTTATAGCCCTTGGATGAAGAAAATAAAAGGCTGAGATTTACACACAAAAAAAGGAGATTAAAGCTAACAAAACCCACTCTCTCACTACCACACTAATTAATCCTAATTATTCACTAATTTAATATATATACCTTTTTCCTCCCACCTACTTATCTCTCATCCACACAATATCATTTCACACTCTCTCTCAAAACCTCTCCCTCTCAGAAACCCTAAAATTCAAAAAAAAAAAAAAAAAATCCCGCCTTCCCCCTACACCCACGACCACCACCCACCCCCACACCACCATCACACCCCCTCACGCCACCCCTACGACCACGGTCCTCCCACAACTAAAAACCCATCTCACAACCTCCCTCTTATCTGACAACACTAACCAACCATCTCACCTCCTCTTCATCTCAGATCCGACAACACCAACACCATATACATCCCCTCTTGACCACTCACCTTCGTCGCCTCCTAACCACAAGTCAACACCCACCAGCCGCCTCCCTCCGTAGATCTGGACGACCTCCATCAATCACCGCCACCAACAACACCGTCGGTCGCAACCCCTACAAGATAAAAAAAACCCTCCGACCTGAGTTATTGTGGTCCGGTGAGGAGCGGTGACTACGACTAAATAGTGGCGGTGAGGAGCGTCATCAGGCGGCGGCTTGACGGGGACGACTGTCCCTCTTTTTCTTTTCATTTAATCTTTATTTTTTTATTCTTTTATTTTCCCATCTGTTACCTTTTTTGTGAACAAAATTTTTTTGGGATGTGTCTTTTGATTAATGGCTTCCATCTATATTCTAAATGGTGGCTTTTGACTGAACTTTTGTTAAACTATCATAAAGGTTAACCAAAGAATGAGATCCGTCAATTGCATCTTACTTTTTGAAGTTATTTGTTGTTCTTGTTGTTGTTTTGTTGGTGTAACACTTTTTTCGGCTAAAATTACACTTTTTTCTGTTAAAATTACACTTTTTTTCATTAAAATTACACTTTGTTCTGTTAAAATTATACCTTTTTCTGTTAAAATCACACTTTCCTCCATTAAAATTACACTTTTTTATGTTAAAATTCTACTTTTTTTTTTAGAATAACACTTTTTTCGGCTAAAATTACACTTTTTGTTGTTAGAATTACACTTTTTTTTGTTAAAATTACACTTTTTTTTGCTACAATAACACATTTTTTTCGGCTAAAATTACACTTTTTGTTTTTAGAATTACACTTTTTTCTGTTAAAATTACACTTTTTTTTGCTAGAATAACACTTTTTTCGGCTAAAATTACACTTTTTATTGTTAGAATTACACTTTTTTTTGTTAAAATTACACTTTTTTTGCTAGAATAACATTTTTTTCGGTTAAAATTACACTTTTTGTTGTTAGAATTACACTTTTTGTTGTTAGAATTACACTATTTTCTGTTAGAATTACACTTACCTCTATTGGACTAATGTTACACTCTCAATGGACTTGGTCATATTCTCATTTTCTCATTGGACTAATGTTACATTCTCAATGGACTAAAATTACATTCTCAGTGGACTGAAATTATACTTCTCTGGACTAAAATTACACTTTTCTGGACTAAAATTACATTCTCCTTGACTAAAAATAAGAATCTCATTGGATTGAAATTACACTTACCTGGACTAAAATAACACTTTTTGTCATTAAAATAACACTCGTAAAATGCTAAATTACAATAACTTGTGATAAAACGACAAAAATTCAAAATATTATTCGTTAAAATCACTCGGAAAAGATTGAAGTTAACTTGTAAAACGCTAAATTCTCGAAAATATTTCTTAAAATTACACTTTTTGCTGTTAGAATTACACTCGTAAAATCCTAAAATGTCGAAAACTTGTCTGGAAAAAAAAAAACGAAACAAAGCGTTCGAAAACTTGTCGGAAAAAAAAAAAAAAAAAAAACCGAAACAGGGAAAAATGTTAACAAAATTTTCATAAACTTTGAAGTATAAGACAAAATATAGTGTTAATTGTGTATGATAATGAATTAGTGAATGTATTATTAAAACTAGAGAGAGAAGTGAATTAATTAGTGTTAAGTGTGTTTTTTGCTTTCAATCTCAACCTTCCACCATGCATGATCCAATGGTTGTGGGAGGGACTTATGGACTCAAAAAAAAAAGGGACTTAGAAGAACTTTGCTCTATATATATATATATATATATATATATATATATATATATATATATATATATATATATATATATATAGTGATAAGTTCTTCTAAGTCCCTTCCATCAATTGAGTCCCTAAGTCCTTCTAAGGGCCTTTGGATGAAGGGAATCAATGGGTGAGATTAGATCTCAATGGATGGCCACAAATCAATCTCCCTTAATTAGTTCCTCAATTCAATTAAGTTCTTCAATAATCCATTCATCCCCTCATTATCACACAACCCTCCTCTCTCTCTATAATCTCAAATCCTCTCATTTTTCTCCCATAAAAAAACCCAAAAATTTACCCCATAAAAAAAACCCAAAACTGAAAAACTAAAAAAAAAAAAAACCTCTCCTCCACCTACTCTCCTCCACCACCGCACTTCCTCCACCTTCTCCTCTCCTCGACGGCCTCCCACTACCGCCACTACCCACCACCGCACCTCCTCTCACATGCCACTACCCGCGCCAACCACCACCTCCCCTCACCCCGCCTCTTCTAACCCGAGATCCAGCCACCACCTTCCCGTTTTTCTTTATCCCACCACCCTAGATCGTTTTTTTTTAAGATCTATTTTTTTTTTTTATAAGTTTTGATGGTGGTCAGAGGTGTTATTGTTGGATCCCACCACTAAATCTCCTTTTTTTAAGATCCCACCACTAAATCTCGTTTTTCTTAAGTTAAGATCTATTATTTTCGGTGATGGTTTTATTGTTGGATGTCGGTGATGTACTCGTTTTTTTCAGATTTAGTTTCACTTTATTTTTTCTTTTTTTTTTGTTTGTTTTGATTTTCGGTTTGTTGGTATTTTGGTAGTGTTATTATAAATTATGTTTTGATTTTAATATTATACTCGTTTTTTCAGATCTAGTTTCACAGAAACACAGTTATAATCTTGCTTATTTCTTAACTTGGACGCTAATATACAAATGTGATGCTTACTCTTGAGTTGTTTCGATGACTTGCAATCTTTTTTCTCAAATTGTTTAATATGTTGTATAAATCAGGTAAGAGTTTTGTAAAGAATATAATCTAATACCTTCTTCAACAATAGTAAGAAGTAAGGGTGTTATACCATGTATCAAATTGTTATTTTGTTCGGTTGTTCACTACAAGCTTAATATCATTCTAATACGTTAAGCATTGTCTAGTTTCAAATCTCTTATTATTATTTTTTTCAGATTTTTTTTCAAATCTCGTTTTTTCGTGTAATATACTTTTATTTTAATGTTAGATCTATAAAGGTTGGTGGTATTGGAGTGTTGTGTATTTTTTTTTTCTAATTACACTTTTTCCTGTTAAAATTACACTTTTTTCTATTACAATTACACTTTTTCTTGTTGAAATTACACTTTTTTTTGTTACAATTACACTTTTTTCTGTTAAAATTACACTTTTTCTTGTTGGAATTACACTTTTTCTTGTTACAATTACACTTTTTCTTCTTACAATTACACTTTTTATGTTAAAATTACACTCAATTCTGTTACAATTACACTTTTTCCGTTAAAATTACACTTTTTCTTGTTACAATTACACTTTTTTCTGTCACAATTACACTTTTTCTTCTTACAATTACACTTTTTTTGTTACAATTACACTTTTTTTGTTACAATTACACTTTTTATGTTAAAATTACACTCAATTATGTTACAATTACACTTTTTCCTGTTAAAATTACACTTTTTCTTGTTGGAATTACATTTTTTTCCTTTAAAAATACATCTTTCTAGTTCCAAATTACACTTTTTTCGGTTAAAATTACACTTTTTCCTGTAAAAATTACACTTATCTCTATTAATGACTAAAGTTACACTCTTGGACTAAAGTTAGACAGACTAATTTGGACTATTTGGACAATATGGACTAACTAATTTGGACAATTTGGACAATATGGACTAACTAATTTGGACTATTTGGACGAACTAATGGAGTTTACGACTAAATTGAATACAATGTTTACAACTAAATTTGGACTAAAATTATACAATTTTGGACTAAAAATACATTTTTGGACTAAAAATACACTATTTACGAATAATTTTGAACTAATAATACACTATTTACGACTAAATTTAGAGTAAAATTACACAATTAGAACTAAAGTTACACAATTCATTTATTTTGAGTCATTTAGATTGTGCAATTTCAATCATTGTCCACTAAAGTGTAACTTAGTAAATTGATAGTGTGTGTATCTTACATCATTTTATGAGTGTAATTTTAGTCCACAAAAGTGTAATTTTAGTCCAAAAAAGTGTAATTTTAGTCTACAAATGTGTAACTTTAATCCACAAATGTATAAATTTAGTCTACAAAAGTGTAATTTTAGTCCACGGAAGTGTAATTTTAGTCCATAAAAGTGTAATGTTAATCCAAATGTATAACTATAGTCCAAATTTGTGTATCTTTAGTCCAAATTGTGTAATTTTAGTCCAAATTGTGTAATTTTAGTCCAAATTTTTGTAACTTCAGTCCAAATTGTTCTAACTTTAGTCCAAAAGCGTAACTTTAGTCATTGAGAAGATAACCTTAGTAGAGATAAATGTAACTTTAATGAAGACAAGTGTAATTTTAAAGGAAAAAAGTGTAATTTTAACAGAAAAAAGTGTAATTTTAACCCGAAAGAAAAGTGTAATTTTAACAGAAAAAAGTGTAATTTTAACGGAAAAAAGTGTACTTTTAAGAAAGAAAAAACTGTGATTTTAACAAAAAAAAGTGTAATTTTAACGGAAAAAAGTGTAATTTTAACGGAAAAAGGTATAATTTTAACCGATAAAGTAATTTTAATAGATCCTAAATCACACAATACCAAAAGAAAATTTTAAATACGAAATTTGGCAAATATATATAACAAGACGAATATTAACAAAGTGATATCAACAAGAAAAAAGTAAAAAATGAGATTTCATAACTAATAGATTTAGTACTATAATTTTAACCGGAAAAAAAGTGTAATTTTAACACAAAAAAATGTAATTTTAACGGAAAAAAGTGTATTTTTAACAAGGAAAAAACTGTGATTTTAACCCAAAAAAAGTGTAATTTTAACGGAAAAAAGTGTAATTTTAACGGAAAAAAGTGTAATTTTAACGAAAAAAAGTGTAATTTTAACCGATAAAGTAATTTTAATAGATCCTAAATCACACAATACCAAAAGAAAATTTTAAATACGAAATTTGGCAAATATATAACAAGACGAATATTAACAAAGTGATATCAACAAGAAAAAAGTAAAAAATGAGATTTCATAACTAATAGATTTAGTACTAAAATCAAACTATAATTTGTAAGAATGTCAATTACCGGAAAAAAAAAGACCAAAACATCAAAATTGGAAAAAAAAAAAAAAAAAAAAAACGGAAATGAAAAAAAAAACGGGTCATGAAAATTGATCTATTTTAGTAGATCTAAGATTAAAATAAAAAAAAACTCACAAATTTGAAACAATATTATATAGCAAGACGATATAAGGAGAAAAAAAAAAAAAAATAAAAAATAAAAAGAACACCCAAACATCAAGTTTTTTTTTTTAAAAAAAAAAAAAAAAAAAAAAAAAAAAAAAAAAAAAAAAATGACGCCGGGAGGCGGGCGACGGCGTGGTGGTGGTGGCGGCGGCGTGGCGGTTGGCGACTGTGGTGGTTTCCGGTGGGTGGTGGTAGGTGGATGGTGAATGAGGAAAAGATGAGTAAATGATTTATTTGGATTTTTTGGGTTTTTTATTTGTTTGGTTTTTTGGGTTTTTTTTTTCTTGGTTTTTTTGGAGAGAATATGGAGAAGTGAGATATAGAGAGAGAATGAGGAGATGTGATAATGAGTTGGTGAATGAAAGATGAGGAGGATTAATGTAGTTAATGAGAAAATTAGAGGGAGATGGACAAATTAGAGCATTAACCTTAATTTTTGGGTTCTCATCTAAGCCCTCCATTTCCAAGATCCAAAGGCTCACAATGAGACTTATGGACTCAAATGTAAGAGGTGGACTCATTTGATCTTATTACTATATATATATATATATATATATATATATATATATATATATATATATATATATATATATATATATATATATATGTGAGTATCATAAATTGACAAGTTATAAAAGTGGACAGAGGTGAGAGTTTGTAATTGAGAGTGCTACTCTTCCACCCTAGAAGTCATAGTGTTATCTCCATCTCATATAGAGAGAGTATCATTCAATTAGAGTTGTGTTTTATTTCGACAATGAATGATGCTATATTTCACATAAATTCGACATTGATCCTCTTCTCCAGATGTTCATGCATGCCAGTTACACCTAGAGGTGGCCAAATGGTTGGGTCGTTCATGCCAGGACACCCCGGGCGTGGACCAATTTACCCCAAATGGCCCTAAATCGAGCTGCTGAAGGGGTTAGACAGGTCCCTCTGATTGAGTTTTGGTTTGGATAGCCTTGACCAACTTTTTCTTTTTAGTTTTGGGTAGGCCAAGCCGCCAAGGTCAGGCCGGACTTGGGTAAGACATCTGAAAT
Organism: Silene latifolia; assembly: GCF_048544455.1. NCBI lineage: Eukaryota > Viridiplantae > Streptophyta > Magnoliopsida > Caryophyllales > Caryophyllaceae > Silene > Silene latifolia. The sequence continues at coordinate 325,114,073 of NC_133537.1, forward strand.
GACTAATGTTGCTCTGACTGTACCGTCTAATATTATTTATGTTAGCTTGACTGATAACCGACCGAGTAACCAGTTTGTCAATTCTATCCACCGTATTATTTTAGATATTTCGGCCCGAGTTTGACCGAGTGATGTGAACATTATTTGCGCACATTTAGTCCCCTAATTGAGCCTATTTTGCATACTATTATAGCATTTCATGGCCATTTTATCCGTCAAAACCTTCCTATTTGCTTTTCTATCGAATTTCATATGTTTTGTAGAAAAGGAGATAATAAGGCGGAAATTCCCGTCTTTCGTGCATATTTGGAAGCTTATTGATGATATTAGATGGACTAGTATGAAGAGGAGGCAAGAATGATGACCAATGATGTAGGAATAAAGAGTATATAGAAGGGTCATAAGGTTTAACGCAAGGAGGAAAACCAAGGAAGCCATTCATGAAGACAATTGCTCGGAACGCAAACCAAGGGTTGCTCCTTTGGCTCTGAAAATATGCTAGATGGAACGGCGTCGAAAAAACAAGCGATCTAGGCTTTTGAATCACTCCAATAGGAGTCCGGATGAGAAAATGACGTCCGTTTTACAATCCGGGCTCAAACAAAGAAGCTGTACAGGAATCCGCGCGTCCCGAGCTGAAGACGCCCGTCTTCCCTACAATCCACTCGGATTGCCCCAAATCCGCTCGGATTCCCTCTCTTTTTGCCCGAGCGTCTTGCTCCGAATCCGCCCGTCTTCCTCTGCTACAATCCGAGCGTCCCGAGGCTAATCCGCTCGGATTCCTTTACAGCAATTTTCGTGTTCTTCAAGCTCCGTGAAAGACGCCCTTCCTTCGAAAAATACCGGCTCCTCCCTGCTCAAATCCCAAAAGTGTAATTACTAGTTTAGCCCTTAGTTAACCCTAATGCATCCACCTAATTTCCACTATAAATACCCCATTTGTAATAATCAAACCATGAAGTTTTATGAGATTAGAATCAAGTTTTAGAGTAGAAAATCCTTCTTTAGATTAGATTAGGAGTAGATTAGAATAGATTACTCTTTAATCTTTCCACAAATCTCACATTAATCTCTCCTTAATTATTGTTCAAGTTTATTATTCGAGTTTATTATTGGGTAATTGAAGATTATTGGGTTATTATTGGAGGATTGACAACCCTTCATCAATCAATCAAGTTTCTTCTATTATTCTTTGCATTATTATTTTGGAATCTCCATAGGTATAACTCTCTTAATCGTTGTTTTAAGGATAAATTACAAATAACCACCTTGTATTTGCGTTTTTTTACAAATTACCACCTTGTATTTGCGTTTTTACAAATAACCCCCAACATTCATTGTATATTCCCCAATCACCACCGTATATTTGCCCGGAACATCGTTTTTTCTTATTTTCCGTCTCGTTAAGTGGCAACTTAAATGAAATACCCAAACTACCCTCCTCTTCTTTACTTATTACAACACACTGATTACCCCCAAAAACATTTCATTTTGTTTCCCCAATTCAAGAACCCTAATCCCCCAAATTCCTTCATTCTTAACCAATTCAATCGATTATTTGAAACATTTTCTCCCCCTAAATACAATTTGCCCAGTAGATTAAATAAATATTCTTCGTATTCGATAATCAATGAAGAAAAGCATTATCTCCTCCTAATTACCCCAAAGCATTAGTGAAGTTGGTTTAATCCTCGTGGCAACAAAAAAGGAACCCACAGTAAAGAAAGCTAGTAGTGTCCGTACATGTGGTAGTCAGGCGACACCTTATTGACGGTTGGAGAAGATGCGGCTCCCAATTTATTGTGCCTTCTGTGACACATGCTGACTGACCATTTATGTAGATCGAGTGATTTAGGAGGATATTAATGTCTCAAATAATCGATTGAATTGGGGAAGAGTTCAAGAATTAGGGTTCTCAGATTTGGGGAAACAAGATGAAATGCATTTAGGATAATTAGTATCTTGTAATAAGTAATGTAAAGGAGGGTATTTTGGGTATTTTACTTAAGTCGTCACTTAACGAGACGGAAAATATAAAAAACGATATTCGGGGTAAATATACGGTGGTGATTGGGGAATATACAATGAATGTTGGGGGTTATTTGTAAAAACGCAAATACAAGGTGGTAATTTGTAAAAAAACGTAAATACGGGGTGGTTATTTGTAATTTATCCTTGTTTTAATTATTAATCTTTCTTACTTGTTCATCATGTTTGGCCTTGTTAATATGATTGACAACCTTGTTAGCATGTTAAACTTGATAATGAGTGAGTAGTTACTTAGCTAGGATTAGTGGGTAATTAGGGGAAATTAACATGGGATTGATTCATGCTTAATCTAATATGTTTTCATAATCAAATTGCTTGCTTGTTGTGATGTCAACTTTATGCACATGTTATGTTTGATGAAATGCTAAGCCTATGAATCCTTGCATTTTTACCATCTCTTATCTACTCAACTTGACTTGTAAGATATAAACCAACTCGAGTCTTGTTAGACCATGCATAGAAGTTGAATAGGAGGAAAGTAAGTCGACTTGTAGGTGTTGTACAATCTAATCGATTCGGTTCCGGGACCCAACTCTTCATATGAACCGTAAGACATAAACCAACTCGGTTCCTCCACAACATTAATTGCTTGCAACTTTGTAAACATGTTTGTATGATCAACACCATGAATCCCCCATGACCCCATGATATCCTAGCACTTTTAATCATTTGTTTACATCCTTCCTTTTATTGCTTGTTTTACTATATTGCTTGCATTAGTCTAGAACACAACTACAAACCCCATCAATTGTGACACTAGCATAAATTGAGATAGATAGACTTAGAACCCAAAGCACACCGTCCCATGGATCGACCTCGACTTACCGCTAACTAGTTGTTTGTTGAGTATTATAAATGTGTTTGATGGATGTGTGACGACCAACTCTTGTCCCATCACCGAGGCATGAATAATTTTCCATTGTGGTCGAGGCGTCGAGCATAAATGGTCATATATTTAAATTGTTATGTAAGGAACACGTTGCTTATATTATTGTTAATACTTCATATATATGAACATGAATAGTTCAAGTTAAGCATTTCTTGTTTTTTTTTTTTTTTGGCAGCGGTAAAGAAAGAGTTTTACATTGTGGCAGTATGGCTCACTATACCATACCAATAAACTACAACATAAAACGCTAAAGTAATATTAAAAGCATAAACTAAAACAAGGTAAATGCATCGGCTCGCAGTGTCGTGTTGATGACAAAAGACGGATGTCTGATCACGGACTTCAAGGTCAACATCCATAACAATCTTTTCGGGGGTCACGCCCCAAGGAAAATAACCATCTTTTCTTGTCTTAATTGATGGAGCTTCAGAGAAATACCTGCAACAAAACTCAGGGACGAGTCTCGGAGATTCATCTCCTTGGCTGTGATAAACTTCCTCGGGAAACCAACGAGCCCCCATAAACTCAACTTCATCTTTACTCGTCTTGATCGATCTAGCTTTAGAGAAATACCTGCAACAAGACCCACTAAAGCGTCTTGGAGATTCATTTCCTTGGCTATAAAACACGTCATCTGATACCCAGCGAGCCCCTTGACCCAACGAGAGAGAACAAAGTGCACTTACGCCCCAAGGACGTAGAAAGAAGAGGCGGATAACAGACCATGAAAATCTGTCTCCAGAGTAGAGAAAACTCCTACACTTTGGAACACGACTCCCGTTGACCAGAAACTCGTAGCCAATAAAAGCGAGTAAATAGGTGGGAACTAAAGGGGAAAACCACTTAAACTTTCCCCTTACCAAATCCATCTCTGAAAGTCTCAGAGGAACAGGCTCAACACACTCAACACATACCCAATGCACACTACCCGTCGTCCTAATCAACCCGTGGATAAGAGGACATGACACCCTAAACCACCAGGTGTTATTTATATGAACAAACCAGAAAAAGAAAAAAGAAAGGAACGCTAATCATGGCTTAAACATGAGCGAAAAAGAATCCCACCGCATCCGACCCGACCCAGCGTCACAGCCAAACACCCGACTCCACCATACCCCATACATCCCAAGCATTTCTTGTTAATTGGTTAATTTGGAGGGAGAGTTTAAGCTGCCAAAACTAAATTAGAACTGCAGCTTTTGGCAGCTGTAGTCGTGGAATAATAAAACACGATAATCTTGATTGATGATGATTGATGACTCCACTTGACAAGGTTCCAACATGCATGCATGGTAAATGGCCCAAACCCGTTATTAACCAAACACAACTTGAGGCTGCGCGATATGTCTGACCCACTTGACTCAACTAATAACCGACCTTAGTAACCCATTTATCAACTCTATTATCCGCAAGGTCATTTTAGGTATGTTGGCACGAACAATTTTCCTTTGTGAGTCGAGCATTCTCATATACTCCGTACTAGTTGGCCTGATGACTTAGTTCTTTACTTGTTCAAATTTTTACGCAAGGAGTACTTAATGCTCTATTGCTTGGGTTGTGAACTTGTGACGGAGTATTATAAATAGATGAAGATGAAGATGAATAACTTGTATTGGACATCTTCGATAATTTCACAATTGAACTAAATTGACATATTAATTATAAGCTAGTCATTTGTCAATTAGTAGACTATATAACCCGTTGTATGCAACTCGTTTTATAAATTTAGAACTTTATAATAAAGAATTTCAGCTTATATAAACATTTTACGAAGTTTATTGGAAACAATCTGAGCGTCTTTATATAAATTTTAAACTCAATATATTTTAATGAAACTTAAAAATAATACATATAAGCTTAATTAGAATTGTATTGGTTGTACCATGCTCATATACAATTGAATGTATAATCTTAATTGTGGTCATTTGTAGGAAAACTAATTAAAACGATAAAATTTCTCAATAGTTTTGTACTATCTCTATATTACGAGCATTATTTTTCAGCATTACGAGATTTTACGGAGCAATATTTATTCAACAACTCTCTAATAGGAAATTGTGTTATATATTTGTTCACAAATTCTTGTTTAAAGACAGAATATCTGTTTTATATTTAAAACGGATACTTAGATATTAACAAAACTTGTTCTATTTATGTAAGTGGTATGTTATTTGACCCGTTCTAATCTAAAGTGTTGTAACGGAGGCGTCCTGTTACCCAATAGTTAATAATTGATTAGGGTGATAAGAACAAAATATAGGGAATAACAAATAAAGATGACACACAGATATACGTGGTTCACCAGTAAAATAAATGGCTACGTCCACCCTGAAAGAGAGCAATTTCACTATTGTGGAGATAATAGTACAACAGTAAATCGGTACGCACGCGTTCAATAAAAGCCAAAAGTATACCATATTCTACCAACCAAATAGTAATCTCAAAAGGACAAAAGAGACTACTCAAACGAGATGAAGGACAAGCGATCTTGTAGCCACCAAGATCCGAACAGACTCCTTTAATCTCCAAATTCAGACAAACGCGAATCTACTCGAGCCCGGAACAAACTAAAGCTTCCTTGGAGGGAAGCTCACAAATCGACTCTCATAAGATTGTGCTCACAAATATTATCTTCCTCTCCTTAGTTAACCTAGACTGATATAATGGTCTTTATATAGATTTATTCCACCCTAGATAAGAGACCTAAACTAATTAGAAAACAAAGACAATTAGGAAATTATAATAATTTCCAAAACAAAATACGTACAAAACGCACCTAGTAGTCAAACAATTAAGGCAAATACCACGTAAACTTAGGAAACTCCATATGGGTCACACTATGTTTCTTAAGGAGGGCTGATTTTCATCGACGGCGTTTTAGTAACTATCGACGACGTTTTTCAAAAAAAAGACGATAATTACCCTTGCACTCACACACTACTTTCTCTCTCTAAAAAATTTCCTCTCAAATTGTAGTAAAAATCAACTAAATTAAAAAAAACCCAACAACAACAATTAACAAGATTAATTAACATGACGGATCTCGAATCACCAGTACTTAAACAACTTAATCGCTTCATTATTTGGTTAATTTTTTTTTTTTTTTTTTTGCATACCGTCAAATCTATTCGATAATTGATTTACGTCACGTATTGACTTAGTAATAGAAAACATTGCGATTTTTCTGCGTAAATCTGAAACTTGTGCACCCAAGGTTCAGCCATGGACCAAACGTTGAGACCCAACGTTCAGCCATGGACCAAACGTGGGAATCCAATGTTTGGCCATGGAAAAGGTTTTTTTTTTTAGGAAAAAAAAACGTTCACCGTGGCCAAACGTTGGATTCCCACGTTTGGACCATGGTTACACGTTGAATTCCGACGTTAGCCCATGGTTACACGTTGGGATTCAACATCCGTCCATGGTCGAACGATGAGTCTCCACGTTTGGTCCATGGTCGATTGTTGAATCTCAACATTTAGTCCATGGCTAGCTAGTTCATTTTTTTTAAAAACCGTGTATAATACGTTTGTTTGCCGATTTTTTAAAATTATTTAACTTTTCTAGTCGATTTGCGTTAATTTCTAACATTTTTTAATTGGTTTAATGCAGATGAGAGATCGAAATGTAGTTGGTTTTTAGTAGAATTTGAGAGAAAATTGTTTAGAGAGAGAAATGAGTGTAAATGTCCAAAGGGCATTATCGTCTTTTGGAATGAAAACGTCCACGATATTTACAAACCGGGTTCTTAAGCTAGGCAAAACCATGAAATTACACGCACTAGTCGTTCAATTAGATGAAGTCGTCCGGAGCATTAGACACACGCATAACTTCAACGCCTCTTTTTGCTTGTTACCATAGCTTAACTCATCTTCGACACAAATTCAAGACACAATTCCTAACAATTTCCACCTTGACTTGAATTATCCAAAAATGAACCAAATCCAAATCAGCTTCAACTGAATCGATCCTCAAGTCACTACCTGTCTCGATAGTCTCCACTTTGACTTGAACACAACCCACAAAACGGACAAACGATCCAAGTGTGCAACAAACGTGACCAAAAATACGAAGTACCAAATGTAGCAAGCTGCGACTACCAAACGTACTAAGTACCAATATATCGCTATACCAATAGGAAGGCCAAATGTAGCAAAACTCCGAAGAGGACCAAAAAGCCACAAAACGCCAACACAAATATATGAGATTACAAACGTCACTAATGATGGAACGGTGTACCAAAACAAAACACACTAGATTCCAAAAAACAAAATCTCCTTCAAACTTCATGGTCAAATGTACCGTCGTACCAAATTGCCCTAAAATGACAAAAACGCCATGAACAAAACAGATGTCTCACCTGGGTACAAAAGAAAGTGTCGCGAACACTACCAAAATGCCTACACCAAGGAAACAACAACCCAAGTCGAAACTAAAACAGCATTCTAAGCGAGCCCAAATCACCTTCGTCAAAGATGCAAATTATTAAACTAACAAGTCCAACCCAAAAGCTCCACAGAACAAACTCCCGTCGAAATTCAGATGACCCCTTACGAGATCCCAATGGCTCTTTTTCAAGAACCCAGATAGCTCCACCTAGAGCTCAAATCGCCTCATTGAGGCGCCAAAACAGATGTAAGTTTGTCTTAAGAATCCATTAGGTTGACCTGTATAGAAGCAAACGCTCCCAAAATCTTTTCACCCAAAATTCAACAAACCTAAATTAACGCCTTAAAGACAATTACAACGGAAGCAGAACCCAAATCAGAACTGACACGGCTGTCGTAACCCTATCAGAAATAAACCAACCGGCTCAACTAATATAATAGAGGTAAATCGGGTATCGTACTCCACAGAGAGGCTATTATATCTACTTGTTATTCTAGTCCGTCACGGTAACAAATTAGGGGTGTTTTGATTTGTTTTCTAAACTACTGAGCGAAATATAAAGCAATAAAATTAGAGAGAGAGAGAGCAATAAAAATAGTAAAAAGGAATAAAGTTGTAATCAAATATAGAGAGAAATGCTAGGATGTCGGTTCACCATGATTTCACACAATTCTGCTAAAGGTATGTCAGTCGGTCTGATGTGAGAAGGATAAAGGAAATGTCCTTTCGGTCCGCTATCCGCCCTAAAATACTACTAACTTAGCTTTCACCCTCATTAGTGTAGTCTATTGTTCATAGAAGGTCTGTTCATTCCAATCTCTCGATCTAGGTCTGAAATTAACCGAATTAACTAGTTTAGAAGCGTGCACTCAACTAAACGATTGCAATTAAATTGCTATGAATCAATTCTCACATATAAACCAGCTAATATAATTATAACATTATTGCTTTAACTACCATGGCTCTCCTAATCCTAGCAACAGAGAAATTAGCTACTTATGGCGATGATAGAAATAACAATGATTAATGAAACAAAGGAAGACATGATATAAAGAAGATTAATAGGAAATAACATAAACCAATAATAATACTACTTAAAACAGAAATTAAGAACAAGGATTAAAGATATGCAAATAGAGAATTAAATTAAATGAAGAGAGTAAAGAGAAATTACAAAGGGTTCGGATCCGGAAAATAGAGAACAAGGTTACGTTCAACAAGGAAGAAAAGTGTCTACTGGGTAATTAAGAGTAAAGTATGCAGAATCAAAGATAATTAAACCTAGTTTTGTCTTCTCTTTATATAGGGAAGATATTTTATTAACCTAAACGTAATTAAGATATTAAATCCTACGTCTAATAATAAAAACTCTCGATCAAAAATAATAGAACTACTCGATCGAACACTTCTTCTATCCAAACCTCTCGATCGGGGACATCACCTCTCGATCGAAGGCCTTCAAAATAGCACCTCTCGATTGAAGGCAACAAACCGTTCGATCGAGACCTTCTCATCACCATAGTCACTCGATCGAACAGTTTAGCCAACAAAAGGCTTCGATTGAGTACACTGCCACTGAAACAACTCCTTACTTCGTTGGTTAGCTTCCGAGACCACTTCACGCTGCCCGAGGCAAAGGCAATTCCGCTTCAATTCTTCCATCTCTATAAATGCATGCTAAGGGGAAACAAAAAGGCATGATTCCGCTACTTTCGGGTCCATTCCTGCAATTAAGGCCAAACAAACCAAAGTAGACTATTCGGGGTATTTCGCGATATAAAATTACGAGAATCGCATAGAAATACGTGCATAAAAGGCTTAAAAAGTCTATATAAGAGGCACGTATCAAATCTCCCCAAACCGAACCTTTGCTTGCCCCCAAGCAAACTATATGCTAAACTAACTAATAGAACGGAAAAGAAAACTCAGAGCTAGTTACAAGTTGTCCACTTAAACCGGTTTAATGCAAACAAACTAACACTTATGAAAGACCATAACCCCAAATTAGACCTCTCTAATTAGGTTATCAAAGTTTCTTTATTTTAGAAATCTTTGGATCTATGCATTATGCATGTAATATATGAGCATTAAAAATATAAAAGATGAGAAAAACAATTTTCCTTACATTGAGTATGGTAATATTGGGCACAATAAGATCACCATCTTGGTTGTTCTTGAGCTATTCAATATATGGCAAGATCCTCCATAAACCCAAGCTTCCAAAGAAGAAAGCCTCCTCTCTAATTGCACCCAAGAACTTACCCAAAACCTTACAAATATTAACTGGATATATTGTAAGATTACCCTTAAAATAATACTAACACTTAGTAAAAATTATTAGATTTGTAATACTAACTCTTAGTATGTGATTTCTAATATTTTTGGTTTTTTTTAGAGAGATGAACACTTTTATTTTCTCCACATGCAAAAGATAAAGTGAAGTGGAAAAATGAACAATCCAAATGGGGTGTTCAAGAGGGGAGGTCGGATGGAGGGAGATCAATGAGGGAGTTGTGGGTTGTGTTTTGTTCCCAATGAATTGATGCATGGAATAGCCAAAAAGCAATGGGAAGTGCACACAATAGAATTTTGTGGTGCATAATAATTGTATCTCATGCACAATTATCTATAATCACACGCCCCAATGCCCATTTACGGGTCCGTTTTGGTTCTTATATTTGTCACACAAATACGTGTAATTTTTATTTAAACATCGTTTTATGTTTAAATGCTTCCCGATTAATTTCGTCTACCACACTCCGTAAATATACGTGTACAGCTACACATATATTTTACGTACCAATACTAATCACATTAGTACTAATTTAACCGTTTAATCATTAATTTCCGTCTCAATTAATTTATTATTCAATTATCGCATAATTAAATAACAATTTCCGCGCCTCAAGTTCACAACTCGATATCTCTCTAAATTAATTTAATCGACTAACCTTTTAGTCAATTTATCAAGGGACTAACTAAACTGTATCTCATACAATTAATTAGCTTTCGTATTGGGGCTCGTTCCTTTAGGTGTGACCGAAAAGGATCAGCTGAACACCTCCGTCTCACGACAGTAACACCAAACCCTAGTTGGCCAACCGTTACCGATATACGTTGATCAGCTGACAAGTATTGTCAATGAATATCCTATGCATATTCCTTAATGAGATTTAATATGGTCACGCACTACTGTGGAGGACAACTACTCCAACAATCTCCCACTTGTCCGAGACAAGTTGTGCGATGATTATAACACACGATTGTGGATAACACCTTAGCCCAACAATATCCTGCTTGTACTATACAAGGGTGTGTTACCGATTCTCTTGTCCGTTTTAATAACAATCTCCCACTCAATGCAAGGTGTCTTTCAGGTCGCACTTGCACATGAACATATTGTGAGTGGTTTTCTCAATCGGGAGTGTGACTGCAAGACCGGAAAAATCTACCATAGATTACTTCCGAGCGTGGCCACGCATTTTCCAGTCACAACTCCTCGAGTGGCCTAGAGATGTATAAACCCAACGTGGGTGGACAATTCATGTCTGCCCTATCTATCCTTTTGCACAATACAGATCACCATGACCCAGTAGATGCCCTTTGGCCTCCTTTCACAGCACGACCTAGGACAAAAACCAAAGTCACTTGAAAACTGCACTGGCTCAGATAATAGTCTCCAGTTTAAAGAATCGACTCATAGGAATATCATAGAAGTCCCTGCCACGACCAGGCGTCTGTGATAGATCTAAGGGGCTCTATAAATGTCACTGCCCGGCAAAGTGTACAACAGTCTGCCTATCTAAACGATTAGTCATCCCTATGACCTTATGGTGCTGAACCTACCATCAATCGACTTAGAATCTAGTCACTTTGAGACGTCGCCTCATTTAAGTGACTAGGGGCTAATACAATGTTCATCCTATTCACTTGAATTGGGGTTCAACATTGTCTCCACAACCAATTCGGATAAACAAGGTTTTCAATGTTTTCAGTCAAAATTGAATAATTGAGTTCTTGAAGAGACTCAAACAATGAATGCAATCATCACATATGTAAATATTAATACTCTATCCAATATTTACATAATTATCTTTAGCAATTATGGTATACTCCTCAATCACATTGAGATGACATAACCATCATGTTTACCTTATGCCAACGGCTTTGGTTAGAGGATTAGCAACAGTTGTATCACTCTAATTTCCATTGCTATTTTCCTTTGTTCTATGTAATCTTATTATCACATAGAACCTTTCTGAGTACATGTCTAAGCAAGTTTTTAGACTCTGGTTCTAAAGCCAGTCAAACACTCCCACTGTTTTCACTGTCTCTTCGGAGATGATATTCGGCTAACAGAACTACTCTAGTTCCATTAAACTCCGGATATCCACTGTCTCTTTCACAACATCGGATGTTGTAATGTACTTAGTTTTCATTCGTGATTTGTACGTATAACACTTTTACATACACATCCTTCATATGGCATCTTTTATGTATGACTCCTTACACATATATGTATAACTCCTTATACGTATTATTCTTTATGCACATAATACTTTTACATGCTAACCATTCCTAAACTAGGCCCATAACACCTTATAAGCATAGAAATGTTATCGTGTAACCCTTTTACACGAAATTCTTAAATTCCTCCAAACTACAAGAGTATATCCGCAGTGCTTCTCAAGTACTCAAGGATGCTCTTTGTGGAGTCTATTGATCGAATACGAAAGAGGGGGGGGGGGGTGAATTGAGTATTAAAAATCTAACCCTACTTTTTCGAAATATATGATAGATAATTAATTACTTGATTTTATGAATTAAAATCAACTAAATAATTATTTCAAGCAATGTAAAAATAACGAAAACAATAAAATAGAGAGAGACACAGGATTTTGAAGTGGTTCAGTTTCACAAGTCGAAACCTACGTCCACTATTCTCGATTAATAATTTTTAGTACCTTTCTACGGATTACAAAAATTATCAATCCACTCGTATAATCAACACTATGATTATAACTCAGATTGAGTATCGCTAAATACTCTAGTTTTGCTTCTTACATTAATAAGAAAAGTACAACGATAAACACTAATCTCACGTTAATGAGTGAGTATAATATCCTTGTGTACTTAGTATCCTATAACGATTTTCCTTTGCGTGATTGACAAATTTGATGCGCAACTTTTGTTTAAGCAATAGATAATGAAAATGAAAGCACAAGAATATTTTTGCTTAAAAATGATTTTTCCAAAAGTCTCTTTAAATGTTGAATGAATGAGAGTATTTATAGTTGTAGGGGATTAGGGTTTTAGGGAGCAAAACCCTAGACGACTTGATGAGCAAGTTGGCGGCTCCTAGGGTTTCAGCCGGACCTAGGGTTTTCCTTGGGTCCAATTCGGCCTCCTCTAGCCCATAACAAATCGAGATAGAATTTAAATGAAACCCTAGGTTGCATGACGATGTACATATCGTGTTACAAACCAATAGTCCATTCAAATTAAATTCTAATTAAATAATTCCAATTATATAAATACTCTTTCATTTTTATAAAACATTTAAAAATATATTTTCCAAAAATTAACGCATTATTTTTGTCTAGCAGTAAAGTTATAGCTGTGAGGTCATAACTTTACTAACATTTATAAAACAAAGTAAAATCATTACCGGATGACGACCTATACTATCTAATCTTCGGAAGATCTTCAGTACACGAATCGTCTCTTCACAAGTCTCTCATCTTGAGTCTCGTGATTGGTTTCTGATCTTGATCTTGCTTTAATACAACGATCAAGTGTTCTTTGAAGTTGTACCTTCTTGGTCCAAACTTCAAGCTTGCGTCTTTGTAATTGTTCCTTTCTATATTAAGACTTGAGCACATAATTACACGCATATGTTTATAATATTAAGTTCACATACAAATCATTACTGTCATTATCAAAACAATTAATTAGGACTAAAGGTCCAACAAATTCCCCCTTTTTGATGATGACAAGTCTCCTATGATTTGTGTCTAAGTCTAGTTCCCCCTCAACACAATACTTCCCAAATTATAGAACAGTTGAGCGCAGAAACTAATAATCTTGTCAAAGTTATAACTATTGAACGCCTTGAGAGAATCAACTTGAGATGGTCGCAAATCATAAAAACAATTCTCCCTCTTGGCATCATTGAAAAGACGAGAACAGACATAAAACAACTAGAATAATATATCATGAGACAAGAAATAATCATGAAAAACATATTATATTAAACGCAATCTAGTTCTTAATTAGCATAACAATATCCAAAACCTGCAATCACACAAGAAATAAAATGCGGAATTGAAAAAGCTAATGTCCATAAGTGTGGACTTTTATTGTGAGCAAAGGAAATAGAAAATTAAGGCTAGGTTGGAAATCATGGCGGGTTTAGGGCAAGGTAATCACCGGCTATGTGGACTCGGTGGACGAGGCATCGGACGGGTCCGATATTCCAAGTCCTCAAGTCGAGCGCGACAGTGATCAAGGACCGCGGCTTGAGCGGCTAAGCGAGCATCAAAATTAATAATCTTTAAAGTCATAGCTTTGACCGCTTCATATATTATATGCATCTCAAACCTCATTTCCTTTCCTGATTGCAATAGCTCATCCCCATACTTGACCATACTATCCATTCCTTCCCTCATACGAGTAGATTCGGAGTGTGTGCGCACGGCCGCCTTTAGAGCGTGGTCAACTGGCGTGTCTAACCGCGACAACATGGTGTATAATCGCGCCGGGCTAACACTACTCGGTCCACTAGAATCAACTCTCCTTTCCTTTGTAACAAGATCAAACAACTCACATAATTTCTTATCTTGCTCATTAAGTCTTCCAAGAACACTAGTAAAATTTGATTCCATCTTAGAATCCAACATCTCCAAATTATTACTTTTACCTCCTTTTTCTCCTTCTTTAGAGTCAAAACACAATTCCGAGCCATGAATATCAAGCTTCATATATTTTAAATAAATATCATTCATCTCATCACTTCCAATAACTCCATAACTATGCTTCCCAATAACTCCTTTCTTCTCTAAAATACGAGAAATCCAATTTCCATAAGGCAAACTCAAAGTAGAAGCTAGATCGTCCATCTTAGCCGTTACACTAGCTTGTATAATTTTATAAAACACAAGCATAGGTAGGCTAACCTTTTCTCCTTGAAGCCAAGCCTTCATAATAATCATCTCATGAACACCAAATTTATCTCGACCTTCTTTGCGTGGAACAATAGTAGTCCAAATAAAGGTCAAAAAGAATTTCAAAGAAGGCGACAATTTATTTGTTAAAATAGTTTCAGACGACGTCGCATCTTGTTTGAAATACCGTTTCACTACTAATCTCTCATCAGGCAACATACTTCCCCATTCTACGCTTGGGTTAACTTCGATTCCCTCTCTAGGAACTCGACCCAAGTCGCAAAAATCACCAATTGAGACATGTATAGTCGTCTCATTAACCACAGCAAGTAAATTTCCTTCCTGAAATTGAATAGTAGCATAAAATTGATATACCTCAATATGAAAGACTGGACCAGTTACAGCAACAATATTCTCCCAACCTTGATCTTTGAGAAAATTCCTAAAGAACCCAAGTGCTTTATATTGCTTTAACTAATCAACCGAATATACTCGTCCTGCGTGAATGCGGTATTGAGCAACTTGATTGATATTCCTTCGTTCTACTTGAGTTAATCGAAGATTATTCAGTCCATTGTTAGTGTAATCATACATATGTTGTGCGTAAAGAACACGCAAAGAACCATCTTGAAGTGTATAGCTCTTAATTTTCGAGCTTACCTCAGTTTCCGAAACCAATTTTCCTTTACCTTTAATCAACCTTCTCTTCTTGCTAACTATAGGTAAATTGGCGGTGTCGGTTTGGGTGTCCCTCGGTGGTGACCGCGGCGTCGGCCTAGGTGGTGTGACAGAGTGACGGTTATTTGGTGGTGATCGAGGTGTTTTCTTTCCAACAACAACAGGTTTCTTAGATTGACCACGGGTTGTAGGATGGATTGCCATGATTGATGTTGAAGATTTTGTAGAGGTATTAGGGTTTAGAGAAGATGTATAAAGTGATGGTTAGTTTTGAGAAGGTAATAGGGTTTAAATAGGATGTAAAAGCTTGAGTTATGGTAAATATGGAGAATTTGGGTTTAGGTAAATATAGGACTCTCCTTTTTTTGTTTCGGTACCTGCCATTTTTTTTTCGCACGTTTCCCTTTTTTTTTCCGGTACTTTCCTTTTTTTTGTTATCCTATATGTTGTGAGATAAGGAGAGAATATTTTGTGTTGGTGTTTAGGTAGGATTGTGAAGAGTTTGTTACACGGATATGACAAGGATATATTTGTGAAAGAATATAATAAGATAGAAAATATCTTTATTATATTTGTAGACACCTCGTTTCTGCACCTCTCGCAAACCACCCGGTGATGATTGGGCCGCATGTATGGTTCGCGGAACGATTTGTGACAGTTCGTAAGATTATCGTCAAGTGATTGCTCAAATATTAATGTCTACCTCTTCATTGTCATCTACGCGCCGATACGGTCGTTTTGGCAGTAATTAGAGTTCATTTGGAGTCCGGGTCAAAAACCGTCTTCATTTCCTAAAACCGTCAAATCCCGAGTCAAAGCAATGTGCTTGTCTACCTAAGGTTAGGATGTCATAAAATGTTGAGATTATATCTCATTTTGAGTCCCATGTCACTTCATTAGGCTAAACTTAAAGTTTACATTACAAAATGTGCATTTCATTTAGTTAAAATGATAACCCGACCTTTAGGCCCGTTTTACGAGGTGATAACGACTTTTTTGAGTCAGGCCTATTTCACAGAAAGTTCTAGATCTCTTTCTTAGCTTTCCAACGCCACCGAAATCACCTTAATCCGAGTCTTGTAGAGAAAGTTATGCCTAAAATACGACAGGCTGTCAAACGCGTTTTCTACGCGCAGAGGAACCTATCCGGGAAAGGACGCATCAAGTGCTGCGCCTCTTCCAAGGGACGCAGTGCCTGCTGCGCCTTTTCCCAGGGCTTTCTTTTTGTCCAAGTTTCCGCGTTTAACCTAAGTCGGTTATTTCCGGATCTTTCCTTCCGTATCCTAGTCTTACCATAATTCCGTCGTGTGATTAGTATAAAGAGGAGCCTTCGCTCCTCATATTTCTCACGCGAGTGTCCGCCCTTCTCTTCTCCCTTTGCATTCTAGACTTTGTTCTTACTAATTGGCGCCTACGTGCTTGGACTTCCGACCACGTAAGCTCGGATCCTTCCGGGTACCAGCCTCTCCGTTGCATGACCGACCAATTTGACCAACTACACTCAATCAACTTAATTAATCAATCGTTTTCCTCTTACGAGGGCACTCTCTTTGCATTCGCGTCGAGCATTCCCTAGTCGATATCTTAGTTCATCTCGTTTCGTCAACATGTAAGTCTGAGGGTGTATAATTCCTCTTTTATTTATTGTATTTCACTTATCGTATCACCATTGTAAGATTTATGTCGAAAACACCATTAAAACCGATTTCTAAAACCGTGCTTTAAAACTCTGTTTTTGCGGATTTCCAGTAGACAGACGTCGAGAAAAGACGCAGCAATCGCCGCGCCTCTTCGAAGGAGCGCGGTTCTCGCCGCGCCTCTTCGTGAGGCTGCCGCAGTTCCTGCTTCTTTTCTTCTTCTTCGTCTTCTGTTATTCCGTCTTTCTTATTTGTTTTCGTATGTTTGTCTTTAATTCTTTCACATGATAGTTCAATAATTCACATGTATATTATTCATTCATCTTTAACATGTTTCATTCATCATAAATCCGACTTAAATCCCAAGTAATCCAATATTTGCGGGTTTTCGTCATAAAATTCAAACCCGGGTTTTAGAGATTCGATTTAATCATATTGAGTTTCTGGAATTCATCTTATGATATAGTTTAATCTGTTTATTCACATATTCGTTGTATATCCGTTGTATTTAGCCTAATTGACTTATTCCAATAGAGGACTCATTAATATTTTCATCATTATTTCATGTGATTAATTCGTTTACATCCGTCTCGTTCATATCGTACCGTTTTATGACCCATTCATATGTTAAATAACGTATTAATCACTTCCATCCGAGTCAAATAATCTAATCAATCCTTAAAATTATCAATTAACATTAACGATTTGCAGTTCCGGCTTCACAGCCAGAACTCACCCTTGGAACAGACGCAGCAACTGCTGCGCCTCTTCCAAAGGGCGATCTCTGCTACTGTTCAGGATGATTTTGTCTCGAACTCCGTTGTTGCCTTGACCTAGTTTAATTAGCTTACGTATTTAATCTACTATTAATCGTATTATCACCTAATTCCTGTTCGTTAATTCCTTTGTTCTTTCTTTCTCAAATTATCCGTTTTAGAGGTATTTTCGACATAAATCGCCTAATTCAATGTAATTAATGTAATTTCCATTATTATAATTTATCGTTATTGTATTCCTTTTATTGTTTGTATGCTTTCACATGTAAATCAACATTAAATCCAACTTCGACCCAATTGTATGCTAATTATGTGTCAACCGACTTAGTTAAATTCTCACATGCTAGGATTAAAACTTGGATGTTGCATTGCATGCATATAGCCGACGATATATCAAGTATGAATAACTTCCCTAATCATTAGTAGAGGCCGCTATCGAGGCGGGCGGGATTAGGTGTTCGATCAAAAGAGCTTCCTAATACGTACCCTCACCCCTTACTCCAGATCTCCGTGAGCACCCGTGTTCATTGGCATCCACGAGAGTCATTCTAGACATAGAATGCTAAGGGTAACGATTGCTTAGTGTTCATGTCACTACTTTGTGTCTTGACATGACACGAGGTATTCGAACGGTTCCAATTTCCCATAAAAATTGGTGGCGACTCCATACAAAAATGCAAACGCTTGTTTCGTTTCTCACCAAGATCGTTTAATTCGGCCTTCCTAGGCCCAACCCAACCCATTCGACCAATCGTCCCGTCTAAATGGTCCTAATTCTTATTTGGGCCTAAGGATGGATAGCGATTGACGTCATCCATACCATGATGCTTACTCTTGTTTGTATCAAGGGCCTTCACTACTTGAGGAAATGGACTAGGAATCGGCCTTACTCTTGTTTGGCACGAGCCTCTCCACAGACTTCGGGTTTGATGGTTCGGTATGGCAACCCACCCTTTAAACCAAAACCCTTCTAAATGCACTCAGCATCCCGTTATAATGCTTGTATAAATGTTTGTACCTTACGTGATCACCATTTCTAAATAAAACCATGACAAATTTTATAAAAAAATCAAAACCTCTTTTAAAATGTAAATTTTCGAAAAAGGCAAAACCAGTCAAAACTCTGTCCGTATGTCGAGTCAAACTTCGGGCCTAAAACCCCATTTCAAAACCCGTGTAAAAACCAAATACAAAAACAAAAATCCAAAAAAAAAAAACAAAAAAAAAAACGTTTTTTTTTAAAAAAAAAAAAACAAAAAAAAACCAAAATACTTTCCAACATGTAAATGTAAATATATAAATTCAATTGGGCTAAGTTAGAGTCAAAATTCAAACCGACTATGTCCTAGTCAGAACTCTGTCGAGTCATAAACCCGTCTTCCTTTACATTTTGGGTCTTTTCAAAATTCAAGTCAAGTCCTAAGGCGTCACGCCATCATTTTGGACTCCCTACCCCAACTCAATTATGAGCTAAACATTTCCACACCTCGACTCACACACTCGAGGCTAACACATCAATCCGTCTTTCGAATCCTCCTGGTACACGTTCGGGACACACCTACCCAAACCTCGAGTCAAGTCTGTCTTAAACACACGAATTAGAATCAACACGTGTCGCCAATCCCGTCAATAAGGTCAACCATAAACGTCACTCTGTCAAAGTCAACACTCGAGTCTAAAATTATAGTCAAGCACCGTGAATTCAAACACGAGAAGTCACTCACGACATTTCATGAATTCACAAGTCAAGTCTAGATGTGTCATCTTGTCCCTTCCTTTGTTTGTTGCCTTAGTATGCGTGATCCCATGTCGAATCGAGTTGTAATGCGCGTCATTTCTGTCGAGTAGGAATCCAGCAAGTTCTGTCAATCAGCAAGGTCACGAAGCAGATCAAGCCACAATCACCATGTCTCTCCAAGGTGTTTATGCCATGGTTCTACGAGTTCAAGCTACAGTGGAAAATTTGAGCATTCGCGTCCTCACCCTTGAAAATGGAATGGTGGAAAAGAGCATACCAACTAGGGAAACCTCTAGTCTTGGTCGTCCAAAGCTTACCTCTTGCAATAACCATCGTCCTAGAAAGCCGAAAACAGCTGAAAGGAAACCTGGGAGGCATCAAAGGGTACTTACCGATTTAGGCATGTCTTATGCCGATGCTTTGAAGAGACTCTCTGCCCAAGGCATGCTACATCCAATAGGACCGACTCCGGGTCCACCTTTAGAGAAACAGGTGAACCTCTGGAAGGGCAACAAATATTGCTTATATCACCAAGGTAGAGGCCATGATATTGAAGAGTGTTTTCTCTTGAAACACGTTATCCAAGATATGATCGAAGGGGGGATGCTTCCAGAGCCACCTTCTGTCAAGAAATCCAGGAAAATCGACCCTCTTGGGTCTAATATCATTAAACATGACGAAGAATCATTCCTAGACTGTTCTCAATCCTCGTGACGACGGAGAGATCAACGTGCTTGAAGACGACAATATCCAAAATGGAATGCTCATGCTTTCCATTGCCTTCAACAACAAATTTTCCAAAATAGAGGGAGCTATTGATAGTCTAAACTCTCGGCTTTCCAACATAGAGAACCAGTTTGCTGAAATGGGTAAGAAGCTTGATGCCCAACCTCTCAAGATGAAAAGTGTCCAGACAAACCCTCAATTTGACAGTCTTAAGGAGAAAGTAACTAGTGAACGATCTATTCCTAACAACTCTCCAAGGTCATTTACAAAGGCTTCCGAAAATAAGGGCACACCTCCTAGGAAATTTACCAACATTGGTATTACATACACCGATGCCCTTCAGAGACTCATGGAGCGACGAATGTTAAAGCCTATAGGACCTACTCCCGAACCCGAAAGGAAGTCCAAGTTCTGGGATGAGAATGCCTACTGCAAATACCATAGAGGCAAAGGGCATGATACAGAGAAATGTTACAAATTAAAACATGTCATTCAGGATATGTTTGAAAGTGGGAGGTTGTCCCTCTCAACCTTTAGCCCACAAGGCAACCTCGGCAATCCTCATGGATATACCAAATATCAAGAAACTCTTCTTGACTATTATCCTTCCAATGTTCCCAATGATGAGGATGAGGTGCTCAAATGGGTGAATGCTCAAAGTCAGATGCCGAAGCCAGTTGCTGGAAGAGAAAATGTTCAATCATGGGCCGATGATTACGAGTCTAGATCTAAGATCGAGTCAAAGTCTGGGTCCGAGTCCGAGTCTTAGGCCTTCTATCTCATATTTTGTTCTAGTGCCTTTCTTCATTTCTAGTGACAATCTGGGGGCTGTCCCATGAGTCACGTGTCTTCTCGAGTCTATGTTAAATACATTCATTATTCATTTCAATAAAAATACACTTTTCAATCCACATATTCTATCATATCTCTTCCTTCATCCCATTTCCTGTGACAACAAGAATTGATTTGAGACATTTTTTTAAAATGAACAACAACAACACATGACAGTCGATGTGAGTACACTTAGATGATGTTCCGTTCCAAGTTGTAGAGGACCTGAAACTCCGTGTTCTTTTCTTACCTATTCCATGTCTGGCAATAGAAACCACAATATAACCCTAGTTTAAGACGAGCCCTTCTCTAGAGATTCTAGGACGAATCCAGACCATCTCCCTTGTTGACGATCCATGACGGAAGGCAAGCCCATTCCCCACAATAAACAACCTGTGTTACTAAAGACCAACCCGTTTCACACTAAAGGTGCTAGTCTGACCCAAGTCCATCCAAGACGATACGAGCCATGATGAAAGACAAAAGGCTCAATCAAGAGTAGGGATGTCAATGGATCGGGTTCGGGTCGGGTGAAGCCTCATCCGTCATCCATCCGTCTTTTCAAAATCTCATCCAACCCGTCCGTCATCCGTGAAACATATCATCCGTCATCCATCCATCCATCATCCATGGATGAAACGGGTGGATCGGGTGATAAACGGGTGTTGTGCATTTATAATTTCAAGTTTAAAAAAATGATGTTTTTTTTTTCTCTACAAAAATAAAGTTAGATAATTAATTTAGTTTAACTTTCTAGTGGGTAGGCTTACAAAATATTTATATTGAGAATAGAAATATATGAAAATTTAAATATTTTATATCTTAATAATGTGTTATATGTAAAAAAAATTAAATAAAAAATAATAAAATCGGGTGATGGATGGATGGCGGGTGGATGGCGGGTGGAATTTCTTCATCCAACCCATCCGTCATCCACATCCGTTTCATCCGTCATCCATCCATCATCCATTTAAATCGGGTTTTCATCCATCTTTTAGGATCGGGTGGATCGGGTTTTGATGGATGCGGGTGAAATTGACATCCCTAATCAAGAGAAACTGGTGTCAATATCCAAGGCCACAATTATGCCCGTAATCCGAGACAAAAGAGTCAAAAGAAGAAGGCTCAATCAAACAAGTCAATATCGAAAGTCAATGTCATCCTCAAAAAAACCGAATCAAGAGTCTGACCAAAAAGCCAAGATATGTTCTAGACCAAGAATCTGAGTCTGAATCAAGAACAAGCATGAAATCAAATATAGAATACTGCCGAAGTCAACGGAATCAAGACATCAATGAAGATGGTCAGTTAGCACCCTCACTTAGCCTTTCACATTTCACACACCCTAAGTCCTTCTCGAGACCGTTACAGAGAGATAGTTAGGAATTTTGAGAATCCTCTCAAGCTTGTCAAGTATACCTATCCTTTAGGGCCAAGACATGGAAGCTTGAACCCACATCATTTTAACCTACCTTTATGTGCTCAGGCTACATTAGGCCAAGAGACTCCATTTCCAAGCCACATTGCAAGCCATACCCCATTAAGCCTTAACTCCACAAAATCAAGCTCCAGAGATTTGTTTCATCAAAGCCTCTTATGTCTAAGCTCCACATTCCAAATATCCAATCTAGTTTCACCTTGACCCATACACGGAGTCTTCAAATACTTTGGTACCTAGGACGGGACATACCCATATCATCCTTAGGGTCCACTATGTGTGCTCACGTGACAAGGAAATTTTTACAAAATTAATTATACCTCTTTGATCTACGATCAGAGGGAGTTATCTCAAATCGATTCTTCGAGTCACCAAAGGAAATTTACCCTTGTGACCCCTGCACTTTAAGGTTCTAACAGCATAGCTTAGGCACACACTTGAACTACGAGCATGGTTTGATTTCACCTCTTCAGGTGGATACGTAAGCAGTCCTTTCTTACACAAGAAGGATACAACCACAACACCCAAACAAAATTAACCAAACCTCAGAACTACGATCTGGTTTGATTTCACTTTACGTGAATACGTAGGCAGTCCTCAAGGACACAACCATCCCCACTTCCAACTTTCAATCTCAATTATCAACCATCCCAATTTTCAAATTAACATCCCTTCTACAATCAACACCTCTATACTGGGGGCTCCTTATTATCGCCCAGTCTCCTTTTCACCAAAGTCCAGAGTCATCTTCTCATCCTGGGGGCTTCTCTTCCAAGATGCCACCCTTCCTTTATTCTTCTAAGTCTAGCTTTTACTCGGTCCGGACAAAGACAAAGATCTTAGATCAATTATCCAAGTCATCGTACCTCAAGAGGGGTCTCTTTTACAGCAAGCGGCGGCAGAAGACATCCAAGTAAACAGCTGATCCATGGCTCATGCCTTGCTTTTATGTGTCCCCATCATTCTTGCAATTCTTATACCTTTGGAACTGATACGCATTGTCACCCCTACTTGGCTAGGGGTTGCGCATACTTAAGCAAAGTCTGTCAAGGACATCCTTGTGTCGCGTCAAATCTAAGTTAATGTCGCATCAGTCCAACCTAAGTCTACATTTCGCGTCACGTCCGCATAAGGTCTACGTCGCGTCAGGCACATGTGTAAAGCCCATTGAATATGCATAACGCGTTACGAACGACAAACTTCTTTGAACAAGTTTTAAACAACTTTTATAAAGAAACGCCTTTTGCAAAACCTATGTGTTTCCTCATTCGAGGTCCTTGTGATATTTGCTTACGTGCATATGTGTTTATGTTCTATTTGCATATTAGATTGCATTCTTGTGTGGCTACTAACCATGCAGGTAAGTGTCAGAAGCAGTGCTCGCTCCGACTGGGGGCTTCACCCAAGTCTTCATTCTCCCCAGCGCAGCAGTATTTTGTAGTATTTCTCATTCAAGATTTCTTCCACGACGATCAAGTTGTTCCTAGTCGTCAAAATATTTGTCCCCAGCGCAGCAGTATTTTGCAGTATTGCTCACTCAAGATTTCTCCCATGACGATCAAGATGTTCCTAGTCGTCAATATATTCCCCAGCGAGAGTTCATGACAGCCGATTGCACTTCTCGAGAGACGGAAATGATTCAATCCAGACAGAGTCATTCCCCAACAAGAGTTTGCTTGAGACCGACGCAAGCAGATTCAACCTCAAGTTTCACAAGAGTTTGTTTGAGACCGACGCAAGCAGACTCAACCTCAAGTTTTGCCAGAGTTCGCTTGAGACCAACGCAAGCGGATTCCCCAGCAGTTTCTACCGACGTCCTGCTGTTTTTCAATATTTCTTGTTTCCCCGCGGAGTTCGACCAAGGTGTCGTTCTCCGAAAGTTCCCAAACCAGAGCCTCTTTCCTTAAGTTCGTAAACCCAAAGTTAGGATTCTTACCCCTGGATTCTTAGATCCCAAAATGGCTTCCTTTAGGTTCATAAACCTTTAAGCTCCCATACCAACGTCCTTAGGTTCATAAACCCATAAATCCTTTTGGAGTTCTCATACCTCAGAAAGCTTAAACGCACGCGTTTAAAAGAAGAATTAGTAACCCAGTAGTTCCTGAACTTAACCCTAGGATCCCAATTCCACTTAGGTTCATAAGCCTTTAAGTTCCTATACCAGCCGTCTTTTAGGTTCATATACCTAGGTTCGCACGCCTAGCTCTTTAGGTTCCCAAACTCCCTAGAGCTCATACGCTTCTACCTTTAGGATCACATTTTCCCTTAGGATCATATTCCTTTAGGACCACCTTTTCCCTTAGGATCGTATTCCTTTAGGACCACCTTTTCCCCTTAGGATCATATTCCTTTAGGATCACCTTTTCCTTTTAGGATCATATTCCTTTAGGATCACCTTTCCTTAGAGTTCCTACACCCAAACCTTGGTTACCCCTTTAAGTTGAACCTATATTCAGGCCTCCTTCCCATTGATGCTTTCCTTTAGGGCCCCACACTCTAGCACAAATCCTTACATAACTTTTAGGTCGTACCCTTAGCTCCTACGCTTACCCTTAGCTCCTACGCAACTCCGAAAGCATCTCGAGAAAGAAGTCTCAGGTATGGTCTCTTCTTATGGCTGGCGAGCTTCCTTACGTAGTCTAATGGACTTTAAACGACCCTCCCCGATAGTCGACAGACTCTAAAATGTTCCCGACGATAGGTCCTTGGCTCAGAACCCTTGAGCCGCCTCGCGTCGCCATAGTCGTCAGGTTGTAATCTTCGATTGACTGATGGCTATACTTTGACTTTCGCCTTGTCCAAGCCTCGGTCAAAGTGGGGGCTCAGAGACACCTCGTTTCTGCACCCCTCGCAAACCACCCGGTGATGATTGGGCCGCATGTTTGGTTCGCGGAACGATTTGTGACAGTTCGTAAGATTATCGTCAAGTGATTGCTCAAATATTAATGTCTACCTCTTCATTGTCATCTACGCGCCGATACGGTCGTTTTGGCAGTAATTAGAGTTCATTTGGAGTCCGGGTCAAAAACCGTCTTCATTTCCTAAAACCGTCAAATCCCGAGTCAAAGCAATGTGCTTGTCTACCTAAGGTTAGGATGTCATAAAATGTTGAGATTATATCTCATTTTGAGTCCCATGTCACTTCATTAGGTTAAACTTAAAGTTTACATTACAAAATGTGCATTTCATTTAGTTAAAATGATAACCCGATCTTTAGGCTCGTTTTACGAGGTGATAACGACTTTTTTGAGTCATGCCTATTTCACAGAAAGTTCTAGATCTCTTTCTTAGCTTTCCAACGCCACCGAAATCACCTTAATCCGAGTCTTGTAGAGAAAGTTATGCCTAAAATACGACAGACTGTCAAACGAGTTTTCTACGCGCAGAGGAACCTATCCGGGAAAGGACGCAGCAAGTGCTGCGCCTCTTCCAAGGGACGCAGTGCCTGCTGCGCCTTTTCCCAGGGCTTTCTTTTTGTCCAAGTTTCCGCGTTTAACCTAAGTCGGTTATTTCCGGATCTTTCCTTCCGTATCCTAGTCTTACCATAATTCCGTCGTGTGATTAGTATAAATAGGAGCCTTCGCTCCTCATATTTCTCACGCGAGTGTCCGCCCTTCTCTTCTCCCTTTGCATTCTAAACTTTGTTCTTACTAATTGGCGCCTACGTGCTTGGACTTCCGACCACGTAAGCTCGGATCCTTCCGGGTACCAGCCTCTCCGTTGCATGACCGACCAATTTGACCAACTACACTCAATCAACTTAATTAATCAATCGTTTTCCTCTTACGAGGGCACTCTCTTTGCATTCGCGTCGAGCATTCACTAGTCGATATCTTAGTTCATCTCGTTTCGTCAACATGTAAGTCTGAGGGTGTATAATTCCTCTTTTATTTATTGTATTTCACTTATCGTATCACCATTGTAAGATTTATGTCGAAAACACCATTAAAACCGATTTCTAAAACCGTGCTTTAAAACTCTGTTTTTGCGGATTTCCAGTAGACAGACGTCGAGAAAAGACGCAGCAACTTCTGCGCCTCTTCGAAGGAGCGCAGTTCCTGCTGCGCCTCTTCGTGAGGCTGCCGCAGTTCCTGCTTCTTTTCTTCTTCTTCGTCTTCTGTTATTCCGTCTTTCTTATTTGTTTTCGTATGTTTGTCTTTAATTCTTTCACATGATAGTTCAATAATTCACATGTATATTATTCATTCATCTTTAACATGTTTCATTCATCATAAATCCGACTTAAATCCCAAGTAATCCAATATTTGCGGGTTTTCGTCATAAAATTCAAACCCGGGTTTTAGAGATTCGATTTAATCATATTGAGTTTCTGGAATTCATCTTATGATATAGTTTAATCTGTTTATTCACATATTCGTTGTATATCCGTTGTATTTAGCCTAATTGACTTATTCCAATAGAGGACTCATTAATATTTTCATCATTATTTCATGTGATTAATTCGTTTACATCCGTCTCGTTCATATCGTACCGTTTTATGACCCATTCATATGTTAAATAACGTATTAATCACTTCCATCCGAGTCAAATAATCTAATCAATCCTTAAAATTATCAATTAACATTAACGATTTGCGATTCCGCCACGGCCTGAGAACTCACCCTTTGAACAGACACGCAAAGAATCGGCCGCGCCTCTTCCAAAGGGCGCGATCCTTGCGCTGTTCAGGATGATTTGTCTCGAACTCCGTTGTTGCCTTGACCTAGTTTAATTAGCTTACGTATTTAATCTACTATTAATCGTATTATCACCTAATTCCTGTTCGTTAATTCCTTTGTTCTTTCTTTCTCAAATTATCCGTTTTAGAGGTATTTTCTTCATAAATCGCCTAATTCAATCTAATTAATGTAATTTCCATTATTATAATTTATCGTTATTGTATTCCTTTTATTGTTTGTATTCTTTCACATGTAAATCAACATTAAATCCAACTTCGACCCAATTGTATGCTAATTACGTGTCAACCGACTTAGTTAAATTCTCACATGCTAGGATTAAAACTTGGATGTTGCATTGCATGCATATAGCCGACGATATATCAAGTATGAATAACTTCCCTAATCATTAGTAGAGGCCGCTATCGAGGCGGGCGGGATTAGGTGTTCGATCAAAAGAGCTTCCTAATACGTACCCTCACCCCTTACTCCAGATCTCCGTGAGCACCCGTGTTCATTGACATCCACGAGAGTCATTCTAGACATAGAATGCTAAGGGTAACGATTGCTTAGTGTTCATGTCACTACTTTGTGTCTTGACATGACACGAGGTATTCGAACGGTTCCAATTTCCCATAAAAATTGGTGGCGACTCCATACAAAAATGCAAACGCTTGTTTCGTTTCTCACCAAGCGCCCCCGTGGGCGGCCCGCTGTCCACAGTATTTAGGCCATATATTGTAGATTTTGTCGATTTTGTTTTGGGAATATGTGATTATACAAGATATAAAATATTATCATACACATAAACAAGATATAACACGTAAAATAAATATTATTTAACATAATTAAACTTGCAACAAAATATACGGACACAATCGTACAATCTCATCTTTCCTAGCCAGTCATTCAGGTTCTCAGACATAATTATGACGGATTTAATTATGGCTAATTAAACCAATCTCTAATCTCAATAACTCAAAGCGTTTTCTAGCTAACGGCTTAGTCAAGATGTCAGTCCATTTCCTTTCTGTACTACAAAATTCAAGTGAAATGTTGCCCTTTTCTACATGATCTCGTAGAAAATGGTATCGAATATCTATGTGTTTGGTCCTCGAATGCTGAGCAGGATTTTTAGAGATTACTATAGCACTCGTATTATCACACATAATAGGCATACGGCCGACATTTACACCATAATCACGTAGTTGTTGCTTTAACCAAAGTAATTGAGAACATACCAGTCCAGCAGATACATATTCAGCTTCAGCGGTAGACATTGCAACAAAATTTTGCTTCTTTGAACCCCAAGTAATAATGCATGGTCCAACAAACGTAGCAAATCCAGAAGTACTTTTTCTATCTAATGAGCATCCTGCATAATCTGCATCTGAATACCCTACTAGATCGAAATTACACTCAAGTGGATACCATAAGTATAAATTTGATGTACCAATTAAATATCTCAAGATACGTTTAACTGCAATCATATGTGACTCTTTAGGACACGATTGAAATCGCGCATAGACACATACACTAAACATTATATCTGGACGACTTGCAGTTAAATATAAAAGTGAGCCAATCATACCTCGATATGTAGTCTCATCGACACACTTACCATGTTCATCTATAGTTAACTTCTTATCAGGTACCATAGGTGTATCGTGAGATTTTGCATTTTCCATACCGAATTTTCGAATTAGTTCCTTGATATATTTCTGTTGGTGAATCATTATACCTTTCTTTGTTTGTTGAATCTGCAACTCTAGGAAGAATTTCAATTCTCCCATCATGCTCATTTCAAATTCAGAAGTCATTAGATCTGAAAAATACTTGCACAATTTTTCATTAGTAGAACCGAATATTATATCGTCTACATAAATTTGCACAACAAGTAAATTAGAACCTTCGGATTTTAGGAACAAGGTCTTATCAATAGATCCTCTTTTAAAATCATTTTGTAATAAAAACTTGGATAATCTGGCATACCATGCCCTGGGAGCTTGTTTCAAACCATATAAGGCTTTGTCTAATTTATAAACATGGTTTTGAAACTTGCTATTTAAAAATCCGTGAGGTTGTTCAACAAAAACTTCTTCTTCCAAATAGCCATTAAGAAACGCGGTCTTAACATCCATTTGGAACAAATTCATCCCTTTATGAGCGGCAAAGGCGATAATGAGACGAATAGCCTCAAGTCTTGCTACGGGTGCAAAGGTCTCGTCATAGTCGATCCCTTCTTGTTGATTGTAGCCTTGGACAACTAGTCGAGCCTTGTTTCTTGTAATAACTCCTTCATCGTCTAGTTTATTTCTGAACACCCATCTTGTACCAATAACGGTTCGATCACTAGGTCGTGGCACTAAATGCCATACCTTATTGCGTTCGAATTTTTGAAGCTCATCTTGCAAAGCTAATATCCAATCGGGTTCAGCAAGAGCTTCTTTGATATTGGTAGGTTCAATGGTTGACAGAAAAGAAAAGAACGAGTAGAAGTTATTCAAGGATCTTCTAGTTTTAACACCCTGTTCTAGGTTTCCTAGGATTTTGTCCAAAGGATGAGAACTTTGATGTTTCCACTTTTTGAGAGCTCTGGGTTCATTATCATTTGATGAACTCGCACCTTCTACAGACGAAGAATCATGATTTGTTCCCCCTGAGTTGGACTCGGAGTTTTCTTCAAAAGTATTATTAACTTCATCAGAATTATCATGATTTGGATCGGAAGTTATAACATCATTAGGTATAACTTCAAGATCTTTTTCCTTATTTGGAGAAGGGTCGATAGTATCATTAACTACGGACTTGTCACTTCTCTTAGGATCGTTTGCAGAGTTATCTAGTTCATCATTAATGCCTTCTAGATTCTCATCGTCATTTAATGGTTCATTTCTGGCTAAAAAGAAATCGGGCTCATCTGGATCCTCTTCTTCCTGTTCAACTTTATCAAACACAGTATCTTCATCAAAGTGAACATGAACACTTTCTTCTATGCGCAAAGTTCTCTTATTGAATACTTTGTAAGCTTTACTATGATCCGAATATCCCAGAAAAACAGCTTCGTCACTTCGGGGGTTAAATTTTCCTAAATTGTCTTTTCCATTATTGTGAACAAAGAATTTGCTCCCGAAACAACGGAGATGTGAAATATTGGGTTTTCTCCCTCTTAAAAGTTCATAGGGAGTCTTTTTCAAAATTAGTCGGATCATAGCTCTATTGTGCACATAGCATGCAGTACTAACAGCTTCTGCCCAAAAACTTCTAGGGAGGCCACTACACAAAAACATAGTACGAGCCATATCCTCTAGGGTTCGATTCATACGTTCCACGACACCATTTTGTTGTGGGGTACGTGGTGCGGAGAAGTTATGCCCCACACCATTTTCCCTACAAAATTCTATAAACGATTGATTATCAAATTCCGTGTCGTGATCCGTCCGAATCGAAATAAGCTTTTTATCATATTTATTTTGGACAAGCTTCATTAATACCACAAATTCATTGAAAGTTTCATCTTTAGAGGAAAGAAAGATTGGCCAGACATACCTTGAGTAATCATCAACTAGAACAAATACGTACTTTGATCCACCACGGCTTCTAACTTTCATAGGTCCACATAAATCCATGTGTACTAACTCAAGTGGTCGTTTAGTACTGACTACTCTCTTAGGTTTGAATGAGGATCTAACATGTTTGCAACGGGCACATGAGTCACACATTTTCTCTTGCTCGAATTTAATTGAAGGCAAGCCTTCAACTAAATCCATAGACTTAAGTTTCTTTAAAATAATTGGACTAATGTGTGCAAACCTCTTGTGCCACAAGCAAGACTCATCTAGGGTTACTTTCATACACGAGAAGGAATTTGTATTGACAGCGTTTAAGTCAATCATTTACACATTCCTCCTACGGTGACCCTCAAGTAGAACATTACTAGTACCTTCAATTATGATACGGCAATAATTAGCATGAAAAACAACTTTGTTACCTTTGTCACATAATTGAGAAATACTAAGTAAGTTATGTTTAAGACCACTTACCAGATATACATTCTCAATTGAATGAGAGGTTGAGATTCCAATTTTTCCTACCCCAATAATCCTGCCCTTCTTGTTATCTCCAAAGGTGACCTTGCCACCAAAAAAGGGCTCTAGTGAAAGAAAAAGATTTCTGTCTCCTGTCATGTGTCTCGAACATCCATTGTCGAGATACCATAGATTATTTTCTTTCACCACTTCCTACATATGAATCAAATAAGACTTTTAGGTACCCAAGCTAAGTTGGGTCCTTAATGGTTAGTGACTCTATAAATTTGATCCTTTCTAACCCATACTTGTCTTATTATTCTTTTGTCTTTAACATAGGGTTGTCTTGGTCTTTGTCTAGGAAATGTAATATGAGATACTCTAGGCTTTATCCTATTGTTACGAACTTTAGACTTAAATGTATGTTTTTGATTCTCATTCATTTTGTTTAATTTTGGAGGAAGAGATGAGTAATCTAAAGCCATATCATAAGTCCACCTAAACTCATTATTACGTTCTTCATTGTTGTCAGATTCATCTATAGTCGAGACATCATCTTCAACTATGAAATCACAAGATTCAACAGATTCGACATTCTTTTGCTTATCCAAAGCAAGTTTGACACAATTGACTTGAATATGTCGAGTAGAACCACAGTAATTGCAAATCAAATATTCTGAAAGGTTGACATATTTTCTTTTTCTGAAATCACGAGCAGAAGGATTGGATTTGCATTTATCATGGTCTCTACGGCTATAGCATTCATGACCAAGTCCCATCTTCATGTAATTATCCGATTGTTCGGTAAGGAAGTTTAAAACTTTTGTGCTTCCTTCCCACTTATCATGAACTTTTCGTGCATGTAAGAGTAATTCTTTCAAGGACTCGATTTCTTTTTCACATTTCGAATGATCTACACTCGAATCCTTGGAAGAGTTACTTTTCTTAATATCTTCACGATATTTATCAAAACGTTCATTCAAGATACGTTTCTCATTATCATGTTGTTCTCTAAGTTTAGACATGCTGTCTTTGGCTTGTTCTAATTGTTTAGAAAGAAATGTAATTTCTCTCTTATGTTCGGAAACCACACTATCTTTGCCATCTAATTCAGATTTTAAAATCTCATTGACTTTCTTCAGCTCAGAAGTTCTAGCATCACTAGCTATAACTTTAGCTTGAAGATTCTTAATGATGAGTTTTAGCTCCGAAGTTATAGCATCACTAGCCTTAACTTTAGATTTGAGAGCGTTTTTCTCAGCATTTGTCATGTCCGAAGTTATAGCTGAAGTAGCTGTAACTTTAGATTTGAGCTTTTTGGCTTTAGCTTTCAGAAGTTGGTTTTCCTCAGCAATGTCTAGGATTTGTTCCTTAAGGTCACTTAACTCTAGACTTTGTTCATGACAATGATCAAGGGTTTGTTCAAAATACTTAATTAAAACACTCTTAGAAAGTTTCTTAACTTGCTTTTTGAGTTCAAGAAAACTTACCTCTTCATCATCGTCTGAGTCTGAATCTCCAACAAGACACATCTCAGCATTGGAACTATCACTTTCATTGTCGCTAGCGGTGATTAGGTCAAGACTAACGTTGCTTAGGCGAAGATTGGCAACTTCTTCTTCTTCTTCGAACTCGTCATATTCAGCGTCCAAGTCTCCCCAACAATAAGCCATCATGACTTGCTTGAACTCCTTCTTTGTTTTGTCACGTTGATTTTTGTCTTTAATTTTCTTCCATGTTGGGCAATCTTTGATAATGTGATCACTATCACCACACTTGAAGCATCCACGGTTAGAGAAAGACCCTTTTGACTCAGAAGTTTTCTTGGGAGTTTGCTTTATTTTGTTATTTGTTTTATTTTGATTTCGATTGAGGAAATTTTTCCTAATTCGTTTGACAAACAACACAGTTTCATCTTCAATATCTGAAGAATCATTCTTTTTGCTAGACTCAGATTGTAAGGCCATTTTCTTGCTTGTACCAGCATCCTCCTCATCCTGATTCAGAGTAATCTCGTGAGCCATTAGGGTTCCGAGTAACTCTTGATAAGATAATGAAGTTAGGTCCTTACATTCCTCTATAACAGACACTTTATGTCTCCATCTGCGAGACATACTTCTAAGAATTTTCCTGGCAATTTCCTCGGAGTCAAATGTTTTCCCTAAATTCTTTAACTCATTAACGATACTAGAAAAGCGAGAGGACATGCTGTCAACTGACTCGTTTTGCTCCATGGCAAACAGCTCGTATTTTCGCATTAGTAATTCCATGCGTTGCTTTTTGACAACCGCGGTCCCCTCATAGGCTAATTCTAGACCATCCCATATTTCCTTGGCAGATGAACTGGTTGAGAAACGATCGAATTCAGTTGGAATCATACCGTTTTGCAACAAACTTATTGCTTTTGAATTCTTCTCAGCCTTTTTATAATCCGCCTTAATATAATCCTCTTCCTTCTTTTCGACGGTAGTGCCATCAGTGGTTGCGAGTAAGATCTTATTCGGACCATTCTTGATAATCAACCAGCACTCCCAATGTTACCCTTAATAAAATGGGTCATCATATTCTTCCATAAACCATAGTTCGTCCCATTGAATATAGGACACTTAAGGTCCTTGGAATCCATTTGATAAAAGTTAAATGCAGCGGAAAAACGACAAATAGACTCAAAAAAAAAGATCAGACTCTAGCGGTTAGGCTATCAAGAGCACGAGGCTCTGATACCAATTGTGGAGTCTATTGATCGAATACGAAAGAGGGGGGGTGGATTGAGTATTAAAAATCTAACCCTACTTTTTCGAAATATATGATAGATAATTAATTACTTGATTTTATGAATTAAAATCAACTAAATAATTATTTCAAGCAATGTAGAAATAACGAAAACAATAAAATAGAGAGAGACACAGGATTTTGAAGTGGTTCAGTTTCACAAGTCGAAACCTACGTCCACTATTCTCGATTAATAATTTTTAGTACCTTTCTACGGATTACAAAAATTATCAATCCACTCGTATAATCAACACTATGATTATAACTCAGATTGAGTATCGCTAAATACTCTAGTTTTGCTTCTTACGTTAATAAGAAAAGTACAACGATAAATACTAATCTCACGTTAATGAGTGAGTATAATATCCTTGTGTACTTAGTATCCTATAACGATTTTCCTTTGAGTGATTGACAAATTTGATGCGCAACTTTTGTTTAAGCAATAGATAATGAAAATGAAAGCACAAGAATATTTTTGCTTAAAAATGATTTTTCCAAAAGTCTCTTTAAATGTTGAATGAATGAGAGTATTTATAGTTGTAGGGGATTAGGGCTTTAGGGAGCAAAACCCTAGACGACTTGATGAGCAAGTTGGCGGCTCCTAGGGTTTCGGCCGGACCTAGGGTTTTCCTTGGGTCCAATTCGGCCTCCTCTAGCCCACAACAAATCGAGATAGAATTTAAATGAAACCCTAGGTTGCATGACGATGTACATATCGTGTTACAAACCAATAGTCCATTCAAATTAAATTCTAATTAAATAATTCCAATTATATAAATACTCTTTCATTTTTATAAAACATTTAAAAATATATTTTCCAAAAATTAACGCATTATTTTAGTCTAGCAGTAAAGTTATAGCCGTGAGGTCATAACTTTACTAACATTTATCAAACAAAGTAAAACCATTACCGGATGACGACCTATACTATCTAATCTTCGGAAGATCTTCAGTACACGAATCGTCTCTTCACAAGTCTCTCATCTTGAGTCTCGTGATTGGTTTCTGATCTTGATCTTGCTTGAATACAACTATCAAGTGTTCTTTGAAGTTGTACCTTCTTGGTCCAAACTTCAAGCTTGCGTCTTTGTAATTGTTCCTTTCTATATTAAGACTTGAGCACTCAATTACACGCATATGTTTATAATATTAAGTTCACATACAAATCATTACTGTCATTATCAAAACAATTAATTAGGACTAAAGGTCCAATACTCTTGATAATCATTTAGTGACACTCACTAGGAAATGATTGGTAATGACTTCTCATATTCTCAATGTGTTAAGTCCCGACGAGAGCATCTTTTAGCATGTTTAATAGATCCTGCAGCGGAAGCAAAAGAGATCATATTTTGTGTTCAACAACTTGAACGAGTCAAAAATCTTATCACATAAGTCTCTTGACTAAAATGCTAATATCCATGGAGATCTATCTCATTAGATCCGGATATTTAAGATGTGTCATGCTACTCTCAAGTATTCACCCGATAATATTTCTAGTCACTAATATGTCAAACACATATTTAGACTAAGAAACTCACCTTAGCTCCCACTAAACTCCATGTATCATTATGGTACATACCTCGACAACTCAAGTAATACCATTCTGATTAATGACATGATTGAACCCAAGGTTCCAATTCCTTGATGTATATAAGATCACAAAAGGGATCTTTCAAGCATGCTAGGCTTATAGCATTGACAGGAACAACAAAACTTCTCTCTTCATGAGTTTCATTCAAGGATAAAGTTTTATTATCCTTTTGCCGAATCTCATCCTTATGAGAGGCTATATTGCTAAGAACATACGAATTGATAAAGGCATTTGGGTTGTCACAAATTCTCTGTAACCAACTCAAAATTGAAACATCTTATGTAACCTTTATGACAAGATCAAGGTAACCTAATTTGGTGCAACGTTTTCGCCCCAAATCAAGTCTCGAAAACATCTCATGTTTCCTTCCTTATCACATCTTGTGCAAGAAGACCAATTTGCATTGCATGGTATCACGCCATCACATAGAGATCATAATATAGAAAAGCCTTTGATAAGGGTTGAAGATTCGTCACTTTCAAAAAGTAACGCAATATTATCGCAAAATTATCCACTGAGCCTCAATAAAGAACGTCTTCTTGCATTGTACTCAGTTTGTGGGTCTTAGACTTCCGTAAGTTCAAACTTTCTCCCACTCTGTCTTTCTGAAAATAAAAATCTTTCTAGAAAGACAGCATTACGAGCCACAAACTCTTTGTTCTCGTTTTGGAGAAGTAAAAACCAAGTGGTTCAATTTTGGATAACCCTCACAAATACATAAATTGGTTTTGAACATAAACATTTATGGTCCCAAATGTATAAAAATGACAAGTTAGGGACCCTCCCTATCCATATCTCATATGGAGTCATTTAGGCTATCATAGTCGGGTTTTAAACTTTTAGTGAGAAAATAGCTTACAAAATTGCGAAAAACCTCAAACTATATCTCATAAAGTTCGGTTTATCTTCTTGACTACACCATACTCTATGGTGTCCCTAGGAGAAGGTATATGTGAACTGGTTCACAATCTTCTGAGTGATCATCAAGGTCATTACTTGATATTACCCATTTGACTTTCAAAGTCATTACTTTGAAATTTCCGATCAACATTTTGATCTTGTCATGCTTTTGGTTTACTACTTCATTTTGAAAATATTCCACGTTTCAAAAAAAAAATCACTTTTATGTCTTATTAAATATATACGAAGTTATCATATCTACTTAACATTACGGTAAAAGTAACGAAGTATATAAAAGCTATTATTGACCTTACACATCCGTATATATATGGTCAATGACCCCACTATTTGTGTTTCTTTTCTGCAAAAGAAAACATAATTTATGCGCACACACCATAAGATTCTCAATCAAATGGTTGTTCGATGTGCTTATCGTTTACACGTTAAACGAATTTACTTGAGGTTTGATCAATTGGGTTCACCGGATTAGAGACTTTAAAATCTACAAGATAGTATAATATTTAGTTTTCGTGAAGAATGTAAAATACCTCCAACTTGAGTGGTCTAAACCAACCACCAAGTTATCATAGGAGTAGGTACAATCTTTTGTTTTAAATCACATGAGTGATGCCTTCTATGTATAAACATAGATGATTACATTCTTTTAAAACCAAATTTAGGTACATTTGTCCCTATCGAAATCGTTGCTACTCTAGCATCATTTCGATACAAAAATGTCCTATGCTAGACGTCTTACGTTTTATCAATTCATGTAAACTCCTTTACAAAGAAATGACCCGTACTTGGTATCTCATATCAAGATAGTGGAACTAGCCTATCCTTTGAGTAGATGTCTCTTTCAACTTGGTCCTATCGCATACATCTAGGGTTGCTTCTTCTTAACTCCCACTCACTTTCACATTCCTCTTTGCTTCAACAAGCAAAAATGAATCTCATGAAGACCTCTCTTCATGTCATTCGTGATATTTTCTAATATAAAGTGAGTGCAACATGTGGCAAAATCTCAAGTTCTTGCGAAATTGGACTACCTAACCGTTCAATTGTCATCATATGCCTAAACTCTTTAGCGCATAAACAATCGATTTGGCCTTTCTCGAAGTGAGCCATTTGACGGCATCATATTGGAGTATTCTATGTGTTTTTGAAAATTCCTTTCGCAAACTTTTGAATTACTCTTGAGTAATTAAAACTAATATGTCATCTTCATGACGGAGGTGTCACTTTCGAAATCAAGACACTCTTGATAAAATGTGTACTCTCATTTAAACTCGTAATAAGAGCTTGCAACATGAAACCCCTTTTTAATATGTATGGACGTTAAGTTGTAAAATAATCGCAAAAATCGTTGTAAGCTTATGTAGGTGAATTGGTAAATCATATTTCCAATCATTGCTACCGAATTCATTCAAAGAAACCGCTTTCTATGAAAGAACGAAACGAATATAATAATAAATAGAGGATGAAATGCGCGATGTCATAGAAAATACATTTATGAATATGAACGAAAAATAGGAAAAATTAACATTCAATGTTATAAAAACTTGATAAACATTTTTAACAAGTCCATTTATATAATGACCTCTCAGTAAATTATATAAATGATTCCAAGATCCGTCTTTAGACAAAAATAGGCATCGCTTGGGCGAAACATCCCATAATTGTGTAAATTCGGTAAGTCAACGCTTGACTAATTCTACCTTTAGAACTCTTGGTCGACGGATTTCAACAAACCCATCTACTAGCCCCGGAATACAAGACCGTCTTATACCCCGTTGACTCCAACCAATTTTGGCACGTGATAACCCTTATCACCCTACTTACCCGAGGTAAAAAGAGAACACCCCGCTTGGGCGAGTGTGGCTCTAATGAACAACGGATTCATAGGTGTTAATAATTGGTAAAGTTAATCTCAATTTTAAATTAAAAGAATGTGACAGATCTTGTCAATTAGTTATCATTCTCCTTTAAGTGAACTAACTAGGTGAATCTTCGATAACTTTAAATTGACAATAGAAAGATAAAACCATAAAACCAAATAAAATGCATGTGTGGCGATTTCGGTATGATGAACTAGCATAAAATAAATAAAACATGCAAAAACGGATAAATCCTAGTATGGCCATCTAGCTAATCAAATTAACTACACTATTAAATATTCGGAAACCAACTCCTTGGTCCCTAGCATCTTCATTGGAACCTCTTCCAAGCATGCACCATCTTGTGGGATTTGGAACCTCTTCCAAAATAGACTCCGTCTCGATGTAAAATCCGTCTTTTGGAAACGCCGGTAAAAATAACTATTACAATCAAATTACATAGCTATTCCTATTATACATTAATTAATTAAATAAAAAAAACTATTAATTAATTACAAACCGACGATACGAGATCGTATTTAAATAACAAACAAATCGCTATTCCCATACATTTCGGGAAATAACGATTAAAATTAAACTAGACCATACTAGGTACAAAAATTGCATAAATAAATAAATAAATGACGTTCATTCATTCAACAATAAAATAAATAAAATGCTGTAACTTTCATGCCTAAATCGCCGCTTTAGCATAATCTTTAAAAAATGCTCGGTTTTGCGGATATTATCGATTTTTACCCGTTAAAAATCAATAATCAACACTTAAATCTCATTTAAGCTGAAACTAATTGTCTAAAATGATTTAGAACTCAAAATTAGTCCACACTAATTTCTTAATAAGAATTAGTTTGAATTGATATTATCCATGTGCTATTTAAATCGGTTTTATCACGACCTTGACAAACAATTCAAAAATAATTTTAACCATTACAAAATTTTGACACAAAAATTTTGTACATTCTGGAACTCTTCCAGGGTACTAAATAGGTCAAAAATTTAGTCCAAAAATTTCGAATTAATTTTATGAACAAAAACATCCATATTTATCGGTTTTTATCGAATAAAATCCAATAAACATCAAAAAGTGTGAAAACTTTTTCTAAATTTCACTTTTATCATATAAAACATATTTTGGAATATACCAAAAAATTTCATACCCAGAAAATTCCGTTTATTATTTTTGAATAAAATAATCGATTTTTATCGATTTTTAACCATTAAAAATCATTAAATATGCAAATCTTCATAACTTTTTACGACATTTTACAGAACATATGTAAAAATTGCATGTAATAACATATAAAAATTTCAAGCTCAGAATCCAAGTCTAACTATTTTAGTTAACCTCTTAACCAAAATACGAGATTTTCGACTCGGTTTTCTATAAAAATGATAATAAAAAGCAAAGTAATTCCACAGCTCACCAAATTTGACCACAAATCATTTGAGATCAGAAGGTATGCATGCAAAAAATTTCGTGCAAAAATCTTCATTTTAGCACCATATTTTTGATTTTAAATTATCTCATAATTAGATTAAAATGCTTAAAATTAACATGCATAATACAAGCCAAATCTCTGATACCACTTGAAAGACCATAACCCCAAATTAGACCTCTTTAATTAGGTTATCAAAATTTCTTTATTTTAGAAATCTTTGGATCTATGCATTATGCATGTAATATATGAGCATTAAAAATATAAAAGATGAGGAAAACAATTTTCCTTACATTGAGTCTGGTAATATTGGGCACAACAAGATCACCATCTTGGTTGTTCTTGAGCTATTCAATATATGGCAAGATCCTCCATAAACTCAAGCTTTCAAAGAAGAAAGCCTCCTCTCTAATTGCACCCAAGAACTTACCCAAAACCTTACAAATATTAACTAGATATATTGTTAGATTACCCTTGAAATAATACTAACACTTAGTAAAAATTATTAGATTTGTAATACTAACTCTTAGTATGTGATTTCTAATATTTTTGGTTTTTTTTTTTAGAGAGATGAACACTTTTATTTTCTCCACATGCAAAAGATAAAGTGAAGTGGAAAAATGAACAATCCAAATGGGGTGTTCAAGAGGGGAGGTCGGATGGAGGGAGATCAATGAGGGAGTTGTGGGTTGTGTTTTGTGCCCAATGAATTGATGCATGGAATAGACAAAAAGCAATGGGAAGTGCACACCCAATAGAATTTGGTGGTGCATAATAATTGTATCTCATGCACAATTATCTATAATCACACGCCCCAATGCCCATTTACGGGTCCGTTTTGGTTCTTACATTTGTCACACAAATACGTGTAATTTTTATTTAAACATCCTTTTATGTTTAAATGCTTCCCGATTAATTTCGTCTACCACACTCCGTAAATATACGTGTACAGCTACACATATATTTTACGTACAAATACTAATCACATAAGTCAATTAGTACTAATTTAACCGTTTAATCATTAATTCCCCTCTCAATTAATTTATTATTCAATTATCGCATAATTAAATAACAATTTCCGCGCCTCAAGTTCACAACTCGATATCTATCTAAATTAATTTAATCGACTAATCTTTTAGTCAATTTATCAAGGGACTAACTAAACTGTATCTCATACAATTAATTAGCTTTCGTATTGGGGCTCGTTCCTTTAGGTGTGACCCAAAAGGATCAGCTGAACACCGCCGTCTCACGACAGTAACGTCAAACCCTAGTTGGCCAACCGTTACCGATATACGTTGATCAGCTGACAAGTATTGCCAATGAATATCCCATGCATATTCCTTAATGAGATTTAATATGGTCACGCACTACTGTGGAGGACAACTACTCCAACAACTTATAACCAAAACAGTCATGTGCAAACGAGTTGTGTGATGTTTATAATAAAGCTAAACTGTCGACCTTGCAAGACCTTTAAAAATGGACTCTCACGGGTCACTTTTCTCTCATGAAGCAAAGGGTAAGCATATGAATGTAAGAGAAGAAAGAAAATAGTCGCTCACCTAAACTACGACCCACATAAACATGCATGCACCTAATATGATAGACAATTCTAACTATCGTACACATACAATCCAACCAATCAAGGTCTGTAACAGCTGAGGGCTTACAAAAATATGGGAAAGTGAGGCGATGAGAAAGAAAAGGCAAAATATTTTGGATATGTGAGGCAATAGTCAAGCTAGCTCCTTAACAAAACCAAGTGACAACATCCGATTCTTTATCCATAAAAAATTAAGCATAATGCCCTTTATTGGCATACAAACTCACTAACCAAACAAATACTCCTCATAAGATCAAAATAAAACATGGGAATGAAAACCGCCAACAATCAAACTTTTTCATTTTTTCCTTCTTTTCTTTTCTCGGTTTTTTTTCCTTTTCTTCTTTTTTTTTCTAATTCTCTTTTTTCATTCCATCATCCTCCTTCTTTCTTTTCTACCAACTCCAGATAATCAAATACAAACCAAAATAGGCTCAATAAATTATATACCGCAAAAATAATCTAAACTAGCTTGACAAGGCAGGTTAAATTTGGATGTAGTTAAGGGTCAAAAGGCAAATTTGACTAAATGTGGAGTTAAATGGGTAAAAATGAAATAAAAAGGGAATGTAAGCACCTCCATGCATGTGACACCAACCACTAACCCGAATGTAGTAGGCAAAAAGCAATCGAATTTCATATATGTGCAAATTAGTGATATATGCTATGCAAGGAGTAACTACTCACAATCCTACATGACCTGGTAATGACACCAGTTTATATGGCTCTAAAACTTAGAAATTATAAGTAGTTTGCCAAAATTTCAGGTCAAGTCTATTTGTTCGGCTAAATTTTAACATTAACTCGTAGAAATGCAGAAAGACAAAGCTAATAAGATATCAGTTTTTCGCAAGGCTTAAGTGAATTGACTAAATGTAGTGCAATTTCATCACTGAAATCCACCGTTCCGACTCAACCTAAATGCAAAAATAAACGTGAAATTTTTTTTGAATTTTTCGGATTTCCTATTTTTTGGATTTTTCATTTTTTTTGAAAATAAAATACAATGCAAGCAGAAATGCAATAAACGTGAATGCAAAACAGATGCAAATGCAGACTCAAAGGATGCATTACCCTCTCCAAACCAAAACGGACAACGCCCTTGTTGTCCTCCAGCATACACCGGCAGAATAATAGGGAGCAGAGAAAATACAACCAAAATGCAAACAAATGAAATGGAGATGAAAAAGAATAAATCAAGAAATACTTACAATATATACGAACTTCCCCAAACCAGTCAGCAAACTGGGGAAGTGAGTAGTTCAGTAGCTACTCGTCAGCCTCCTCGTCAACCACCTCGTAGGTGGGGTCCTCCTCCTTCTCTCTTCTCCCCCTCTGACGACCTCCAGTAGCAAGCTCAGCTCTGTACCTCTCCTCCTTCTCAGCAGTGTCCTCCTCGCTAGTAGGTTGTGGGTA
This sequence comes from Silene latifolia, assembly GCF_048544455.1. Lineage (NCBI taxonomy): Eukaryota > Viridiplantae > Streptophyta > Magnoliopsida > Caryophyllales > Caryophyllaceae > Silene > Silene latifolia. The sequence goes on from NC_133537.1 coordinate 325,156,713, forward strand.
CCCCTCCGCCAGGTACCGGTAGAAAGAAGGGTGTGGCCAGTTAGCTGGGACAGGACGTCCTCTCATCATGTGGTACTCGTATAGAGGGAATAAGGCAAGTGCCTGGTCCCGCTCCATACGAGCCACTCTACTGCACATCTCCAAAAGTAAAGCGTCACGAGTCACGACGCCCTTGGTCCATGACCTCAGGCGCCTCAAAAGTGGGAGGAGCAACAAAATTAGCTGGTAAAGCCGGCTGAGGGACAAAGGGTGTAGGTGTAGGGGTAGGGGTAGGGATAGGCGTGGGCACGTGGCTAGCCTGTGAAGGTGTAGACCCCTCTCCAGTCTCCCTAACAGCAATGGGAGGCCTCTTCCGCTTCCTAGAAGCGGGAGGAACAAGGTCAAGGAGGTAATACGGTGGAGGTGGTGGTAACCTACCCGACACAGTAGTCAAGGGTAAAAGACGGGGTAGTTTAGGTGAAGGTAAAGTCACGGACGTGGAACCGCCAATTTTCCACGTCCGTTGGTCTTTTGCTAACCAATGCATAGCAATCATAGCCGGAATGTCAATGACCGCATCCCTATCTAAAAATTTAAGGCCACGGGGGAAATCGGGAAAAAGGTTGCGGGCAGTGCGACTCACTAACCCACCACAAGCTATCGTGCCCGTCGCTTTCTGCCCGACAATGTTAAAATGTTGAGCAGTCAAATAAAAATGATAAAAACAAAGGGGTTACCGCTGTCAATGTTCAGGTAACCCGCTAAAATAGACAACTCAACATTGTTAACATTGTTGGGCTCGTGACGACCAAAAATGGTCTCTCCTAACAGACAGAGAAAGTAACGGGCTGGGGGTAAGTGGACGTAAGCAACACGTCTCTGACTGAAGGGAGTCTGTGCAAGTGTGGGCCAAAGTAGAGCCAGAATCTTCCTAGGAGGATCATGGAGACCGTCACTAGCTAAACCCAACCACCCCCCAAACTCGTCTAAGATCCAGGTGAAGGTCGTGTTAAACAGTCGAAAGGTAATACACTTGCTCCCGGGTTCAGTCGCATAGGCCGCAGGTGAAAAGGTGAAAGAGCTAAAAAATTCTAAGGTCACTTGTCTATATGTGATATCTTTCAAGGTGGCCAAACCCGACATCCCTGTCCCGTTGAGCAGCTCAAAAACGGGCTCAAAAATTCCCAACTTTTCTAAGGATGGTCGACACAAGAAACGGGTCGACGTCATGTCACAGTCCATTAAATTTAAAAACCGAGTTCTGTGGGAAGGGGAAATGAAACGTACCTGCGAAAACTCAGGCAAAGTCTCCGTGGAAGTGTCGACCTCGCGTAGGGCAGCAGTCCGTAAAGAAGGAGCGCGAGACCCCGTACTCGCCCCAGAACGAGAACCCGAAGCAGCAGTAACAGTAGTAGCCGCGAAAGTAGTCACAACGGCACCAGGCACAGTAGTGACAAGGGCAAGAGTAACAAGTGTGGGTGTCGACACCACTGTAGGGACAGCGGCAGCAGCAGTGGCCGCGGTGGTGGTGATGGTGGTAACAGTAGGGACCACCGTCTCAGAAACCTACGGGATAGTAGCTGAAATAGAGGCGAAAACTGACATACTACTATACATCCTAATATCACAAGGCAAGTTCTAAATCAAAATCCAATAAACACAATCGGATTTTTCACCAAATCAAATTTTCGAAACCCTAATTTTCGAAATGAAGCATAAAAACACAATTAAACATTAAAGAGGAGGGGAAAGAACTTACTTGTGACGATTACCCAACAAAGATATCAATTAAAATCAACAAAAAACGCAATGTAATCGAAATAAATGTCGATTTTTCCGCGAACCCTAATCCCGCAAAAACCCGCAAATTAGTCAAGAATCAATGAAGCAAATAAGGGGGATTGATTTAATTGATTATAAGGAAAGTACATGGGTAATTTATTTGGTAAATTACGAGAAGAAATTAGGGATTTGGGTTTGAGATTGGGGTTTATCGAAAATATTGGGGAAGAACAAATGAACAAATGAATTAGAATGAGGGAAAGAGATACTCCTTCGTGCTCATATCGGCTCAATGTGCTCGATCGAGTAGTATTAAACAACTCGATCGAGAGCTTTTCTCGTATTGTTGCTCGATCGAGAACTTTGAAGGTGCTCGATCGATAGCTTTCCCATATGCATTGAATTCCACTCGATCGAGAACTCTGAGTTGTTCGATCGAGGACTTTTCCTCTTCAATTCTCCTCGATCGAGTACAGGACAACTCGATGGAGAAGTGGAGAACCCCTGAAATATGACCTTTCGATCGAGAACTGTGAATCACTCGATCAGAGACTCCATCTTGGCATTTTGCTCGATCGAGCACAATAAGTGTTCAATCGAGGACATTCTTCCAGGGAAGTTTTCCAATAGTCAAGAATCTCCCAAAACCTGCAAAAAACACAAATATACTTCCCGCAAAAATACCAAAACCATAGTACGCAGTTTATATTCTGTCTTAAGCTAATTAAATCTAATTAAGCTAATGCTATTGTCTAAGAGCAATTAAAATGTCTAACAAATTCAAATTACAAAATGTTTATACAAACAGGATGGCGTCCCATTTTATCTTCCGAAACACTTGAACAGCCCATAAGAGGGCTTCTGACTGGACGAGGTCCCTTCAGCATCGGAAACCGTCCCTTTAGGCTTCCATGAGCTTGAATTTATCGAAGGAGAGTAGTCTGCATCCACATACGCCTTTACTCTCGTCCTTACTTTCTCCTACTTCTTCCTTTCATGGCCTTTGTCTTTGGCATCATCTTTGTCATTGAGCTCAAATTCCATTGTACTTTTATCACCGGGATCTCCAATGTCCAATCCGCCTAGACCTGTAACAACAGAAATGACAGAATGGTCCTCCATATTGCTCCCAATCTGAGGCGGAGGTGTTAATATCGCAGCACATGACTCAATATGGTCAATTGGAGGTTCCGTGTCAGGGTCTATAGAGGGTAGTGCATTGCAGGGCTGGACTTGCGTAGGAGCCCTGTGAACGCTAGACTGATAGAAAGTCAATTCCTCATCACCTACCTGAAAAGTCAAAGTCTTCCCCCCGACATCTATTACTGCGCGAGCGGTATATAGAAATGGTCGTCCTAAAATAATAGGAGTATAAGAATCTTCGGGGATATCTAAGACTACGAAATCGACGGGAAAAAAGAACTTACCTATCTTAACAGGTATGTCCTCTAAGATACCTAAAAGCCGTGATAAAGTACGGTCGGCCATCTGCACGGTCATATTAGTACAATAAAATTTTGTTAAACCAAGCCTCCTAGCAAGAGACAATGGAAAAACACTCACGCTAGCTCCCAAATCGCAGAATGCATTATCAATGAAATGGGTCCCAATATGACATGGTAAAGAGAAACTACCCGGGTCAAACAATTTAGGTGGGGTCTTATTTTAAATTAGGGCAGTGCCCGCTTCGGTTAAAGTCACTGTCTCATGGTCATTAATATACCTCCTACGTGTTAAAATATATTTCATAAACTTCATATAGGAGGGTACCTGGGTTAGTAACTCAGCAAATGTTACATTAACATGAAGACTTTTCAAAATTTCGGCAAACTTACCGAATTGTTGCTCAATCTTCTTGCTCTCCAGTCTTCTCGGAAATGGGACCGTAATTGGAATGGCCAGTCCCCATTTTTCTTCGCCAAAGAATTCTCACATTCGGCATCAGATTCACTCGATCGAGCAATAGAACCTCTCGATCGACTACTTTTATCTGCAATAGTGCTCGATCAAGCACTTTCATCTACTCGATCGAGAACCCTCTCTTCATCAGTGCTCGATCAAGCACTTTTAACCTCTCGATCGAGAGCCTTTTCATCATAGTCCCTCGATCGACCACCATAAATCAGTAGATCGAGGACATTTCATGGATTCAGCAGTTTTTCGTCAAAAGACGACTGTTCCTGTACAGCAACTTCAACTTCCGGGTCAGAAAGTTCAGCATCTTTCTTTGACATTTTGGATCCCTCATAAGAAAGACCACTCCTTAAATTTATCAGATTTAGCGTCTCATGATGTTTCTTGTCAGGTTGTGACGGTAAATGACCCGGTTGTCTTGAAGCTTGATTGGTAGCCAGTTGAGCCATTTGGGATTCAAGTGACTTAATGGATGCATCTTTCGCTTGGTCACTTTTCTGTAATTGAATGGTCAGTGATTGCAGCATAGACTTCAACTCGGCCATTTCACTTATGCCACTAGAAGAGGCACCTTGTTGTGGCGGTGGAAAAGAAGGAGGCTTTTGAAAGCCTTATTGTTGAGCTTATGAGGTGGGACATAAGCTTGTTGTTGCTGCGGTGGAGGTGTAGGATTCAAAACATTTTGACTAGTCCATATCAAGTTAGGATGAACTCCAGCTTGGTTATTGTAATAGGAGCCTCCTTGCCTATATTGTTGAAAGACAAAGACTTGCTCCTTCTCAACTAAGCAATCCACGGCAGTATGACCATCATTACCACCACATCTCTCACATGAGACGGTCTCTTGTCTAGTCAACAAGTGGACCGTCTGTTGATCTCCGGCGCCCTGCAACTCAAACTTATCGAATCTTGCATTTATGGCTTCCAGTTGAGCCACAAGTGCATTATTATCACTAGAAACCGTTCGTGTACCACTTCTCGGATTCTTATATTCAGCACAATGGGTAGCCATCTCTTCTATAATACTCCAGCCCTTATCATCATCAATGTTCTTCTGAAATCGACCATTGGCTGCAGCATCTAAAATAGCACGGTGTTCATCATACAACCCATTGTAAAACTGGTTGCACAAAAACAACTGGCCGAATCCGTGATGTGGAATGGACCGAACCAATTTCTTGAATCGACGCCATGCTTCGTATAAGTTTTCGGTCGGGCTCTGTTTAAAGCTTGTGATTTGCCCTCTCAATGCATTAGTTCTCTGTGGAGGGTAATATCTCTTATAGAAAGCAAGGGCCAAGGTTTCCCAGTTGGTGATCCCAGCTGCAGTCCTATCCAGATCAGTAAGCCACTCTCGGGCTCCATCAGTAAGAGAAAAAGGAAACAGGACTTATTTTATCTTGTCTTGTGTCACTCCCTTAGTAGCGGGAATGGTAGAACAGTTGATACCCGTCGTTGTGAGTACCAAAAATAAGATTTATAAAACCTATTAAAACTAACAGAAGCTAGTGGTAACAGGGTCGAACCACAGGGAGGCGAATGTAATTAATAATTACCTAAATTTAGTCTAAGGTAACGAATGTGGGGGTTGAATTGATTTGGTCTGCAGCTAAAGGCAATAAAAGACAATAAACTAAATAAACGGATAAAACAGATAAAAGAAGGGTACTAGGATGGTCGGTTCACTATAGTTTCGGCGGCAGCATACTAAGTCGGTCTAAATCAAACACATGAGGCGGGAAAACAAGAGGTCCTCTCGGTCCACTCTTAACAGATAGCATCTTTCGATCTCGCTATAAGTCCCTAATATCACTAATACTAACTTTCGTCTTGAAAAGTGACTTATAATCTAAACTTTACCTATCTTTCGATCTCAGCACAGTTTAGTCATTTTAATTGGTGATCTAACAACTTCCCCTATCTTTCGATCTAATGGGTCAGTCATATCCTAAACATTCAACTAGTCGTGTGCACTCGATTCGTCGAATATAGAAATAAAACAATTAAAACGAAGGTAATACCTCACGTGGTCAGTCGATCGACCAGGTATGGCGGTCGATCGACTGACACGCGATTCAGGCCATGTTAATTCTACGCCGCCTACACTATAATTCCCCTACATCCTAGCACGAATAAATTAGCTACTCATACTGGGAATGGTAACAAAAATAAGATTGACTATTAAATCTACTGAATTCAGGATTAATACGGTAAGATAGACAATTAACATAAGATGGCAATTCGGCTTGGGAAACTGATCTAGCAATTCTATAACTATGAAAGAAAGCAAAATAACTGAACAAAAACAGGAGAGTACCGTGTGAATTGCGAAGGAAAAGAACAAAGCCGAATTATCAAAGCGAATTGTATTCAATCCCGAAATAATCCTTGAACCCTAATTATTGATAAAACTAAAACTGAATGAAAACTAGATGTAAAACTTAATGTAACTGGATGATTATTCTGAAAACCTAAGTTACGTTATATAGGAATATACGTAAGTACGTAACACTTATTATCAAAACCTAAACACAATGGGCTTGCTTTTCCTCGATCTTTTAATTTACGTCTGAGATAGCGGCTTGGTCGATCGACTAAGCATGGCGGTCGATCGACTGAGATGCAGTGTACAGTAGCTTCTGGAGCCCGAGGGTTGGTCGATGGACTGAAGGCAGTGGTCGATCGACTGAAGTAGCTGACACTTGACTTCCAATTTCTCGTGTACTTGTCTTTTGGGCCTTGAAATGCGCACCAAGCTCGTTCCTTAAGCGAATACTCCATGTCAGATGCAATGCAGGATACTCGGGGACGGATTTAGCTCGATTTCCGCTGAATTCTTCACATTTCTGCAATAATGTACAAAAATACGAAAGTAGACGGAAATGGGGAGAATAGTAGCATAAACTACACAAATGAGCTCTGAAATGCGTGGAAAATAGGATGTAAAACATCATATAAAAGACACGCATCAAACGTCCCCAAACCAAACCCTTGCTTGTCCCCAAGCAAGAACTAGACTCGATCTAATGACCTAATGGAACGAGTTCAATCTCAGAGCGAAATGCAACATGAATAGCCTAAACCAATTTAATGCACAACCAACAATCAATTAGCAATGTGAATCATGCAAACGAGTTATAAAGTCGTTAAGGACTGCTGAACCGTCAACTATAGAGACTTATCAAATCGGACTCTCACGGGTCACTCATATCACACATAAGCACGAGGTGAATAATGTATAAGATAGAAAGAATTAATTTTGTAGTGATGCTCACCTAACTACGACCTATAAGAACATGCCTGCAATAAAATATGAAAGTAATCTCTATGACCGTACATATGCATTCCAACCGAATTAATGACCATGACACATGCCGAGGTAAATATGAATATGTGATGTAATGGGTAAGAAGAGGCAAAACATTTATGGGAATGTGGAGGTATAGATGATCAAGCTAGTACCTAAACAGAACCATATATCAACATCCAACTTCTTGCTCAGAATTAAGACGGGTGCTAATTATCAAGCACAAAACTCGCAATCTCCAGTATAACAGTAATCAACCAACTCCCCATAAGATATAAATGAATCATGGGAGCAAAAATCGCCATAAAATAAAGACTTGAATTATGCGAATTGATTTCTTTCTCGGACTCCAGTCGATCGACCAAAAGGAGCAGTCGATTGACCGCCTTCTACAGTACAGAACTCTTTCTTTTTTTTTTCTTTTCGAATCATTTTCATTTTTTTTCTTTTCTATTTTTTTCTTTGTTTCTTTCTTTCCTTCCTCTTTCCATCTTCCCATCAACATCTCAAAACAGCAAATGCCACCAAAAACAAGGTAACAATCCCAACAACTAAACTACTAGCTTGACAAAGGCAGGCTAAATGTAGGATGTAGTAACGGGACAAAAAGGCTATTTTTGGCAGTGTGGGGTTCATGGGCATAATAAGAAAAGGGAAACCTCTACCACATGTGTCAACAAACCACAAACCGAATGCATATATGTATTAAGCAGATTAAGTTCATATTTATGCAAATTAAGGAAACATGTCTCATAAGGAGTACTACTCACATTCCTAGATAAACTGGTCATGAATGTCACCAGTTATAGGCTCTAAAACTCAGAAATATGATGTAGTTTGCCAAAAATCTAAGTCAAGTTATCAAGTTCAGCAAATAATTAACGAAAACTCGTGGATTATGCAAAATGATTCTACTAATAACATGTTGAAAAGCAAGGCTTAGGCATATACAAGTGCAAATACAATGTCATCATGGATATACTACCGTTTCGACACGACCTATATGCTAAAATAAACGTGCAAATTTTTTGAAATTTTTGAAATTTTTCAATTTCAATTTTGGTATTTTTGTATATATATAGGAAATGAAATAACAAATGCAAACTGAAATGTAAACGTGAATGCAAGCAAATGAAATGCGACGCAAAACCCTCCCCCAAACCAAATCACACAATGTCCCCATTGTGAAAAATCATATAATGAAATAAACGAGAAACGGGAATTTGCGAGAAATAAATTAAAAGGACATGAAGAGGAAATCAAGAACTCACAAGACTTTAAGCGCAGCAAAGGAAACCTCCCCAAACCAGCGTGAGCTAGGAGGTTTCAGTAGCCAGCAGTGCTACCAATAAGTACCTGAACAGACAACAATACCACGCATAAAACCGAGAAAGCAATAAAGAAGCGATATTTTGTGCTTAATATATTTGAAGAAATAAATAATGACGGAAGATAAGGTGGAGTAGAAAACTCCCTCAATTCCGCAAATCGACCAAACACAGCAGGGGAGAGGTCGTGAACAGGTACAGCAGTGCAGGACGGTCGATCGACCACATAACTCAGTCGATCGACCAGGGGGAAAAGAACAGTAGCTCCTGGGAACTGCAGACCAGTCGATCGACCAATGGTACCAGTCGATCGACTGAAAACACTGCTGTAATCTTCAGATTTCTTCGTATTTGCTCAATAACTTGAGCTAATGAGGTCTAAAAACCTGCAAATGCACAATAATACGCGCCCAAAATTGCGCAAAACCCAAAGTAAAGACTAAAACTTTAAAAATCCTAAGCAAAATAATTAAATGCGAAGTCTCGCGCACACAAAAGCAATAAAAAGTGTTTAAAAGCAATAAAATGGAGTTTTTGATAAAGCACTTGGATCAACTTAATAGTTGATCAAGAACGGCCACGGAATGGCCCACTTGGTCGGCTCCTGGCTACTGGAGGTAGCCTCAACGGTGCTCATCTTCTCAGCTGCTCTCTTCTCAGCTTCCACGTCCGTAGAACTCAACGGATCAACACTTTCATCATCTCCCCAATCAATGACCTCTTCCAGCTCATCAAAGTCCAAGTCGGACTCCCTTACTCTGACTGGCTCATCTTCAAGCTCCTCATCAGTGCCATAACTAAGGCATCCTAGACCGCCTCTTGAGACGATTTGCTCCTTCGCAGCTGGAGCAACTTGTAGCTCTTTCTTCCCCAAACCAGCTCCTGCAATATCTAAAACAGACGAGTCTTCCTCCAATTTGCTCCCATGTTGGGGCGGAGGTGTTACAACAGGAGTAGGAACAGAAATAGGCACATCAGGAAGCACAAAGTACGATTTCTTTTCAGAAACCGTATTACAAGTAACAGGCCACATGGGGTCTTTCTTCTTAGCCGTCTGGGCAAAAACAATGGAGTGTTTCCCCACTTTAAAGGTCAAAATCCCAGAACCTACATCGATAACTGCACCAGCAGTGTGCAGAAATGGTCTACCTAGTATGATAGGTATGTGGACATCCTCAGGCATGTCTAGTACAACGAAGTCAACAGGGAAGAAAAACTTCCCTATTTGGACAGGAATGTCCTCTAAGACTCCTATAGGCTGGACCGCAGACCGGTCAGCCATCTGTACTGTCATATCGGTGACTGCAAACCTAGTCAACTTCAGCTTCCTAGCTAGACTCAAGGGCATGACGCTAATGCTAGCTCCTAGGTCACATAATGCCTTCTCAATTGAGAAGGTACCTATATTGCAAGGAACAGAAAAACTGCCTGGGTCAGCTAGCTTGTGTGGTGCAGTGTGGGTCAAGTAAGAGCATGACTCCTCAGTGAGTGCGACAGTATGCACAGTTTCAAGTGACCTCTTTTTAGACAGTAATTGCTTCATAAATTTCATGTAGGCAGGCACTTGATTTACTAATTCTAGGAAAGGTACTTGTACGTTTAAGCTACGAACAACATTTTCAAATTTATTGAAAGATACCTGTTTCTTCGTCGGCACTAGTCTCTCCGGATAAGGGGCTGTAAGAAGTAACTTGGCCCTCTCCTCTAAATCTCTCATGCCGGCATCGGTGGACTTAGGCTGAAAGTCCACCACCTTTTCCTTGTTGAAGCTTGACCCCTCTTCAGACCGTCTCAAATAGGAACCATTGATCGACATTGGGTCGTACTTCGGAGCCGGGACTGACCCATCAGCACTCGGGTCTTGCCCCAATATTTTCGGGACTGTCGTACCCCGAAACAAATGATCCCTCAGATGATCGGGCATTGGAGGACGAAAAGAATCACCTACAGCAGCGCTGTCAGTCGATCGACCAGGTTGGTCAGTCGATCGACTGACTTCAACAGTACTAGAAGCTCCTGTAACACGCACTTCAGTCGATCGACCGGGTATATCACTCGATCGACTGATATACCTGGTAGACGCCTTTTTCTTTCCTTTGCTCGTTCCAGCTTTGTTTTGACTCGGTTCCGCCTTATCTTTTTCAAGGACATCCTCGACCATAGCAAGCCCCTCCAGGGTGGACCCACTCCTCAAAGTGATGGCATTTAAGGTCTCCTTTTGGTCCGTCTGAGTCGGTATGTGTCCCGGAGCTCGAGTTGTATTCTTGCTAGCCAATTGAGCAATTTGGCTCTCTAGCATTTTCATCCCGGCCTCTCTAGCTTGGGACTTCTTCAGCAATAAGTTCTTCAACTCGGTAAAATCTGAATTTTGGGATTGTTGCTGTTGCGGCACATAGGGAGGTTTTTGGAACTGTTGTTGCTTATGAGGGGGCACATAAGTCTGCTGCTGCTGCTGCTGTGGAGGTTGAGTCGGATTCAGGACATTTTGGCTACTCCACCTCAAGTTTGGGTGGACATTCGGCTCATAGTACGTGTTTGTCTGCCTATAATGTTGAAAGGCAGCACAAGACTCAAAGGGACTAGGACAATTTTCTGAAACATGTCCCTCGGCTCCACATCTTCTACTGCATTTAAAAGACCGTCTCAAACAAAGATTAACATGGTACATCCCTCCTTTTGAAACTCCTCCCAACTCGTAGTTGTCAAACCTTGCAGTGAGAGCTTCTAGTGCAGCTACAGAAGAAGATTCAGCAGCTCTCCTTTGATTTCCCCTGGAATTCCCATACTCAGCTTTATGGGTGGCTAAGTCATCAATGATCTTCCACCCCTTAGTCTCTCCCATATTCTCAGCAAATCGGCCATTGGCTGCAGCATCCAAAATAGCCCTCTGATCGTCATACAGCCCGTTATAGAATTGATTGCAAAGACTCCATTTTTCGAACCCATGGTGCGGAATGGTTCGCACCAGCTTCTTGAAACGGACCCATGCTTCATGAAAGTTCTCGTCAGGTCCCTGTTTAAAGCTCATGATCTGAGCTCTAATGGCATTAGTCTTCGAGGCAGAGAAGTATTTCTTGTAGAATGCCAGGGCTAAAGAATTCCAGTCGGTGATCCCGTGAGCAGCTCGATCCAGGTCTCTGTACCACTCCCTCGCAGCATCACGAAGGGAGAATATAAACATGGTCTCCTTCACCTGGTCCTGAGTCACGCCAGTCGACGGGGGTATAGAGCAGAAATAATCGATAAAAATCTCCATATGCTTGGCTGCATCTTCATTTACAGCTCCCCCGAATTGGTTTCTCTCAACCAAGTTAATATAGGAAGGCTTTGGCTCGAATTTTCTTGCCTCCCCTAGTAGTTCGAATCCTTTGTAGAGATTTGCAGCTGTCGGCTCTGAGTGACTGGCAATAGTCGCTTCTTCAGCCATCTCTAAGAAATCTGGAGAAGTGACTGTCTCAGCTGATGAAGTAGAAGCAGGAGACGAATGAGGATCTTCCTCAAACAGCTCGTTCTCGTAGTAACTAGACAGAGTACTCAGCTCTTCCTTTGTCGGTAATATCCTAGATGATCGTCTCAACTCGCGCAGGGTCTTCTCAATCTCAGGATTGATCGGTAATAGTTCACCACCCTGTGACCTGCGCATAAGAAGAAACTACAAAAATAATATAAGAAAAGTTTAAGGAACGGATGTCCCTTAAACTAAGAAAGACTAAAATAAAACAACTAAAAATTAGAACAATTGCCTCCCCGGCAACGGCGCCAAAATTTGATACCCGTCGTTGTGAGTACCAAAAATAAGATTTATAAAACCTATTAAAACTAACAGCAGCTAGTGGTAACAGGTTCGAACCACAGGGAGGCGAATGTAATTAATAATTGTCTAAATTTAGTCTAAGGTAACGAATGTGGGGGTTGAATTGATTTGGTCTGCAGGTAAAGGCAATAAAAGACAATAAACTAAATAAACGGATAAAACAGATAAAAGAAGGGTACTAAGATGGTCGGTTCACTATAGTTTCGGCGGCAGCATACTAAGTCGGTCTAAATCAAACACATGAGGCGGGAAAACAAGAGTTCCTCTCGGTCCACTCTTAACAGATAGCATCTTTCGATCTCGCTATAAGTCCCTAATATCACTAATACTAACTTTCGTCCTGAAAAGTGACTTATAATCTAAACTTTACCTATCTTTCGATCTCAGCACAGTTTAGTCATTTTAATTGGTGATCTAACAACTTCCCCTATCTTTCGATCTAATGGGTCAGTCATATCCTAAACATTCAACTAGTCGTGTGCACTCGATTCGTCGAATATAGAAATAAAACAATTAAAACGAAGGTAATACCTCACGTGGTCAGTCGATCGACCAGGTATGGCGGTCGATCGACTGACACGCGATTCAGGCCATGTTAATTCTACGCCGCCTACACTATAATTCCCCTACATCCTAGCACGAATAAATTAGCTACTCATACTGTAATGGTAACAAAAATAAGATTGACTATTAAATCTACTTAATTCATGATTAATACGGTAAGATAGACAATTAACATAAGATGGCAATTCGGCTTGGGAAACTGATCTAGCAATTCTATAACTATGAAAGAAAGCAAAATAACTGAACAAAAATAGGAGAGTACCGTGTGAATTGCGAAGGAAAAGAACAAAGCCGAATTATCAAAGCGAATTGTATTCAATCCCGAAATAATCCTTGAACCCTAATTATTGATAAAACTAAAACTGAATGAAAACTAGATGTAAAACTTAATGTAACTGGATGATTATTCTGAAAACCTAAGTTACGTTATATAGGAATATACGTAAGTACGTAACACTTATTATCAAAACCTAAACACAATGGGCTTGCTTTTCCTCGATCTTTTAATTTACGTCTGAGATAGCGGCTTGGTCGATCGACTTAGCATGGCGGTCGATCGACTGAGATGCAGTGTACAGTATCTTCTGGAGCCCGAGGGTTGGTCGATCGACTGAAGGCAGTGGTCGATCGACTGAAGTAGCTAACACTTGACTTCCAATTTCTCGTGTACTTGTCTTTTGGGCCTTGAAATGCGCACCAAGCTCGTTCCTTAAGCGAATACTCCATGTCAGATGCAATGCAAGATACTCGGGGACGGATTTAGCTCGATTTCCGCTGAATTCTTCACATTTCTGCAATAATGTACAAAAATACGAAAGTAGACGGAAATGGGGAGAATAGTAGCATAAACTACACAAATGAGCTCTGAAATGCGTGGAAAATAGGATGTAAAACATCATATAAAAGACACACATCAACAGTAATCCGTGAATACCTCCATATGCTTTCGCGGATCCTCACCGGCTACTCCCCTGTATATATTTCTCTCAACCAGATTAATGTAAGATGGTCGAATATCAAATGTATTCCCATCTTCCGTTGCAAGATTAAAACCCTTAGGAATGGAGTCAGCTGTCGGCTCAGAATGACTTGCAATATTAGGCATCTTCTCAGACTCAGTAAAAGTTGCAGAAATAGAAGTGTCTTCCTCTAAAGACTGATCTTCTGCAAATGTAAAATTCTCTAAAACAGGTTCAAGAGTACTCAAGACTTCCCCTTGACGAATCTTTCTCAACAAGTTCTGTCCATGGCGAAAAGTCATCTCTGGTTCAGGATCAGCTGGTACTAACTCTGACCTGTTGGACCTGGCCATAAACAAAACTAAGAGAAAGAAAATAAGAATTGTCTCAAGGAATTAAAAATCCCTTGAGACTAAGACAAACGAAAATAGACAAGCAAATAGGCTAATTGCCTCCCCGGCAACGACGCCAAAATTTGACACGGCTGTCGCAACCATATCAAAAATAAATCAACCGGCTCAACTAATATAGTAGAGGTAAGTCGGGTATCGTACTCCACAGAGAGGCTATTATATCAACTTGTTATTCTAGTCCATCACGATAATAAATTAGGGGTGTTTTAATTTGTTTTCTAAACTACTGGGCGAAATATAAAGCAAAGAGAGAGAGAGAGAGGGCAATAAAAATAGTAAAAAGGAATAAAGTTGTAATCAAATATAGAGAGAAAAGCTAGGATGTCGGTTCATCATGATATCACACAATTCTGCTAAGGTCAGTCGGTCTGATGTGAGAAGGGTAAAGGAAAGGTCCTTTCGGTCCGCTATCCGCCCTAAAATACTACTAACTTAGGTTTCACCCTCATTAGTGTAGTCTATTGTTCATAGCAGGTATGTTCATTCCAATCTCTCGATCTAGGTCTGAAATTAATCGGATTAACTAGTTTAGAAGCGTGCACTCAACTAAACGATTACAATTAAATTGCTATGAATCAATTCTCACATATAAACCAACTAATATAATTATAACATTATTGCTTTATCTACCATGGCTCCCCTAATCTTAGCAACAGAGAAATTAGCTACTCATGGCGATTATAGAAATAACAATGATTAATGAAATAAAGGAAGACATGATATAAAGAAGATTAATAGGAAATAACGTAAACCAATAATAATAATAATAATAATAATAATTAAAACTGAAATTAAGAACAAGGATTAAAGATATGCAAAGAGAGAATTAAATTAAATGAAGAGAGTAAAGAGAAATTACAAAGGGGTTCGGATCCGGAAAATAAAGAACAAGGTTACGTTCAACTAGGAAGAAAAGTGTCTACTGAGTAATTAAGAGTAAAGTATGCAGAATCAAAGATAATTAAACCTAGTTTTGTCTTCTCTTTATATAGGGAAGATATTTTATTAACCTAAATGTAATTAAGATAGTAAATCCTACGTCTAATAACAAAAACTCTCGATCGAACAGTTTAGCCAACAAAAGGCTTCGATTGAGTACACTGCCACTGAAACAGCTCCTTATTTCGTTGGTTAGCTTCCGAGACCACTTCACGCTTCCCGAGGCAAAGGCAATTCCGCTTCAATTCTTCCATCTCCATAAATGCATGCTAAGGGGCAACAAAAAGGCATGATTCCGCTACTTTCGGGTCCATTCCTGCAATTAAGGCCAAACGAGCCAAAGTAAACTATTCGGGGCATTTCGCAATATAAAATTACGAGAATCGCATAGAAATACGTGCATAAAAGGCTTAAAAAGTCTATATAAGAGGCACGTATCAAGAACTCTAGCTCTGGTGCCAGTTGTTGTAACGGAGGCGTCCCGTTACCCAATAGTTAATTGATTAGGATAATAAGAACAAAATATAGCGAATAACAAATAAAGATGACACACAGATATACGTGGTTCACCAGTAAAATAACTGGCTACGTCCACCCTGAAGGAGAGCAATTTTATTATTGTGGAGATAATAGTACAATAGCAGATCGGTACGCACGCGCTCAATAAGAGCCAAAAGTATACCCTATTCTACGAACAAAATAGTAATCTCAAAAGGACAAAAGAGACTACCCAAACGAGATGAAGGAAAAACGATCTTGTGGCCACCAAGATCCGAACAGACTCCTTCAATGTCCAAATCCAGACGAACGCGAATCTACTCGAGCCCGGAACAAACTAAAGCTTCCTTCTGGTGGGAAGCTCACAAATCGACTCTCATAATATTATGCTCACAAATATTATCTTCCTCTCCTTAGTTAACCTAGATTGATATAAGGGTCTTTATATAGATTTATTCCACCCCAGTTGGTCTTGCTTGTGACGGATAGTGCCCCTCTTACAATAAGGCAAGTGAGAGGGCAAGTGGGTGGGAAATGAAGCACCCCATGGATAGTGGCACTTGCATATTGTGAGAGGGGCACTATCCGTTTTCAGCTTGTGACGGATAGTGCCCGTCTTCAATGAGATTTTGTGTTTTGCTTGTTACCATAGCTTAGCTCATCTTCGACACAAATTCAAGACACAAATTCCTAACATTAAGATCAATATATTTGTTTAAGAGAGATTAATTGATAGTGTCGAGCAAAAATATACGATACGATTTTAATATACGGATCTGATACACTGTACGGTTTTTAATTATACGAATTTCCTTATATACGATATGTTTTTTAAAAAACTGTACCAGGTCCAAGTCGGGCAAAAAAGAAAATTGGGTATACGATTTGTACTACGATTTTTGAAAAAAAAAAACTAAATAATTTAAGCATAATCACATTAATTTGTCCATATAATTAAGCGTACCAAAAAAAACATTAATTTGTCCATGATTTTCTGCTTCATTTGTATAATGAATATCCTCAAATTTTGATTATTTAAACATTAGGTTTATGAGTACTCGTTTTTTCCGGGAATGTAAGAAATTGAATAACGAACATCGAAAATCCGCATCTGGGTATATACGGTAAACCTAGTTGGTTCCGTATAAGCAAATTTGTGATTTAAAAACCGTATATACGACACGGTTTTTAAAACCGTATCAGGTATACAATTTTGCTCAACCCTATTAGTTGATCTTCACTACGTCCCAGTTATTTGTTTACCCTTTCCATATTTGGGTGTCTTATTCATTTGTTTCACTTTTTATATTGAAAATGTTTTTAAAGGGTCATTTGATCATCCACTTAACTTATTGTCCACTTGTCATTATTACAATATTCATAAGTGGTTCCCTCCTCACTCTTCTTAGTATTTTTGACAAAATAAAAGGTAAACAAATAATCAGGAGTTGAAAGAGTTTTGTTTGCTGATTTGAGATAGGGTTTTTTGTCAGAAACTACCTTTTATTTAGTGTCATTTGTGAACAACTACCTTTCATTTTATTTTTGGCTTTCAACTACCTTTCATTTCTTTATTTTGCGAAAGACTACCAAAACTCCACTTCCGACAAACAGAAGTCAACTTTCCGGCGTTAACTTGCTTTTTTCTCCCTTTTCCACACATATAACCCATATTTCTCCTTTTGTTCACCCAACAAAATCCGAAAAAAGCTCCTCTCCATGCCCAACACCTTATCAAAAGTTTGTTCAAAACAATACCAACGCATCAACCATCTCAATCTCCATCTCCGTCGTCACCTTTACTACCACTTTCACCTTCACTCTTACATTTCAACAACCTTATAGACTACTCATGATTCATCAACGTCCTATTGTTGAAGAATCATTTACCATGTTAAGATTAATATCAATGATGATTTTGTTTCGATTATTAGGACTTTGATTCGGGTAAGAGATAGACAAATTGAGGTGATTAATGTCGGGTTTAATCAATCTTTATCATCGATTATTAAGGTTACGAAGAGTAAAGAGTTAGATTCAAAATCAAATGGTAAGTCAACGCCGAAAAGGTGACTTTGTTTCGCCGGAAGTGGATTTTTGGTAGTCTTTCGCAAAATGAAGAAATGAAAGGTAGTTGAAAGCCAAAAATTGAAAGGTAGTTGTTTACAAATGACCCTAAATAAAAGGTAGTTCCTGACAAAAAATCCTTTGAGATAAGTAGAGAACCTTTGATAACAGAAAATGGGCCATACGTTAAAGGAGCAAGAAGTCCAGTATATGCAAGGTGTAATGTACGAAGCCCAATCTCCCTACTACTAAGAGAATAAAAATTCTCTTAGTTTTCCCGCCTAAAGATACTTCTTCTTAATTAGGCCTATTTCTCTGGATACTACTAACAACAAGATTTGATGGATTGTAAATTGTGGACCTTATGCGTAGCCCACTTTTTCTATCTCATCTATCAAAGTAAAAATTATTAATAGCCCATAATTTTGGACTCTACATGTCATATTATAAGGTGAATGAATGAACTTGATTTCGTATAAATTTATATTATATTTATATGTTACCTCTTTTGTAAGAAATCATCAGTTATTTATTATGTAAATTTTTGTATTAGTAATATGGACTATTTTTTTGAAGGATGTAAAAACACTTATGTATTTTCTATTAGAAATAAAAAAGTGAAAACATTATTTTAATAATTCGTAAATCGTCTTTTTTCGACGCGGGGAATAGTTTTTACTGTTTTTCGTTTTAAGGTCAATACACGTTTTAATAAAGTTATACAACTAACTTAATAATTGTACTATTAATGTCATCAATTAGTTGCATGTAACGGTATAAAATTATCGTGTTATTTTTAATAGTAAAAAAATAACTCAACTTAAAATGTCTTCTTATGGTAGTTGTTTAGGTAATTTTACCCAAATCGATTTATTAGGGTCAATGTAGTCTATATTCGTTGGTTGGATGTATGTTTGTTCGTACGTTGTTAAGTAAATAAGAAAATAAAGTGCGTAATGTAAATTGACACGTAAGATTTTGGTGACGCGAAAAACCCAATGTGGGAACAACCGCGGGAGGGACGGTACCCTGCCAAGTATTGCACTATATGAATAGGAGGATGATTACAACGGTAACGTTTATGCTAATCTCGCTGGCACTAGGCGTCAGGCTTGCAAGATATCGGATGGGCGTATATTTGTGAATAATGAGCCGTGGCTTTTATGCATATGTGTAAGTGCGGTTGTCTTGAGGATAATGTTGAATGACTTCTTGATTTGCTTCCTTGGCTATTTATAGGGTAAGAACCCTAGATATGTCCTACCTCAAATATGGAAAGGGAATATTATTTCCATAAGGACTTCTTTCCAAACCCGGACTCTTTTGCCAATTCTCCCCGATCTCCCTAACTTCTCCCTAACTTCTCCCTAGCTTCTCCCTAACTTCTCCCTAACACTCCTTTCCTTAACACGGGCATCTTCTATGACGGGCTCTTGATGCTTCTCAAGCCCGTCTCCCCTTTTCCTGACCGCAGGCTCCTTTCCTTCTCACCACTTCTTTCATAATCTTTATTTTATCAAATGGGCCCTCCTTATTGTGCTATATTTAGCCCAAACAGTTTGCCCCAAATTTCTTGTGTAGTACGCTTCCAAGTATCGAACAAGGAATTTACGTAACCAAATGTGCAAAACCCTACGCCGCCCTTTACTTCTTCCCATGCAAGCCGCCTTTCTCCTCTTTCTCCGCACCCAACTCCCTCTCTCCTCTTTATAACCCCAACGTCTCTCTTCCACTTTCATTTAATCACTTCAAATCATTTCAAAAACTTTCTTCTCTTAAACCCTCAATCTTCTTCCCCTTTTAATCTTCATCGGCTTCACTGTTCCCTTCCCCGTCTTCATCATCAGGTAATCCATTTTCTCTCCTTCTTTTAATTTTCATTTTCTTTCTCCACCATGGGCAAAATCGTCAATCTTCGTCAATCCCTGCACCCTCAGACCGCAATCTTGACCCTACTTTCCCTTCTCGGGGACTCTTCAAACACCCACGTGATTGTGACTCTGCCCTAACTCCGGCTGATATTCCCAAGATCAAGAATCTACTGGGTCTTGGTGATGGGGTGGATATCGCCATTCCTGAACCGGGACAAAAAGCTGACGCCCTTCGTCCAGGGTGGGTTGGTTTCTACTTGTACCCGTTTAGATA
Organism: Silene latifolia; assembly: GCF_048544455.1. Taxonomy (NCBI): domain Eukaryota; kingdom Viridiplantae; phylum Streptophyta; class Magnoliopsida; order Caryophyllales; family Caryophyllaceae; genus Silene; species Silene latifolia. The sequence continues at coordinate 325,176,422 of NC_133537.1, forward strand.
CGGCCTCCGTTTCCCTTTCCCTAAATCATTCAAGATTTTATCTTCACCAATAATTTCGCCATGGCGCAAATCTCCGCCGCCATTTGGAGAGTTCTTGTCTATTCCCTGGCCGCTGGTCAGAGTACTGGCAAATCCATCACTCTGGGCGATCTGGCCCACATGTACGATGACGATCCTTGGGCGGGGTCAGTTCTCATTCCGGGGCCATGGAGATGCTCCCTTCAAACACGCGTCAAAGTCCCGTGATGAGAAATGGTTTGAGGAGTTCTTCTATGTGAGGAAGGACTCCATCCAGCCTCCTGCTGATTATATTTTTGAGAAGTGGGTTCAGACTTCGAGTAAGTAGCCTTCCTGTCGCCTGATTTTGTAACACTACGGATTTTCTTTGGTGACAACTCGACCGAGTAGAGCCTACTCGGCCGAGTAGTGCTGTTGTTGTGAGTTATTTTGGTTCTGCCGATGAATACTCGGCCGAGTATAGTGAATACTCGACCGAGAAGAGGATACTCGGCCGAGTATAACTTTACTCGACCGAGTATTCGGTCTGGCGAGTGTTATTTTGACGGTTTGATTAGGGAGTGTTTAAGATTATTTTATATTCCGCGTCAGTTTTCAAAACATCATTTCAACTTCATCATTTCTACGTTAACCCTAATCTTTCCCTAATCACTCCCTAATCATCCCATAGCCTTGTTGTTTGTGAAATCTTCGGAGTTCTTGCGTATAATTCCTCGTCCTACTGTTGGTAAGTTCTAATTATATGTTATTCGTATTCGTTGGGGTTACTGTACATTTACGGAATTGGGAATATGGGGGTTGTGAAATGTGTAATTGTGTGATATGATTATGGTATAGGAGAAGACTTCGTAGAGGAGCCTTTCTGATTGTTCGAGTGCATTCCACTGTTGATTGCTAAGGTAGGGTTTCCCTACTCAGTTTACTGTTCTTTGTAAGACATGTTGTTGTGATTATTGTTATCTGTTGATCATCGGAGTATGGAGATTGTTGTGACGATGTTGGTGTGAGGGGGTTTGAGATGGCTGTGATGTCATGTGATTGTGATTGTGGTGGAGTCACTTGCAGGAGTGGCTTCACACCCTAGTTCGCCCTTCGTGGAACCCGCCACGGGAGGGGATGTGCACATTAAGGGACAGGGATTGTTGTCGCTCGTTGAGGAGCTGGACTAGGTGGGATCGGCTGCGGTCACCCACTGGCGGCGAGGGTTACCTGTTGCGATGGGTAATCTGGCAGGGCTACACACTTCGGTGTGTAGTCGGTTACTGTGGGAGATTGGATGATTGGGAATTGGTGATGATCAGTTGATTTCTCTGTTTGTTTGTCTTAATATTTGAGTAATACTGACCCCGTTGTTGTTTGTGGAATCTGCGGTGATCCATTCGGGGATGGTGAGCAGGCTTGACATGTATTGCTAGTGTGAGCTTGGGGGCTGTCTTGGGAGAATTGCCATCACGAGTCATAGCATCACCGTCTGAGTCTTAGTTGGATTTCTTTTATTGTTAGACTTTGGAGTTGTACTTTATTAAACAGTATTTGGGTTTGGATGTTGTAAACTTTATACTTTACAGTACTTTAATAAATATGCTCAGTTCCGACGCTTTTGATATGTACTAACCTCGGGCAACCGAGATGGTAACACACTTTCATGGTAGGGTGGTCCTGGTAAGGCACCTTGGTATGAGGGGGTGTTACAAAGTGGTATCAGAGCCGAATATTCCGGCACCGAAACAAATGAATTTAATGAACCTAAGGAGTCTAAATAAAATGAACCCGGGAGAGTTGTTTGGAGCTACCGCAAAGACTCGGGAGACGTCCCGGAGTCGCAAATTGGCCCTCACTAACTCGAGCTGGTAACATGGGGAAGTGTGATGAGAGTTAGGTTTTGTATGCATATGTATGTGAAGATGCATGTTGATAATAGTTGATAGTTGAAGGTGTGTGTTGAGAGTTGTAAATGTGGTGATGGAAAAATGGAGGATGTGACGGGTGTGTGAATGTTTGTCATGATTGGAGTTAGCGTATGCATGATTTGTATGCTCATATGATTATAACGTGGCATTAAAGTTCTTGATATTTGAATTGTAGGCTGATGTGATTTTATTTGGCAATAAAGTCCTTGATGTTATGTGTTTGTTGCGGGAATAGTGAGCATGATAAAGAACTTTATACTGTATACCCGTCTATTCTATGACTCGGCCGAGCAGGGCAGGTACTCGACCGAGTAGGGAGCACTCGGCCGAGTAACCAAGCACTCGACCGAGTATTGTTTGGAAGTGAGTAGCAGTAGCTACTGTATGTGATAACTCGACCGAGTAAGAAGTATACTCGACCGAGTAGTGGCTACTCGGCCGAGTGTTGTTTTACTCTACCGAGTGTGGTTTTTGAGTTTCTGACGTTCGCTTCTGGAGTCGAATACTCGACCGAGTATCTAAGATACTCACCGAGTGGTCGTTACTCGACCGAGTATGGTTGTATACTCGGCCGAGTGTTCTTTTGGCGGAAAGTATTACATTTTGAGTTGTAGGCTTTTGTGTTTACGTTTCCGTGTTTCTTGTCAGTTCAGTATGTCACCCAAAAGAACTCTCGCGCAGATCCAAGCTTCGGAGATGACTCTTGATGAGGTTGCTCGCATGATTGAGCAACAAGAGGCTCTCCTTGAAGCTCTCAAAAATGTGGGAAAGGGGAACGAGAAGTCGATGGATGCAACTCAGCTCAGCATCATCATTGCTCGCTTCAACCCTCCCACATATGATGGGGTAGGTGAACCAAAGCTACTCGAGAAGTGGCACCGTGAGATTGAAGCTCTCATGGAAATGGTTAAGTGCCCCGAGGACATGATTGTTGAGCAGGTAGTGTACTACCTAAGAGGTGAGGCTGCAGTTTGGTGGCAAAATGTCAAGGAAGATGCTAGAGCTTTTTACCAGGCGGAAGGAGCTATTCCTTAGTCTAGGTTGAAGAGTGCTATGAGAGAGCAGTTTGTGCCGGCGCATATCCGACACAAGATGAGATCCGACTTTGATTCCTTCACCATGACTGAGGAGATGACGGTCATTGACTACTATCATCGGTTTTTGGAGCTATCTCGTTATGTTGAAGACATGCAGCTAGGACAGAGAGGTTTGGCTCTCCGTTTTGAGAAGGGTTTATCTGCTAAGATAGTGAGTCATATGCCAGCTGGGGTTGCTACTGACCTCAAGGAAGTGTACCTGAGAGCGGGTCAAGCTGAGAGAATGGTAGATCTCTCAAGAGAGATCGACGAGAGGACTCGCTCTTTGAAAAGAGGAAGGTGATGGTGGAAACAACGGTCGGTCGGCCAACAAGAAAGGGAACTTTAGCCATGCTAAGGCTTTTTCCGGGGAGCGGCTTCTCGGGAGGATCTCGTGGTCGGGGAAAGAATGGAGGTCGGAGTGTGAGTGACAACTCTAACCTTACATGCTTCAACTGTGGTGGGATAGGCCACAAAAGACGGAAATGCACGAGCTACAAGCCCGGCAATGGTTCAGAGCTCGGTCGGGAATTTTTCTCGGGGCCGACTCGAGTTTTGCTAGTAACCGACCGGGAGGTTCATAGGGCAACAGAGATGGATGGAGGGCAACCGGGCGGTTACAACCGCGGCGGTGGTGGTGGTTCTTATCGGCGCGAACAACAAAGACCACTCGGGATTCGGCAGCCAAGCCAAGTACCTCCAATGCTTGATTCGGGGTGGAGGACAAAAAAAAGTGGAAAGCTCTTCATGATGGACAAGCAGGAAGCACGAGATGATGCTCATGTAGTTTCTGGGGTACCTTTCTTGTTCATAATGTACCGTCCTTTGTTTTGTTTGATTAGGGGCTACACATTCTTTTGTGTCTAAGAGTCATCTTTGTGTCTATGGGTTTGGGGAAGTTTGAGGTTGTAAAAGATGATGTATTCATACCTTCAGGGGAGTCTGTGTCGTGTCTCAAGCTGTATAAGGGAGTATCCATGGTAGTTGGAGGGGTAGATTTACCAGTAGACCTGTTAGAGTTTCCTATAGATGGGTTCGAGGTTATTCTTAGGATGGATTGGCTGGGTAAGTATGATGCCAGGATAGATTGTCGGCAAAAGAGGGTGTCCTTAAAGGGTCCCAAGGGTGTTAGAGTGTCCTATAGAGGGTTTGTGGTAAAGCATAAGTGTAGGTTCATAGCTGTGATGACTTTAAAGTCATGTTTAAGGAAGAAGTGTCCCTTGATTCTTTGTCACGTGAGAGATCACCGAGTTGAGCCACCGACAGCTTCTGAGATATCTGTGGTGAAAGAGTTCGAAGATGTTTTTCCTGAGGAGATACCGAGTTTGCCTCCCAAGAGGGATGTTGATTTCAGCGTGGAGCTTAAGCCGGGAACGGGTCCTATATCTAAAGCACCTTACCGTATGGCACCTAAAGAGTTGGCAGAGTTGAAAAAGCAGATACATGAGTTGCTAGGCAAGGGTTACATCAGGCCTAGTGTGTCACCGTGGGGAGCTCCAGTTCTTTTTGTAAAGAAGAAAGATGGGAGTATGAGACTGTGCATTGATTACAGAGAGCTCAATCGGGTCACTGTGAAGAACAAGTATCTGTTGCCGAGGATTGATGACTTGTTTGATCAGTTAAGGGGAGCAGGTGTGTTTTCCAAGATTGATCTGAGGTCGGGGTATCACCAGCTGAGGATAGCAGATGAGGATATTCCTAAAACAGCGTTCCGATCTCGATATGGTCATTACGAGTACGTGGTGATGCCTTTTGGGTTGACCAATGCGCCAGCAGCTTTTATGGATTTGATGAATCTGATCTTTACACCATTTTTGGATAGGTTTAAGGTTGTTTTCATCGACGATACCTTAGTCTATTCTAAGACTAAGGAAGAGCATGAGGAGCACTTGAGGATAGTCCTGCAGACCTTTAGAGAAAATCAGCTTTATGCCAAGCTATCCAAGTGTGAGTTCTGGTTAGAGGAAGTGGCTTTTCCTGGGGCCATGTAATATCTAAGAAGGGGTATCTGTGGATCCTAGTAAGATTGAGGCTGTAACCAAGTGGGAATCGCGAAGAATGTTTCTTGAGATTCGGAGTTTCTTAGGCCTTTGGCTACTACAGGAGATTTGTGAAAGATTTCTCTACCATAGCGCGGCCTATGACATCCTTGATGAGGAAGAAAGTCAGATTTGTTTGGGATGAGAGTTGTGAGACGGCGTTTCAGACCTTAAAGGAACGCTTGACCACAGCTCCTATCCTAGCCTTGCCAGAGGGTTGTGAGAACTTTGAGGTATATACCGACGCTTCAAAGAATGGTCTTGGTTGTGTTTTGATGCAGGGAGGGAAAGTCATAGCCTATGCTTTGAGGCAGCTGAAGCAATATGAGGAGAACTACCCTACTCATGATCCGGAGTCAGGTGCGGATTGTGTTCGCTCTTAAGATTTGGAGACACTACCTTTATGGGGCAACTTTTAAGGTGTTCTCTGATCATAAGAGTCTAAAGTATATCTACACTCAGAAGGAGCTTAACATGCGACAGAGATGGTGGATGGAGCTGATTGGAGATTATGATATGAAGATCATCTATCACGAGGGTAAGGCTAATGTTGTTGCAGATGCACTGAGTAGGAAGAGCGTTCATTCGCTATGTACAGCTATGTCCTTGCTGAAGTTGAGGGATGAGATGTCTAGTTTCGGGATCTTTATGATTCTAGAGGGGGATACCATAGGGGATTTGACGATCGAGCCAGAGTTGTATGAGAACATCAAAAGTAAGCAAGAGCTTGATCCTAAAATTCAGGAGTGGAAGTCAAAGGTAGAGAGTGGAACGGCTTCCAGGTTTCTATCCATCCAGATGGGAGTGTTCATTTTGATGGGAGATGGTGTGTTCCTGAGGATGCAGAGTTGCGGAGAGTGATCTTGACGGAGGCTCATTGCACTCCCTATTCAAGTCACCCGGGTGGTGACAAGCTTTATAGAGACCTTAAGAAAACTTTTTGGTGGCCAAACATAAAGAGAGATGTAGCTGAGTTTGTGGCCAGATGTTTGACCTGTCAAAAGGTCAAGGGTGAACAAAGGAGACCACAAGGTAAGATTCAGTCTTTGAAAGTACCCGTGTGGAAGTGGGAGTCGATCTCCATGGACTTCATTGTGGGGTTACCTAGGTCACAACAAGGTAACAACATGATTTGGGTGATTGTTGATCGGTTAACCAAGTCAGCCCATTTCGTTCCCATGAAAGATACTTGGTCTAAGATGCAGCTGGCATTGGGTTATAGGAGGCATATGGTTCGGTTACATGGTATACATAAAGATATCGTTTCTGATTGTGATGCGAGGTTCATATCCAAGTTTTGGCAAGAGTTGCAAGAGTTGATGGGTACGACTTTAAAGATGAGTACAGCCTTTCATCCGGCAACCGATGGTCAGACAGAACGGACCATCAAGACCTTAGAAGACATGCTGAGGGCATGTGTTATGGACTTTGGGGGCAGTTGGGAAGACAGGCTTGATCTGATCGAGTTTTCATACAATAACAGTTATCATACAAGCATTGGAATGACACCTTTTAAAGCTTTGTATGGCCGGAAATGCCGAAGTCCAGTTTGTTGGGATGATAGTTCCGAGACGGTGGTTTTAGGGCCACAGCTGGTTCAAGATATGGTTGAGCAAATCCAGTTAATTCGGCAAAAGATGAGAGCAGCTCAAGATCGTCAGAAGAGCTACGCCGACTTACACCGCAAAGACATTGAGTTTACGGTAGGTGACAAGGTTCTTTTAAAAGTGTCACCTATGCGAGGTGTTATGAGGTTTGGGTAAAAGGGTAAGCTAAGCCAAAAGTTTATAGGTCCTTATGAGATTTTGGACCGTGTTGGCGAGGTGGCCTACAGGTTAGCGTTACCACCAGCTTTGGATAGGGTACATAATGTTTTTCATGTATCTCAACTTCGGAAGTATGTGAGCGATCCGTTGCATATCCTTGAAATGGAGAACATCGAGCTTGATGAATCCTTGTCCTACGCCGAGATTCCTAAGGAGATCCTTGATCGCAAGGTTCGTAAGACCCGGAATGGTGAGACGGTCTTACTCAAGGTCCTTTGGTCTAATCATAATGTGGAGGAAGCCACATGGGAACCCGATGAAGCTATGCGAGAATGTTTTCCTAACCTTTTTGATCAGGTATGTTTGGTTACGGGGACGTAACCGTTGTCTTTTTAGGGGGGTAGGAGATGGTCGCGGTCTTGTTTTGTTTTGTTTGTTGTTTTGCTTTGAGTCGGGATAATGATTTTTGTGGTGACTTGTATAGTTCCTTGGTGTTGTTATATGTGGTTAGTATAGTCTTGTGGCGTAGTGTTGTGCTTTGTTTTATAGTAGAGTGTGAACTTCGAGACGAAGTTCTTTTTAAGGGGGGAAGATTGTAACACTACGGATTTTCTTTGGTGACTACTCGACCGAGTAGAGCCTACTCGGCCGAGTAGTGCTGTTGTTGTGAGTTGTTTTGGTTCTGCCGATGAATACTCGGCTGAGTATAGTGAATACTCGACCGAGAAGAGGATACTCGGCCGAGTATAACTTTACTCGACCGAGTATTCGGTCTGGCGAGTGTTATTTTGACGGTTTGATTAGGGAGTGTTTACGATTATTTTATATCCCGCGTCAGTTTTCAAAACATCATTTCAACTTCATCATTTCTACGTTAACCCTAATCTCTCCCTAATCACTCCCTAATCATCCCATAGCCTTGTTGTTTGTGAAATCTTCGGAGTTCTTGCGTATAATTCCTCGTCCTACTGTTGGTAAGTTCTAATTATATGTTATTCGTATTCGTTGGGGTTACTGTACATTTACGGAATTGGGAATATGGGGGTTGTGCAATGTGTAATTGTGTGATATGATTATGGTATAGGAGAAGACTTCGTAGAGGAGCCTTTCTGATTGTTCGAGTGCATTCCACTGTTGATTGCTAAGGTAGGGTTTCCCTACTCGGTTCTTGTTCTTTGTAAGACATGTTGTTGTGATTATTGTTATCTGTTGATCATCGGAGTATGGAGATTGTTGTGATGATGTTGGTGTGAGGGGGTTTGAGATGGCTGTGATGTCATGTGATTGTGATTGTGGTGGAGTCACTTGCGGGAGTGGCTTCACACCCTAGTTCGCCCTTCGTGGAACCCGCCACGGGAGGGGATGTACACATTAAGGGACAGGGATTGTTGTCGCTCGTTGAGGAGCTGGACTAGGTGGGATCGGCTGCGGTCACCCACTCGGCGGCGAGGGTTACTGTTGCGATGGGTAATGGCGGGGCTACACACTTCGGTGTGTGTAGATTCTTGTGGGAGATTGGATGATTGGGAATTGGTGATGATCAGTTGATTTCTCTGTTTGTTTGTCTTAATATTTGAGTATCGACCCCGTTGTTGTTTGTGGAATGCGGTGATCCATTCGGGGATGGTGAACAGGCTTGCTTGGATGTATTGCTAGTGTGAGCTTGGGGACTGTCTTGGGAGAATTGCCATCACGAGTCATAGCATCACCGTCTGAGTCTTAGTTGGATTTCCTTTATTGTTAGACTTTGGAGTTGTACTTTGTTAAACAGTATTTGGGTTTGGATGTTGTAAACTTTATACTTTACAGTACTTTAATAAATATGCTCAGTTCCGACGCTTTTGATATGTACTAACCTCGGGCAACCGAGATGGTAACACACTTTCATGGTAGGGTGGTCCTGTTAAGGCACCCTGGTATGAGGGGGTGTTACAGATTTATCTTATCTTGCTGCTTACTAGCTTACTTCATCATCTTCGTGCAGGCCCCTGTGACCTCCCCCGTATTGGTGTCAAGATCCCTGCCTGCAGCAAGCTGTTCAGCATTTCTGAGTCTGAAAGAAAGTTTCCAGACCTGCTTCCTGGTTTTTCACCTGCTTCCTCCTCCAATCCTCCTCAATCAACCCACAGTATGTCTTCTGGTAAGGTTTCTGCGACCATTTTCGCTTGCATGCTGTTGTTGCTGATGTTTTAAGTATTTCTGTCGTCTGAGACTGTGTATGCTTGCAGGTTCAAAGGTTGATCCATTGGAACTCATCCTCCAAAGTGCTAAAAGAAAGAGACCCTCTGCCAGCCCTGACGTGGCCTCTTCCTTCAAGAGGAGTGCTCCTGCTACCGCTTTTCAGACTCCTCCTGTAGTTTCTAGTCCTACCGCACGTGAGCCTTTGGAAGTCAGTCCGTTATCTCCCCATCCGCCTACTCCTCCTGCCAGTCCTCGTGCTTCGTCTAGTGGAGGCATCATTGCTCATTTTCCAGAAGGCTTTGGGAATGTGGACAAGGTGCCCTACTGGCCGGAAATTGATCAGCTGCTCTTTCCTCCTGTTGAGGAAATGTTTTCGGAGTTCTCCCCGGAGGAGATGGCTGAAAATGATGTGCACAACGCCTTCATGGTAATTATTCTTCACTTTCTACCTGTCTGTCTGTTTCTTGCTTAAATTCTGATCCTCAACTCTTCTGCTGACTTCTGATTATTTATGCCCCAGACTCTTCATTCTGCACTCTACAACAGGAAGATGATCAACATAGTGCAGACCACCAGCCGTGCTACCAGCGCCAAGAACCAGGAGCTGAAGGAGACTGTTGCGGATCTGGCACAGCAGCGGGTTGATCTGAAGGAGCGTGTGGTGGAGCTGAAGACTGAGCTTGCTATCACCAAGAAGAAGTTGAAGGAGGGGGCTGATCAATTGGCTCGAACCCAGGCGGTGTGCAGCACTTTTTCTGACTCTCTGAAGCAGTCTGAGGAGAAGATCACTGAGCTGATCTCCCTGGCCACCAACGTTGTTGCATATGCCACCTGGCGGGGAAAGATCAGTGGGATGCGTGCTGCACTCGACGAGGCTCCCACCCAGCAGGCCATAGAGGAAGAGGAGAAGCAGCTGGAGATGCTCTACCCCGCTCAACCTGATCTGAGTATGCTGATGCCTGAGATTGGTGAGGTGAACTCTCCTGCGTTGGCTGAGCAGGCTGCTGGGGATGAGGCTGGAATGTTCCAGGATGCTGCTGATGGAGCTCAGGGAGCTATGGCGGCTGAGGATGCTCAGGCTGAAGCAGTACCTGAAATGAGTGGTCAGCAGGCAGAGGAGGTGCCAGAGATGGAGGTAATTAATGTGACCGATAATCAAGTTTTAATGTTTTGATGAACTTTTTTGGTAGTCTGGCCCAGAGGTGGCAGACTTTGTAAGTTTTAAACTTGTTCTTGTGTTTGCTCCGCCAGGGTGGCGGTTAAACTTGGGGCCGTATTTTGGCCATATTTTGAATGCCCCTTGTCATAGTTTGGCAAGGTTTTACATATCGTGTGCTTGTTTGTTTATTCTCCCTGTTTTAGGAAGTTTGTGCCGTGTCAGTCTGCTTGACTGATTTAGGCGAGTCCTGTCACCCTGAAAAGGCTAACGTTCTGACTCAGCTAGCTGCCGTGTCAGCCTGATAGCTGATTTAGGCGTATGCCGCAATGTAAGGAGGAGTGGCCGTGTCAACCCAGGGGTGATTTGACCGGCCTGGTCACTGAAAAAGACCGATCCGGACCAAGTTAGTCTTGCCGTGTCAGCCGGCTGGCTGATTTAGGCGTATGCCGCAGTTTGTGGACTACTTAACCTTGTTCATGACGCAAGGTGTGTTCGTCTCATTTTATGCCAGCGCAGTGGCGTCATTGAGGCAAGTTTATCGTCATTCTAGGACCAAATGGAGACGCTGCGCAGATTCGGTAGCGCAGATATCCCTACGTTCCATGTTCGTTTTTTGCATGCATCTTTGGGGCCCCGATTAAGTGCGATTAGTGCGAGCTACGTCTAGGGGTGGTATCGGGGTAGCTGGATAAGCGTATTCATTTTGTCAACCAGGCTCCCTTTCGTATGTTCCACAGTCACTTTGGTGAGGGTGCTCCTTGTGGAGAAAATAGGTTAGGCATGTTGGAGTGCCATGTGCCTTGTCACCCGCGTTGGCGATTGTGATCTGCTAGATATCCTTTCAAAGTACCATAGATACCAGAATTCAAAGTGATGTACTTAGAGAAGCCTAAAAATAAGAAAATCTATTAGAATGATGTGAAGTACCTGTCGCCATCTCATGAGGTACCAGAGCAATTGTGATCCCAGGACGCTGCCAGACCACACCATCCAATAGTAGTTTAAAGTTTTAAAAACAACTAAAGACACCAGAAATAAGAGTGAAATTGGCAGTATGCCTACTACCGGATTTTTATTTTATCTTTAAAAATGATTTGGCTTCTCATAGTACATTATTCTGAAAGCTAGAGTCTACTTATTATCAAAAGTAATATCTCTTCAGGTGAAGTATGTTCCATGGGCGTTGTATGATTTGACCGTCCATAGTCATCAGTCTGTATGCACCATGGCCAACAACTCCTTCTACCTGGTATGGTCCTTCCCATTTGTAGGCGAATTTGCCTGCTTTTTTATTCTTGGTGTTCTGGAACACCTCTCGGAGAACCAGGTCTCCTACCTCCAGGAGTCTGACCTTTACATTCTTGTTGTAACTCCTGGCCACAGACTGTTTGTAGGCAGCCAGACGGATTTTTGCGCTCACTCGCAGCTCGTCAATTGTGTCCAGGCTTCTGGTCATCTCTGCATTGTTCAGTTCCCTCGTCATATTTTCATACCTGCGAGTGGGAACTAGAACTTCGATGGAATGATCGTTTCGCGCCAAACACCAGTGAAGGGTGTTTGACTGTTGCTATCTTTGGTGTCGCTCGTCTCGACCATAACACTAGTGGCAATTCATCCGCCCACTTTCCTCCTAACACCTGTAGCCTCCTTCTTAGATTGTCCATAATGATTTTATTGCTGGATTCAGCTTGCCCATTGGACTTTGGAGTCCTAGGTGCTGACTTTTTTTAAGGTGATGTTCCACCTGGCACAATATCCTTCGGTATCGTTTGAGATGAATTGTGAGCCATTGTCACATATGATTTCTGATGGGATACCAAATCTGCAGACGATGTTTCGTTTTATGAATGAGATGACCTGTTTGTCCTTTACTTCCGTGAATGCTTCGCCGCCTATCCACTTGGAGAAGTAATCTGTCATTGCTAGCATCCAGGGTTCATTTCTGTGGCCCTTGGTAGAGGGCCTACTATGTCCATGCCCCATGCCATGAATGGCCAGGGAGAAATAATAGGGTGAAGAGGTTTGTTTGGTTGATGAATCATTGGTCTTTGTGTTGCTGGCAAAGCGTCACATTTTCGTGCGTACTCTGCTGCATATGCCTTCATTGTAGGCCAATAGTATCCCTGTCTGAGAGCTTTGTTTGCCAGACTCCTGCCCCCTGCATGGTTTCCACATTCGCCACTGTGGAGAGCATGAAACACAGTCTGTGCTTCCTCCTTGTCCAGGCACCGTAGGTAGGGACCTGCTAGCGATTTTCTGAATAATATATCATCAATGAGTATGAATCTGGAAGCCTTTATTCTAAAAGCTCTCACTTCTTTCTTATCGTCTGGTAGCTTGTTGTGGCGCAGCCACTCTAGGTAAGGTGTTCGCCAGTCGTCTGCTGGATCGGCTTCCTGGTCAGGCGTCTGCCTGTGTGACCGAGAGCTCTCACCTTCCTCTGTAACTGCTTGGATTTCCTTTCCGCTTTGCGGATCTTCCGATTCACCACTGTTTATTTCTGCCTCATTTTCCGGATAGAAGGCTCCAAAGATATGTGCTATTGGTATCTTTGGATAGCTCGTTGGTTTGAATGTTGCCCCCGGGGTTGCTAGGGCGTCGGCCTCCACGTTCGATCTCTCGGGACTGTTTAAGCTTGCAAGTTTCGAATTTTTGTTTTAATTCCTTTGCTACTTTCAGGTATGCAATCATCTTGAATCTCGGCTATAAACTCATCATTCACGCGGTTAACTATTAAACGAGTCACCTTTGGATATGAGCGGTGTCGACTCCGATTCGAGCTAGCTTCATTCCCGATATCAAGGCCTCGTATTTTGTTTCATTGTTGGTTGCCTTGAATTCGCATCTTACAGCTTGTGCTATCAGGTCTCCCTGTGGTGATCGCAGGATTAATCCTACACCTGCCCCCCTTTGGTTGGAGGCTCCGTCGATATGCATCTGCCAGACGTCTGTCTGCTTGCTTCCTTCTAAAGTGAGGATTTCCGTATCCGCCAGATTCTGGATGGCTGGACTAAAGTCTGACACAAAGTCGGCCAGTGCTTGTGATTTGATTGCTGTCCTAGGGTCGTACTGGATGTCGTATCCACTGAGGTGTACAGATCATTTAGACATTCTTCCTGATAGTTCAGGCTTCCTCATGATAGCTTTTAGCGGGTAGTTTGTCACAACATGTATGATGTGTGACTCAAAATAGGGACGCAGATTGCGAGATGCTACTACCAACGCTAGTACTAACTTTTCAAGAGATGTGTACCGGTCTCTGCCGGCAGCAGAGACTTGCTCACGTAGTATCGGCTTCTCGCTCCTTTTCTTGCTCTCGACCAGGACAACACTCAAATCTACTACGTGACGGCTAGGTATAGGAATAATGGTTCTCCGGCTCGGCTTTGATAGCGATGGCGGTCGCTAAGATAATGCTTGACTCTCTCGAAGGCTTGCTCGTGCTCGGGGTCCATTCAAACTTCTCGACTTTTCCTTAGTACGTCGTAAAATAGCCTCGCATTTGTCTCAAGATCTTGAAATGAACTGTTCAGGGTCGCTACCTTCAGCCTAGCCTTTGAACATCTTTAGGCTTCTCGGGTGATTCCAGCTGTAAGACGGCTTTGATCCGCTCGATCTTTGGCTTCTATTCCTCTTTGAGTTACAATATAGCCTAAGAACTTGCCAGAAGATACTCCGAAGGTGCACTTAGATGGGTTTAGCTTCATCTTGTATTCCCGAGGGTCTTGAATGTTTCGCGGATGTCGCATATGATCTTTGGCTTTTCCGACTTCACCACCATGTCATCAATGTACACTTCCATGGTTCTTCCTATTTGCTCTTTGAACATGCGGTTAACCTTGACCTTTGGTATGTGGAGCCCGCATTCTTCGAGCCGAATGACATGACGTTATAGCATTATATTCCTCTTTCGAGACATAAATCTTTGTCTTCTCTTGATCTGCAGGATCCATCTTGATCTGATTGTATCCACTCCATGCGTCTAGGAATGTTAACATCTCGTGTCCAGCTGTTGCGTCCACCATTGCATCAATATGAGGCAGCGGGAATGGATCTTTAGGGCGTGCTTTGTTGAGATCGGTGAAGTCCACGCATACTCTCCACTTTCCATTCTTCTTGGGCACCACTACTACATTAGACAACCATTATGGGTATTTCACTTCTCTTATCTTCTTTGTTTTGAGTCGTCTGTCTACTTCCTGGTTGATTACCTTATTTCTCTCTGCTGCAAACTTTCTCCTTCTCTGCTGGATGGGTTTACACTTTGGGTCCACGCTAAGCTTGTGTGTTATGATGGATGGATCTATTCCTATCATATCATCGTGTGACCATGCAAAGCAATCCATGTTATCTTGTAAGAACTTGACTAGTCACGTCGTAAGCTTCTGTACATCTGCTCCAATGAGCACGGTTCTTTCCGGTGCGACTGTCCGGTTGATCGATCCGATTCTTCGCACGGGGTTCTACGTATTCGTCCTGGATAGGTCGCTTCGTAATTGCTATGCGGGGGGAGGGGGCTAGCGGTGCACTTGAGTGCCTTCTTATAGCACCTCTAGCTTCCTCCCGATCTCCTCTTATCGTTTTTACTCCCCACGGGGTGGGGAATTTTATGCATCGGTGGTATGTTGAGGGGACCGCCTTCATTTGGTGCAACCATGGTCTTCCTAAGATGACATTATAAGTAGAAGGGCCATCTATAACCAGTGCACCGACTTGCTTGTTGACTCCCCCCATAGGTTGGGATGACTATCTCACCTAGTGAGTGGTTGTTTCTCCACCGAAGCCTACTAGCGGAATAGACTTCTTTCGCAAATCCTTCTCGCCGAATCCCATGTTCTCTATAGTTTTCAAAGCATGATTAAGTTGACCGAGCTTCTGTATCTACCAAGACCTTTCTAATCGTGCAATTGGCCATTGATAAGGTGATAATTAGTGCGTCATGATGCTCTCGCTCATCATATGCATCTCCTTCATCAAAGCGATTTGGTAGGTCATTGTGAGAAAGTGCACGAATTGGTGGCCTATCTCCTTTGGTCTCGTAGCGTGTCTCTTGGGCTGCTGAATATGTCAATCCGCTTAAGTCCGAGCCGTCTCGTTATCACGTTTATAATTTTGGTGCATGTGGGTGGGTGCAGGCTTGGCGGAACCTACCTTATCCTACCGCTTGCCCCCACGTGGTAATAGGTGGCTCAGCTTTCCTTGTTCGTACAGGCGCTTGATCTCTCTTCTTAATGTGTAGCAATCCTCAGTGTTGTGCCCAATATCACGGTGAAATTCACACTTCTTCTTGTTATCCTTTCTCCAGGCTTGCTCTCCCTCGGTGGGTTGGGCCACCGACTCCATCTCCCATCTCCTTAGTGCCTTCAAGATTCCTCCGACACCTGTAGTGAATCCATATTTTGCCAGGGTGGGGAGTAGCTGGTTTTCCTCGATTCTGTTGACTCCCCTCCCATATGGTTTGTATCTCTCGTCCTTCTTGCTGGTGGTTTGCTTTTTTCCTGATTTCTCCACGGCTGAAGTACTAGAAATCCGGGTGTGCTCTGTGGCGGCTCTGGCTAGAATATCTTCCTCCCGGTCGATCGCTGGCATTTGCTTTTCTATCTTCAAAGCGTGGCGGTGGATGCATAGTCAGTTGCTTGTATAGGTCGGAGTCGTTGTGGAGGCCTCTTCTGAAGGCTTCTACTGCCGTTGAGACATCACACTCTCGTACTGCTACCTTCTCATTGTTAAATCTCGTATTGTATTCTCCAATGCTCTCTCTTGCCCCCTGGACGATTCTGTATAAGTCTCTTGCGTGCTTCTGTGGCTTCCTGCTGCTTGCGAACTGTTGAGTAAATGCGTTCACCAATTCAGCAAATGTAGATATCGACCTGTTGGGCAGGCTCACGAACCATCGAAGTGTTGGTCCCGTTAAGGTGGACCAGAATCCTTTGCACATGCAAGCCTCCTTGACTTGCTCTATGGCTGTTACCGTCATCATTTTCTACTTATATTGGCTAACATGATCAAAGGGATCTGCTGTGCCGTCGAAGAGAGGCATATTTGGATTTGTGAATCCCTTTGGCATGGCTGTGATGGATATGGTGTCCACGAATGGTGAGTCGGCATAACTATCTAGAGCTGCTTTCTCGAGTGGGGGTGGTAGCCCTGGAACCCTGCTCAGCATCTCCTTTAGCTCCAAGTACTGTTGGTTAGTTATATTGGCTGAATTTGGGGTACGCATGTCAGCTGTCTGCATATCTCCTCTTGACCCTGGTTCTGGAAGGTTCTGATAAGTTCCAGCAGCCAGGGGGTTGTGGTAACAATTGTCCCCTGCTGCCAGTTCACTTGCTGGTTTGACCCGGATCCGCTATGTGTGTCGATCGATTGCCGCAGCTCGCTGACGGGAGGCCACTGTTTGTATCCCTACGTGACTAATTGGCTGCCCACTATCGGTGTGAGGTATCCTAACCCTCGTGGGGTTATTCTTCCATCCGACGGTATCGTAGCTAAATCCAATCTTGTAATTATTTCATTTGGTATCCGGTTTCTTTTTGATGCTCCTTGCGTCGATCTACCAAGGAGATCTCCTTCACTGTCTTGTTCGCCGGGAGTGTTGACCGCTTTGCTTTAGGAGATCAATTTGTGCCTAGAGCTCTCTGTCTCTCCTTCTCGCCTCTGCATCTGCTCTCCTTTGGTCTTCTCTCATGTTTTCCATAGCTTTCTGAAGATTTTCCACGCCGTCGAGCAGGATCTGCGTGGGACTGGGTGGCGGAGTGACGCCTGAACTTGATGTTCCTTTATCTGATCTGGACTGCGCTGAGACAGCAGGGGTCTTAGGAGGTAAAGTAGCTTTTGTTGTTGGTATGACTCTGGAGGTATGTCCGGGAGCCTGCGTGGCCACTGTTGATGTTGGATTTTGAGTAGATGGTGGTGGTGGCGATGGATGCCTGCTCCCTGACATGGCTTCAGATGATTGCTTTTCCCTTGTATATCTAGGATATCAACGATTGACGACCACAATGCCCCACGGTGGGCGCCAAACTGTTTAGGTAATTTTACCCAAATCGATTTATTAGGGTCAATGTAGTCTATATTCGTTGGTTGGATGTATGTTTGTTCGTACGTTGTTAAGTAAATAAGAAAATAAAGTGCGTAATGTAAATTGACACGTAAGATTTTGGTGACGCGGAAAACCCAATGTGGGAACAACCGCGGGAGGGACGGTAACCTGCCAAGTATTGCACTATATGAATAGGAGGATGATTACAACGGTAACGTTTATGCTAATCTCGCTGGCACTAGGCGTCAGGCTTGCAAGATCTCGGATGGGCGTATATTTGTGAATAATGAGCCGTGGCTTTTATGCAGATGTTTAAGTGCGGTTGTCTTGAGGATAATGTTGAATGACTTCTTAATTTGCTTCCTTGGCTATTTATAGGGTAAGAACCCTAGATATGTCCTACCTCAAATATGGAAAGGGAATATTATTTCCATAAGGACTTCTTTCCAAACCTGGACTCTTTTGCCAATTCTCCCCGATCTCCCTAACTTCTCCCTAACTTCTCCCTAGCTTCTCCCTAACTTCTCCCTGACACTCCTTTCCTTAACACGGGCATCTTCTATGACGGGCTCTTGATGCTTCTCAAGCCCGTCTCCCCTTTTCCTGACCGCGGGCTCCTTTTCTTCTCACCACTTCTTTCATAATCTTTATTTTATCAAATGGGCCCTCCTTATTGTGCTATTTTTAGCCCAAACAGTAGTAAACTTTTTTTTCAACCTCTTATTAATATTATATTTAGTAGATTATAACATTAAATTAAAAGTAAACTTCATTTATGCAAATAATTTAATTGATAATACTCCCTCCATACCAGACCAATGGTAATATTGACTTTTTGGCACTATTCATGGTCGTAGGTAATCTTCGATATTATTCTTAATCTATAAGAGAAATCAAATTTTTATAATTTTTAATAATGTGTAACTAAAAATATTCACGTTGCAAAACGTGTCTCGACAAGTGTGAAAAAATCAATGCTACCATAGGTGTGGTATGGAGGGAGTATCTCTTTATAAAATAAATCTAAAAAGTACACTAGTTGGTAACCAAGTAAATAAAATACTCCATTTATGCGGACCTCTTATTTCAGCCTACTACTAATTGCTTGGGTTTGCTAGATCAGGCACATCACATGGCCATGGTAATGTACTAATGTGTTATTTGACCCAAAAGTAAACAATTTGGAGTCAATAATGCCCAACAAAAACCCAGAAAATATTAACCTAAAAACTTGCAATGATATGGTAATTCAATAATAATTGAGTCCTTAAAAACAGGGCATACAAATCCGTCTAGCATAATCTAAACCAAGTTCACTCAATTCGAATTTTATCCAATTCGAGAGTATTTTAATATAGCAGTGTTGAAAGTGTAATGGACACAAGAATCTTATCTTTATAAATACAGAAACATTTAGTGCAATTTCATGCGTCCACGTCATTCACATCCATTTTTTTAATCATTAAATGCAGGGCCCACATAAAAGATTAAGGAATTAATTAACGAATAACCGTCAATGTTTTTATTTTGTACGTAAACGATAAGTTTATGATTTATACGTAAATATTAAAAAATAACGATGGTTTGTACGTAAATTTTTATATACGTAAATAAAACCACAATCTTTAAAATTATTTGAATTAATAAATTTTCTAGAAATTCCTACATCTTTGTTTTTCTAATAAAAAAGCCCCATTAAATAAAAAATTAGAACATTTTCTCAATCAATATTATTCTGGACAGATGTGCCACAAAATATAAAAAAGTCATAATCGTAAATTTTTAATTTGTTAAAAATAAAGTACAAAAATGTTAAATCATATACCTAAGTATTTATTCATGGAATAACGCTGTATACGAGTAATTAATAACAAAAATTATACCAATTTTTTTTAACCCATGTAAGAGACAGATCTGACTATTATTACATATTGACGAGAAGCCGTAAAATTACTGAAATATATTAACTACTTCACGTAGTGAGAAGCCATAAAATTTGTAATCTCATTGGATTAATTCTCATTATATGTGGTGACTTTTTTGTTGGCTAGATTGATATTTTTTTATTATAATAATGTGCATAACTTAAACTAATTGATTGGTGTTCTTATAAGTATAAAAAATGCATTTGAATTCCAAAAGTTAATTATTCATCTTTTCCATATATTTTCAATGATAATGAATGCTTTAAAAGCAATCCGTGCAATTTTGCACGGGCTAAAACTAGTACAAGATTATAGTCATAACTCATAAAGTGTAATGGACACAAAATTTTGCCGCAAGAAAAGTAGTTTCGTCCATATTTTCTCTTTTTTTTTTTTAATTCGTCCACCTCACTTTTCACTAATTTTCACTAATTTTTCCATTTATTATCCCCATTTTATTACTATCTCCTACATCAATGGGGTTCCCCAACAAATTTTCCTCTATTAATTTTACATATTTCACCTACCACATGGTTGTGTCTCATTTGTTGTTCAATTTGGGAAGGTTCCCTAAAACTAGGGGAGCCCCAAATAATGGGGAACCTCCCACATTGATGAGGCACCCCAATTAAAGAGAGAGTGTATTTGGGGAGGTAAAATCCAACCAATGCATATGCTCTCCGGACTCCTCTTTATGATCTCTGGTGTTCTGTACACTCGCCATAGTCCCGACTAGGCGGATCCTCTAAAGATTGAAAGGAAGTCATTTCCCCGTTTCAAAAAAAAATGATATATATGGAGTACAAAAAAGGACTGTATAATATCTTCTCGTATAATTCCGATGGAAGTACAAAAATACTCATTAAACAATGCATTGTACATTATTAAATTTAGGATGCCTCCGTGATCCTCAATAGTTGCCACGTGCCACTGCCCTCACACATGTTCCTAACAACTAACAAGTCACAAATTCACAAATCACAACCCATAAACAATCTACTAAGCGTTCCTGTAGTTATTTTATCCAGGACACTAATTCACAAAATGGGACGAAAATAGGTTTCCGTGAATGCTATCACTCGATAAAGCAATAAAATTAAAACGTCACAATTTTAACAAACCTAAAAATACTCATTGATCTTTTCTTTCTTATTTGAGAGTTTAAATAACACCTAACAGGCAATTATGCATCTAAGACTATCCCCAAGTAGAGGTCATGCTAATTAGATCGCGACCCAGTTTTACTCTTAATCTCACTTTATTTATCATGACCTACTTTCACCCTCCCAAGCAGAAGGTCACGACCTAGGTTTTCAACCCAATCATTTTTCACTTTTCAACCAATTATATTTCTCCACATTATATCACTTTTTTATATATATATATATATATATATATATTTTTATTAATTATTAATATTGTCAACCAATCACATATCTCCACATATAGGTCATGAGTTGGGTCAATTTGCTCCACCAAAAGGTTACAAATTGTCCTCTTCTCTTCAAAGATCACCACAATTTTTTGGTTAATTGATGATTAGTGTGACCAAGCAAGGCTATGACCTAGCAATTGACCTTGCTTGGGGATGGTCTAAAGTATCACAACAACATTTTATCTATTACAACAACAACATCAGAGCCTTAATCCCAAATGATTTGGGGTCGGCTGACATGAATCATCATTTAGAACCGTCTATGGGTCAATACACACCTCAAAAAGCGAATAGAAAATGGAAAATGAAAAACAAAAGGGAGAGCGAAAATGTAATGGAAAGTCAAGGTAAACTTATAGGTTTTAAAATCGAATTCCGGATTTCTTTTATAAAAACTTGAAATTTAAATCGAGAGAAAATATTAAAACGATTTTGAAAACCGAAATAGAATTAAGGATCCGGAATGCCTTAAAAATAAACCAGGTAAAATATATAAGAAAATTGGTTGGTAAAAAAGTGTAATAAAGGAGAGAAGAACAAATAATTTAATTTTTAAATTAAATAAAAACACTAAATATGTCAAAAAAAAAACATCAAATACTAAAAATCCACATGTATCTTTTCCCTCCATTGTGCCCTCTCCGTCACCATACTCTCCTCAAGCCCCAGAAATCTCATATCTTGCTCTATCACTCTCAACCATGTCTGTCTCGGTCTTCCTCTACCTCTAGGGACCTTTTCTGTTCTCCAAGTCTCCAGCCTCCTAACTGGTGCGTCCATAGGTCTCCTTCTCACATGGCCAAACCATCTTAGTCGGTTTTCCATCATCTTGTCCTCTATTGGCGCCACTTTTACCTTTTCCCTAATCACCTCATTCCTTAATCGATCTTTTCTTGTATGTCCGCACATCTATCTCAACATACGCATCTCCGCCACACTCATCTTTTGAATGTGACAATGTTTCACAGTCCAACACTCGGAACCGTAAATTAAGGCAGGCCTAATTGTCATGCGATAAAACTTTCCCTTTAATCTTTGGGGCATATCTTTATCGCATAAAAACCCTGAAGCACTCTTCCATTTCAACCATCCCGCTTTAATTCTGTAAGTCACATCTCCGTCTAACTCCCCATCTTTTTGAATAATAGATCCTAGATATCTAAAGAAATCTGACCCCTCAACAACATTCCCATCGAAAATAATACTCCCCGCCTCTATCGATCTCAACCCCGCCACTTTTGTGAACTGACACCTCAAATACTCAGTCTTACTCCTGCTTAGCCTAAACCCACGAGTCTCTAAAGTCTGCCTCCACAATTCCAACTGTAATGCCCCGTAATTTGATAATAATTTATATAAATAATTTACGTAATTCGAATAATTAAATAATTAATTAATCGTGTTTATTTAGCATTTTGCAAGTGAGTCGGGTATTATTAATAATAAGCGAGACGGGTATATAGTAAGTAATTAGAAAAGGAGCGGGTTTCGTAAATGGGTCGGATCCGATTAAACCTAGACTATAAAAAGGAAAAAAAAAAACAAACAAAAAAAAAACCCTAAACCTAAACCTACGTCGTTCGTGCGTGAGTTGCGATTCGTCGTCTTTTAAACCGTCACAAGGTGTGAGTCGTGAAGCATTGTGATCGGATCTGTTGCTTTATTGTTTGGACTGTTTTGAGCCGCTTAATTGGATTTTTGGCACTTTGAGGTAGGGAAATACACTTGTCCTATTATCGTCATAGTTGAATTGTGTTGACTTGATTCCTGGTTGTTGATTTACTTATCATTTATATTCGGAAAGGTGATTGACCGATTTGATCGTATTGAGTATGATATCACAACATCGGGTAAATGGCATGACTTTATGATTTAGCGAGTTGTTGATTTATATACATATTGCATTGCATTAATTATTGTTGAGCATTTCATATGCATTGGAGTTGGAGGATGATGTGGTAGTGACGGTGTTGAGATACGATGTGATGTTGTGATAAGGCCCGGGCGGGTTCTGCAGACTTGCCTGGTGTCCTGTTGTTGTTGAGCGCAGATCGGCTTCGGTCGATATATAGTCTACCGGGGATCGGTATGGTTGGGTTGTCAGGATATGAGATATGAGATTGAGTTGAGATGGCGATGGAGGTGGCGGAGTATCATGCATATCATATTTATTGTTTTATTGTTTCCCTACTCAACCTCGTGGTTGACCCTGTGTATTCGTGAACACTTGTGATGAACCGTTTTATGGGGAGCAGACTTGACGGAGTTTAAGAGATAGGACGGGAGCTTGATGGGCGTGAGACACTTTGGATCGGACGACCTAGTAGCTAGATCATCATCTAGAAGACTTCACTTTTATTTACGTCAGTTCTTGTAATTTAATTTGAAAAGAGAATTTGTAATAATTAAGTTAAAATATTATATAAATTGCCTTGGAGTTTAATTTGTTATTCACTACCTCGGGAAACCGAGATGGTAACAGATCCGTTTATGAGGGAATGTCTTGACGAGGACTTCTTTTATAAACCGGGGTGTTACAAAGTGGTATCAGAGCGAACGATCCTCAGGCCTAAACCAATGAACCCAATGAATGTAGGATGTGTCTAAATAAAATGAACCCCTGGGTAGAAACTGTTAGGAGCTCATAGTACGGTTAAGAAGGCGCCCTTAATTCGTGCTCTTTAGCCCTCTCAGTTTTGGACCAGGTAACCCGAGAGAAAACGAGAGAATGGGATTGTTAGAAGTGCCTGTTGCCAAACGAGGACAGTGATTGTCATCGAGTAGAATTAATTCTTGCAATGTGATGTTGTGATCGTGATAGAAACCTGTTAGTGATAAGTAAGGATTTGATAAGGAGAAAACCTTGAAATGTGTGACATGTGCATATTGAGACTGTGGCCTGATTGTTGAACATTGGTTGAATATATGTGAATGTCTGATGATAGAACTCGTGCTTAAGTATATGCGGAATATGAGTCCCGAAACCATGTTAGCTTAATACTCTTGAGATCATGAAAAGTGTTATCGAATTGCATGTTTTATTTATGATGATTACGATAAGGAGTAAGTTGGAATGTGATATATGCCTAAGTACGTATTAAGTTAGGCAAGTGATCAGTTAGGATGAATAGATAGGAGTAGTATGTTTATATGAGAATGAGCTATCGTAAAAGTAGACCTGGTGCCGAAATATTGTTCAATACGATTTCTATTCTTAGCTCTTTGGGTCGCTAATTATTCTCTGTTGTTACCTATAAATAGAACTTATGTGAAATCACCTACTGAGTTAGCTTTCTTCTGATGTTGGTTACATGCAAATAGGATATACGGTTTAGGAATAATGATGTTTAGTAATCAGTAGATAGAAAGTTTTGTGCTAGATGTTTCGATAAATAATTTGTAGAATTTCACATCTAATCCCAATTTCCGTTAAATTCAACTTCGCTTATTAGCATTCACTTATGCATCAAATCGTGGAATCATGAGAACTTTGTTGTTTTAGTATCTAATAGCGATTTTTGTAAATTGGCCAAAATTTAGAAGATTTTATTTAATCCCTGCTTGAACAAATTAAGTTGAGAAATTCGCCGTACATTTAAACTTGATGAATTGAATCTCGTTAATTTTCTTATACGCATTAAACTCCTTAAATTTTGTGAAAAGTATTATAACTCGAGCTTTACTTGGGAAGTTATTTAATTGTGAATTCTTTTGAAATAACCCAAGAATTTTAAATTTAAAATATAGTTCTATTTCAACTTTTCTTACAATAGCTACATAATTCATGAGTCTTATTAGTCCGACCTGACAATGTTCTTACAAGATGATAATAACATGTACATTAGATAAGCGTCTTGACGATTGTTAACATGAAAGTTTATCTGGATTAACGTGTTGATCTGAAAGTTAAGGGACTAAATGTGATTGAGGGTTACATGAATTCCATTGTAATGTATTCCATATGTTTAAAGCATTGTAGGTATCTCGTGTGCTCATGATGTTTGTAATGAACGAAAATGCGTAATTATAAAATTTTATTGCCATGATCATTAAAGTCGGATAAGAACGTGTTAAGAAATTTTAATCTCCTAACATATGTTTTTGATCGAAGTTGGAATCTTAAATTTTCTAATCCATGTTTAGTGATCGATTTTCTAATTTTAAACGTTCTAATCCATGATAATCAAACTTAAATTCCCTATGGTTAATTTTATAAATTTTGCTATCGGTGTTTTCTTGAGGGAATAAAATATGCATAGGGATAGTACATAAATTCACGGCTAGTTCTGAATGTAATATGTTACGTTGTTCTAAATGTTTCCCATGTAATTATGTGTTTCTATATTTGTATTTATTGCCTTAGGGTGTTATTTGATTTCAGTTGAATTATAAGCTATGTTAGAATATGAAGAATGACGTTGTTAATAATTCATGAATAAATATATGCAATTAAATTGATATGAAATGTTAAAGTGATCGCGACGGTTATCCATCTTGATTGAATCTAAAATACTAGCTTAAATAATTATGACAACTGAAATATATTTTCATTTTGCTAATTATTTTGCTTCCATGTATTATGTCAAGTAGGCTGGATATTAATATGAGATTGCCACTTTGTTGATACACAAATTCTTGATGTGTGTTCATGATAGTCATTACGGACATGCTAAATTACTTGACAATGTTGGTCACATGCTAGGTATATATGTAGAAGTAATAACGGAAATTGGTTGTGACTAGAAAGGACTGCAGTAATTACTTTTTCTGAATTATATGGTAAATGTTCATTAATCTTGTGATGGGTGTCAACTCTTGCAAATCGCGTGGTCGCTTATGTGGTAATTGTCATCTATTTTCGTGCTATCATCTTTATGCAAGCATATCTATATATATATTTATAAACCATTATTTTATTTACGGGTCCGTGAGACGGGATGAATTGTGAGATGAGTTAGTTATCTATAAGTGTTGTTGAAGTTTTGAAATTTGTTAAAGGATGATGTAATATACGGAGTATATTGGTTTGGATGTAGTAGAAATTGTGAGCTAGTACTGAGATTGGTTGGGATAGTTATCTAAGAGACTAATTTGTGAATACGGATTGTGAGTTGTCTGATATGGAAAGATAAGGATTGAAGGTTTTGGGTATGATAGATGATTGTTGGCAAGTATAATGGAGAGGAGTTATTGGGGTAAGAGAGTTTATGATTTCATGGAAATAGAGTGAATAGAGTTTGGTTGTGTTTTGAGGAGACCTTAGAAGATGAAGTAGAGATTGTGAAGGTAGTGATATTTGGAGCGGTAGTACCAAGGATTGGATGGATTCGTTGAGGAGATCGACTCGAAAGGTGACTGAGTAATTGCCATCTAGGGCCAACCTATGCAGATGTATCTCTAGTTACTAGAAGTCGTTAGTTCTTGATAATGTGTTGCGTTGGGTTTAGGAAGTGACACCTTATTGATTGGAATAATGTAAGCCTGTCGGATGTGGTGATTCTAATTGTTGTAGGATGTGTGAGTTTCAATTTGGGTTTAGTGATCTTTTCTATGGTTATCAAATTCGCAATGGCGATTATAATGTTATGTGACAAGGATATTTGGTAAAGGTTACGAGGACGTAACCATGTTTTTAGGTGGAGAGGATTGTAAAATCTTGTATTCTTATCTAGTAATTCTTATCTGGTATTAGGATCTAATTGCGGTGTTAAACTCGTTGTGAAAGGATGTGGTTGTGTTTAAACTTCGAGACGAAGTTTGTCTTTAGGAGGGTGGAATGTGATTGACTCGAATTTTCAGTTCTTTTGGTTGGTTAAACTTGTGTGGGTAATTCGGTGATGTTTGAACGCTGTTGTTGTTGAGACTCTAAGTACAGACTCGTTGTGGGTAATTCGAGTGAACTTGGGACGAAGTTCATTTTAAGGGGGAAGATTGTAATGCCCCGTAATTTGATAATAATTTATATAAATAATTTACGTAATTCGAATAATTAAATAATTAATTAATCGTGTTTATTTAGCATTTTGCAAGTGAGTCGGGTATTATTAATAATAAGCGAGACGGGTATATAGTAAGTAATTAGAAAAGGAGCGGGTTTCGTAAATGGGTCGGATCCGATTAAACCTAGACTATAAAAAGGAAAAAAAAAACAAACAAAAAAAACCCTAAACCTAAACCTACGTCGTTCGTGCGTGAGTTGCGATTCCGTCAGCCAGAAACCGTCACAAGGTGACGGAGTCGTGAAGCATTGACAGTCAGATCTGTTGCTTTATTGTTTGGACTGTTTGAGCTGCTTAATTGGATTTGCTGGCACTTTGAGGTAGGGAAATACACTTGTCCTATTATCGTCATAGTTGAATTGTGTTGACTTGATTCCTGGTTGTTGATTTACTTATCATTTATATTCGGAAAGGTGATTGACTGATTTGATCGTATTGAGTATGATATCACAACATCGGGTAACTGGCATGACTTTATGATTTAGCGATTCGTTGATTTATATACATATTGCATTGCATTAATTACTGTTGAGCATTTCATATGCATTGGAGTTGGAGGATGATGTGGTAGTGACGGTGTTGAGATACGATGTGATGTTGTGATAAGGCCCAGGCGGGTTCTGCAGGACTTGCCCTGGTGTCCTCAGCTGTTGAGCTGGCAGATCGGCTTCGGTCGATATATAGTCTACCGGGGATCGGTATGGCTGGGTTGTCCGGGATATGAGATATGAGATTGAGTTGAGATGGCGATGGAGGTGGCGGAGTATCATGCATATCATATTTATTGTTTTATTGTTTCCCTACTCAACCTCGTGGTTGACCCTGTGTATTCGTGAACACCTGTGATGAACCGTTTTATGGGGAGCAGACTTGACAGGTTTAAGAGATAGGACGGGAGCTTGATGGGCGTGAGACACTGGATCAGACGACCTAGTAGCTAGATCATCATCTAGAAGACTTCACTTTTATTTACGTCAGTTCTTGTAATTTAATTTGAAAAGAGAATTTGTAATAATTAAGTTAAAATATTATATAAATTGCCTTGGAGTTTAATTTGTTATTCACTACCTCGGGAAACCGAGATGGTAACAGTCCGTTTTATGAGGGAATGTCTTGACGAGGACTTCTTTTATAAACCGGGGTGTTACACCAACTTTCTCTCCACCCCCTCTTTCGTCTCATCAATCAACACAACATCATCAGCAAACATCATACACCAAGGGATGTCGTCCTGAATATCCCTCGTCACCTCATCCATAATTATAGCAAAGAGAAAAGGATTAAGTGCGGAACCTTGATGCACCCCGATGGTAATGGGAAATTCTTCCGTTCTCCCAACATTAGTGCGAACACTTGCACTAGCCCCCTCATACATGTCCTTTATGAGGTCAATATATTTTCGAGACACACCATTTCTCGCAAAAGCCCACCAAAGTACTTCTCTTGGTACTCTATCATATGCCTTTTCCAAGTCAATAAAAACCATATGCAAGTCCTTCTTCTTGTGCCGATGATATTCCATCACCTGTCTCATGATAAAAATCGCATCCATAGTCGATCTCCCAGGCATAAATCCAAATTGGTTATCCGATATGTCTACACATCTCCCAAGCCTTTGCTCGATTATCCGCTCCCATAACTTCATCGTATATATGACTCATAAGTTTAATTCCCCAATAATTGGAGCACTCTTGAACATCACCTTTGTTCTTGTACAAAGGGACAAGAGTGCTTCTCCTCCAACCTGATGACATCTTGTTGCTCCTCCAAATCTTGCTGAAGAGCATGGTTACCCATTCGATCCCTTTCTCCCCGAAGCACCTCCAAACTTCTATGGGTATACCATCCGGTCCCTCTTCTTTCTTTGACCTCATCTTCCTTAACGCCTTTCGAACTTCACTCTTTTGTATTCTACGCACAAATTCCCGATTAACCATGCTTGGTGTTACTTCTACATCCCCAAAACCTTGTTCCTGATGTCCATTGAATAAAGTATCAAAGTAAGAACTCCATCTAGCCTTTATTTCGTTATCCTGAACCAGAACCTTGTCGTCCATATCATTCACACACCTAACTCTCCCAATATCTCTCGTCTTTCGGTCTCTTATGCGAGCCAGTTTATAGATATCCTTCTCTCCTTCTCTCGTGTCCAACCCGGCATACACTTCTTGGTTAACTTTTGCCCTCGCATCCCGTACTGCCTTGTTAGCGGCTCGTCTAGCCTCCTTGTACTTTTCAAAGTTCTCATCACTCATGCATTTCCCCAAAACCTTATAGCATTCACGTTTTGTCTTTATCGCTTGTCTCACCTCATCGTTCCACCAAGATGTGTCCTTACTTGATGGTCTACTCCCTTTAGATTCCCCTAACACCTCCCTCGCCAAATCCTTTACAACATGCTCCAATTTATCCCATGTTGCATCAATATCTTTCTCCTTACAATCCAATAACCAAATATCGCTACTTCCAACCTTATCCAAAAACGCTTGTTGGTTTCCCCCTTGAAGCTTCCACCACTTGATTCGTGCCTCACCGATTTTATTTCTCTTCCTCAAGTCTCTCTTACCCCGAAAATCAAGCACCACTAGTCTATGTTGTGTTGCGGCACTTTTCCCGGGTATGACCTTGCAATCGGTGTACTCTTTCCTCCACACATTCCTTACCAAAAGGAAGTCAATTTGACTAACATTTCCTCCACTCCTATAAGTCATGTAACACCCGCGAATTTCCCATTTTGACATTTAAAATTTATTTAACCGTTTGAATTACTTTATTAAATATTTTTGAATTATTCAATTTAATTAATTTTATGTCAAACACGATTTTTATAAACGTATTATATAAAAGCTCATTTTTATAAAAATACGTATTATTAGATTATATCTTTGAGTCATAATTTATACAATAATATATATATACGTATTTTTGGTAGGATAATAATAATGACAGTACTAATAATAATTTCCGTCTCAACATCCGTCTAGCTATAGATCGTCACATTTCACTTTGTACATACTTTAATCTAGACCAATCAAAAACCAACAACACATTCATCCACCTTCAAAATATCTACTATTATTATCATTAATATTATATATTATTATTGTGTACTATTATTATTATTATTATATATATATATATATATATATATATATATATATTTGTTGTTGTTATCCTACGAAAACCCCACCTCCCTCTTCTTCATCATTCGTCTTCTTCCTCTTTGACGCAACAAAAGCAAAGAAGAACAACTCAAACACCAACCACCATTTCCGCCATCCTCAACCCCCATTTCCTCCCTTATTTCTCAACCAAATCCTCTGATTCTTACACCATTAGCTTCCCCTCCTCATTCTCCTTATTTATATGTAAGAAAGACGCCATCTTGCCTCTGTTTCCGTTCGGTCGTCTTACTTTGGGCTCGGATTTCCCGCCTTTTTCCTTCGTTCGTGCGTTTGGGTGTTACTTGGGACAGCTCAGAATAGCTTTGGGCCGGAAGCATGCTATTTTAAAGTGAAATGAGGTAACGGTGATAGGTTACTCGACAAAATGTCGAATTTCCGTCTTACATGTCGTTTTCGTGTCCTTGTTTAGTAAAGTTCGGTTCTTTTTACCTTTCCTCATTTGTATGCTCAATCTTCATCGTGTCAATTCGTTCCCCATGCTCGAATTCGCTTGTAGTGTTCACGAATTAAATTGTGTCACATTTCCGCCTCAAAATGACTTTTGGAGCGGACTGTTTTGCCTGGGTTTTTCGGACATGGTTAAGATGAGTTAGTGGGTGTTATTCATATTTTTAGTTGTGTCTCGTTTCTGTCTCATTTCCGTCTTAAATATCGTCTGAAAACTAAGCCGCAACGGGCTGTCGAACTCGTATTATAACCATGACGGGTGCGGTTCTGGTTTCTATTTTGGGGATGGGACAAGTAGTACACAGACCAGTATTCATGCTACTTTCCCTCTCCCATATCGTCTTACGTGTGCTCTAGCCTTCCCGTTTTGAAAACTCGGTTTGGACCTTGTATGCCTCTGTTTTGGTGACCCGTTATGGCCTGCATCTTGGTCTGTTTGGCGGGTCAGGTTGGCTGCTTTAGGATCTGTTTTGGCTTGTCATTGGGCAGCTGTGTTTGGGTTCCGTCTTGGTTATGTCCAAGGACTCTTGCTGGAATGACTCGATATGGTGCGGGTTTGGCTCGGTTTGCAGGGGTTGTTTTGGTGGTTTGAGCACTAGTCAGTTGGAATGCTGATTGAGTACTATACATGCCTTGTATAGTTGTTTGTCATTCTTTTGGTTTCAATTTTTGGACTCACCATCCTTTTCATTTTGGGCTCATTTAGCTTACATTGTTGGATTCATTAAGTTTTGAGTGTTGGGCTTCTCTGGCTTCATTTGTTGGGCTCATTTGTTTTGAAATATTGGGCTTGCGGTGTTTATCTAATCGGATTCATCATGTTAAATTAGTCGCGCTAGCTATGTTAAATTAATTGGATTCGTGTGGTTTATTTGATTAGACTTGGCATGCTTCACTTGTTGGATTTCACGTTTTATTTCGTAAAGTCCACCTAGCGTAAATTATTTCATTATCGCTTGTTATATTTTATTTAACCGGCATGTTAAATTAGAAAATGGAATATCTATTAATATAAGACAAGTATGAGTTATTAGAAAATGGAATATTCTTGATAATGTATTGTATTGTTCGGTTGTGAGAGTCTTGGTCCTATCGGACACTAGGGGTGAGCCATAGGCCCTCTAGTTGCGGTATGATCGTCGGGATTGATGTTCCCATCCGTACTTATGGTGAGATGCAAGCCATAAGTATGAGTGTGACATTAATAATCCCGTCTCATGTACTTGTTGTTGTACTTGTTTATTCTATTTAACCGGCATGTATAATTATGAAATGAAATGTTTATTTATATGTTACAAGCATGAAAAGGTTATTATAAATAATTACTTGTAAGAGTCGTATTCTTGTAGAAATGCCATATTACCATCGTACGTGCTTGACATACATTTTTGCCTCGCTTGTCTTTGTTCGCAAGCACGGGTTTGACCTACTTGTCTTTGTTACGCAAGTACGGTTTTGGCCTACTTGTCTTTGTTCCGGCAAGTATGGCTTTTGGGCCACTTGTCTTTGTCTTTGGCAAGTGAGTCTTATCTTAGTCTTTCCGCCACTTTCGTGTCTGTTCAGCGATTGGGGTACTCGGTCTACATGAGTAGTCGAGTCTTGGGTGCGTCTTTGTCTTTGGCGCACGTCGAATCGGGATGTACACCGAGAATCTGCAGATTTAGACTAGGACCGTATTATTATCGTAGTCCTACCCGGGGAAATTATAGTCTAAGAGTGATAAATGTCTTGCATTATTTGGATGGTTACTTTGATCATATCTCCTTGAAATACGTGCTTGTGGCTAAGTGTTCGTGTCTGTTTCCTTGTCTTTCTTCTCCATTTATTTTATTGTTGCGCATACCTTACTTCTTTGGTTTATTCCATCATTTCTTTTATCCTTGTTGGTTTAAACACGTATGATCCCATGTTTAGTTATAAGTCGATTCACTCATAACTTATCTAATATGGTTATTTGTTCATGTCCTTTGTTATGTTCGTTTTGACATTTTGTGGCTGGGAGAACCTTGAGTTACTCCCCACTGACTGTGGCTTTCATGTTTACATGAATGACAGGTTTGTGAAGATGCATTTGTGGGGTTTAGACGTGTGAGCTAGCGAGCACCTTGGACTAGTAGTTGGTTTATTAGGATTGTTTAGACTCACCTTTTATTGTATTGTCATTCGAGGGATATATTTTCCCTCACCTTGACTATCACAGTTGTATAATTTAATCTTTATTTCCGCATTCTTTATTTGTGTTTTATGTTTTAATGAACCCGCGCTTTAATTTTTAAAAGTTTCGAAAATTTCCTAATTTTCGCTTGAATTTATAGCTTTTATTTTCCGCTTTATCGCGGGGGTTCACAGTTGGTATCAGAGCCTATGTTGCTCCCGACGCACACACGTGTACCCCAAGTTTAAATGTGAATTTGACCTTGAATAATGAATGAGAGATGGGTAGACTTAAGGACCTAAGGTGGTAGTCTGTAATGTGTTTGCTCTTTGTTAGGTTCTAACATGTTTGTTGATTGCCATTTTATAATTGTTGTGCCCTTGGATCAATAACCGTAAACCTACCAACGTGAAGATCAAGATTTGGTGCCTATAGCCAAGGATTGAAGATTTGTTCAACCTTTGAAGAATGCTTCTACTTCCTCGAAGACGTTTCTCATTCTTGGTGTATCTTGCTTTATTCTTTACCTCTTGGTGCTTATTCTCCTTCTAAACTCTCTTCTGTTTTGCTTTGAAAGTTACTCTTGTATTCCCTAACTTGTCCTTTGTTCCTTGCTAATCCTCCCTTAACGCCTTTTCATAGTATTCTTTCTTTTGAAGAATGTTGACTTTGGTTGGAAATTTTGACTTTGAGGAGATTGTTGTGTTTGACCCTTAAACCTGGTTTTGAGAGGATTGATGTTGGAAAGATTTAGGTAGTGTGATGAGACATACTTGATGATTCTTATACCTAGATCCTTGATAAAGTGAGTATATTTGATTGGTGGATTTTGTGTTGTCAAGTATGAGTGGCATTTGTTACTAAGGTTATAGAACTTGGCTTTGTTGTTTATGTTTGGGATTTGAAAAGCTTGGGAAGTGTAGTCAGACTAAGCTACATTGTTGATAAGTCTTTGTTGACCCTATGGTTTTAGAAACTTTGAGGTTGTATTGAGTAATTGAGATGACGGGATGATGTTGTAGATATGTGTAGTTCTGCTTTTGGGAATCCGTGATAAGTAAAAGGATAGAAGGACTCGAGATCCTATTGATTTTTCAGACTTTGGATTGGCATGTTACTACCTTGTATTAAAATGAAAACCTTGTGGAATATTTGAGGAACCTTTTCTTGGAGTTTAGAGCTGGGTATTGGGATTCTTGATTGAGGATTTTACCATTTTGAGAAACCCGTGGTTGACACTAGTTGGATATGAGTATAGCTTTGTTGGAAACCTTGACCTTGATCTTGTGGAAGTTGTTTGTGGATGTTTGAGGATTTGGAGTGATGAGATCGCACTCTTAGTGGAGTACCTTGTTTCAAGGAATAGCTTAAGATGAAGTAACATGAGTAATTTGAGGAAACCCTTGGGAGTGTTTTGGTCATAGGTTTTGTTGTTGGGAAGTTTTCAGAACCTTTTGGATGATGTTGTTATTTGAGGTTTGAGTATCTGGCGTTTCCTTGTTGTCTAATTTCCTTTCTTCTTTGACCATAAGCGTTACCGTTCATACCTCCTTTCCTCGCTTCATCTTGCTCCTCCCTTAAGTTTGATGCTAGTGACCTATAAAAACTATATCTTTGACATCCTTGTTGACCTTACTTCAATTTTTACCCTATGAAATTCATCATAGCTCTTTTTGTTGGTTAAGTCTGGACCCTCTTAGAGTACTTTATATTTATGTTGTCTAAATTGCTTTTCATTTCATACAATTTCTAAATATTTCAAGCTACCATTTTTGGTCTGTTGTTAAAAATTTTATGTTACTTTTACAAACCCTTACCTATTTTAAAGGTTCGAAAATGAAAATTTGATTTAGTTACCTATCTGTTCTTTGAGTGTAAAATTATTTATCATGATTTTAATTGCCAAACCCGAGATTTCTTTAAATTTTATCCAATTTCTATTAACTCTAATCTTTCTTCGTCAAAGTTTAATATTATATTTTCAGGAATTTAACTCCCTTTTGAGTTTAAAAGTGAAACCATTATTTCCATTTTGGCTTTTCCAAAAGAAAATTTGAGTGGATTACTTTTTCTTTTGGTTTTAACGTTGATAGGATGTTAGAACTCGTTATTAGAGACGTTTAATAACTTGTTCTACGCTTGTCGGCGAGTGATTTGTGTTTTAAATTTGTCTTTGACTTGAAAAGTTGGCGTTCTTGTGTGCACGACAAGAGCAATTTCGTTCCATGAATAAGACTTGTACTTTTGAAAACTTTTCATTAATGTTTTTGAAAGTATTTTGATTCTTATTTATACAAATAATTTGCTTTTGACCTTATCTGGTTCTGTCGGAAAATTTTATTGAAACTGTTGAAAGGATTTTAAGTCTCTCAAAAAGTAATCTTTTAATATTTTAGTTACCAATTTCGAAGGTCCAGTTTTATCTTTATATATACCCTTTTATTTCTACCTTCAAGTTTCGAGGACGAAACTTTTTAAAAGATGGGGTGATTGTAACACCCGCGAATTTCCCATTTTGACATTTAAAATTTATTTAACCATTTGAATTACTTTATTAAATATTTTTGAATTATTCAATTTAATTAATTTTATGTCAAACACGATTTTTATAAACGTATTATATAAAAGCTCATTTTTATAAAAATACGTATTATTAGATTAAATCTTTGAGTCATAATTTATACAATAATATATATATACGTATTTTTGGTCGGATAATAATAATGACAGTACTAATAATAATTTCCGTCTCAACATCCGTCTAGCTATAGATCGTCACATTTCACTTTGTACATACTTTAATCTGGACCAATCAAAAACCAACAACACATTCATCCACCTTCAAAATATCTACTATTATTATCATTAATATTATATATTATTATTGTGTACTATTATTATTATTATATATATATATATATATATATATATATATATATATATATATATATATATATATATATATATATATATATATATATATATATATATATATTTGTTGTTGTTATCCTACGAAAACCCCACCTCCCTCTTCTTCATCATTCGTCTTCTTCCTCTTTGACGCAGCAACAAAGCAGCAGCAACAACTCAAACACCAACCACCATTTCCGCCATCCTCAACCCCCATTTCCTCCCTTATTTCTCAACCAAATCCCCTGATTCTTACACCATTAGCTTCCCCTCCTCATTCTCCTTCTTTATATGTAAGAAAGACGCCATCTTGCCTCTGTTTCCGTTCGGTCGTCTTACTTTGGGCTCGGATTTCCCGCCTTTTTCCTTCGTTCGTGCGTTTGGGTGTTACTTGGGACAGCTCAGAATAGCTTTGGGCCGGAAGCATGCTATTTTAAAGTGAAATGAGGTAACGGTGATAGGTTACTCGACAAAATGTCGAATTTCCGTCTTACATGTCGTTTTCGTGTCCTTGTTTAGTAAAGTTCGGTTCTTTTTACCTTTCCTCATTTGTATGCTCAATCTTCATCGTGTCAATTCGTTCCCCATGCTCGAATTCGCTTGTAGTGTTCACGAATTAAATTGTGTCACATTTCCGCCTCAAAATGACTTTTGGAGCGGACTGTTTTGCCTGGGTTTTTCGAACATGGTTAAGATGAGTTAGTGGGTGTTATTCATATTTTTAGTTGTGTCTCGTTTCTGTCTCATTTACGTCTTAAATATCGTCTGAAAACTAAGCCGCAACGGGCTGTCGAACTCGTATTATAACCATGACGGGTGCGGTTCTGGTTTCTATTTTGGGGATGGGACAAGTAGTACACAGACCAGTATTCATGCTACTTTCCCTCTCCCATATCGTCTTACGTGTGCTCTAGCCTTCCCGTTTTGAAAACTCGGTTTGGACCTTGTATACCTCTGTTTTGGTGACCCGTTATGGCCTGCATCTTGGTCTGTTTTGGCGGGTCAGGTTGGCTGCTTTAGGATCTGTTTTGGCTTGTCATTGGGCAGCTGTGTTTGGGTTCCGTCTTGGTTATGTCCAAGGACTCTTGCTGGAATGACTCGATATGGTTCGGGTTTGGCTCGGTTTGCAGGGGTTGTTTTGGTGGTTTGAGCACTAGTCGGTTGAATCTTTGATTGAGTACTATACATGCCTTGTATAGTTGTTTGTCATTCTTTTGGTTTCAATTTTTGGACTCACCATCCTTTTCATTTTGGGCTCATTTAGCTTACATTGTTGGATTCATTAAGTTTTGAGTGTTGGGCTTCTCTGGCTTCATTTGTTGGGCTCATTTGTTTTGAAATATTGGGCTTGCGGTGTTTATCTAATCGGATTCGTCATGTTAAATTAGTCGCGCTAGCTATGTTAAATTAATTGGATTCGTGTGGTTTATTTGATTAGACTTGGCATGCTTCACTTGTTGGATTTCACGTTTTATTTCGTAAAGTCCACCTAGCGTAAATTATTTCATTATCGCTTGTTATATTTTATTTAACCGGCATGTTAAATTAGAAAATGGAATATCTATTAATATAAGACAAGTATGAGTTATTAGAAAATGGAATATTCTTGATAATGTATTGTATTGTTCGGTTGTGAGAGTCTTGGTCCTATCGGACACTAGGGGTGAGCCATAGGCCCTCTAGTTGCGGTATGATCGTCGGGATTGATGTTCCCATCCGTACTTATGGTGAGATGCAAGCCATAAGTATGAGTGTGACATTAATAATCCCGTCTCATGTACTTGTTGTTGTACTTGTTTATTCTATTTAACCGGCATGTATAATTATGAAATGAAATGTTTATTTATATGTTACAAGCATGAAAAGGTTATTATAAATAATTACTTGTAAGAGTCGTATTCTTGTAGAAATGCCATATTACCATCGTACGTGCTTGACATACATTTTTGCCCTGCTTGTCTTTGTTCGGCAAGCACGGGTTTGACCTACTTGTCTTTGTTCGCAAGTACGGTTTTGGCCTACTTGTCTTTGTCGCAAGTATGGCTTTTGGGCCACTTGTGCTGTGCTGGCAAGTGAGTCTTATCTTAGTCTTTCCGCCACTTTCGTGCTGTTCTGGCGATTGGGGTACTCGGTCTACATGAGTAGTCGAGTCTTGGGTGCGTGCTGTGCTGGCGCACGTCGAATCGGGATGTACACCCGAGAATCTGCAGATTTAGACTAGGACCGTATTATTATCGTAGTCCTACCCGGGGAAATTATAGTCTAAGAGTGATAAATGTCTTGCATTATTTGGATGGTTACTTTGGTCATATCTCCTTGAAATACGTGCTTGTGGCTAAGTGTTCGTGTCTATTTCCTTGTCTTTCTTCTCCATTTATTTTATTGTTGCGCATACCTTACTTACTGGTTTATTCCATCATTTCTTTTATCCTTGTTGGTTTAAACACGTATGATCCCATGTTTAGTTATAAGTCGATTCACTCATAACTTATCTAATATGGTTATTTGTTCATGTCCTTTGTTATGTTCGTTTTGACATTTTGTGGCTGGGAGAACCTTGAGTTACTCCCATCGATCGTGGCTTTCATGTTTACATGAATGACAGGTTTGTGAAGATGCATTTGTGGGGTTTAGACGTGTGAGCTAGCGAGCACCTTGGACTAGTAGTTGGTTTATTAGGATTGTTTAGACTCACCTTTTATTGTATTGTCATTCGAGGGATATATTTTCCCTCACCTTGACTATCACGGTTGTATAATTTAATCTTTATTTCCGCATTCTTTATTTGTGTTTTATGTTTTAATGAACCCGCGCTTTAATTTTTAAAAGTTTCGAAAATTTCCTAATTTTCGCTTGAATTTATAGCTTTTATTTTCCGCTTTATCGCGGGGGTTCACAAGTCACCAAATGAGAATGTCTTTTCTCGAACCAAGTGTTCATTACACCCAAGTCATATGCCAAAGCAAAATCTAATATGTCACTTCCCGCTTCATTTCTCTTCCCGAACCCAAAACCCCCATGAATGTTCTCGAAGCCAACTCGACTAGTACCCACATGCCCATTGAGGTCACCACCAATGATCAATTTCTCTCCAATAGGGACTCGTTCTACAACCTCTTCCAGATCTTCCAAGAAGGCTCGTCGAAAAGAAGCATCCAAACCTACTTGAGGTGCGTAAGCACTTATAACAGTCACCACCTCATCCCCGACTACAAGCTTAATGCTCATAATCCTATCACTCTTTCTTGATACTTCTACCACATCATCGATGTAATCTTTATCAATGACAATACCCACTCCATTACGAAAGTCTTTACCCGTGAACCAAAGCTTATAACCCCAAGGCGCTATCACCCTTGCTTTATCTCCGACCCACTTTGTCTCTTGTAGGCACATGATATGCACTCTCCTCCTTTTCATAACCTCCCCTACCTCAGCTAATCTCCCTGTCAAAGAGCCAACATTCCAAGTACCAAAACGTAACCTACTACCCTTCCTAAAGCCATGTCCTGATTTCTTTACCCGCTCTTGACCATGCTTCCTAGATCCAAACCTATTTGACACCACACCCATACTTCGAGGTGGCGCGCCGCTTTTGGGCGACGACGTAACAACCTTTGCATATTTTTCACTACACCCGGGTCTAGAAGATGTAGCGCACCCTGGCCTATTTGACACCACCCACAGATGTAAAGATGGCGCGTCGCTTCCGGGCGACGACCTAGCAACCCTCACATACTTTTCACTTTTCACTTCACCCGGGTCTAAAAAGTGCAGCGCGTGTCGCTTCTGAGGAGACGCCCCAACGATGTTCAAATTCCGATTCATGTCCATAAAATGTGACTAAGTTTTTATGCTGGCTGCCACAGACCTACCGCAACCCTCCTCCTTTATCCAGGCTTGGGACTGACAGTGAATGCCCGAAAACACTCACGGGCGGAGTTAACATTTTATCTATTAAATTGAAAATTTTCCTCAAACATACTGATTCTAGTGATCTCATAAGTCATAATCATGCTACTTTTTCAATACAAATTATTTATCCAACTTATCAAGATGTCAAGGAAAACCAAAGAAATCAACATGTAAAAACTCCCAAACCTTCTTTTTAAAATGTTGCAGTAAAATTACCATTTCGATACAAGTCACAGTCAAAAAGTAAAAAAGACAAAACATGTTAGCAGTAATCTGAGTACTCCGTATTACCCAGGCACTATCAAATATCCAGCCAAAAACCAACTAATGTTTGTACTTTCAATTTTCACCTGCTGTAAAAAAAATTGTTCCACCTTCTACAAGTACTCACACAGTCACACTTTTCACATCATCCATTTTATCTCCACCCTCATTATTTACACTTACCACCATGGCTGCTCCTGCACCTCTTTCATCATCTTCCCCTTCTTCAGGTAACTCTCCTTATCTTATTTTTACCGCATATTCATATGTAAGCCGGTTTTACACAAGATATAGTAAAACGGATCGATCTTATTAACAACTACCTTTTGGCTTTGGGTCATTTCCATGTTAGTGGAATCCGTTTTACCCAATGTTGTTGTAAAACCGTCTTACAAAAGATCAACCATTTTTTACTCCATTCATCTCCATCTCTCTTTCTTTTCTATTTACTCCATATACTGATACCGTAACTAATTTTCTGTTTTAACTGCTCAACTTTGTCTACTAGAAATAACAGCAAAGCCACACCCATACCAACAAAATGACCGTGAATCAACCAAAAACGGACCGATAGGCGCTTTCGAAGCCCGTAAACTAAAACGCGGCTTATACGTCCGAGTCGACATGCCTGGTGTCCCAAACAACGGCGTCAAAGTTGTCAAATACAACGAAACCCGAACCGTTACCTTCTCTGGCAAAGCACCATCTCTCTGGCCCGGGTTCGATTCCCCTGAACCACGAGTTTATGCTGGTTATGTCGTCCTTGACCGAGACCCTTCTGAAGTCAACTTTACTTCCGAGGTTGATAATGGTGTCTTTCGCTTGTTCTTTCCTCGCTGTGACGGTTCTCTCCATTTTCTTTCCCCTCGTCGCAATTCTGGCGCTGCTCAACATGACGATGTTTCAGGTCTTCTCAATTTGTTTTTGTCCTATGAATTTTGGTGAATTGATTTTTTTTTAATGGGACGGTTTTAGGATATGTTTATTTAGTAATGGTCTCACCATAATCTTACAACCCTCTTCCGTTATTTAAATCGGTTTTGAGTATCGTTTCAACTTAGAAGATTTTAAGTCTTATAACCAAGAATTTGTGTTCATGAAAATCGTATGAATGTTTGACAAATCGGTTGTGAGTATCCTCTCAAATTAATTAATTTTTTTGGATCATTATAGGACGAGATGAAGAAGATAAAATCCCTGCAGATCACAATATTTCTTTCATTGTACACTCTCCACTTGAGCCTTATGGTATGTTTTCTCCATTTTCAATACTCTCTTATTTCAAAAATTAAATATTGGCAAAAAGATCTTGTCTTTAGGTTAATTTCTAAAGGGTATTCCTTTTTGGTTGAGACGGTTCATCTATCAATTATTGTAAGATGTTGTTAGGAGAATCTGTGAAATATACTCGGTATAATTCTCTAATGTGTTGTAGTAGCAAGCAACTTATTATAAGGTTGAAGTTCAATACAATTTGCTCCATATCAATTTATGTTGTGTCTTACGCCTATGAGAGTAGATGATAGCATTGGAAGCGTGATTATAGGGTAAACTCGCAACTTGGTGGCGATGGTTTAAGCTTTATCTTCCTTATTTTGTCGAGATTTACTCTGTTCAATACTTACTGTCGAGTCTGAGTAACATCATAGACAACATTACCTACAAGCCTCCCTAACTAATAGAGATGTTATTTGCGGTCAATGTCATCATTTTTAAAACGTCATCAAAAATTTAACAAAGAAATGGGGATTTTTGACACTAATACTTACCTTTAGCAACAGAAAAACACGACGACTTTAAATAAAACGAAAAAATAAATAGTCGAGTTAAACACCTAGACAATGTATTAGTACGGTGGTGTCTGGTCTCGCCACATACTTGGAACAGAGGTTATGTGACAATCAAAGCAAGGTGATGACCAAAGATTACGAAACAGGAGGTTACCTTTCTAGCTCCAAGTTTCAGTCCGAAGTTTGATGTTGTGTCTTACTTTTTTAAAGTCTTAACGGGATTTGAGACGTGTGAAATGAACCCTTTTGTATGTAATGAGAGATAAGAATATGCAAAGTCACAGTGTTATTACAACTCGATCTCCCTGAGGCTAGCGAGAAAGACAGTCTAAGGTTCATAGTTACGCCTTGTTAATATATGGAGTAATATATTACATTTGTTTTTGTGTATGCGGCATCAATACATTATTGTGGTTGACAAAAGATTGGGGAGCTATTCTGCAGACCCTTGTGCATTAGGCATAATTTTCTAATTCAATTGTTATTATAACTTGAAATGCTCACTCGATTCTAATGTTTGACATTCTTACATTTGTCATTGTATAATACGGGAGTATATGGCGTCTATTCTTATAACTCGAGAGTATATATGATCTGCTTTAGGCATAATTCACTTGATAGCATGTGTGTTCTAGACATCCTGTAGGCCTCAACAGAAAACTGAACCAGTTGGAAAAGTTGTTTCCGGCCTGTTCGCTGATATACTTTGTCACTGCCATGGACAAGGCTGTCCTCTTCAATTAGACTCAAATTTTGGTTGCCGATCTTTCAAACTAATCTCTGAATTGCTTAGAGTCGGATTATATTTAATTTACAACCACCTATTTGGCAATTTAGTTACAGCATAAGGAGTACTTCATAACTGTTGTACAGAGTACTCATAGTTTATCTGCTTAACTTTTGATGGGATTCTAATCGGGTATTTGTCGTGGGTTAATTGGCTGTAACTGCGCACTTATACACATAATCAGACTTGAAACATGATTGTATGATGATTGCTGTTTGAAATTTCAGGTATAATACTAAGTGGTGGGAAACCAGATCACATAAACCCGCACCTACTAAGTGGCGTAAAAGGTGTATATGAGCACAAGATCATACCTACCAAAGAGGGAGAGCCCCTAATTTACATACGGCTGGACGTTCCAGACACCTGTAAGAAAGCTAACATCATCATGGTGAATTTTGATGGCGGGATTGGATTTGGAGGAATGATGTTCAAGGAAGGCTACAAGTTAAGTCGCTTTGAAGAGGGAACTCGCGATTACCTTGGTGTGCTGCAACCAAGGTGCTTTTGTTGCAGGTACAAAGTAGTCAAGCATGATACAACAGACGGTGTTATGAGGTTCCTGGTTCGTAAGAGTGACAACCTGGACAGATCCCCTGTGTGTCACGTCACCTTACCTACCGCGACACCAGGTGGAGATCTACAACCCCGGATACTCAATATTTATGGGAATATGCCTCATACACTAGGTTCAAGGGAGTTCCCTTGATTAATAATTTGTTGGTATAACATTACTTAAAACTTAGCCGCAGCTTATCATTTTGTTTAGTAT
This sequence comes from Silene latifolia, assembly GCF_048544455.1. Taxonomy (NCBI): domain Eukaryota; kingdom Viridiplantae; phylum Streptophyta; class Magnoliopsida; order Caryophyllales; family Caryophyllaceae; genus Silene; species Silene latifolia. The sequence continues at coordinate 325,219,197 of NC_133537.1, forward strand.
GCCATGAACCCATGATGGTTAGATTCTAGGACTATCATCTAGAACACGAATTCGAATTAATTGGCAGGGACGAATTGGTTGTATAACCTACCAAGTATTGTTTATTGCTGCGTACGGTTTGATTATTTAGTATGACCCGTGTGAGACAGTCTTTCGGTAATTAGTAATTTGAGTAGTTGGTATTCATTCTGCCTCTGATACCATCAAAACTCAACCAGGGAGTATTTGAAATTTGATATTCAAAATATAATGGGAGTCATGTCTATTCCTACGTTTTTTAATCCGTTCATGTGCTTGTACTTGTTAAATCCAACACACAAAATACTAAATCAGTTTTATTGCACACTTTTTTAAGATAATAATGAGATAATGTTATTGAATAGTACTAAGGTGTTGTTTGGTTACCCATTAAATAACACAGGAATTCCAATTCATGTGAATTGTAAAATGGATAACTTGTTTGGTTACCCCAATTCACATGAAATAGAATTACCTTGGAACTCTAATTCCTTCATAACGGAGGAAGTTGCTTACCTAGGTCCCCCTAGGTAAGTGAGAATGTCTACATGAATTGCATTTCCTTTATGCAACCAAACAACTTTTCCTAATTCACATGAATTCTAAAATCATGTGATTTATCACTTCCTAGGCAATGCAACTTCCTACCTGCAACCAAACGACCCCTAACTTTTTTAGATAATGAGATAATGTCATTGAAAAATAAGAGGGCTAGTCCGTTTGAAAATTCACAAGGAAGAGTTTTGGAGATAATACCTTCTCATATAATCGCGATTTAAGCTCAATAAATACTCCTAAACAATGTATTGCACACTTTTTTAGATTGGAGGGCATTAAAACTCTCTCTGAGATTTTGTCTTCTAAATGAAAATTTTGCTAAACTCCATTCTAGTGATCCTAATATCCTATAATTCAAATTGTTTCCAGAAATTATCCAAATGCCAAGAAAAACAAAAGGCTTATGTATCATCCTAGATTCCCCAAATTCCCATACAAAACTACTCCTATTGTTTTTCTCTATGGATTATGTTGTTGTTTTATTCAACTTTCTTGACCCGTGTTATCTGTAATACAAATACACCTGTCTTAAATAAGAATTTGAATTTGTGAAAAAACAAAATCCCATGACCTCCTTTTTACATGTTGCAGTAAAATTACCATTTCTATACAAGTCACAGTCAAAAGTAAAAAATACAAAACAGATCCAGTTTTAAAAGTGTCATTTGGGACTTGCGACCTGTGAGTATTGCCCAAGCAAATACCAATATTATTATTTGTACTTTCACCAGCTACGCTGTAACTCTGTAACAAAATTGCTCCATATTCTACAATTAGTTACACTTTCAAGTTACCACCATGGCTGCTCCTGCACCTCTTTCACCATCTTCCACTTCTTCAGGTAACTCTCCCTTTTTTTTTTACTCTATTCATCTTCATACAGTAACTTTTTGTTTTAACTGCTCAATTTTCTTCCCGTAGAAATAACAGCAAAGCCACACCCGTACCAACAACATGACCATGAGCCAACCAAAAACGGACCGGTAGGCGCTTTCGAAGCCCGTAAACTGAAACGCGGCTTATACGTCCGAGTCGACATGCCTGGCGTCCCAAACGACGGCGTCAAAGTTGTCAAATACAACGAAACCCGAACCATAACCTTCTCTGCCAAAGCCCCGTCTCTCTGGCCCGGGTTCGATTCCCCTGAACCTCGAGTTTATGCTGGTTATATTGTCCTTGACCGAGACCCCTCCCATATTGACTTTACTTCCGAGCTTCATAATGGCGTCTTTCGCTTGTTCTTCCCTCGCTGTGACGGTTCTCTCCATTTCCTCTCTCCTCTTCGCCGTGATTCTGGCGCTTCTCAACATGATGATAATTCAGGTCTTTTCAATTTGTTTTCTCCGATCAATTTTGGTGAATTAATTAATTTTTGTATGAGACGGTTTTAGGATATGTTTATTTAGTAACGGTCTCACGATAATCTTACCACACGAGAGTTGGATAAATTGGTTAGATAAAATTAATTAAGTTTGTTGGATTAAATATGATTGTGAATTATTTTTTGACTGAGATCGTTGTAGGTTATGTCGACAGTTTTAAGTTAAAATCTCTTAACTCCCATTGTGATTATTTAAATCGGTTGTGAGTGTCGTCTCAACTTAGGATGATCTTAAGTCGTAACCAAGAATTTGTGTTCATGATAATTTTATCATGAAAGTTCGACAAATCGGTTGTGAGTATCATCTCAAATTAATTAATTTTGTTGGTATATTATAGGGCAAGATGTAGAAGTCGAAATCCTTGCAGAACAAAATATTTCTTTCATTGTACACTCTCCACTTGAGCCTTATGGTATGTTTTCTTCATCTTCATTATGTGGAAATACTAAGCATTTAATAATGTCGACGGAGACGAATAATGTTGATGTATGAGTGTAAGAGGTTACTCTATTTTATGTGGGAACTGATTTGACCAAAAATTTATTGTAAGATCGTCTTTTAGGAGAATGCGTGAACTATTTAATGTATTGATGTGTTGTAGTAAACAACTACTCGTACATACTTTTTTTTTGACAACAATTTACTCGTACATACTAAGATTATCGTTATCATGATTGAGATGTGCTACTTATTGTTGAGGATGATTTACAATGTTGGCAATGATCTTTTTAGCTCCAATGTTTCGTACTATGTTTGAAGTTGTACTCTTACATTTTTTAAGGCTCGTCTGGATTTTTGAAGTGCAAAATCAACTCATTTTATATGGAAGTTATTACGAATCGATCACCTCAAGGCTAGTGAGAAATTCGGACTAAGGTTCTTGTATATGTGGCATCAATACATTGTGGTTGACAGAGGGATTGAGGAGCTATTCTGCAAGCCCTTCTGCAGGACTTAATGTTTGATGTTCTGTCTTACATTCGTCATTGTATGATACAGAGTATATGGCGTCTACTATATAATTCGGAGTATTAATGATCTACTTTAGGCATAACTTAGTTGATAGATAGCATTATATTACCATATGTCTGTTCTTTGCACCATAGTAGGCCTATTGCTGTTCTAGACACCCTGTACTCCTGTACGCCTCAACCGACAACTGAACCAGTTTGATGGGTTGTTTCCGCGCTGTTCAGTGTTCATTGATTTACTTTGTCACTGCCTTGGACAAGGCTGTCGCTGTCCTCTTATCCATAGAACTCAAATTTTGGTTAATAATCTTTCGAGCTAATCTTTGAATTGCATAGAGTGACATTGTATTTTAATTCATCATAGTTTATAGTTGTACTGAACACTGAGTACTGAGTTTCGTTGCTTAACTTTTTATGTAATTCTGATCTGTATATGTCAGGGTTTAACTGGCTGAAACTGCGCATTTGAAACGCGTGATTGCATAAGGTAATTAAGATGGGTGATGTTTGAAATTTCAGGTATAATATTAACTGGTGGGAAAGCAGATCACATAAACCCGCACCTACTAAGTGGTCCAAAAGGCGTATATGAGCACAAGATCGTACCTACCAAAGACGGAAAGCACGTTATTTACATACGGCTGGACGTTCCAGACACCTATAACAAGACTAACGTGATTGTGGAGAATTCTGATGGCGGGATTATATTTGCAGGAATGAAGTTCAAGGAAGGCTATAATTTAAGTCGGTTTGATGAGGGGACTCGCGAGTACTTTGGTGTCCTGCAACCAGGGTGCTTTTGTTGCAGGTACAACGTAGTCAAGCATGACACCAAAGACGGTGTTATGAGGTTCCTGGTTCGTAAGAGTGACAACCTGGACCGATCCTCTGTGTGCCACATTAACTTTCCTCCCGCGACACCTGGTGGAGATCTTCAACCCGTGACACTCAACATCGTTGGGGATATGGGTCGAACACTAAGTTCAAGGGAGCTCCCGTGATTAGTAGTAATAATTTGTTGGTGCAACATTACTAAAACTTAGCTGCAGTTTATCATTTTGTTTTAGCATGCAATAGTTGGTGAAATGGTTGTATAACCTGCCATGCATAGCTGCCTACACTTTTGGTTGTTATTTAGTATGACCGGTGTGAGACAGTCTTTCAGCAAATTACTGGATGCTCCGTAATCTGATAGTCGGTATTCAATCTGATAGTTCGAGGCGAGAATGAAAGGAGAGACTGAAGCAATGGAGAGGGAATCGTTGTTGGATTTTGTTGATTAACTTTGTCACAAGGTTGTCTTCTTATCAATAGGCTGATCTTTCAAAGTACACTTTCGTTATCTATTATGACTTGTATGAGACGGTCCATTTCATTCTACGATTTACGTGTGATAATTACTCATGATAGATGTGATCTTTTCTTTCGTATGTTATTTGTGACCGTCGATTTTAGAATATGGAAGGTAATGAAGGGAGAAATTAGGAAAAAGGGCTCGCTCGCACTCCTGCCTCCTTCCATACAATTTTCAGTGTAGAAAACAATTTGATGCCAAGTTTGATCCAAAATTTGAAACGGGAAGAATATAAATGTACGAATCAGAGTACTATATTTACTCTATGATAACCGTGAAATATAACTTGTAACTTGTAAGACGGATTTGTAGTTAATGAATACTTCATGGTTAATTAGCCATAACACTCCTGCAAGCTGCAAGCTGCAAGCCTGCAACATACTGTATGTGTTACACCAAAACTACGAGATTCGAATCCAAGATAAAATTCCAACTTAACAAAACGGAGTATAGTTAATTTAAGTTAAGCATAACCAATCCCATCTCCAACTCTCTAGATCACAGATCATCTTCTTCGTCCTCTGGGGTTCGAACCCAAGTTACGACCAGTTTGAGCAGACTGCAGTTCCTGGATTTTGCGCTTCCTGACGAGAATCCTGAGCACCCCGTCCTTGATTTCATGTTGCACCCTTGACATCTGGCAACAGCCACAATGAAGGGTATAGCCACTGTAGTAGCCACGACCTCCTTGGTCTAAAGGGTGTTCCTTATCGCCTGTTCCTCCGTAAAGCACACCTGTTCTCTCAGCTTCCTCGGGATCTGGTTTCAGAAAGTAATGGTTTTCAGCAAGTCCAGGCATGTCCATCCTTATGTACATGCAGTCACTTATTTCATCTTTGAGTAACCTGGTTTCGTACACTCCTTCCACTCCTTGGATCAGAAAAGGGTTGATGTGGGAGAATTCTACAGTGGGGGATACTGTAATGGAAGAAATCAAACCTAAAATTAGTGAATAACGAATAACAACACATTTAACAAATCCGATACTCCATTTCATGACACGGCATTACATTAAATTACGTATATATCAAGATATCGAATGTGAGAATCGTGTCAATAAAAAACCCAAGGTAAATTTTTGAGGCTAGGTGAATGATTTGTCTCAGATTACACGTTTGTTTATGCTCCCTCAAGGTAATCCTCCCAAAACGGAATACATGCGTGAAGAAATGAATGGGATGGAGGGAGTACCAACACAGCAACGAAAGCATTGTCGTAACCAAAAGTCTAAGCTACTGGTTTAGGCTTGAGACCCAACAACCAAAAACTAAAAACCCAAAGAAACTCAGCCTCTTTTATCAAATACAAATGACACACAGTTGAAGATCAATCCCATATATAGAGCATTTTTCCAGCATGTTGATTTTGTATCCATTTCGGGTTGGGTTGAAGTATTGGGCAAAATTGGAGTTCGACAGTGTGGATTATAAGGGGGATGAGTCGTAACCCGTCTCTAGCAAAAGTGTAAGCTAGTGACTTAGGGAGTAAGGTTTGAAGCCACTTACGGACTTACCCCATAAACCACTAGCTTAGACATTTATACGTTTTCGTCTAATTATGTTGTCTAATATTTTTATCGATTTCATTTGAGACGTTTAAACCCAGGGTTTTGACATGTTCAATCAATACCACCCGGGCGATGCCCTGTCACCTTCTTAGATGGTCAAGTATGACATTCTAAAGGCAACTTAATCAATCAAATTACACATTTACATACAGTACTAATCAAAATACAAAAACTAAAACATGGAAAATAGGGTGATTAACAAAAACTAACCTGAACCTGATACAGGCGAGAAATGAAGGGTACCATTCGAACCCGGAAACAACAACCTCATACACCCATTCTTCACGCTCAACTCAACCTCAACCTGGTTCGGGTCTTGGTCCAACACAACAGAGCCACCATAAACCCGAACCGAAGAATCGTACCCGTCCCAGAACTTCGGTGCCTTACCTGAGAATGTCACGGTACGGGTCCCACTGTACTTAATTAGTTGAACACCTTCTGGTGGGACCCCTGGCATGTCAACCCGAACGTACAAACCCGAATCGGTTAAACGGGCTTCGTACGCGCCCTTTGGTCCTGGGGTGACAGATACTTGGTATGGATGATCTTTAATTTCGTCTCCTGTAAAATAAAATTATGTGAAGAAATTTACATAATTTTCACATTATACCAAAAAAAACTAGTCAATTAATTGGACTAAACATGTACAACTTTCACAAATTGTTGTATGGGACGGTTTGACTTTAAATTAGAGTAAGACTGCCTCTTATGAAACTAGCCCGATAAAGACGGTCTTATAAGGATCATTGTGCAGGAAAAAAACAACATAAAATGAATCAACCAAAATAAAATAAAATTAGATTGAGTCGGCAGGTATGAGACCGTCTCACGTTAAATTAGTGTATGTAAGACCGTCTATTAAAAGAAACTAACAAATAAAGCAACAGGTCTTATATTTACGTACCAGAGGGAAGGGATGAAGAAGCTGCCATAATTTCCGGTTTAGATTCTTTTTTTTGTAATTGTTGGGAGAGAGATTAGATTATCAATAAGACGGTAAATAATAAGGGTGGAGATAAAATGAATTAAAGGTGGACTTAGTTTTTGTAGAAGGGGGAGTAAAATTTTATTACAGTGTAGTTCTGTAGTGGGTGAAAGTGTGGTAAGGACAAACAGTAATAAATGTTTTTTGGCTGGATGTACTCGTATTTGATACTCGTATTGCTTGGGCAATACTCACAATTTTTTACTTTAATCTATTTTGTCTTTTTATGACTTGAAATCTTGTATGGAAATGGTAATTGTTATGCAACACGTAAAAAGGAAGGTTTGGGAATTGGGATTTTGGGTATAGTTCTACTTTACCTCACAAGCTTCAAAATTTAATTTTGGGTGCATGATTTATATGATTAAGAGAATACGGAGTACTCCGTATTATTTTGTACAAGAACGGAATTTGAATAAAATAAAATTCAATTTCAACCCAATATTCCCGCTTAATTTTATTAATAACGAAAATATAAATTCAAAAAAAAAAGTGTGGTTCAATATGATAAATCAATTCAACTCAAATTATCACTTATAAAACGATCCTCAAAACACAAACCCAAAACGAATTAAATCGAGATTCTATTTATTTATTTCTCTCAATTTACCCACTTCATTACGTAATTAGTGAATCGGTGGATCGGAATTAACCGTTTACCTAATTTATTTTAAACCACTGATTCAATAATGGAGCATCCATTTAATCCAAATTCCATAGAAACAAAGAGATTCTTTTCACTTTCTTTACCTTTCAAACAGCTTAAGCTTACATCTCTCTCTCTCTCTCTACTTTCCACTTCCCGGTACAGTTCCCAACTTCCCACCCACCATGGCTACTCCTGCACCTTCATCATCATCTTCACCTTCCTCAGGTAACTACACTACCCCTTATCATTTTCTTACTGCATGTCTGCATCCATCTACTTATATTTACATACAGTAAAACATTCAATATTTACTGCTCTACCCCCCTCTCTATGTAGAAATAACAGCAAAGCAAAACTAACTTGGTAAATCTAGGTGTCGTAAAATACTAGAATTAACCTATCAAATTAACAATTTATACCCTAGACTTTGACTCTACTAACTTTAAACTAAAACAATAGTAAAGTGGAAGCAAAGGGGTCGAACCCAAGAGAAAGGTTAACAACTAAAAACTTGAATTGTAAACTATTGATTACTAAGTAGGTCTCTACTACTAATTAAGATCCTAATGACAATTTAAACTTAACAAAAGGCACTAATCACAAACAATGGGTATTAACAAAGGTCAACTAGTAGGAAACATAGATGAAAAAGGATTGGTTTTGGGAAACAAACATGGAAATATGAGTAAAGGTTGGAGATCTTCCTATTGAGACAATTCCACAAACAACTAGTATGCAAGATTCAATATAAAGGGAAAACTTGATGTAATTCTCTCTTAGTAATCCAACAATGGTAAAGTTTGACTCTTTTTACTCTCTTATAAATATCTACCCAATACTATCACCTCAAGATGTTGATACATGTAAATTAAAACATCTACATATACCCTTCAAACTTAAGCAACAAATCATTAAACCATGAAAAGAGACTAAGCATGAGATTAAGAATTTAACCAAAAGATGAAGCTAGGATCAATTCCTCATAAGATTAAGGGTTTTTTTATAACTGCTACCACAGGTAAACCACTTTTTGAGAACTGCTACCAAGGTAAAAAAAAGTTTGAAAACTACTCCCATAATCCTTAGTTAGGTTAAAAATCAGTACCAATTAACTCCAAAGCTCAATTAAAATGAATCTCAACCATTCATTTTAAATCTTTAGATTAAGTCATTATTTCTATTCCTATTTTACCCTTCCCCCATCTTTATAATATTACTCTCATCCTAATTTCTTACACTCTTCTACTCCATTAATCTCTCTTCAAATCTCTTCATTCATTCTCTCTATTTGAATATATTCATTCATTCTTTCTCTTTGAATCTATCATGTCAGGTAACATTGCCTTCAATTCATTCATTGTCTCTCCTTCTAATCCATTAATTTATGTTAAATCTCTCATTTGTTTTCAAATTAGGGTTGTGAAATCTGGGTTTTGGTTATTTGAATCGTGCAACAATGTCTTCGGGTTCCTATTTTGGGTCCAATTACAGGGGGAGTTAGTGCGGATGTGGCGTTCCAGTAACTTTATTGAAGTCATGGACACAAGAGAATCCTAGGAGAAGATTTATTAATTGCAAGTTTTCAAAACCAAATTCAACTCTTGGTTGTGGATATTTTAGATAATATGATGAAGAACAAATAGAGGGGCAAAGAAATACAATTAATTATTTGATGTTGGAGAAGAAGGTAAAGTACTAGATTGTGAGTTGATGATGATTAAGTGCGAGAATGCACACTTGGAACAAAATCAGAAGCTTGAGGAAGTCACTGCCATGCTTAGGAAATCAATGAACTTTCTTAATTTTGTACTACTAAATTAAAGTTAAATTAAGAATAAAGAGTAAATAAGGATGGATAGCAAACCTTACAATGAGTTAAAAATGCCACAAAGGGCTTTTCCAGAAAAATCAAGGTAAGTGATGACGGTGAATTTTGTTAGATTAAATTCTTCAAATGAGTTGGTTAATTTGATTGAGTTTGAGGGATGAAGATGGAAAAAATTGAGTGATGAAGGTGAATTTGATAGAGTGAGTATGAGTGTTAAGTTGTAATGTAGATTAAATGTGTTTTATGACTGGGTAAGAAAGGGGGGAAGGTTAAAGAAGGGGAATTTTAGTCTTTTCAAGTGAAAAAATGTTCTTCAGGGTTAATTGGTACTGATTTTTAACCGAACCAAAGAATATGGTAGCAGTTTTCAAACTTTTTTTACCTTGGTAGCAGTTCTCAAAAAGTGGTTTACTTGTGGTAGCAGTTATCAAAAAACCCTAAGATTAAACCATACAAATGAGCAAAAGACATAGACTTTCCTATTTGTTGTAAGAATCCTTTAAACCAAATCAACTAACAACAAACTTGCTTCAACAATCCCAACTAAATTAAACCATTTCTTTAGGATTTGCACTAGTCAAGTAAATAACATGCAAGGATGATCAAACCGAACATTCAATTACTCAACATCCCCCTACTACTAAGAGAATAAAAATTCTCTTAGTTTTCCCTCCAAAAAGCATCTAGCTAAATAAGGTAATAAATAAAATTTTCTTTCATTACATTATTATCTTTTCAATGAATATATTCTTATAAATAAACTCTAATTTTTTAAATAAATTCATAATTATGATTTTTTCATTAAAATAAAATAAAATTGATATTAAATTATAAAGTATAAGTTGCTAAATTTTTCAATAATGCAATAATTATTACTGTAGAGAATAACTTGACACATGCTTACTATTAGCTTCGTGACAAATTCACTAAAAAATATTCACAACTTAAATAATTTTTTTTATTAGTTTTCCATTTCAATTTTTTTGTTACATATCAAAATACAATGGAGTGAACTGATAAATATTAATGAAGTGCAAATTTTAAAAGTATAAATTCTCCTATATACTAAGAGAACACAACTTTTCTAAAGGTTTCCCTTCAAAGTGCTCAAACTTATATATGGAAACAAATTAGATTTTCATTTATTAAACTAATTTTCCATTTAACATAATTTATACATAAAAACTGTCTCCTATTATTAACTTCGTGACGAAAAAAGATTTTTTAAAAAAATTAGATGTAGTTAAAATATTTTCATAAAAAACACAATTCATGGAATTATTCAATTCTTTTGATTAATTTTAATCTAAAATCTATAACTAATACACTAAAAATTAAAAGGCCTATATTTACCGCGCATTTGCGGGGGATCTACACTAGTAAGAAATTAAGCACAAGAAAAGAGCATTAGATAAATTAAGAGAGGTTTAAGAGTCTTACAATACCAAAGTTGGATACTTTGATCAAATTACATCAAGCAAAGGAAAGATTAGCCTTCCATCTTCTTAGAAAAACCCAAGAAATGAGGAAAGATTAACATCCAAAGCTAAAAGATTACAACTTTTTCCCAAAATAAAGTGTACTCGCTACTAAAAGTCTCTAGAGATTATTCAATAATTAGATGATAACTAGGTCTTCAAAATGAGGAGTATATATAGGGGTGCACTCCTTTCTAGGTTAAATCCTCCAAAAACACGGACTGTTTAATTAAGCCCGTGTTTAAAACAGAATTGCGCAGGCTTCTCTGAAGGTGGCGCAGGCTGCGCAGTTTGGCGCAGGCTGCGCTGCGGCCTGGACTCCCCCGTCAAACTTCCAAGTTTCACTTGATCTTTTACTTTCCAACTTCCACTCGTCATTGCTTGCTTGGGACGGAATTCTTATCTTGGTCAAAACAGAATGAAATCTTCACCTCGACTCTTTGATACGGGTGCTTGACTTGCCTCAAGAGGTGATCAATCCAAGAAGAAGCCCTTTGTGACCCAAAACTACAAAAACATAGAGTAAGCCGGTATGTCCGAGATTAACCCATAATTTGGCCTTGACACTTGAATAGACAACCTAAAAATCATACTAGACATGACATATTTGACACTATCAAATACCCCCACACTTAGACTTTTGCTCGTCCCGAGCAAAACCCGAAACAAGCAATTGCACAAGCCTAAAGGTGAGTATGAGGGTAATTGATTGCTCTTCCCTTACCACGACCTTCTTATGTCTCCCTCTTTGACAACCACCTATGAAAAGAAAAACAAAGACTCAAAGTTGACACACTCTCTCTTCTCTCACACGCCCTCCTTATGTCATCCCTCTAAACAAGACACAAGACACAACACACCTCCAACTCTGACTCATCAACTTCACCACCCTTCTTGTCTCTCCAAAATAGCAATGGTCACCCTTGCCTTATCCCAAGGCAATAGCAAGGTGACCTACACAATCCTCCAAATCATTCATGCTCCCCTTATATCACCCCCTTATCACTCCAAGCAATGCAAGGCATGCTACTCAGTTGGCCAAACACCAATAAAGATCAACAAATTAGTAACCAACATGAAAACCACCAATTTGAAACAATTTTCTTTGACTCAAAAAGAAATTAAATCCTAAATCTAGCCTCCTTCCTAAATCCTCCTTATCGCTCCCTTCTTATCCCTCCATCTTTTTGGTGGTGCATTTTTCAATTTTTTAATTCTTTTTTTTTTTTTTTTTTTTTTGAAAATCCCTCATTTTGCCTAATGTGCCCTTTCGGGTTTTCACCTTAGCTTTTCCTTTCCTCTCATCGGTGGCTCGCAACTCGCTTCTTCATTCTGCCCGGAATGCCCTTTCGGGTTTTCATTCCGTCCTCGGCCACCTTTCCCAATCTTGCCTAGGTGCCCACCCTTGTGGGTTTTCACCTAGCCGGGATTTTTTTTTTTAAGCACAACATTCAATGGAAACGAAAAGAAATGTCATATGTTATAAATTCAATCATCTTACTCCCCCACACTTAGATTCCACATTGCCCTCAATGTGGAGGAGCACACTCATGCTCTCATGGTTGGTTGGTGGAGGGACCCGAGCCTTCCCCTTGCTCATATGTCCTATGATTCCTCCTTCTCCTTTCTCTTGCTTGCCTTACTCTTTTGGCCCTCTCATAGGCCTCCTCAACTTGTGGCTCGGTGATGGTTGGTTCGTAGTGGGGGTCATTGTGGTGGAGAGTCATGCCGAAAAGGCCACAGATGAGCCCAAAAGAATCCTCTTGAGCTTGAGCATCTTGAAAGGAGTCCTCAACATATTGGTGGTGCCTTTCATTTTGCACCCCGAATTGTTGAGTTGCTTGCTCTCTCCATGTGTTTTGGGACCTCCACATAGCTTGATTCTCTTCCATTTGCTTGGATAGTTGTTGTTGCCAAGCAAAGGTCTCATCTTGCCTTTTAGCCATCTCTTGTAGCATCTTCATTTGAGCCCTCTCGGCCTCCGCACTCAATCTTTGGTGCTCCATGCTAGCTACCCTCCATTGATCTAAACTCTCAAGTCTTGGCGTTTGTTGTTGTTGCCAAGCATGAGAGCTATCAACTCTCCCGCTAATCGCCTCCAAAGTCCCTCGGGTCTCAGTGAAGTACTCAAACATTTGTTGTTGCCATGGGGCGATTGGTGGATTAGAGCCTCCCCCCGCCTCAAACATTGGTGTGTCTTGAATGGGTGGGTCACTCTCCATGTTCCCTATCTCCCTTTCCTCTTCACTATCAAGATGGACAACCGAGGGTGTGGCTAGCCTTCTTCTTTGTACCCTTGGCTCTTGTGTGTCGGCCGGGCAATATAAATGAATGGCATGGGTACCATGAGGAATCGGGCCATCCTTTGGTAGGACCATATAAGGAGTTTTCCCCACTCCCAACCAATTGCATCGAAAATTGATGGCATCTAGGACTTTGATTATGGGTGTTTCCTCAAGTCCTTGGGCATTGTAAAAATGATTTCCCCAAACGGGGAGTTGGTCATCCGACGTTGTTCCCACATATCTTTCCACGAAGAGGGTGATTAAACCCCCACCATTGATGTTACCTCCCTTCCTCTTCATATGCTTCAAATAAGAATCAACAAAAAGTCTTGCCCAATCCGGCACACCATTCCCCTCCGGAAGCATGGTCCAAATACACTCCCTCACCGCGTCACTAACTTTTGTTGGATCTCCCATGGAGAAGAACCAACAAGCCAAACTCCTTGTTAAAATACGGATCACGGGGTTGGTGATGGCGGATAGTTTGTCGTTATGATCTTGTGCTTGCCTCCCCGTGAGGTGACACCATACTTCATTTAGCTTTCCCTTGGGTGGGTTAACCGGGGACGGCCTTTTTGTGATTCGTAAAACCTCTCTCACCTCATCAAAAGAAATAGAGTGACACACTTTATGAAGCCGAAAACTCACTCTCTCATTCGCCCCCTCCCCCGTTTTTGAGATGGTGGACAAGAATTCATATGTGAAAGATCGGTAGGTGTCATCATAAAGGTCCATGTATTGTTCTAACCCCACCCGACTCAAGAGTTGGAAGGTGAGTTCCTATATTCCTAGGCTTTGAAGGGTTTCACGGTGGAGAAATTTTGTGATGGGAACGGGATTGTCTTTTTCAAGTTTTTTAAAAATTTTCTTTTGTTCGGCATTAAGTCCCTCATCTCCATTGAACACTTTGGGGGTACTTCCCTCCCCTTGGTGAGTTTTACTTTTGCCAAAAACTATGGTACCTAGCAAGCAAGAGTACAAATATACCAACAAAAACACTCAAAACGATTTTGCTCTCTTTGAGGCAATTCAACAAACACCTTCTAGGCACTAATTCAAGAAGGTAGAATTGAGTGATGTTTGTTGAATACCTTTCCCCTTTCTCAGAAAATAAGTTTATCCCAGCAATTATAGACTACAATCAACCATGAAAATCCAAAAGTTCAATGAAGAAACATCAAATTTCGGATTAATGCTAAATAAGTAAAGAGAAAGATTGGAAAAGTTGTTATACCTCCCCGAATCCACTTAAAATGCTAGTTGATCGAAGTATAATGCTAAAACCCCTCCAAGAATGCTCCAATGGGCCTAGACATCTCTTGAAAAGAACTTGAATCCAAAGCTTGGAAAGTTAGGGTTTGGGACGAAATTTGGGAAAATCAGATTTTTGAAGGGTGAAGTGAGTGTTTGAAAGTGTTATGTTGGGTTGAGAGATGAATTTGATGATGGAAAAGGAGTTTGTTGAAGGTTTGATGGTGTATTTGATGAAGTTTGATGGAGTTTGAGGTGGGTGTTTGGGAGTTGAAGGTGGAATGTGTCGAAAAAATTGAAGGTTAAGGTAATTGTGCTTTGTAAATAGGCTTTGCTTTATCCCGTGGCTGCGAACTGCGCAGGTTGCGCACTGAAATTGCGCAGGCTGCGCCAAATTGCGTAGGCTGCGCTTTTTGGCGCAGGCTGCGCTTCCTGGCGGGTTGTCGTGTAAAATGCTAGCTTTCAACTTCTTTCTTGTTGGGATTTTTGGCCTTCTTTTGGTGCTTTTCCTTCATTTGACTCGTGTAGATGGTGTCCCGAGTCATTTCACCTCCCATTACGACTTGTGGCACGCTTCCCAAGGAACTTCATCCTACTTCCTTCAAACACTTCAACAAACTATCAAAAGAGTCCATAATGTATGCTTCTAAAACATGTTAAAAGTAAATAAATTGACAAGAAAGCGGTAAATTCTATGCTACAAAGAGAGAATATTTACAAAGGTTGTCGTATGTTTAACGTCGATGGCTCAACTTAGTGCTTCTCATGATCATGCTTGGTAAATGGGGTCTTCCAAATTGACTTGTTCAACGATTTGTGCTTCCATGCCTTCATGATACTCTTTAAGTCGTTGTCCATTAACCTTAATTGTCTTTCCCGTGCTTGGGTTCTCAACTTCGACCGCTCCATGAGAGTGGACTTTTCTCACAATGAACGATCCAACCCACCTTGATCTTAGCTTTCCAGAGAACAACTTTAACCGGTTTTGAAAAACAAGAACCTTGGTGCCTTCCTTGAAAACCCGCCGACTTATCATTCGATCATGCCATATTCTAGCTTTCTCTTTGTATATGGCAGCATTATCATAAGAGTCAAGACTGATTTCTTCAATTTCTTGAAGTTGAAGCTTCCGATGGAGGCCCGCATCGTCTATGCCTTGGTTGAAGGATTTGATGGCCCAATAGGCTCTATGCTCCACTTCCAAAGGAAGATGACATGCCTTTCCATAAATAAGTCGGTACGGGGACATACCAATTGGTGTCTTGTAAGCGGTGCGGTACGCCCAAAGAGCGTCATTTAACCTTTGACTCCAATCTTTCCTATCGGGGTTCACTGTTTTTTGTAAGATATTCTTGATCTCCCGATTGGATACCTCCGCTTGCCCATTGGTTTGTGGGTGGTAGGCGGTGGAGACTTTGTGCACGACCCCGTACTTCTTCAACAACCCTTCCAAATTCCGATTACAAAAATGAGTCCCCCGATCGCTTATTAACGCCCTAGGATAGCCAAACCTTGAGAAGATATTGTTGTGAACAAAGCTTGAGACCGTCCTTGCATCATCATTTCTAGTTGGTATAGCCTCGACCCATTTTGAAACATAGTCTACCGCTAATAGGATATAGAAATACCCATCCGACTTGGGGAATGGACCCATGAAGTCTATCCCCCACACATCGAAAACCTCCAAATAAAGCATCGGTTGTTAGTGCATTTCGTTTCGTCGTGAGATGTTGCCAACCCGTTGGCATCGATCACAAGTATTGACGAAAATGTGAGCATCCTTGAACAACTTGGGCCAATAGAACCCGCACTCAAGAATCTTACGTGCTGTTCTATGAGGTCCAAAGTGACCCCCACAAGCGTACTCGTGGCAATGTTTGAGGATAGATGGGATTTCTACATCCGGTACACAACGTCGAATGACTTGATCTTGACACATTTTCCATAGATATGGGTCATCCCATATGTAGAATCTAGAATCGGCCTTTATCTTATTTCTTTGACTTGATGAGCGTGAGGTGGGAAACTTCTTTGTTACCATGTAGTTGACAAGGTTAGCATACCAAGGCTCAACGGTCTTCATGGAATATAGAGATTCATGTGGTAAGCTACCGTCCACTACTCTCATGGTCTTCACTAGATCCTCATTTATGTGAAGCCTACTCAAATGGTCGGCTACCACATTAGCACTCCCTTGCTTGTCCTTGATCTCGATGTCAAACTCGCTCAACAAAAGAACCCATCTCATTAGCCTTGCTTTGGTGTCTTTCTTGTCTACAAGTTGTCTTATACATTTGTGGTCGGTATAAATGATGACCTTGACACCCAAGAGATAAGCCCGAAACTTTTCAATAGCATACACCACTGCCAAGAATTCCTTTTCCGTGGTGGTGTAATTTCGTTGAGCATCATTCAAAAGTAAAGAAGCATTTTGTATCACATTAGCAACCTTCCCTTCCCTTTGGCCTAAACCGCGCCAAGGGCATAATCACTAGCATCGGTCATGATTTCAAACGGGAGGTCCCATTTTGGAGCTTGAATTATCGGGGCCGTCACAAGCTTTTCCTTCAAAGAATCGAATGCCAACCTACAAACATCATCAAAAACAAACTCCACATCCTTGTGCAAAAGCTTGCACAAGGGGTAAGCAATCTTGGAAAAGTCCCTAATAAATCGACGGTAGAAGCCCGCGTGTCCTAGGAACGACCTTATCTCCCGAGTATTAGTGGGATATGGCAAGGTTTTTATGTAATACTACGGTTTTATGAGTCTCTGGGTACTCTATCGAGTGGGCCTTACTCTGTCGAGTAAGAGTGTGTTGCGTTTTAAAACAGTTTCTGACCTGTTGGGTACTCGATCGAGTAACCTTGATACTCGATCGAGTAGGGGGCACTCGATCGAGTATCTCAGCTACTCGATCGAGTAGCCGGTTTACGGGGGGATGATTTGTCGGGTTTTGTTAATAATGCGATTTGGTATATAATTACTTCCGCCACTTTCTTTAAACACTTTTATAAACCTAATCACTTTCAAAAGAGAAAACAAACTACGTTCTTCGCATCAATCGCATTGTTGGCAAATCCCAGAGCTTGGAAGGTCGGATTTCATCTTTCTTTATACCTTTGTGATCCTTGCGTCGAGGGTAAGATCTACGTACCGTTTTTATAGTATTTCGTTAAAGTTAGTTAAACCCTAATTTGGGGATTTGGGGGTTTTGTTGTGTTTCTTGATTGGTAGTAATTGTATGATTGTATGTTATGAGGAGGATTCGTAGAAGAAGCCTTTTGATATCAGTTGTTGAAACCGTCTGACTGTGTTGCTTTCCAGGTAGGGTTTCCCTACCCAGTATTAGTCCCATAATGTGTTGTTGGTGTTTTTTGTGGTTGTTGAATATTATCATACTCGTATTGTGACGATTGTTGGATTTGGTTGTTGATAGTAGTTGTGATTGTTTGTATCTGTCTGTGTTCTTGGGCGCGTCCCCGGGCCGAGTGGAGTCACTTGCGGGAGTGGCTTCACGCCCATTATTCGCCTTCTGTGGAACCCGCCACGGAAGGGATGTGCACATTAAGGAATTTGGGTTTCGCTCGATGGAGATGAGCGGGGATTTGGTGGGTGGGTGCGGCTGCGGTCCCCCATCGCGGCGTGGAGTGACTGTTGCGATGGGCACTCGCGGGGCTACACACTTTAGTGTGTAGTCGGGATTGAGGAGTTGGGATTGGAGTTCGGAGTATATCCGTGATGATTGAGTGTTTGTTTCTTGTGTTGTTGGTTTATGTAAATTGTGTGATTAGTACTGACCCCGTTTATTGTTTTAAAAACTGTGGTGATCCATTCGGGGATGGCGAGCAGTTTTTGAGCCGGTATGAGTCGAGTTACATGGGATAGCTGGGATGTGCCACCGTCTGATGATAGAGTCTTCCGCTGTAGCATGTTTAGTTTATCAAACATTTCTTTTAGCTGAGTAGACAGTTGGTTTTGAGAACATGTAACCGTATTTTGGTATTTGGTTTGGATTGTAACCTTTCACTAAAGTTATACTATTTAAATGTTGTTTCGTTATTGTCTTATGATTATCATTGCCTCGGGCAACCGAGATGGTAGCATCTTTATACCTGAGTGGTCCTGGTAAGGCACTTGGAGTATGGGGGTGTTACATTTTATTACTTCAACCTTAGCCACATCCACCTCAATCCCTCTCTTTGAGACTATGTGACCTAACACGATGCCGCTTTTAACCATAAAGTGACATTTTTCGGAATTCAACACAAGGTGTGACTCCGTGCATCGTGATAGGACCATAGTTAGGTGGTCCAAGCAAGCTTCAAAATTGTCTCCATGGACGGTGAAGTCGTCCATGAAGACCTCTAAGACTCTTTCTACTAGATCCGAGAAAAGACTCACCATGCAACGTTGAAATGTACCCGGAGCATTGCACAAACCGAAGGGCATCCTTCGGTATGCATATGTTCCGAAAGGGCATGTGAATGTTGTCTTGGATTGATCCTCCGGACGTATGGGAATTTGAAATTATCCGGAATATCCGTCCAAGAAACAATAGAATTCCTTCCCCCCTAGCCTCTCTAGCATTTGGTCTAGAAAGGGTAAAGGGAAATGGTCTTTGAATGTCACGGCATTTAGGCGGCGATAATCGATGCAAACTCGCCACCCGGTTTGAATCCGGGTGAGGATTAAAGCTCCTTCTTTGCCCTCGATTACCATCACACCACCCTTTTTAGGTACACATTGAGTGGGACTTACCCATTGAGAATCGCTAATGGGGTAGATGATTCCCATTTGAAGCAATTTGATGATCTCTTCCTTCACGACCTCCATCATCGGTGGGTTCAATCTTCTTTGTGGTTGTCTCACCGGTTTTGCCTCTCCCTCCAACCGGATCTTATGCATACAAATGCTTGGGCTTATCCCTTTGAGATCCGCAATGCTCCATCCAAAAGCTTCCTTGTACTTGTGCAACACATCCACCAATTTCTCTTCTTGATCACTCTCAAGTTGGTTGGAAATTATGAGGGGTAGAGTGTTGTTTTCCCCAAGAAAAATGTATTTCAAGTGGTCGGGAAGTGGTTTTAGATTGGGAGTGGGTGGTTTTAAGATGGATGGGAGGGGTCTTTCAAGGGAGGCCTTTAGGGGAAGAAATTTAGCTTGATAATCATAAGAGGAAGAAGAAAAACATGCTTTGGTGGAGCTGGGGACTGCGCAGGCTACGCCGTGGTGCGCAGGCTGCGCTCTGGCTTGGGATTTCCTTCTCAATTTCCCTCATTTCTTCCTCCCCCTTAGATTCTTCTAAGGGTTCCTCCCTCTCCAACATGTTCCTGCACATCATGAGACAACAAAAACCGCAACCCTTCTTTCTCGACATTGTTAGTGAGAGCCACTTCAAGTGGGTCCCTATGATTCAATTGGTAAACTCGATTTGCCAAAGGTTCAATTTTATCAAGAAAGTAGCAAAAGCTCAAATCATCGGTCTTTTTCATAGTTTCATACACATTATACTTCAAAACTTTCCCTTCAAATTCCATGGTCAAATTTCCATCATACATGTCAAGTTTGGTTTTGGAGGTTCTGATGAAAGGCCTCCCTAGCAAAAGGCGTGTAGCCTTGGAATCCGGTTCCATGTCCAAAACATAAAAATCGGCCGGAAACATGAATTTATCAACCTCTACCAACACATCTTCTACAAGGCCCTTGGGGTGAATTGTGGAGCGGTCCGCCAATTGTATCACAACATTGGTCTTAGACAAGGGAGGCAATTCTAAGGTCTCATAAATGGAATAAGGCATGACATTAATAGAGGACCCCGAGTCTAACATGGCTCTAGCAAAAGCTTTGCCTCCAATTGAGCACGGTATAGTTAGCATGCCCGAATCATCGCACTTTTTGGGAAGATTTTGTTTGAAAATTGCCGAGACATGCCTACTAACCGTGACTCTTTCAACTCCTTTCCTTGGCTTCCGTTTAGGGGTGCAAAGTTCCTTGAGAAACTTTGCATACCTAGGAACGGTTTTGATGATAGTAAAAAGAGGGATGTTAACCTCACATTTCCTAAAAGTTTCATAAAGATCAGAGTCTTTATCAAATTTCTTGGGATTTGTGAGGGCATTTGGAAATGGTACCTCCGGTTCATATTCTTTTTCAATCTCTTCAAGTTGATCCTTTGTGTTGGTGCTTCCCTCCTTTTCTTTGTCAATGCTCAAAGGGCTCTTTTCTTCTTCCTCATTAGCTTTTGAAGATGTCCCTTTCCCTTGTTCAACCACAAGCTCTTCTTCAATTTGCTCTTCAATTTAAATAACCCTTTCGTGTGACTTGCCCCTTCTCTTCTTCTTGGGAGGGGATTCTAAGGTTCTCCCCTTCCTCAATGTCATAGCACTAGCATTTTCTCTAGGAGGAAATGTAGTGGAGGGAATAGAAGTTGAATTCCTTTGATTTTGTTTGGCAAGTTCTTGGGCAATTTGGCCAAGATGAACCTCAAGGTTGGCAACCTTGGCATCACTAACACTCTTGTCGGCATCAATCTTGTCAAACCTCTTGTTTGTTTTGACTTGCTCTTGCAAAATGTTTTTAAGCAAGTCTTGAACACTTGGTTCCTTTTGAGAATTGGTGTTGTTACCTTGATTGCCAAATTGGGATGATTGACCTTGGTTTTGGTTTCTACCTTGGTTGTTGAAATTCCCATTCCTATTTCCTTGAGAATTTGAGCCTTGACCTTGTCGGTAATTTTGGTCCCTCAAGTGTTGAATTGGCCATTCACAAAACTTTTTGAGGTGTCACCACCCCAACCAAGTCGAGCATTGTCCCTACTCCCAACATTGTAAGTATTACCATTAGGGTCATAACTGTAATATCCTCCCCCTGAAGGATTCCTAGCATTGTAATTCCCATAACCCATTGCACTTACATTTTCCACTCCAATTCCTTCTTCAATCATAATGGGGCAAGCTTCCTCCAAATGAGGACCTTGGCAATAGTTGCATTCCACTTGTTTCCGTTGACCTCCATCTTTGTTTGGATTGTTCACCAACATATTCTTCACTAGGTGAGTTAAGTCATTCACACTTTACTCAAGATTTTGAGTAGATGAGGAGGAGGTTCCCATTGAAGATGCATTTCTTGATCCCCTTTGAGTTCTACCATAGTTCCTTGTAGTTGAGGCAAGTCTCTCAATAATTTCCTTGGCATCCACTATGGAAAAATTCTCCAAACCTCCTCCGGTAGCGGAATTGACCATCTTTTGATCATCTTGGCCTAACCCTTCATAAAAGTTCACAAGGAGGTCATCATCGCTCAACCCATGGTATGGGCATTGAGCCACCAACTTCTTAAATCTCTCCCAATACTCATACATGGTTTCCCCATTGTCTTGCACTATTGTGGTAATGGCCTTCTTTGCACGGTTGTGGCGTGAATCGGGATAGTACTTCTCAAGGAAAGTCGCTTTCATTTCCTTCCAAGTTCTTATGGAGCCCGGAGTAAGGTAGAAAAGTCAATCTTTGGCCGCATCCAACAAGGAAAATGGGAAGGCCCGTAGTTTGAATTGGTCCTCCGTCACCCCATTCGGAATGGCTCCTTCACACATCATGTGAAATTCCGATAGGTGACGGTTTGGGTCATTTCCCGCATGGCCGTGAAACTTGGGCAAGTTATGAATGAAAAACCCTTTGAGTTCGAAATTTGCATTGGCTCCTAAAGGGGGGGTAGGTGATACACAAAGGTTGTTCATCATAATTCCTTGCTCTTATCTCCCGGATGGTTCTCGTGTCATTCGCCATAGACGGATACTCTACTTCAATCGAATTTACTTCAATAGGATCTTCCGAAGGTGTTTCTTCTACTCGATGTTCCCTTTGTGCTCTTTGGTACCACGGATTGGTAAATAGCCACGAATATGCTCCAAAAGAGTCCTCTTCAATGGGGGTTGATTCACCGTTTTGTAGAGGACTAAACATAAACCTTTGCACTACACACACAAGTTAGAACTTCCACTTACTTTCAAAAACAAAGAGAAGAAAAATAACTAACATGCAATTAACAATCAAGCCTTTAGCTATGTTGCCCTTCCCCGGCAACGGCGACAAAATTTGACTTGGTAAATCTAGGTGTCGTAAAATACTAGAATTAACCTATCAAATTAACAATTTATACCCTAGACTTTGACTCTACTAACTTTAAACTAAAACAATAGTAAAGTGGAAGCAAAGGGGTCCAACCCAAGAGAAGGGTTAACAACTAAAAACTTGAATTGTAAACTATTGACTACTAAGTAGGTCTCTACTACTAATTAAGATCCTAATGACAATTTAAACTTAACAAAAGGCACTAATCACAAACAATGGGTATTAACAAAGGTCAACTAGTAGGAAACATAGATGAAAAAGGATTGGTTTTGGGAAACAAACATGGAAATATAAGTAAAGGTTGTAGATCTTCCTATTGAGACAATTCCACAAACAACTAGTATGCAAGATTCAATATAAAGGGGAAAACTTGATGTAATTCTCTCTTAGTAACCCAACAATGGTAAAGTTTGACTCTTTTTACTCTCTTATAAATATCTACCAATACTATCACCTCAAGATGTTGATACATGTAAATTAAACCATCTACATATACCCTTCAAACTTAAGCAACAAATCATTAAACCATGAAAAGAGACTAAGCATGAGCATTAAGAATTTAACCAAAAGATGAAGCTAGGATCAATTCCTCATAAGATTAAACCATACAAATGAGCAAAAGACATAGACTTTCCTATTTGTTGTAAGAATCCTTTAAACCAAATCAACTAACAACAAACTTGCTTCAACAATCCCAACTAAATTAAACCATTTCTTTAGGATTTGCACTAGTCATGTAAATAACATGCAAGGATGATCAAACCGAACATTCAATTACTCAACATAAGAAATTAAGCACAAGAAAAGAGCATTAGATAAATTAAGAGAGGTTTAAGAGTCTTACAATACCAAAGTTGGATACTTTGATCAAATTACATCAAGCAAAGGAAAGATTAGTCTTCCATCTTCTTAGAAAAACCCAAGAAATGAGGAAAGATTAACATCTAAAGCTAAAAGATTACAACTTTTTCCCAAAATAAAGTGTTCTTGCTACTAAAAGTCTCTAGAGATTATTCAATAATTAGATGATAACTAGGTCTTCAAAATGAGGAGTATATATAGGGGTGCACTCCTTTCTAGGTTAAATCCTCCAAAAACAAGCCCAAAAACACGGACTGTTTAATTAAGCCCGTGTTTAAAACAGAATTGCGCAGGCTTCTCTGAAGGTGGCGCAGGCTGCGCATCCTGCGCAGGCTGCGCTGCGGCCTGGACTCCCCCGTCAAACTTCCAAGTTTCACTTGATCTTTTACTTTCCAACTTCCACTTGTCATTGCTTGCCTGGGACGGAATTCTTATCTTGGTCAAAACAGAATGAAATCTTCACCTCGACTCTTTGATACGGGTGCTTGACTTGCCTCAAGAGGTGATCAATCCAAGAAGAAGCCCTTTGCGACCCAAAACTACAAAACATAGAGTAAGCCGGTATGTTCGAGATTAACCCATAATTTGGCTTTGACACGACATATTTGACACTATCAAAAACCCATACCAGCAACTAGACGAGAACCAATTACCAGTCGGAACAAAAGGCTCTTTCGAAGCCCGTAAAATAAACAACGGGTTTTACGTCCGTGTCGACATTCCGGGCGTCCCAAACAACGGCGTTAAAGTTGTCAAATACAACGAAACCCGAACCATCACCTTCTCTGGTAAAGCCCCTCCACTCTGGCCCGGGTTCGATTCCCTCGACTACCCCCGAGTTTATGCTGGTTATGTCGTCCTTGACCGAGACATTTCGGACCTTAACTTTACTACTGAGGTTGATAATGGTGTCATTCGCTTCTTCTTCCCTCGCTGTGACGGCTCTCTCCATTTTATTTCCCCTCCACGCCGTAGTTCTGGAGCTGCTCAACATGACGATCAACATTCAGGTCTTATCAATATGTTTTCTTCTTATGAATTTTGGGTTGTTTTTTTAAAGGGTTATATTTCTGGTGGTGAATTAATTGTACGTAGTAGACGCGGATCCTTGGTCCCATTTTCGTGTCTCATTATCTTTATCTTCTCGCAAATCATCCTGGTATAAATTGGTTTCTTTACTTAGATTTGAAATAGTCGTGAATTTTTTGTTGCTGAAATATTATAGGGCAAAATGAAGAAGTTAGATTCCCTGCAGATGACTGTATTACCTTCATTGTACACTCTCCTCTTGAGCCTTATGGTATGTTTTTTTTCCCATTGGCTTCTTTTTTCGATAATCAAATACCCCCCTCGCCCCGGTCATTTGTTTACCTTTGGTTTTGTACGAAGATCAAGGAAAGAGAAGAGGACTAATTATTTGATGACAATTAGACTAAATTGAGTGGGGAAGATTAAATTGTTCATCAAAAGCATTCTCAAAATAGAAAGGTAAACAACTTACTAAGACACCCAAAATGGAATAGGGAAACAAATATTTGTATGATGTTGATCAACTACTTGGGCTATATTTATTGCTAAGGTTGTTCTCGATTTGAGACGTGCGAAATGAACCTTGTTTCATTTTCTGTAACTGAGCAAAGATTATGCAAAGTCACAGTATACGACTCAATGTTCCAGAGAGTCTAGTGAGGAAGTCGGTCTCAGGTTCATTGATAATTCAAGTTAACCGCATACATATCCTGAGTATAGGACATTTGTTATTGTATATATGGCAATATGGCATTGATACTTAGTGTTCGGAAGAAGAATTCAGGATCTATTCTCTGAACCATTTCTATGATCTGCTCAGGGCTTAGTTCACGGATTATACGGAGTAACTTGAAATGCTCACTTGAGTCTAGAATTTGACATTATGTCTTACATTTTCAAGGTTTTGGTTATTGTGTATGATCTGTCTATATAATTTGGTCGTTTTTCGTTTGGTGGATTAATGACCCGTTCATAAGTGATATGAGGCCTCCTTTTCATACTCTTACGAGGTTGTCTTACTCGCTAATTTCATTGTCATATGTTTGTTCTAGACACCCCGACCTCTACCAAAAACGAAACCAGTTTGAAGGCTTGTTTCCGGCCTGTTTATTGATTTATTCTGTTACTGCCATGACAAGGTTGCCCTATTATCAATAGGAATCGAAATTTAGTTAATAATCTGTGAACTGATCTTTGGATTGCTAACAAATTCACAATCGTCTATTCACTTTCATAGTTCATAGCTGACTAGCTGTACAGGGTACTCAGAATTTCTCAGCTTAATTTCTGAAGTTGTAATTCTAATCTTCTGCCGCGGGTTAGCTAGCTGGAACAACGAACTTATAAGGTGGATACTAATGGGTGATGTTTGAACTTTCAGGTATAACATTAAGTGGTGGGAAACCAGAGCACATAAACCCGCACCTAATAAGTGGCATAAAAGGCATATATGAGCACAAGATCGTACCTGTCAAAGACGGAGAGCATCTAATTTACATACGGGTGGACTATCCAGACACCTGTCGGAAAGCTAATTACATCATGGAGAATTATGATTGTGGGATTGCATTTGGAGGAAAGGCATTCAAGGAAGGCCATCACTTGAGTCGCTTTGATGTTGAAGGTCTTCGCGAGTACTTTGGTATCCTACAACCAAGGTGCAACTGTTGCAGGTACAAAGTCATCAAGCATGACACTACAGACGGTGTTATGAGGTTCTTGGTACGTAAGAGTGAGACCATGGACCGAACCCCTGTCTGCCATGTCACCCTTCCTCCTGCAGCACCTGGTGGTGATCTACAACCTAAGACGCTCATCATGGTTGGGAATTTGCCTCCGTCACTAGAATGACGGGAGTTCTGGTGATATTACTATTAACAATATCTTACTATAATGCAATAAGGTTTTGAGAAGAATGAAAAGTATATTGATGACTGAAAGATACAGGGTATTTATAGTGCTAATGTACATCTAAAAAGGGAGAGGAGCCTATGTAATTAGCTAATTGATTTACAAGATTATAAGGTTGCTATATTTACAAAGATATGCTAGCTTAATTGATGGGATTGTGAGCTGGAGATTTTATCATGGTAAGATATTGTTAATACGCCCCCTCAAGTTGGACGTTCTTGTGATAAGGCCAAGCTTGTCCCGTAATTCATGGAACTGTTGTTTGTGCAGCGGCTTGGTGAGGATGTCTGCGAGTTGGTCTTTGCTGGCAATGTGAGAGATACGTATCTGACCAAGTTGTAGTTGTTGCTTGACATAATGGAAGGAGATTGCCATGTGCTTCATGCGTGAGTGAAAGACTGGATTTTTGGCATAGAGGGTAGCAGAGATGTTGTCACAGAATATTGCAGGCGGTTTAATGACCTGTATGTTGAGCTCGGACAAGAGGTTACGAAGCCATAGCGTTTCTGTGGTGACGGAGGCAATGGCACGAAACTCAGCTTCGGTTGTAGATAGAGCAATTCCTTTTTGTTTCTTGGAGGACCAGGCAATGGGGTTTCGTCCAAGATAAGCAATGTAGCCAGTGGTTGATAGATAGTTGTCTTTGTCACCACCAAAGTCTGCATCACAGTAGGCATGAAGACAAAGAGGTGTTTCTTTGTATAGTTGAATTCCATGTGTTTGAGTACCTTGAAGATATCGTAGAAGACGTTTGAGTGCTATCCAGTGATTGGAGGTGGGATGATGAAGAAATTGTGCGAGACGGTTGACAGAGAAGGCAATATCAGGTCGAGTGAGAGACAAATATTGAAGGCTCCCAACGATGGCCCGATAGTCAGAATGCTCGTGAATTGGGTATTGGTCTTCTCGAATAAGGGGTGGTGATGTAGCCATAGGGGTTGTATTTGGTTTAGCGTCTGCCATTTTGTATTTTGTAAAAAGGTCTTGAATATAGTGTGATTGACTTAGGTGAATTCCGAGGGAATTTGGAGTGACCTCAATACCTAAAAAACAGGATAACGGCCCAAGGTCTTTAAGAGAGAAACCAGTAGATAGTTTTGTGATGAAGTCTTGTAGGTGCGTGGCGTTTGGTCCCGTAATTATAATATCGTCCACATAAATAAGCATGTAAAGGGTAAGGGTCGTGGTTTGTAAAATAAATAATGATGGGTCGGAAATGGATTGAGTGAAACCAACAGTAATGAGATAATTTTTAAGTTCGGTGTGCCAAGCTCGAGGAGCTTGTTTGAGTCCATAGATTGCTTTATTTAATTTACAAACATAGTCGGGGTTAGTTTGGTTAATGAAGCCAGGTGGTTGCATCATAAACACACTATCAGTAAGGGTACCTTGTAGAAATGCGTTATTGACATCGAGTTGTCGGAGAGGCCAATTTTTGGTTACAGCAATAGATAAGATTAGACGGATTGTGGTGGATTTTATCACGGGACTAAATGTTTCTGTGTAATCAATGCCAGGTCGTTGATGGAAGCCTTTCGCAACTAAACGCGCTTTATGTTGCTTAAGGGTGCCATCGGGATTAAATTTGTTTCGGTATACCCACTTGCAACCAACCACGTTGTGGGCTGTTGAGCGGGGAACCAAGGTCCATGTATTGTTACGGGTTAGGGCATCAAATTCATCCTGTATTGCTTGGCGCCAATGAGGAAGAACTAGAGCTTGTTTTATGGTGTTGGGAAGAGTTGTGGGTAAGGTTGATTTGAGAGCGAGCTTTGCATATTTTGGGTTCGGCATGCGGATGTTGTTGCCGAGTCTAGTTGTAACTGTTTTAGCAGGTGGAGGTGGTTTAGTTTTGGGGCGAGGGATATTGGGAATGGAGGTAGTGGAGGTAGAAGTGGTGATGATGGGTTCGATGGGAGTGGTGGGTGTGGTGGTAGCGCTGTTGATGGGGGAAGAGGACGAAGGAGTGGTAGTGGAGGGGGAGGGAACCGAGGGAGTGGAGGTTGATGGAGGTCGACGAGAGTAAACTTGTGTAATGGGGTGTATAGAATGAGTGGGTTGAGGATCGACGGGTGGAGAAACTGGTTGTGAGGCGGAAGCGGAAGGAGGGAGAATGTGAAGGGAGAAGGTGGTCCATTCTTCGGTGGTAGGCGAAAGAGAGGTGGCAGATGACATGTTTGCGAAAGGGTAGATGTCATCATAAAATTTGACATGACGGGAGGTGTAGATACGATGTGTCTTTGGGTCAAGGCAATGAAAGGCACTTTGTGTGGTGGAATAGCCTACAAAGACACACAGAATGGAACGATCCTCCAATTTATGTTTGGTGTAGGGCCGGAGCCAAGGGTAGCATAGACAACCAAAATTATGGAGGTTAGTATAGTCGGGTTGCTTATTGTGTAGCATAAAATATGGAGACTTACCTTGGAGAGATCGAGTGGGAAGTCGATTGATGAGGTAAGTAGCGGTGCTAAAGGCAAATGGCCAGTATTTGGTTGGTAATTTGGCATGTTTGAGGAGAGCTAAGCCCGTTTCTACTATGTGACGGTGTCGTCTTTCGGCATATCCGTTGTGTTCGGGAGTATGCGGAGGAGATGTCGAGTGGGAAATTCCATTATTTAGCAAGGTTGTATTTAATTTAACATATTCTCCTCCATTGTCGGAGAAAAAGTGTTTGATTTGTTTATTAAAATATTTTTCTGCAATTGCCTTAAATTGAATAAATACTTGGTTTGTGTCGGATTTCCGTTTGAGCGGATACATCCATATATATTTACTAAAATGATCAACGAAAATGACATAGTATTTGTAATGGTCGAATGATGGAATTGGACTTGTCCAAAGGTCGGAAAACATAAGTTGTAACGTTTCGGTTGTACGGAATGATGAATGCGAGAAGGGTAGTTTCTTGCTTTTAATGACATTGCAAGACTCACAATGAACAAAATCAGTAGAAGAAAATTGCAAATCTTTATTGATAGTTTTAATTACATCATAAGATGGATGCCCTAGCCTATGATGTAAAGAGAGTGGAGTAGGTCCTTTGGTAGCGTGGAAGACGTTTGGTTGCGGAGGACACCACTCATAGATTCCGTCTCTAGCTCGGCCCTGGAGAAGCGTGGTTCCCGTTGCCATCGCCTTAACAAAAAAACAATTGTGTGAGAAAACTACATATGCATTGTTGTCACGACAGAGTTGCGATATAGAAACGATGTTACGGGAAATTTTAGGAACATGAAGAACATTGGTTAATTTGATTCCATTTAAATTAATTATACCTGTGTTGACGATTTGCAGGCCTGAGCCGTCTCCAATCATAAGCTCGTCGAGACCGGAATAAGGTGAGTGGAAAGCAAGTGTGTCGAGATCATGGGTGACATGATGACTTGCTCCACTGTCAAATAGGTAATTAGGATTAGGAGCCGAGGGACTTGCAGTCAGACCCACGGTGTTTGCTTGAGGTTGCTGCTGGTGGTAGCGGTTTGGTGGTGGGGCAGGGAAGTTTATTTGAGGAAATAGTTTGCGGAAAACAGGGCAGTGAGCGATTACATGGCCCGTTTCGCGGCACCATTGGCACCGACCTTTGAAAGGGCGAGGGTTGGATTGGTGAGTTGGTGGGGCAGGAGGTTGGAAATGATTGGTGTATGTGGCAGAGGGTTGCGTTTGGGTGTAGGAGTTGCGATTATTGGAGCGATGGTGATGTTGGTTTTTGAAGGCATGATTGGCAGAGGGTTGATAATGGTTGATGGTGGGGTGGTGTTGAATGAGAAGTTCTTGTTGCAATAATTTCTCATGCAGCGTTTCAAATGGAATTGGTGTGTCACGATTTCGGACTTGGTCAATGACAGATTTGTATAGTTCGTAATCGAGTCCATTAAGAACACGTGAGATTACATCTTCAGGGTCGATTATCTTGCCCATAAGGGCAAGTTGATCAACACATGATTTTATCGAGTGAATGTACTCGGTAATTGTTTGATCCGTGGTTTTAGAGATCGAATCAAATTTGGTTTTGATTTGTTGAATGTGAATTCGCGAAGGATTAGCGTAGGTGTGGGCAAGTATGTCCCATGCTTCCTTCGCCGTTTTCGCCCTAACTATCAAGGTTTGGAGGGCAGCGGTTATAGTGCCCATAAGGGCACCGAGTATGAGCCCGTCTTGCTTTAACCAAGACATATGAGCCGGGTTTGGGGTTTCTGGTTTGGCAGCATCGAGGGTGGCGGCAGGAGCGGGATTGCTGCCGTCGATGAAGCCTAATAGGCTAAGACCAAACAGGATGTTGGTTAATTGGAATCTCCATGTAGTATAGTTATGAGAGTTTAACTTTACTACATGGTTGAGATTTGGTGCTGTAAGAGGTTGTGCGGCATCATGAGGGTTCGGAATTATCGAATCGGTTTGGTTGTTAGTCATGATTGAAGTCGGGTGAGAGAGATGGTGTTTGGAACGTTTAAAGGTAGGGCGTTTTGGTTTGAGAAGGTTGGATCGCTGTTGACTCGTGGATACCATATAATGCAATAAGGTTTTGAGAAGAATGAAAAGTATATTGATGACTGAAAGATACAGGGTATTTATAGTGCTAATGTACATCTAAAAAGGGAGAGGAGCCTATGTAATTAGCTAATTGATTTACAAGATTATAAGGTTGCTATATTTACAAAGATATGCTAGCTTAATTGATGGGATTGTGAGCTGGAGATTTTATCATGGTAAGATATTGTTAATAATTACTACCGTCTTTTGTTGGTCCTTGACGGTAAACTTGGATGTAGTTCGTTAAAACCAAGTATATCCTAGTACAAATCTGAATTGATCGCGGTGGCTTAGTAGTGTTTTACAGCTTAGTTTTTCACTAATCCATGATTAAGAAGACCCACTCCCCAAGTGACTTAGTTGGTGACCTTGCTTGGGGATGGTCTTAGTAGTGTTTTACACTTTACACTTTTGGTTATTACAATTTACAATGCCACTGGCTTAGTAGTGTTTTACACTTTTGGTTATTACAGTACGAGTACTTATTAGTAGTGTTCCGTAAATTGGAGAAATATTCTTATACCCCGAGTCGCTGATCCCTTGCCCCTTGGTCGAGGGTGGAATTCAATCGCTACCGTGTTACCCCTTTTGCCAGGTTGATATGCTTTGCCTCGCATAAGTCAAAACTTTTAAAACTTGAATAAAAACTCATGATTTATTAGTTAATGATTTTATAGCTAGTCTTGCTTGTGACGGGCTAATCCCGTCACAAGCTTGTGACCTCTCACAAAAAGGGAGAGGGGACTGTAGGAAATGTAATTGTATTGATCAAATGTGATAGTTACAGCTTAGGAATTACAAGCATATATAGTACAAAACTAGGTGTGAAAGGGTTAGAGAATATCTACAAAATAGGGAGAGAAATATTCACATAATAATTTGTTAACTAAAATATAGGAGAATAATTAGTTCCCTAATTATTCTTAGTTGACTCTTCTACATCCCCCCGCAAGATGGACGGCCTTTGGGAAAGACCAATCTTGGACATGAGCATTTGAAACCGGGGACGGTGTAGAGGTTTTGTGAGAGCGTCGGCCAGCTGATCGTCATTTGCAATAGGAACAACACGTAAGGAGCCAGCTTGAACTTTCTCGCGAACAAAGTGATAGTCAAGAGCGAGATGCTTCATGCGAGAATGGAAGACAGGATTGGCGCTGAGACTTGTTGTACCAATATTGTCGCAGTAAACAACAGGAGGAGCTGCAACTGGAATTCGAAGTTCAGTGAGGAGATTGGTGAGCCAGATAACTTCAGTCGTGGCATTAGCAACTGAGCGATACTCAGCTTCTGTCGATGAACGGGCTACGGTTCGTTGCTTCTTCGAGCTCCAGGAGATAATATTGCGGCCAAGGTAGACGACATATGCAGTTGTGGAGGTGAGATCATTCGGATTACCACCCCAATCGGAGTCAGAGTAGGCACGGAGAATGAGCGGGGAATCACGCTGAATGGTGATGCCGTGAGAGGTATTTCTTGCAAGATAACGAAACAACCGTTTTAAGACATTCCAGTGACACACCGTGGGGGCATGCATAAACTGGGAGGGCTTGTTGACGACATAGGCAATATCTGGGCGAGTTAGGGAGAGATATTGGACACCACCAACGAAGGTCCGGTATTGCGTGGGATCATCATAAGCTGGGCCATCAAGAAGGTGAAGAGTGGCCGAGGCATCCATGGGAGTCGTGGCCGGTTTAGCATCAGCCATTGAGGCACGAGCAAGGAGATCAAGTGTATATTTTTGTTGATTGAGGAACAGGCCGCGGGAGCAAGGCTGGACTTCAACACCAAGAAAATAGTTTAAGGGACCGAGGTCCTTGAGGGAGAACTTGGCCGAAAGAGCAGTGATGAAGGCATCGACTTTGGAGGAGCAGGCACCTGTAACAATGATATTATCAACATACACAAGAACAAATAAGGGGTGAGTGCCGTGAAGAATAAATAGGGAGGTATCACAAATCGAGTTTGTGAAACCCGAGCCTTGGAGGTACGTCCTTAATTCAGTATACCACGCCCGGGTGCCTGTTTCAGTCCATAGAGAACTTTGTGTAGCTTGCACACATGGGTCGGTTTCGTTGGATCAACAAAACCTTGTGGTTGCGCCATATAGACGGTGTCAGTCAAGGTGCCTTGGAGAAAGGCGTCGTTGATATCAAGTTGACGAAGGGACCAACCATTGGTGATAGCAAGGCTAAGTAATAGGCGGACCGTGACAGGTTTGATGACGGGGCTAAAGGTTTCCGAGTAATCGAGACCGGGCCGTTGATGAAAACCTTTCGCGACAAGGCGGGCTTTGTGTTTGTGCATGGTACCATCGGGGTTGTACTTGGTTTGAAAGACCCATTTGCAACCGACGATGTTTACGGATGGGGAGGAGGGAAGAAGTTCCCATGTTTTGTTGTCTTGAAGGGCTCGAAACTGGGTTTCCATGGCAGAACGCCATATGGGGTCAAGCAAGGATTGTTTGGCCGTGGTGGGTTCGGGTGAGTGTAGGTGAGCACTGAGGTTAAGTTTGTTGATGGGCTTGAAGATGTTGTGGGAGGCACGGGTCCCATGAGGGTGAGAGGGAGGTGGGGGGAGGGGGTGGTGGAGCAGGGGAGGTGGTAGCAGGGCCAGGCGAGGAGGGAGAAGATGTAGGGGTGTTAGGTTGAGCAGGGGAGGTTGGGGTTGCTGGGGTGTTCGGGTTCGGTGTGGAGGGAGTCGTGGCAGTGGGTGTTGGGGTAATAGGAGGGGTTTGTGTTGTGGGTGAGGGTGTGGCAGCGGGTGAGAGGAGTGGGATGGAGACATTACACCATTCAGTGGAGGTGGGAAGGGGGCAGAGTGGAGGTCGATTTGGTGGCGAAGGGGTACGTGGTTTCTATAAACCGGACATGACGAGAGCTATAGACCCGGTTTGTAGATGGGTCAAGGCAAAGGTAGGAGTGTTGGGAGGGCGAGTAACCAACGAAGATGCAGGCAATGGACTGAGCCTCAAGTTTATGACTGGTATATGGACGGAGCCAAGGAAAGCAAAGGCAACCAAAATTATGAAAGTTATGGTATTTGGGATGTTGATTAAAAAGACGAAAATAAGGAGAGACATTTTTGAGGGTGGGTGTGGGCATTCGGTTGATTAAATATGTAGCAATTTGAAGAGCATAAGACCAATAAGGAAGAGGTAGGGAGGCGTGCGCGAGAAGAGCCAAGCCGGTGTCCACGATGTGCCGGTGTCGTCGGACCATTGTGTTTCGGTGTGTGAGGTGGGGAAGTGAGATGTTGGATGCCCGATTTAGCAAGGTCGGGTTTTAATTTTTCAAATTCGCCACCATTATCGGAGTAAAAGGATGGGTCGGGAAAATCGTTTCTCGACAAGGGCTTTAAATGATAGAAAAGTGGAGTGAGTGTCGGATTTTTTCTTTAACGGGAATAACCACGTGAATTTGGTGTAATGATCAACAAATATGACGTAGTATTTATATTCATTAATTGAGTGAACTGGTGAGGACCATAAATCGCTAAACATTATTTCAAGTGGTGCAGCGGATTTAATTGTCGATGTTTTGAATGGTAATTTATGACTTTTATATAAATGACAAGATGAACAATCATTATTATTAATAATAGTTTTGGAATCAAAACAAGAAACAATAATTTTTAAAACGGAAAAATGGGGATGGCCGAAACGGTGGTGGAGATCAGCCGTGGTGAGCGAGGTAGCATGGGCTTGCGGTGGAGACAACACGGGCCAATAGTAGACACCATCTTTAGCTGCTCCCGTGTACAACACAGCGCTTGTTTTAAGATCCTTCACAACAAAAGAAGTAGAGCAAAAATCAATCGTGACATTATTTTCAAGGCAAAATTTTGACACGGAAATGATATTCTTATGCATAGAAGGGACATGAAAAACATTAAGGAGTTTAAAGGAGGAAATAGAGGTGGAACCAGTATTAAGAATTGGGAGACCGGAGCCATCGCCGATAACAATTT
Source organism: Silene latifolia (assembly GCF_048544455.1). Classification (NCBI taxonomy): domain Eukaryota; kingdom Viridiplantae; phylum Streptophyta; class Magnoliopsida; order Caryophyllales; family Caryophyllaceae; genus Silene; species Silene latifolia. The sequence continues at coordinate 325,253,961 of NC_133537.1, forward strand.
CGTCAGTGCCGTCATAGGTTTGGTGAAGGGCTAGGTTATCGAGGTCCGATGTGACGTGGTGCGAGGCACCACTGTCAAGCAGCCAAGGGGAAGGGATTTGTTGAGTGAGAGCCGTGGGATTAGCTTGGGCCGAGGGTGTGGATGTGCGAGGGTAGGGTGGAACTTTGATGTCGGGGTAAAGGGATTTAAAGACGGGACAAAAATAGAGAGTATGGCCTTGGGTGTGGCACCATTGGCACTTACCCTTAAAGGGATTGCGAGGGTTTTGGTTTTGGTTCGAGGCAGGGGGGTTTGGGGAAGTATTGGTGGAGGAGGCAGCGGAGTGAGGGGGACGATATTGGTTGTGATTGTGGCAGGTGTAGGTGGGATGGGCTACGGCAGGGAAATCAGTTGATGGTAGGGTTCGGGTGGTGGTTTGGGCAAGGGTCAGTTCTCGATTAATTAATTTTTCGAGAAGCTCAGGGAAGGGAATTGGATCGTCACGAGCGTTTATAGCATCGATGACGAGTTGATAGGTGGCGTCGAGACCCTGAAGCACTTGGTCTGTAACATCTTCATTTGGGATGATGGTGCCAAGGAGAGCAAGGTCATCGACGGTGGTTTTGATGCGGTTCATGTAGTCGGAGATAGATGAGGATGTGGGAAATAATCTGTATACTTCCCTTAAAATTGAAGGATTATAACGAATTTAATTAAGACGATCACAAGTCATAAATAAAATACATAAACAAAATAAAGGATTCAGAAATAACCTTCGGTCCTAGCAAATATGGCCTAAGAACAATATCAAAGTAGATATTCGCCTATCAGTTGCACCCAAGACGATATGAGATATGCCCTTCCGATTATGCTAGAAATCGATCCAAAATTTTCTGTAAAATTTAGGTTTTTGTGTTTTTTCTGATGAGAAGAGGCAAAAGCAATGAGTAGAAAAATTAGGTTAAAAATTCTATCCCTCATCGCCCTATACAACCGAGTATATAGATGATTAGGGTAAATTTTCTTATTTTATTTTTCCGGCCCATATGCTAACCGAAATAAGAGAGGTCCATTTCTCTTTTTTTCGGTTTTTACAAAAAATGTATAAATTGTGTAAATTGTCATCTAGTGAGGATCGAACCCATGACCTCTTGGTTTGTGTACCCTCACTATTACCACTATGACACATTCAACTTGTTGATATTAAATATAACTGATTACATTTAATTACGAATTAACAGATTAATTCGTTCAAGCTAACATTACATACATTTAATTAAATATAACTTATTATATTTAATTTACTTAATTCTGATTAATTGTCTCAACTAATATTATTTAATCTTCATTAAATAATTGTCTCATCAACACATTGACTAACTGTTTAGTCATATTAGGCATCAATGTGATCATATTTCTATAACCACATCTCTCAAACACATCCTATAGGTGTGACCTTTAGGAACCAGTTGATCACCGCCATCTGTATGATAATAACGTCAAACTTTCTAGCAAGCCAACCGTTATTAGGTAAACGTTAATCAACTGATTAAATATACGAAGTATACCCTTGTGAATCTGTAAGAGATTTACAAATGTTATCACACTAATTTGTGGAGGACACAAGCTCCAACAGAGGAGCCTTTGGTAATGTTTTTCAATTTGTGACAAGCTGTTTAATGTGACCACGAGACGGGCGAGCATAGGAGGCAGCGAGAGCATCCCACGCAGCACGTGTCGTGGTCAGGCAATTGAGGAGTGGAGAGACGGCAGGGGTTAGGGTACTGGCCACGGCAGAGAAAAGGAGTTTGTCTTGTCGCTACCATGTATCGAACTCGGGGTTTTGGGTGGGTTGTTTGTCGGCAGTCGAAGGAAGGGTTTTAGGTGGAGGTGGGGTTCCATCAATAAAGGAGGTGAGGCCATAACCATCGAAGAGGGATTCAAGTTGAATTCGCCATTGACGGTAATTGGTGCCATCAAATTTGACAATGGAATGGACATTGAGAAGGATGAAAGGGTTTTTAGGATCATTTAGGTTGGGAATGGTTGCACTCGACATGATCGATCGAGGTGAGGAAGGCGGTGGGAAAAAAATTTAGGGTTTAGAGAGGATTGAACCTCTCTCTTGATACCATGTAGGAAATGTAATTGTATTTATCAAATGTGATAGTTACAGCTTAGGAATTACAAGCATATATAGTACAAAACTAGGTGTGAAAGGGTTAGAGAATATCTACAAAATAGGGAGAGAAATATTCACATAATAATTTGTTAACTAAAATATAGGAGAATAATTAGTTCCCTAATTATTCTTAGTTGACTCTACTACAGGGACAAGGTGGAGGCACCCCCCATGTACTTTCCACTCACCTCTCAAAGGGCATTTTGTGAGAGGAAACGATCAATTGGTCTCCCTTGTGACGGGTTACCATTTGTGACGGATATTTTGTGAGATAAAATGGTAACAAAATGGGTTAGTGGAGAAAGGGGACCACATGAATAGTGTTGCAGAGAGAGAAAAAGTGGGTACATTGTGAGGTAAAATGGTATCCGTCTTCAGCTTGTGACGGATATGTCATGTCTTCAATGAGAATTTGTGGGAAACGATATCCGTCACAAACTTGTTCATGATTATCCCAAAAAACATGATGATTTTATGAGATGATAATCAAGACTTTTGGTGTAAAATAATTTCTTTCATTGGGAACTGGGGGTGAGGACTGAGGATGGTCCAATTTTTTCACAAGAATAGCAAAATCTTGTTCATGATTATCCCAAAAAACATAGTTCGACATAACATTGATTTGGTGTTCTGCATTAAGCTCTATTTATGTTGTAACATAGCCTCGATTTACTCCGTATTTAAATTTTCAAACGGGCCAGTTTTAGATCGGACTAGTAAGGGATTTTCTCTTGCGATAAACCCAAAATCTCATTATAGACGGTATATATTCGTTTATAACTAAAGACGAGACAAATACAATAGCACATTTCTAATAGCACAAACAACAAGTGAGGTTGTGGGGGCAAAAAATGTCACCACTTTCAAGTTATTTAATAGACAGATATATCCGTTTATAGCAAGACTAGCTGATTTTAAACTCAATCATAAATTTAATCTATATTTCAAGATTAACCAATATCAATTAGTCTCGCTATAGACGGATATATCCGTTTAAAGTGAAAAACGGGTCAAATATGATTAAAGTGGTGACATTTTTTGGCCCCACTATGCAACCTGTTGCTTGTCTTATGCTTAAAGTGGGTGAATATTTAACTCGTCTATAACTATAGACGGATATCTCCCGACTATAATGACAATTTGTGAACCAATAAAGACGTCTTGTACTCCATATTTATGTATGACAAGGAACAATGTAGGAGTCAGCAACTCAGCATGTCTTCCTTGTGACAGATACAACTTACGACGGGTCAAGTATTACCCATGTGGTTAGATAAGACAAAACAGTTTGCTATTCCCTATGCACTTTGCTTTTGTCTTATCTACCCCATATGAGTAGTACTTGACCCGTCGTAAGCTTGTGACGGATATATCCATCACAAATGAGAATTTTTGATAACGGAGGAGAGATAATTATTAGGGGAGAGATGGATGAGGCAGACAGTAAATAATGAGGGTGGAGATAAAAGGAATGAAAGGGTGACTTGTTGACTGTTGTACAAGCTGCGGTAAAATCAATAGGTCTATCTTAATATGGATTACGGATATATTCGTCTTAAGAATAAAATGGGTTAACTTATACTTCCTCCATTCAACTCCACTTTACCACTTTGCTTTTTCACGTTCGTCAATACATGTTTTATACTGTAAATATCGTTAGCTACGTATTTGCAAAAATTATGAAAATTAGATATTTTTAATGTACTCGTAAAGACGAATCAAATAAGATCCCACATGAATATATTTTCACTTATGTATTGAGAGAAAATTGAGATTGAATGTGCACTTGTGTATAGTGTTGAAAATTGAAATAGATAGAGTGGAGTTGAATGGAGGAAGTATCTCACTTGTATAGTTGAGAAAATATTTTATTTCCCATGCACTATGTATTTACTTGTCTTTAAGACGAATATCTTGATCTTAAATACGTGTGAATTTGTAGGGGTAAAATATAGTGCAGTGGTCAGTGGGTGAATGAACAAACAGTAATTTTAGCATGGGTAAATGGAGTGGCAAGTGGTTTTTGGCTGGATATTTGATGTTGCTTGGGCAATACTCACAACGTCACAGCAAGTCACAATCCTGTAAATCTGATTTTGTCCATTTACTTTTTTTGACTGTGACGTGTATGGAAATGACGCGAAAGAAAGTTGTGCTGCAACATGTAAAAAATCCCAACTTTTTGTTGTTTCTATGAATATAAATCTTACTCCCTCCATACTAGACCAATAAATTCACTTTTTGTGAGAAAAAAAGTAGATCATGTTACCATAATACCATCGGTATAATAAAAAGGGAGTAATTTAAATGAATTCAATTAAAATAAACAAAACAAAAGGATAATGTCTAAAAAACCAACATCTCCTATACTAATGGAGTATTTAAGTAGGAAAGATGATACACGACCAATGAAAATGCGCCACATGGCAAACTAGAGTTAACTTGTAGAGGTTAGAGTAAGGTTAGATTAGTAATTTAACATATTGGGTTAATAAGTTAACTATAATAGTTAACCGTTTTTATGGAAGTTTTTTAATTTGTTTTGACTTTTTTTAATTTCTTTTAATTACTTAAATTTATGTTATTATTTATATTTTTTTTGTTATTTAGGTTTTATAATTAGGAAAATCGGTTTTTTAAAAACAATAAAATAAAATAGATAAAAATTGAATTCAATTAATCAAACCATAATTTAATTTATTAATCAAATTGATGAATACCCTAATTCCCAATTTCGATTTCAATAATCAAATCGAATTCAAAATTTCGATTTGATTTATCAAATTGATGAAAAACCTAATTGTAAATTTCGATTTCATATAATTGATGAACCCTAATTGTAATCGTCAAAATTCAATTAATCAACTTTAATTGAAAATTTCCAATTCATATAATTGATGAACCCTAATGCAATAAACCCAATGCAAATTGATTAATCGATTCTGTAATGAAATTGTAGATAAATATTTTGCCTTAATCAAATCAAAATGAAAATGTTTATGAAATGATTAATCGAAAAAAATGAAAAAAAAAATCAAAATCGAAATGAACTAACCCTAACTTGAGAAACCGAAAAAAAAAAGCAAAAAAAAATTGCTGGTAAGGAGATTCGAGCACGGGTTGTTGTTAGTAGAGGGTTATTGTTTGCAAAGAGTATAGTAACCATCTAACCTAGGGGTATCAGCACGTCAAAGTATCCATTTCAATTCATTATATTGTTAAAAGTAAACCCTAATTCGGTTTGTAACCGTCTAATCAAAAGTTTTCACGATTTTTAAAACTTCCTTATTTAAAAAACTACCTCATTTACAAATTGCCTTATTTTAAATTTTGAATTTCACATTTCCTTATTAGAAAAGATTTTTGATTGATTTTTGGAATATTTATTTAAATATTTTATCTTATTGTTGAGAGATTTTAGAAAAGATCTTTCAATATTTTATCTTATTGTTGAGAAATTTTAGAAAAGATCTTCAATATTTTTTTGTGGTAGCAATAACAGTAGAATATTAAAAAAAAAATCAATCAGTTTATAAGAAATTTCACGTTTTGATGATCAAATTGCTATAATTTGATCGAAAAAAAACAAAACTTAAACTAAAATGGATTTTGATTTGAATGTTCCTTGGGAAGAACAAAACAATGAATCAAGTAGTGATGTCGTTATTATCTATGATGATGTTAGTAATGATGTTGCCAACGCAGACGATATTGACGATGGTCCTGCAATTGTTGAAGGAGGATGGGTTGAAAAGGTAGGAAATATGTTAAACACGGGCGGTAATGGCGATTCTTTAGAAGTTAATACTCCAACCAGAGAAATGTCTTTCGTGAATGGTGACGAGTTTGCTGCGTTTGCGTACCTATATGCGTATAAAAACGCCTTTCAACTTTTTTGTAGGTGTACTGAACTAGTGAAGATGTACCAGGAAAGAGGTGTCAAGCGCAATGGTATGGAGAAGAAGCAACCTCGTTTCTATATGATGAAGCGAATAAGATTATGTTGCACAATGGGGGCCAATCCGAACAAACAAAATGGGTTTAAAGACATTGCAAATTTTGAGAAATGCAAATTTGCAATAGAAGCATCGTTACAAAACGATTTTATTGTCATCGGTGCGTGTTCGTTGGAACACAATCACGTTTTAAAACGTGAAAATACTCGTCACATGGTAAGTTACCGGATGTTTAACGAATATTTCAAAAGACGGGCCTTATTGAACGACGCTGCCGGTATTTCTATTGCCAATAACTTCCAAATTCTCGTTAGAGAAGCGGGTGGGCATGAAAATTTTAAAATCAACAAGCGTGACATACGGAATTTTCTTAATCAAGAACGAAGACGTAGTAGAATTAACGGGGATACAGCGGCTTTGGAGGCTAGATTTATTAAACTTAAGGAAGTCGATCCAGATTTTTACTACGCCATTCAGACGGATTTTGAAGGCAAGCTACTAAATGTGTTTTGGGCTGACGGACGTTGTAGAGGAATGGCAAAGGCATTTGGTGATGCAATTTCTTACGATGCTACATTTTGTGTTAACAGGTGACCAAATCAAATTCATAAGAAACATAAAACTCGTTCAATTAAATCAAAACATTTTAACCTATTGTCATGGCTAATCATATTCAATATGCAATGTTAAATAGAGAGATTGCGATGGAAAAGAAGGCTCATGCTAGGGATTTGTTGGAGACAAGGATGTTTGTAAGGGAAATGTTAGACGTTGTCAAAGACAAAAGTAAAATTGAGGATGCTATAGCCCGTACTCGGTGTAAAACCATAGAATACATCTATGAAGAAGAGTTCAATGCCAAATATTCGACATTCCTACCCGATGATAACCTGAAATGGCGCCAAGTGGGGCAACGTGAGTACCTACCAATGCCGGTTCCCGATGATGTACTCATTCGGGTTGAAGGAGGGGACGATAATTTTGATGCCCCTACTACTCCCCCTCCAACGAATCCTCAATGGAGGTCGAGAGGAAGATATAGTTTGGTTGGAAACAGCATAAGGCGCCTACAATTCTAGTGCTTAGTTAATTTTTAGCATTTTGTTTTATAATTTTCAAGTCTGATTACCACGGTTTTTAGTTTCAATTTACATTTCTTGTAATCGTTTCATTTTATTCCAATAAATTATATCTTCTTTAGTTATATTCTTTTACATTATTGGTTTTTTTTGTTACAAACCCTAATGACCATTTCTGAATTAGAGTAACTCATAATTTACAATTACAAAATCAATTAGCCAAATTTGAAGAAAAACTAGCCTACTAAACTTGTGTCAATCAAATGTATGAACCCTAGTTGAGGTATTTTAGCAGTTAATCGAAATAATTAGGGGATTAAGAAAAAAAAAACAAAGTTGTAGCTATAAGGATTCGAACACGGGTTTTCTTGACTTAGCCTAAATCTAATCCTAAAAAATAAATAATCCCAAAATCTCTCAACAATATTTTTTTTAAAAACAAAAGATATTTTATGAAATAAAAACGAAATTTTATAAATAAGGCAATTTTTAAATTTAAGAAATTCATTGCCTAAAATCAAGCTAAGAATATTTTAAAAAGAAAAGATAAAATGTCAAATGAAACCGAAAATCTTTAAAAAAGGCAATTTATATATTTAAGAAATTTATTGCCTAAAATCAAGCTTAAGAATATTTAAAAAATAAAGATATTTTATCAAATGAAACCGAAATTGTTTAAATAAGGCAATTTTTAAATTTAAGAAATTTATTGCCTAAAATCAAGCTACGAATATTTTAAAAATAAGGAAAGTATTAAGAATTTAAAAACGGAATTTTAAATAAGGCAATTATTCGAATTAGAGTTCAATAAGGTTTAATGAATTAAAGAAATAGATTCATAATATAATGAATTGTAATCAGTGAATGTATGTGCTGATACCCCTAGCTTAGTTGGTTACTAGTTTCTTTACAAAAATTTAATTGCTACTAATGCCAACCCGTGTTCGATCCTTCACAACAACTTTTTTTTTGCCCTTTTATGCCTTAATTAGAGTTAATCAATTAATGGATTAGGGTTCATCAAAAAATTTCCCCTTCTTCCCCAATTTGATTTTAAATGATTAATAATTACTCCAATGCTAGGGTTAATTCGATTTTTATTGATAAGGAATACCATTTCATTAATAAAATTTGATTTTGATCATATGAATTAGGGTTCTTCAACTGAATTATGGTTCATAAAAAAATTTGCCCTTCTTCCCCAATTCGATTTTAAATGATTAATAATTACTCCAATGCTAGGGTTAATTCGATTTTTATTGATAAGGATTACCATTTGATTAATAAAATTTGATTTTGATCATATGAATTAGGGTTTTTCAACTGAATTAGGGTTCATCAAAAACTTCCCCTTTTCCCCATAAATCGATTTTAAATGGTTAAGAATAAGGCTATTCGATTCATAGAATTAAGTTCATCAATTTGATACGATTTTGATTACTTAATAGAATTGAATTAGGTTATGATTAATGTTATGAAATTAGGGTTCATTTGATTTTTATTATGAATTTTTATTGCTTACAAATACGATTTGAAAAACAAAATTGATTGATTAAGAGGTCAAAAATAAATAATAATAATAATAATAATAATAATAATAATAATACAAAAAAACGTTAAAAACAATAATACTACTACTACTAATAATAATAATAATAATAATAAATCAAAATATGTAAAACAAAGGAAATTAAAAATTACCCTAAATATTGTTAATTACATGTGGTTAGCAAGTTAACTACATATGTGTAATTACTAATATAACCCTAAATTAACTACATAAGATTCACTCTAGTTTGCCACATGGGGCAATTTAATTGGTCGTGTATGAGATTTTCATACACCTCGTGTATGAGTAGCCTTTTCCTTTAAGTAGAATGCTGTAGGAGTATATTAACTTGTTAATATGTTGGTCTTAAGCGAGACACAAGTGGTGAAAGAAGGTTTGAAATGTTAAACATACCGACTTAGGCCTTTTTTTCTTTGTTATGAAATTTTAATATGGAGTAATTTTTAGAAACAAGTTGAAAAGTAGCATAATTATAGAAGCACTAGAATGGAGTAATTTGGTTTGGTAAATGGGTGCAATAACTATTATCCTTAATGTAATGCAATTAGTCTTTTTTAGGGCTCGCTTGGAATGAAATTAATTATTAAGGGAATGATAGAGCTTAAATTAACTAGAAAATGGAGGAAAGTGATGGAGATTGGAGATAAAAATGGAGGAAGATAGTGTAATAGTCTATCCATTAAGGGGGTAATAATTACACATCTCTCCCCTCAAGTAATGCATTACCTCCATATGGAGGTAATAATTTCTCCCTCACCACCTCTTTCCACCCTCCACAACCACCACTAACCACCAATCTCCTACCATTTCTTCTTATTTTAGCCTCTATTAGTCCCTTAATAATTTCTCATTCCAAGCGAGCCCTTAGAGGTGAACAGTGGATTGGGCCAGATTGGGGGCGGGCTGAGTCGGTGAGAAGTGAGCACGAGCCAATACCATGGGCTGGGGGTGTGCGGGCTTGGGGTGTGGTGACCGTGGACCGGCCCGGTTGAGCAAAAAAGGTGTGGGCCATGCGAGCTGGGAAGGATTGAGCCCAGGATCGGTTCGGTTGGGGGAGCGGATTGGACATGCTGCGGTGGCGGCCGGAGAAAATTGGGACTGGTAGTGTGGGTTGGGCCAACCCGCACTTGTGTCTAGGTCTAGTTTCCCTCAAGACGGAAATATCCATCTTAACATTAAACCGGATATATCTCACATGTGTATATAAGGCACATCTGTTGTTTTTCCTATGCATTTTGATTTTGTTTTATTCCAACTATTTGACTCATCTTAAGCTTAAGACATATATACCCGCCTTAAATGAGAATTTGTGTAATGTTTGAGCTACTATTACCTCTATAAAAATTTTGTGTTCTTATTGTACTCTTGAAGGATGAATCAAACAATATCCCACATGACCATAGTTTTTCTTATCGATCGCAAGGAATCGTAAAGATTCTCTTCATTTATGAATAGTGTTAAAAAAAAATGTTGTATTTGGAGTTGAATGGAGGAACTAAGAAGTATTAATTTAGGTCAACTGGATTGGTTTGGTTCTTATCGGTTCATGTATTTTCATGTTCGAGTATAATTTGATTATTATTGTATTCAATTTAGTTTCAATTAATTATAATTGAGTTGAATTTCAGGACCATTGAAGTTACTCTTGTCAAATTTCAATTGGTTATCAATTAAAATAGTTTTGATCGATTTTTCGGATTTGAATTTATTTTGTGCTTTGATCGATTTTTCGGTTATCAATTACGAAGTAATAAAAGATACTTCCTCCATTCAACTCCACTCTACCACTTTCCTTTTTCACGTTTGCCAACGCGTCTTTTACGCGCTAAATATCGTTAGCTACGTATTTGCAAAAAATATAAAAATTAGATATTTTTAATGTATTCGTAACGACGAATAAAACAAAACCCCACATGAATATATTTTCACTTACGTATCGAGAGAAAATTGAAACTGAATACTCACTCGTGAATAGTGTACAAAAATGAAATAGGTAGAGTGGAGTTGAATGGAGGTAGTACTTGAGATATTCTACGACGTGCCCCTGAGTTTTTCGGTTTTCTATGTTGTACCCTCCTTTTTTTATATTCTACTTTGTGCCCCTAAACTCCTTATTTATTTCTCCATCACGACCTCGTTTGACTCTCCATTAGCTTTATCACCATCAACAACCGTACTTTGACCTTTATCCTGACTTATTAAGGAGAAACATCACAAATCTCTTTTAATAAGCACAAACAACTATTAAAAATATCCGTTATGATTCATGACATGATAATGGAGATTTGATGTACTTTAAGTTAGATTCGTATACTATTTGGTGGTAAATGAGTAATTCGGCGAACTAAAAAGTAAATAAATAAGTTATTGAGTAATTGGAATGATAAATAGACGATTTAATAAGTCAATTAAGAAACTAAGTTAGCAAAGCAAATAAATAAGGTCATGGATTCATTATATTGACTAATGTATAGAGTTCAGAGTATTCCATAAAATTTCAAAGATGTAGGGCTAGAACATAGAATACGGAAAAACTCGAGGATACACGTAAGAATATTCAAGATATACTTATTGAAATTAAAATTTACCGTCCCTCCCCCACTTTTCCTTGCTCATTTCACCTTCTTGAACACACTACTTTTTCACACTTGCGAGTACAGTTCTCACCAATCACCATGGCAGCTCCTTCTACAGGTAACTCTCCTTTTCTTTTTACTCCATTCACCTCCCTTACAAAATTTCAACATTATTAACTAACAATTGCATGTGAGACGGTGATATCGAGTTTTTCAACCTAATTAAATCATTTAACCGTTGATAATTTTTTCCAAACTCACGCAGAAACAACAGGAAAACCACACCCATACCAGTACGAAGGAGAACCGAGATCAGCAAAAGGAGCTTACGAAGCCCGTAAAGTTCGGGCCGGGTTTTACGTCCGGGTCGACATGCCAGATGTCCCCGACGACACCGTTAAAGTGGTCAAATACCCCGAAACCCGAACTATCACTTTCTCGGGTAAAGCCCATAAACGTTGGGCCGGGCTTGACGATGAAACCCGTATTTACGGCGGCTACGTCGTACTTGACCGTGACATAGGTGATGTAGATTTTGAGTATCACCAAACGCACGGCTGTTTAAGGATGCTTTTTAAACGTTGTGACGGTTCTCTCCACTTTCTCTCTCGTCATTTACCGCCTTCCTCCTCCACTCCCACAGGTATGAATAACACATTAAACGATAATTGAGAGACCGTCTTTCCAAGTTATTTGTTATAATTACGTATATTCCTTGTTTAAGACAAGTTGTCTTATGATAAAATAGTCCTGATCACAAATTCTTGTATAAAGCCGTCTTAGGAAACGTAGAATTGTTCGGGTTAATGACCGTGAGAATTTAAGTTAATTGGATTGGTCCGACATTACATTAATTTACAAGTCCGTCTTACAAAAGACTAATTGATCCTTAATTATGGGGTTAATGGTTTAGACTCACTTGTATAACTAGTCGTAACCTCGTATTAATCGTATATATATACGGTATATTTTTTTGGCGTGTAGTTTTTAGTTATTGTGTTTTAGGGATTACAAATTTGGGTATTTTGTGTACAGTTTGTTTTGTATGATGAGACGATTTAATTGATGGTGTAATTTGTGTTTTAGTTACTATTGTGCAAAATGAAGAAGAGCAGACATATACTCTTGAAGATGAAACAACAGGTGAATCTTAGTTTCTGATTGTTGTATGCATATAACTGTTTTATATTGTATAAGTTACTGCATATGTGCGAATAGTTGTTTTAATTAGTGATGAAATTAAAGAATGTGTTTGTAATTATTATAGGCGAAGATGACGAAGGGACAATGCCTGCATCCTTCATTTTACATGACCCTGAAGATCCTTCAGGTATTATTACACTACTTAATTATTATTGGAGTTGCCAGTGCCACATTCATAATAGATGAGTAGCTGTGAGCCTGTGCAGAGTTTTTTTATGTTGTTCCGGGGACGCCTTATATTTTAGTTGCATATTTGTGTGAATTTTGATTGGTGGCCATACCACAACTTTTGGTGATTGCTGTGAATTTTGATCTCTGAACTTGCTTTTCGTTATGCTATATAATACGGAGTAGTACTGTACCTGCTGATATCATCTTGACATTGTCTAATTGTGCCTTTCTGTATAATACGGAGTACATTACTAATCCTTGCAAACAGATATGATCTTGACATTGTCTAATTGTGCCTTTCTGTATAATATGCACGATATATTTGGTTGTATGAATCTCTTATTTAGTCATAGTTGTTGAATAATGAGAGTCCTTATTCAAAATGTCAAGCAAAGGCCTTTAAATAAAAGAAAACATGTTAGTTGGCCTTGTTTGTACAATAATAATCGTATGTAAAGATTTTATTCTTTGTGATTAAGAATTTGTCCATACAAACATATAGACGATGCGCTTCAGTAGCATATAGGCTTAAGAAGACTGCAGCAACATTTTGACTAATTGAGGCTATGTCGCTGTGTTCTGTACAGTTTCTCTTATATAGGCTTCAGTCAATACTTCTTGTTGGTGAATGTTTATTGTAACATACACCGTACTTTACTCTCTTGGGGTCTTGTATGCTACTTGAGTTAGCCTACTATGCGTATTTGAACTATGTTTGGATTGCCGGATTAAGATGATCCTTCCAACAAGGAAAGTTTTGGGGAAAGATTTGGGTTAATGCTTTGGCGTATATTGGCGGATGGATCCATTTCACTTACACTTATGTTACCATTATTACCCACGTTTGGGGTTAATGCTTGCATATATTGACGGAGGGAGGAGTGGCAAGACAGAATTGGGCTACCCCTTCTAGATTTTAGTTGCCTTTCCTGAATCCGTTAAGCTGTCAAATTAATGTTGAAAACATAGCATTTAACACCGTTGGTGGATATACATTATGAAAATTTTAAGTTATAGTTTGTGTATTACATTATTTATACTCGTATTATATTTAGCAAGAACTCGGAAACATTTTTTCCTGGCTCCACCACTAGTCGTCTACAGTCTACAGTCTACAGTCAATAATTCAAAATGCATACTCAGACATGTTTAGATAAAGAGCTCACTGACCTTGAATTTTGGACTTGCAGCCATATGTTTGGCAGGTGGTTCCCCAGAACACATAAATCTGTACCAACTAAGCGGTGTAAAAGGGGTGTACGAGCACAAGATTGTGACTCTTGGCGAGGGAGGTGACCGAATGATTTACGTGAGGTTAGACATGCCAGATACCTGTGATAAAACTACCTCACTCGTAGAGTATCCCGATAAGTCTATCATATTTTCACCAGCAGACTTTCAAGAAAGAGTACTACTCCCGCTTTGATTCAGCTTCCCGAGAATACCATGGACGTATAACTCCAACATGTCAATGCTGCACTTACAATGTCTACAAGTTTGAGAATATTAATGGTGTTCTTAGATTTTTCCTTCGGAAAAGCGATAATGATCAACCCAAGTCAAATCCTGTTTTTCACTACCACATGCCTAGTATGATTCTTAAAGGAGGTTTACTACCCTGGAGCGTTGATATAAATGGGCGTTTGCCTCGGACAGCTAGATCTCTTCTAGGTAGTCGGAAACCCAGCAAACGTTGATGTTACGATGACAAGACTGCTGTAACTCATCATCCTCAAAATGAAAGTACTAGGTTTGTTTTAAACAGTATGGACATGTTTATTTCCTTGGGTGTATTCTTAGTCTGTTAAGAGTATCTGAGTACAATTTATTAGCTTGTTGATGGATGATTATTAGTAGAAGTTTTCATGGAAGATAATCAAGTTCGAAAACATATCCTCGATTTGTATGATTTGACCTTGCAATGCACACGGTAACAACAAATCGCATGATTCTACACGCTTTTGACTTCTTATTAGAAACGAAAAACACATACAGAAGATTATATGTTTGTACATAAACAGATAATGAAACAGTACATTTTTACATTTGCTTACAACAGGAAAGTGTGAAAATAAATATCTAAAAGTCTAATTATTACGGAGTATTATTTTTTTCTCAGTACTGAACTCAATTAATAAGAATATCAAAGGAAGTTGATAAATTAAGATAATAACCAGTAATTTTATTTAGACGCTAGAAAAACCCTTTTATTAATATATACTCCAATATTTATGAATAGGATGCAAAACACTAAATTTCTTACATCAACGAAGTCTATAAATAATGTGTCGAACTTATAAAACTGGCTCCGTAGCCTTATCTTGAAATAAAGTGCCCCTAAGATCCATCTGCAAAAAGGAAAAAAAATACACCCATTATAAGGAGCCCATTATAAGAGTCATAGAGTGTGCGCAATATAAAGTACTACGAAGTATAAACTAATTATCACTCACTCCCTCCTAATTATTTGTTTATCTTTTATTAATACAAAAACTATAAAAGTAAAACAAACAATGGAACGGACCTACAATTCTAAAGTGTAGCAATAAGAACCCGCAGTCATCTTTTCCGTTAAATGTAACCAAGGGGTGAGGTGTGATTTGTGAGATATGGTGTTGTACTGTTGTCATTGCTTGCTTTTTTTCCTTTCTTTTAAACTTGGCAGTGCATATGAATTATGGTAATCGACTAATCGTTGGTCTTCCTTATGAATTATGGTAATCGACTAATCGTTGGTCTTCCTTAAAGTAGTGACTCATTGAAGACTTATGTATATACCCAGTAACACGACTTAGCTAGACTCGACACGACCAGACCCGTTTTTAAGTTATGAGCCAGTGCATCTTGACCCATGACCTAGACGAACCTAACCCATATTGATCCAATAATATAGATCCAAGACTCATGGCTGACCCATAAATTAGATAAATTTGCGAAAAATAGTAATATAATACTAGATTTAATAAAAATATGCTTTTAATCCTCTATATTAAAAAGTGGTAAATAAAATGCGGTAGAAAATCGTAATATAATGTTAGCTTTAATAAAATCAGTATGTCTCCCTACTGACGGGTATATCCTTCACTAGCTTGTGTCGGGTCAAGTATCAGTCACAGTAGATAAGATAAAAATCACAGTGCTTAGAGAGTCACAAATTACTTGTGTTGATTTACCCTTATATATTTTATTTAACCCGTCACAAGTTTGTTATTATCCGTCACAAATGAGAATTTGTAAAAATGGTAAGCGGCCAAGCGTTAATGGGATAAGGAGTATTTTATTTATATTTTAAACAAGGAAATAACTTTTTCATAGGACAAGAATAAACTCCTCCATTTCTTCACTTATCCTCAATTTCTAACAAAAATACGTCATCTTTCTTGTATTTACAAGCTTGCAATTATATGAAAAAAATAGTGGGAAATTGTGGGTGAAAAGTTGGAGGTGTAAATAAGGGTTAACAAAGACTTCTCAAAGAAAAAAATAATGCAAATTCTCATGTAAGACGGATTAAATAGATGGGTGGATTAGAAACGGAATACTTAGGAAATGATAGACTTTTGTCTTGTCTAATTCTATAAAATCGTGTTGACAATTGACCCGTTTTACTTGAGACGGAACCATCCTAAGAAAGACCAACGATTAGTCGATTACCATAATTCATATGCACTGCCAAGTTTAAAACAAAGGAAAAAAAAGCAAGCAATGACAACAATACAACACCATATCTCACACCTCACCCCTTGGTTACATTTAACGGAAAAGATGACAGCGGGTCTTTATTGCTACACTTTAGAATTGTAGGCCCTTAAAGCCATATATTCTCATATTTGAGGTCCTTATAGTGTAGTTAACTCGGAGTAATATATACATGCATGGAATCTGTTGAGGTCCTTATATCAAGTGCTTCTACTGCGATGAGTTAGGACATATACAAACTGTGTGTCCTAAAGCAAAAGAAGATTTGAAAGAGTTGAAAAAGACTCGTGTGACACCCCGCGATAAAGCGGAAAATATAACTAATAAATTAAAGCGGAAATTGTGAGATTTTTAAAAACTTTTTGTTATAAGTTAAGGATTAAAACGCGGGTGCCAAAAACTAAATGAAACAAATGCTAAAATAGACCAATATAGGTTATTACAACCCAAGTCTAGAAAGCGGGGAAAAGATATCCCACGAATAAACATATAAGGGGTTTCTAAACTAGAAACTAAGGTCCAAGGATTTAGTTCTCGCTAGCCCACACGTCTTCCCCACGTAAGCATCTTCACCACCTGTCATTCATGTAAACATGAACGCCACAGTCAATGGGGAGTAACTCAAGGTTCTCCCAGCCACAATATGTCGAAATGCAAGTAACAAACACTTAATTGAACATATTAGTCATGCATGATGCATCACATGTAGATAATGAAGGACAAGAAGATATAATGAGAATCATGATGAGACAGGCATAATACTTCCTTAATAGAACAGGCATGACATGCTAGAATAAACATGCAATCAAGGGCATGGAGCAACCAAGTCAACCAACTCATATTGACCGACTCAACAAGTGTAAGACATATACTTAGTATGAACTCACAAGACAACCATTTAGACTCCAACCTCTTGGTAGGACGACGATCATAATACGGTCCTAGTCTAAACCTGGATCCAGACTCTCGGGATGGACGTCACCCGATTCGACAAACGATATACCAATCGTATCCAAGACTCGAAACATGGCACACACTCGTAACCAAAGGTCGAGTAACCTCTAATCGGAAACATGGCACACACTCGTAACCAAAGGTCCGAAGAAAGACGGAAGGAGATCCTAATTCGAAAACATGGCACACACTCGTAACCAAAGGTCCGAAAGAGGAAAGATAACCTAATCCGGAAACATGGCACACACTCGTAACCAAAGGTCCGAAAGAGGAAAGATAACCCAATCCGGAAACATGGCACACACTCGTAACCAAAGGTCCGAAAGGGGTAAACAAGGAGTGTCAAGTAGTCACACAATGTAAAACGTCACACTTGAGTCACAATAAGAGTAAGAAAGATCATGCAAACATCATATGACACGGGACCATTAATGTCACATTCATACTCATGGCTTGCATCTCACCATAAGTACGGATGGGAATCTCAATCCCGACGATCATATCGCAACTAGAGGGCTTATAGCTCACCCCTAGTATCCGATAGGACCAAGACTCTCACAACAGAGCAATACAAGGCATTATCAAGAATATGACCCTTCACAAATAACTATTTAATAATGATACTCATACTTGTCTTATATTAATAGATATTCCATTTTTCTAATTTAACATGTCAGTTAGATAAAATATAATAAATGATAATGAATAAATTACGTTATATGAAATTACGGGGTAAAATGTGACTGACTTATGTGGGTCATTCACAAACATTCCCTCAATAATGGGTTGGCCCAACCAAAAGAGCACACAAGTCCAACCAAAAGAAACATACAAGCCCAGCAATTAAGATGTGTCAAGCCCATCAAACTAAACAAAATGAGTCCAATACTTAAGGTCAAAGAGCCCAATTGAGCAAATATGTAAAAGTGAAATGTTAATAATTTACGCTATATAAAATATGAGACGGAAATCAAACCGTTCAAGAATCCAACGGCGCCCAAAAGCACCCATCTTGGGGTCAAATTGAGACGGAAAATATTTAAATGACGGAATTGCATAATTATATATCATGAAGGGAAGGTATTTAAATGAACAAATTTAGCGAATTGCGTTTTATGAAAACATGAGACGGAAATTCCAAACATTTCAAATAAACTAAATAGCGCCAAAACTACTCAATCCCACGCCTCAAAGACCCAAAACACGGCCCAACCTACGGCCAAGTGCAACTCCTACGACCACCTAACCAAGACCCGAAAACCACCACATACGCACGCTACCCTAGCTACCATATCCGCCCCAAGGCAGCCACCAAAGATCGCCCAAACGGGCAGCCATGAGCAGCCCAGGAAGCGGCCCACGAACCACCGTTTCAGCCACCCAAAACACGGTCCAAAACAGTCCTTCCACGGCTCCAAAACAGAGCCCAAATCAGTCAAATGAGTGCATACAAAACGTCCCAAAACTCAGCATGTAATCGTCTCAAAATTCGTCTCAAAACCTGCACTTTTAAGCACCAAGACAGTTCCCAACAAGGCACTATTTACACGACTAAACACAGTCCCGAATGCCCTACAAAAACGCCTCGAGGACAACCCAAAAACAGTCCCATTCTCAGCTCAGAAAACCCGTCCAAAAAAAAAAAGGTATTTTACCGTCCAAAAATCAGCACCAAAACAGTCCCAATCTCAAAGATGAAGCCGTCTATCACAGCTCCCAAAAACGACACTCAACAAGTGCGGACCACCCCCATTCCGATTGTCCAAATCGAGGACAACACCGTCCCAAAAACATCCATTTCGAGACATTAACATAAGATGAAAACTTACCAAGCACATGAGACAAGCAAAGGACCAAACTTTATCAGAGAAAGGACATATAAACGACACAACAAGACGGATTTTCGACATTTGTCGAGTAACCTATCCCCGTTACCTTTTGCTCTCGAATTCTCGGGTGGAAACGTCCAAGGCGTGAGCTTTACTTCAGTCTTCAAGGTCCTCAACTAAAAGGAGGGAAAAACGAGTTGCTTTAAGACAAGAAATCGAATTGTCCTTTAAGACGGTATTTCGAAACCTCAACAAAATAGAAGATTTCTTACCTTAAAAGAACCAGGACGGGACGAGGAAGCTAAAGGTATAAAAATGGTGAAGTTTGGTTGAGAAATGGAGGAGGAAATGGAGGTTAAAGGAGGCGGAAGTAGGTTGAGGTGTTGATGTTGCTGTGTTGTTGTTTTCCGCAGGGAAAAGGGAGAAGAAAGAGATAAGAAGGGGGTGTGGGGTTTGCGTAAAAACAAGTAGTACCACACAATAAAAATATCTAATGTAAATAATATATAATAATAATAATATTAATATTAATAATAATAATATATACATGTAGGGTGTGAGTGAGTAATGCATGAGTGTTGTTGAATTTTGATTGGTCGAGGTTAAGAATAGCCTTATATATGAAAATGTGACGGTCTATTGCTAGAATATTATTACTGTCCGGCTAAAATACGTATACGTTTATTATTATATAAATTATGCCCCGAAAATATAATTTAATAATACGTACTCTAAAACATTCTTTTCATTAAAATCGTGCTTGAATTGAATTAACTAAATTAAATAATTTAAAAATATAAAATAAGGTAATTGAACGGCTATATAAATTTTAAATGTCAAAATGGGAAATTCGCGGGTGTTACAACTCGTGCTAGTGGGGTTGCAGCTATGGCAGAAGTTGATGATGGTGAGCTCTTAATGGTTCATGGTGAAAAGGAACCTAGTGAGAGCTGGGTATTAGATTCGGGAACTTCCTATCACATATGTGGAAGAAGAGAGTGGTTTTCTTCTTATGAAGAATGTGAAGGAAAGATGGTTAGTTTGCCAAATGGTGAAAAGGCAAAGATTGAAGGGATTGGTGAGGTTAAGATAAGACTTCATGATGGCCAAGTTAGAAGGTTTGGGGATGTTAGATACATACCAAACATTAGTAGAAATTTAATCTCATTAGGTAGATTAGATTCTAAGGGTTGTACCATTCATGTTGATAATGGTGTTTTGGAGGTCACTAAAAATGGTAAGGTGATTCTCAAAGGTCGAAGAGGGAAAACTAACTTATTCACATTTGATGGAAGATGTGTTGAAGATGGGTTAGTTCAAGGGGAGGTACTCTCAAGTGAAGGGGAGGTGCTTCCAAGTAAAGGTTGGGTCGCTCCGCTCGATGATTGACAAGTCCAAAAATAATGTTGGGCTTAAGGGGAGGTTTGTTGGGGAAGTTGTAACGCCCGTAATTTCGGACCGTTAATATATTTCGAAAATAATTTATTAATCAAATAAAATTTGATATTTAAGTATTTAAAGTAAAAATAATTCAAAGAAATATAATTTTATTATATTTTGAAGAAAAGTATTTATTTTGATAGTTTCGAAATGTTTAAAAATAGTTTAAACCGTGTAAAACTTTTTATTTCGAAATAAGGGCGTATCGGGGGGAAAATGACAATTCTTTTGAACATTGAGTAAACGAATTTGGAAATGGGTCGTATGAGTATTCAATTTTCTTGTAATCTCGTGTTTAAGAACTTTGGTCTTGTCGGAATTTGCATTTGACCTACGGTTTTAATTATTATCAAAACGAGCCAAAACCGACTCGTAAAAATCCCGACTCAAACCCGCTCCTTCCTTTCTTCCTCTCCTATCCCGCGGCTCCCCCTCCCCCTTTCCTTTCTTTTTCTGAATTTTCTTGTGTTCATCTTCTAAAACCTTCCAAAAGATTAAAAAACACCATTTTTATACATTTCAAGCTAAAAATCATCACATCTTTCTCGTTTCTTATCGAATTTTCACGAAATTTACATTTCCGGAATCCCCTCGTCGAGATCTACAACCTAGTATGTTTTAATTTCAGTTTTCTTGAAGTTGTTTTAAGACGAATTTTGGGTAATTTCGGTTTTATATACTTATTTTTGTGTTTTTATTGTTTATTTAGGTGAAGATTTGGAGGACGAGTTTGGGGACTCGTATATTGTCGAGGATAGCGGCTAGTGCTTGTTAGGGTTTGGTTTTAAGGTGCTAATTGCTCATTTTCTAGCTTAAGGTAACATATTTCGAGTTACTCGACGAATAATCGTCACAATCTTTGTTGTTTTCGTATGTTTGGTGATTTTTGTTTGAGTAGTAATTTTCACATGATAAAATTTGATGCATGCATGCTTTATTTATGTCTTTTGTTAGTTTAAGTTAACATTGTTGTATTGGGAACGATTAATTATGTTTCAGACGGTCTTATACTGAACAAAAATGGAAAAATGGAGGTGTGGGGGGGTGGCAAAGAGTTCCAGAAGACCCGCAAGAGCCGGGCCGGCCCATGGCTGGCTCGGGTCAGCCCGGTGCTTGTTTCGCGGTTTTCCATGCTTTGTTCGTCATTTTAGGTTCACTAATGATATAATTAGACTAAGTAACATATGGTTAAACTTAGGAAATGAATCATAATAGTAGTTAAAAATTATGTTAATGGTAAAAAAAAAATTATGTTATATTGATAGTTATCACATGTTAGGATAGTTTACAAAATGAAATTGTAATTAATAGGCTCAAAATGAATTATATAGCTATAATTGTAATGTTTTGATGATTGTCTTAAAATCGAGCCTTAGTCCTTTGATCGATTCGATGTCGATTAATTGAGTGATTGGTCACCGCAATTTAACCCGCACTGTTGCGGGCTGGTGGGGTTGCGGGTAAAAATTCGGTTGGATGAAGTTTTATATGAATTGGATAATCGGCCTTTTTCTTGTTTTAGGCCATTTATTATATTTATGTTTCACATGTGTAGTTAGTTGATTTGAGTAGCTACTTATATTGTAAAAATGGCCCTAGTTTCCCCTAAAGCCTTTAATATTGTTAAAATTTGCTAGAATTGAAATGGGTATTGAATATCTCTTGCAGGTTGTTGTGTTTGTCATAGATAGGTCTTTATAGTCTCTGACGAGTATATGTTCACTGCTTAATAGCCTTTGTGTTCCTGACTAGTGGATTTATATCCAAGTTGGGGCATGACCTCGTTACTTATTTTGATAGTAAGTGGTCAGCTTAAGTACTAGCCAACCCTTTGGTGGACTCCTTAGGGTACTCACTTTGTTTTAGAAAAATTGTGGGTCTTGGGTGCGGTGGTGTGTATCCGCATGTCTAGGTCTGCAGTGATTTTAGGCTAGGGTTGTGTTGTGTCTTGGCCATGTTTTATTAATATTAAACCGAGCCAAGATACCGGTACGATTACCTTCCCTACCTCGTGGTATAGACTCGAGTTACTGAGTGACTATTGACGGTACTAAGAACTTATGCTTGTCTTTGATATATTGCCCTTTCTTGTATGGTGATTTTATGAATTGTAATAGGTGAGATGTAAGTTTTACAATTGATAAAGTTTGGATTACAATTTGTTATATGTTTCACATGATAGTTTAAATTGGTCAAATTAGTATTCATATGTTATAATACTTGGAAATTAGATTAATTATCATATTGTTTACATGTTTTACTACATGTTACATTAATTATGACGATTCGTGTCGGGAGGACTCAAGTTACTCCCCACCGAATTGTGGCTTTCGTGTTTGTATAAAATGCGATTTGAAGGTTGATGATGCTTTGTTGGGGTCACGAGGCGAGCTAGTGAGCATAAGGAACCTTGGACCTAGTTTTGGCTATTCTTATAGTAAACCTTTTAACTTTTGGTTTTGTATATAATTTGTAGGGACATATGTCTCCCTTTTCTATTTTGGGTTTGTATCATTACATTTTCTTATCGTTAGCTATAGCATGTAAATTAGTTCGTTAGCATTGCAGGTTTTGGCACCCGCCTCTTGGGAATGTTGGAAATGTTGTGATTGGTTTAGAAAATTTTTTGAAATTACAGGTTTTTATATAGTTGGACCAATTACAAGCATATCCTACCAGTTTTTCCGTAGATTTTAGGTGTTAATTATCGCGTTATTTAAGGGTGTCACAGTTGGTATCAGAGCTTGTTGCTCCCGACGCACGTTTGTACACCCCACTTAAAATTACTTGACCTTTAATTAATAAACTTGAGAGAAGGGTAAGATGGGTAGAATTAGGATTTTATGTGGTAGTCTATTTGTGATTGCTAATTGTTAGGTACTAATTAATTTTCTCTTTTGTAAGATGGCTCCGCCAAGAAGGGACATTGATGATGCTATCTTATTAGTTCTTACTCAAATTCTCCAAAATCAACAAAATCAACAGAATCAACATGCTCCTCCTCCTCCTCCGCCTGCTGAGGGTACTCCAGGCACCTATACTTGGGTGGCTAATCAATTAACCCGAATCAACACTCCCACTTATGGTGGAGAGATTGATCCAGCTGCTCTTACAGGGTGGTTTCGGGAGTTGGAGAAAAGCTTTACATTGTATGATGTCAAGGAGGAACATAAAGTGAAGCTAGCCTCTCACTTCCTAGTTCGAGAAGCAGATCGATGGTGGTCCATGACTGGGCCTACCGTTTCAGCTGAACATGGATTTGATTGGGAACGTTTCAAGGAGTTAGTGGAGGCCCGTTTCTATCCGCAAGAGCTGAAACAGCAGAAGTTGAAGGGATTCATGGAGTTAAAGCAAGGAAGCCTTCCTGTTCAGACCTTCACTGATAAATTCAATGAGTTGGCTCATTATGCCACTAGATTGGTGAAGGATGACAGTGAAAAAACCTTCTTTTATCTTGAAAAGCTCTCCCCTAAGATCAAAAGCATGGTCCGTCGGGATTCCACTAGCTTTGTTTCAATTTATAATGATGCTTTATGGGCTGAAAATTCATTGAAAGAGATTGAAATTGAAGCTCGTGCAACTAGTTCTAATCTTGGCAAGAGGCCTTTATATCCATCTTCTAGGCCCTTTACTCCTTCACCTAGGTTCATCTCTTCTCCCTCTGACTCAAACAAGAGGAGATTTGTTTCTAATGTGCAAGCTAACCGGGGTGGTCAATCTTCAGCATTTAATGACAATAAAGGTATTAAAGACCGAGTGTGCTATAATTGCAAGAAACCAGCACACCCTGGTAAATGCTTCGTTGATCCTATTATATGCTTTTCTTGTAACAAACCGGGCCACAAGGCCAATGTTTGCCCGGAGAGTAAGGTGACGGCTCCTACTACTCCTGTCGCCCCAGTGAAGCCAGTGAGGCCGAAGGGCCGTATCTTTGTCATGAGCCGAGCAGAAGCTGAGGCACATCCTGATATCATTACTAGTACATTTTCTATTTTTGATGTTCCTTGTTTGGTACTATTTGATACGGGTGCCTCTTTATCTTTTATTTCAATGAAACTCTCCGCTAAATTATCACTTGAATCATCACAAGAAGAAAGCACATCTATATCCTTACCCTCTGGGGATGTCTTTTCCTGTTCTAAAATCTATCCGGAAGTCCCTATTTCTATTATGGGATCTATATTTCCAGCAAATCTTTTCCAATTTCCACTTGAAGAATTTGATGTCATTTTGGGCATGGATTGGTTACATACTTATCATGCTCGATTTGAATGTCGAGACCAGAAAATAATTCTTACAAGCCCTTCGGGTCACCGTGTGTCTTATCAAATGGTTAAAAGACAAACCGGTACTAAGTTAATTTCTGCTATGAAGTTTATCAATGCGATGAAAAAGGGTCATCAAGCCTTTTTGTGTATGGTGACTCCTTCTGATTCTTCCTCTCTGCCTCTTAAAGAGAACATTCCTGTAGTATGTGAATTTCCCGAAGTTTTTCCTGATGAGCTACCGGGAATTCCTCCTGAAAGGGAAGTTGAATTTGCTATTGATCTTATTCCTGGTACCGGCCCTATTGCTAAAGCTCCTTATAGGCTGGCACCATCTGAATGAAAGAGTCAAGACTCATTTGGATGATTTGATTGCCAAAGGTTTTATCCGACCTAGCTCTTCACCTTGGGGTGCTCCTGTTCTCTTTGTAAGAAAGAAGGATGGATCTATGCGATTATGCATAGATTATCGTGAACTTAACCGAGTTACTATCAAGAATAAATATCCTCTTCCTAGAATTGATGATCTTTTCGACCAACTCCGTGGTGCTTCTACTTTTTCTAAAATTGATCTTCGTTCGGGCTATCATCAAATTCCAGTCCGAGAAGCTGACATTCTTAAAACCGCCTTCAGTACGAGATATGGTCATTTCGAGTTTACGGTGATGCCATTCGGTTTGACCAATGCTCATTGTATTCATGGATCGATGAACCGTACTTTCGAGAGAACACCTTGACAAATGCGTTGTAGTGTTCATTGATGACATCTTGATCTATTCTAAATCTGAAGAAGAACATGTCCAACACCTTCGTGCTATTTTGGAGATTTTGCGCCATGAAAAATGGTATGCTAAATTCTCTAAATGTGAGTTCTGGTTACCTAAAGTGACCTTCCTTGGGCACGTCATTTCAAAAGAGGGTGTTATGCTAGATCCTGCCAAAATTGAAGCCGTTGTTGATTGAAAAAGTCCGACCAATGTTTCTGAAATCCGTAGTTTCCTTGGCTTGGCGGGTTACTATCGACGATTTGTGAAGGATTTTTCAAAGATTGCTAGGCCGATGACTCAGTTGCTGAAGAAAGAGTCTAAATTTGTGTGGTCTGAGGAGTGTGAAAATGCCTTCCAGGAATTGAAAAAGAGGTTGACTACCGCTCCGGTGTTGACCTTACCTGAAGAAGGAGTGGACTTTGATGTTTACTGCGATGCTTCTAAGCATGGTATAGGTTGTGTCTTAATGCAAAAAGGGAAAGTCATTGCTTATGCCTCTCGACAGCTTAGAGTTCATGAAGTTAACTACCCGACTCATGATCTTGAATTAGCTGCGATGGTGCATGCTTTGAAGATTTGGAGACACTACCTCATTGGAGTCCATTGCAACATCTACACCGACCACAAGAGCCTGAAATATCTCTTTACCCAAAAAGAGCTGAACATGAGACAAAGAAGATGGTTAGAATTGGTGAATGACTATGATGCCGATCTAATTTATCATGAAGGAAAAGCTAATGTGGTGGCTGATGCTCTTAGCAGAAAATCCTGTCATTCTTTGAACTCTTTTCGGGACTTACCTCCTGAACTTGCTTTAGAACTTTAAAATCTAGGAATAAGCCTTGTAAAAAGGGGCTCTCACCATCTTGATGCCATGTCAGCTGAACCTGACTTCTACCGTGAGATCCGTGCTTGCCTTTCTGATGATCCTACTTTCAAATCCATTCGAGCTAAAATTCAACTTGGGCAAGCTAAGGATTGTAAAATTGATGATGATGGGTATCTTCGTTATCATGGTAGAATCTATGTTAGTAAAACAAATAAAATAAAATAAAACAAAGAAGAAACAAGATGATAGAGAGGAATGCATGATAAACTTAATTAATTAATTAATATATATATATATATATATATATATATATATATATATATATATATATATATATATATATATATATATATATATATATATATATATATATATATATAAATACATAAATTAAAAAAAGAATTACATTGATAAAAATGCAATTCTTATATTTTCATAGAGAGTCTTATTCTCTTCTATGATATCCACCCTCTCCTTCTTAGCTATTTGGAGGTTTCGTTCAGCAGTTGCTATATCGTCATATAGCTGCAACAACTGCTGCTCTGTCAAGCCATCTTTTTTGGCGTCCTTGAGTGCGGATCGAGCATCCACAAGGTAGCTCCTGAAACTGTCCTCAATGTGGAGCAACCGGCGGATGAAACTGTCGTTGTTCTCGATCATAGTAAGAGTCTTAAGGATGATATCATTCATTTTGTTGATGAAGTTTGGAATTTGTTTGAAAGATTAATTAGGGTTTGGAGTTTGTTTTAGCAGTTAGGATTTGGAGATAGTGAGATAATGGAATGGTGGTTGAGATAATGCATGTATTTATACTAAGTAATGCGTGGTTTGAGTTGTTTTTTAATTAATATATGTTTAGGAAGTTGTGCCATAATCATCATCATATCTCTCTTTGCTGCTTCAAATCTTATTATAACCCTTCTCATTCCATATATTGTCCATTCATATGCACAAGGATGGCAGTAATAATGCATGTATCGGAATTATAACGGGCCGTAATTATGCATACATCTAGTAATATTTTTTTTTTAAAAAACAAACAACAACGGTTATTGAGAAACAACCCGTTGTCTTTAGTTATAACAACAGTTTTTTATATTACAACCGTTGTTATAACTTTCCCACCAAATTGAGTCACACTTTCCACAACGGGTTTTATACTTAAAACCGTTGTTAATAGTTTTAACAACGGGTTCCTTAAGAAAACCAACCGTTGTTAAAACCTTTTACAACGGACGCTTTAACAACGTCCGCTTTTTTATATAACAACGGTTTTTAACCGTTGTTATAGCCTGTATCTGTAGTAGTGTGTTGGATAACAAGAGTGAGTGTATGCTTAATATCCCGAGTTAAGCATAGTTGGAAATCTTAGTTAGTTGCTAAGTGTTGGAAGATTGAGATTGTATTATTGTTAGTGTTTGAAGAATAATAATACAAGGTTGGGTTGTGGTTAAGTCCATAACAAAATATTGTGAGTCTTTGCATTTTATATTATTTGTACCAAAAACCCCAACAAGTAGTATCAGAGCTACGGCTCGATGGAGAAAAATTTTGGTACAAAGTTTGAGATGGAGCTGTTCAATGGCAAGAACAATTTCTCGTTATGGCAAAACATGATAAAGGATGTTCTCATACAACAGGGGTTGTATGTGACTCTTGAAGGCAAGAAGCCCGATGATGTTCAAGTTCTTAAATGGGGGGACATGAAGTTGCGCGCGGTTAGTACAATCCGTTTAGCCCTTGCACCAGAAATCAAGTATAATGTGTTAGAGGAGACAAATCCTAAGGAGTTGTGGACCAAGTTATGTAGCATTTATAATGCGAAGTCCTTGACTAACAAACTATTCTTGAAGAAGGATCTTTTCGAGCTCGAGATGGTAGATGACGGAGATCTGAGAGATCATCTAAACAAGTTTAATGGCTTGATCACCCAATTGGCGAGTTTGGATGAGACATTCAAAGAAGAAGATAAGGCAATAATGTTGTTGGCTTCTCTTCCCAAAATGTATAACACAGTTATCACTAGTTTACTTGTGGGGAAGACAACGTTGGCCTTATATGAGACCGTTGTAGTTTTGCTTGAGTCTGAAAAGTTGATGAAGCAAGGAGGTGGTGGCTCTTCAAGTGATGGAGGAGCTTTTGTGGGTGAATATCGTGGCAAGAAGAAAGGCGGTTGGAAAAAGCACAATCATAATATCAAGTGCTTCTACTGCGATGAGTTAGGACATATACAAACTGTGTGTCCTAAAGCAAAAGAAGATTTGAAAGAGTTGAAAAAGACTCGTGCTAGTGGGGTTGCAGCTATGGCAGAAGTTGATGATGGTGAGCTCTTAATGGTTCATGGTGAAAAGGAACCTAGTGAGAGCTGGGTATTAGATTCGGGAACTTCCTATCACATATGTGGAAGAAGAGAGTGGTTTTCTTCTTATGAAGAATGTGAAGGAAAGATGGTTAGTTTGCCAAATGGTGAAAAGGCAAAGATTGAAGGTATTGGTGAGGTTAAGATAAGACTTCATGATGGCCAAGTTAGAAGGTTTGGGGATGTTAGATACATACCAAACATTAGTAGAAATTTAATCTCATTAGGTAGATTAGATTCTAAGGGTTGTACCATTCATGTTGATAATGGTGTTTTGGAGGTCACTAAAAATGGTAAGGTGATTCTCAAAGGTCGAAGAGGGAAAACTAACTTATTCACATTTGATGGAAGATGTGTTGAAGATGGGTTAGTTCAAGGGGAGGTACTCTCAAGTGAAGGGGAGGTGCTTCCAAGTAAAGGTTGGGTCGCTCCGCTCGATGATTGACAAGTCCAAAAATAATGTTGGGCTTAAGGGGAGGTTTGTTGGGGAAGTAACACCAATATTATTGATGAACTAGTAACATGTAGAGTCTTAAATTGTTTAGAGTTATTTTTATGTTACTAATGTTTACTATTGATATGTTACTAGGATTGATGCCCGGCTACGCTCGGGCTATCTTTATTTACCATTTAAAATTTATTTTATATGAAATATGATTTACTAAATTTGGTTAACACATATATTTACAATTTATATCTTAAAATTATGATGAGATGTAAAATTAATCAACAAATTATGAGACACGTTCACCACACCCGCTGTTAATATTATTACTTTCACTACATTCCCTGTTATTCTGTTAATACTATTACGTTCACTACTTTTTCGGTTACAGTTGTTTTTTTAACTACTCATATCCGTTAGTTTTGTCGAACTCATATATTTAAATAAATTAATATTTTTCTAAAATCGAGTTGTTAATTAATTTTTCATACTTTCTCCGTTGTTTCTATTGTTACTTTCATTGCATATGTTGTGACTACTATTATTTTCACTATTCCCGCCGTCATTAGTTTTTCTTTCACTACTCCCGTATTTATTACTGTTAATTTCGCTATTCTCGTTGCTGATAGTATGACTTTCACTGCTGTTGCTACTATTGTTGTTTTTACTACTCACATGGGTGATTACTATCATATTAGTTGATGATTATATAGTTGTATTAGAGTTATATACTTAAATAAATCTGAAATATTAGATTAGAATATTATTTAAGAGCAATCATTATTATTTACAAATTAAATTACAATTCTAATGAATTATGGGAATATTATATTTTTTGGAAATCTAAAATGATTTATTTACCTTTTAATAGTTTCCAAAATATAACGACTTATATTATATGTGTGTATGTTAAATAATTAACATCTTAATACTAATTAATACCATAAGTAGGGTCTGTTTATTTAAGGAAACTCACCATATTCTTGTGTTCTTTAAATTTATACTTCAACCACAACTATATAATAATTACATTGAAGTCCCTTGTTCAGGTCCATCACACAGCGCTAGCGATTAAAAACTATATAGTATAATTAATTTGTATAGATTTATTTAATTACATTGAAGTCCCTTGGTTTCTGGAATTAATATATAGTATTGATATGTTATTAATAGTAAATATTAGGAGTTAGTATTTTGTATGTTAAAGGCTCTTAATGTTATTTGGTAAGTTAGGACTTAGGACCTTATATAAATAAGGGTCACTGGTCATGTTGGATAGCAAGAGTGAGTGTATGCTTAATATCCCGAGTTAAGCATAGTTGGAAATCTTAGTTAGTTGCTAAGTGTTGGAAGATTGAGATTGTATTATTGTTAGTGTTTGAAGAATAATAATTCAAGGTTGGGTTGTGGTTAAGTCCATAACAAAATATTGTGAGTCTTTGCATTTTATATTATTCGTACCAAAAACCCCCAACAGAATCAATTCAATCAATCTGATGGTCTCATGAAATAATGAACACAAAATCTAAGACGGCGATATCCGTCACAAGCTTGTAACGGATACCATTTTCTCTCACAAAATACTCGTGAGAGGTGAGGGGGGGAGCACATGGGGGGTGCCCCACCTTGTCCCCTCTCCCTTTTTGTGAGAGGTTTTCAGCTTGTGACGGAATTAACCCTTCACAAGCAAGACGCTTTGAATAATGAAATGCACATCTGAGTATAAAGTACTGAAAAGTCAAGGATTTATAGGGAACTGAAGAGTAGAGTAGTGGTTACTTTAGCCATGAATGAAGACGCATATCAATTGATTGTGGGAGTAGGCGACAATGTATTAAGCACTTATCAATTTGGAGTTTATTTTAAAATGTCTAATAAAGTTAGGAACTTGCTATTTTCAACACACCATATTGCTTATCACCAGTTTTCCAGCTCTTCTATATCTGGAAGATTTTCTACCAATTGTTCAAGCTCGAGTTATGTGTTGACATAATGAGTTGACAAAAAAAACAAAAACTTTAAAGAGGAAAAGTAGTGAGAGAAAGAGGTGAGAGAAACTCTTTCTTTTTTCCAGATTTTTTCAAAAATCTGAATTTTTTTTTTCTTTCTTCTCCTTCTTTAACACCTTATTAGCTCTCTTCTTCAACACTTTTTTTCACAATCATCTATCCTCTCCTTCATGATTATATAGATCTCTTGTCTTTTTTAAATCTTTTAATTGAAAAAATTTTAGTATTTTTTTCTTGATTTTCACCTTCTCAAAAACTAGACTTTAATTTACTCTCCATATTAGCCCAGGAGTTTTCTTTTTAGTCATATGCTGTAGTTAAAAGAAGGTTTAAATCAAAAATTAAAAGAGCATTTTTTTAAGAATTTATGTTCATTGTTGATATTAGAATGTAGCCATGTACCCTGGATTGTGAGATTGACAATCACATGTCAGTATATCAGAGATTTCAGATTTGTTTCTGATCAGACAATTTTTTCGTAATTGATTTAGCACATTGTAAAAGATGTGGTCGGTTGTTAGTGGACATTTAAGACTCTGAAAGACTTTGGGAACTATTGGGAAGGGTTGATATTGGGAATAATTAAGGGGGTAACCTCTTGCATCGGATCAATAAAGGCGACGGGTTAGTATAATTATGTGTTTGGATATTTTTTTTGGAATTTTTTTTAAATCTGAAATCTTTCATACACTCTGCCTATATGGATCTTTTTTTTTTCCGATTAAGAACTATTTACGGTTACTCCGCATATTTCAGAAGACCATTTGCTTAAGTTTTTTTTAAATTTTTTATTATTCTTTAATTTTTTTGGGAAGCTTTATAGTGACATTCTTTCTAATGAGAGTTTGCTATTGTTGCCCTTTCTTTCATGTTTGCTACTGGTAATTTAAAAATCTTGATTTTCGTTTACCGTTCTCGATCAATCTAGTTTCTTTACTATATCAAAAAAAAAACCCATATTGCTTAATTCAACAAATTTTTTCAGCAGCAAGTCTCATTATAGACGGGGATATTCGTTTATAATGAGAGACGGGTCAGATCCCTCTCACAAAGAGGCAAGTGGGAGGCCAAATGGTAACCCACTCGGTTTTTCACGTGCCTCTTTGTGAGAGGGATCTGACCCATCTCTTACTATAGACGGATATCCTCGTGTGTAATGTGAATTTGTGTTTTTTCAGACTTTTCCGATTTTGCCCTTTCATTTTTACCCATAAACAAACCCTAAAAATGAGAAAAGAGGCCAAATATTTGCACCCATTGCCAGCCATCCCTCCAGCCGCCCCACCAACCGCTATGCGACGGAGAAAAGTGAAGGTCGACGATGGCGGAGAAACGGGAAGGTCGTCAGCGCCGGAGAAGGGAAGGCGTTTGGATCACGGAGTTTGCGGGGCGACGGCGTTCATAATCTCATATGCCAATAACAAGGCTGGGGTCGACGGCGCGTGGGGTTATCACCTCTGGGGGAGGGGGTTGACGGCACGATGGTGGTGGTCGGCGCTGGGGGAAGGGTGTCGGGGCAAGGGGAAGATGATGGTGGGCAAGGTATCGTGGGTTTCTGGCTTTGGGGGGTTTTTAATTTTTTTTTTAATAAAAATATAAAGGGTAGTGGTGGAAAAGATGGGAAAAATGTGTAGGATTTAGCAAAATTACGTGTTGGATTTAGCAATTACGTAAAGTTACTCTTTTAAGAAGCCCATTAATGAATAGAAGGTAATCTCACTCGTTTCCTATTCGTATTACATCTCACTTATGATATTTAAAAAAGAGAGTATATTGGCTTTATGGCATTACAAAGGCGTTTAATTTTTTATTTCTATTTTTCATTATTAATTGTTGAGTTATTTTAAGAGTTGGGGTGGGATTAAAAGCTGACACGTGGCACAATTAGGAGCTCAATCTAGTGTTTTAATAATAATATTGTGTAGATGATTTTAAGGCGATTAATGATTGTTGAAGATAATAGAGCCACGAAAATTTACTGGATTGTGTAGCTTTTTTTTAATAGATTTAATGGCATATTAATGACTTTTTTTAAAGAAGGGAAGAAATGAAAGGAATTATAGAGGGAGTTGTTATTAAGAAGTCATTAATGTACCACATAAGCTAAGTAGCGGAGTAATTGACGGATTTACCACTAATGGTCACGTTTGAGACTAATGGTCAGAGTTGAAGCATACACATGAGAATTCCAAAATACTTAGGATACAAGAGAGAAAATCCAAAACTTGAGAGGTACCAATGATAAAAACCCTTAATTGTATATAGAACGTGGGAACTAAAATTCAGGAAAGGTAAATTTTATTTTTGACTTGTTGACTTTTAGCCACAAAATGCCACATATGGTCTGTGGTTGTTGCTTTAATAAATGTCCATGATCAGTTCAATCTTGTACAAAATTTAAGTTTTTCTACTTACATAGGGCTTTAAGGATCTTTTGGGACTAAACCTCTCATTTATTTAATAATTTTGTTAATAAGATGAATCATGATTAAAAATTCTTATACATCCTAAGAAACATTTACTAATGTTACCGATATAAATTCTCTTTTAAGAGATAAATCTTGTAAATCAGTAATGTATTCAATAACAAGAACATTTGAGAGATAAATCTTGTATACCTGTAATATATCTAAGGGTTAGGGGTCGATCGAGATCCTCCCACCCCCTCTCATGAAAACCCATTCAATGATCCAATAGGTTACAATAAGTACAGCTGTGATCACTAATGGAAAAAAGAAAAAGTTTATGTCAAGACAGTACTTTCCGCTCAAGGAGTTTGGTTGTGACTTGAAACAACTATGTAAAGAAAGACTTCTGAACACCAAGAAAGGTTATGACACACTTAAATGAGGCTATAACATTATCAGTTTAGCCAGTTTGTTTTGGGTGTTTTAGGAGATCGGAGGCCATATGTCTGATGACTGAACGACACGACTGTCCATATCAACCCGTAGTAATTGTGGTCATCGCTCATACCCTGGAGGAATATAAGCACGAGGCGATCATGATCATGAAAATGATTATAACCTGGATTTGATGGTGAGACATCATGATTAGAATTGTTGACATGATCAGCAGCATGACCCCGAGTAGTCGATGACCATTTTAAATTTTTTTCGATGAAAACTTATATGGAGCAAAGTTTGTTCTGTAATTACATTTTAAAGTTTTTTTTTGGTGCACAAGAAGTCTTGTTACAAATTTTCATGAGATAGTTTCACGTTAAATTATTACAAGACATGACATCTCTTATCAATTAAATTACAACTTTTTGTAGGGTCTTTTCACGCTTTATCTATCATAAATTATTTTAAACTAAATATTTTTTTATTTAGGTTAGATTTAGACTACCTTACTTATTTAAAATGGTCAAATAAATAACATTTATTATGATGTAATTAATACGTTACTATTTTCTATGCAATATTTATTGCATTATATTTAATGATTAGCTACAATTAATGTTGTAGTTAAGGCTGGATATGCCATGTAACTTCCTAACCCAGTTTTAGAAGTATACTAGGTAGTATCTCGTGCGAAGCACGACCTTTTTGTATAATCTGTCATTGTAATTGAAAAATAAAAAATAAAATTACATATAACGACCTTTTAAGATTTTACCTATAAATAAAATATATTGAACTTAAAAGTGGATTTTTGATGTTTAACTTCAAAGTATTTAAAATACGACCTATAAAATACGGACTTATCTTTTAGTAATTATCTTTTTTCAAAGAAATATAATGACGACTTTTAAAATATATTTTTCGTGCAAATTTAATTGCTTAATTTTTTTTTAAAACTTTTGCAAGGTGTTTTCTTACTTAAATGTAAAGAATTGTGAGATACTCACTTAAAACATGTATAGAAGTGGGAAATTATACTCGATTAAAAGTATTTATGTTTTGAACATTATGGAACGTAAAACGAATACGCCAACCATGCCCAATTGTTCTCCAACGAAAAAGTCGTTGATTTACAGTAGTTTGTAGTCAATACATTTTTGTTGTATTTATTCACGTTGTTTATAGGATAAGAAGTTATCTATAGTTCGTACTTACATATTAGATGAAGCATGTTAGATATTTACTATAGGCAATATATGAGTTTAAGCTTGAGTATGGGCGTATGGTATGTGTGAAACTCATAGTTTTTAGGGTATTTTTTGTCAAACACAACCTTTAATAATTTTTTTTTTGTCAAACACGATATTTTGGCCAAAGTTTGAGCACTTGTAATGGGGTGACTTTCAGTTGATGTTTGGGATAGCAAATAAGATCGGTTTGAGGTGTTTTTGAACTCATTGGAAAGGTAGGAATACAGGCTTTCCAGCGGTTGGTGGTCAAAGATGGCATTATAAGGGGTAGATTGGTGTATAAAGTAAGGCCGGTCACATGGGGTTGATGTAAGTTAAAGTAGGATTTTCGCGTGGGTCAATTAACTCCCCTGAACCACCACTTACAACCAACGGACATCACAAACAACATAACTACGATATACCTTGCACTCCCTTCAATCTACATACCAAATTTCAGACCAAACAAAACATCATAACCCCATTAAAAGACCCTCGAAAACCCCTCTAACAACCCACTGTAAACCCAAACTTCTAACCCTTTCTTTGACCAGCCTTACTTTAAGCACCAATTGACCCCACATAAGGCCACTTTTGGCCACCGTGTTGACAACTCCTAGAAAGTCTGTACTCCCACCTTTCCAACAAGTCCAAGAACACCTCAAACCGACCTCGTTTGCTATCTTAAATATAGACTGAAAGTCATCCCATTACAAGCGGCCAAAAAGTCGTGTCTGACAAAAAAAATTATTAAAGGTTGTGTTTGACAAACTTTTTTTTAAAGGTGGTGTTTGGAAAAAAAAAAGTTTTTTAAAGGTTGTGTTTGACAAAAAAACCCTAGTTTTTATTATATGTCTATAACTTAATATATACTAGTTGTTGTATTGCGCGCGAAGCGCGCGATACCACAAGATAACATTACTTGCAAGTTGTTTGTTGCCTAGCGGTTTTTTTAGCTTGTTCAAATTAAGTAATGTAAAAAAGGGTTGAATTTTAAGATGCATGTCAAATCTCAACATACTTGTTAACGGTCCGATAATAAGTCCTGACAAGCTTTGCATATATAAGTTGAATAAACTGTATTCTTAAGGTTTTCAAGTAGATGAGAAGATACATGGTATCTATGGTATCTTCCAATCATATTCACACAATAATCTAAAGCTTGTCAACCATATATTATGGGTTTAAATGTCGCTTTTGTATTCACTATATTTTAATCTAATAAAGTATTAGAGAGGCTACCCACTTCCCATTCATTCACATTATTTTTTCCAAAACCAAATACCATTCGTTATTTTCGTGTACACATAATCACTAATTCAAGTGTCAGTAATCAGTTCTGATGGAGTTCTGATTCCACCAGAACACTAAAATAGAAGTTCTGTATACTTTTAAAGCGAGTCTTTGATAACCCGATTTAATTTGCATGATAAACATCACCTTAGTGCTTCAATGGCTCCTTGCCTAGGGCACGGGGTGAGATGTATGAACTCTACCCCTTTATCTTTGCAAAACAGAGTCTGAAATTTGTGTGGAGAATTACATAAACTAACCATACTTTAGAGGAGGTTGAGTTCAGTCCAGATTCATGAATGGATTACCCAAATTCATTTTTTATATGTTTAAATGAATAGCTTAAGCTAAACCAATACAACAACAATAGACAATTTATCAAATGTGCTGCCTGTTACAAAGTAAAGGGCTGTAAGAGGTATGGATTCTTACCCGAGTGTTGAGAACGCATCCGTATATATTATATTGTTATGTCAGATGACACATCATAATATGATTTCCAACATCACATCAGATGACACATCAGCTCACACGTGTCTTCACCCCATATAAACACCAACTAGTACCGGTCATTCATGTAAATATGAACGTCAAAGTTAATGGGGAGTAACTCAAGGATCCTCTGAGTCAAAATATATCAAAATGAACATAATGAAGAACTCAAATAGACAAAACATATTTAATAAGATGTAAATGGCTTGAATTATAATAAACATGGGATCATACATGTTAATATAGTAAAAGAAAGCAAGATGAAATAATAAATGGCGTGTCATAGGCATATTCAACCAAGTGAAAGGAAAGAATAAAACATAGATGCGATTAATTAATTATGAGTACGAATTCAAATGAAATAGGACATATGCAACCACTCAATTATGCAAGACCTTTACTACCCTTAGATTCATTTCCTCCTGGTAGGACTACAAAAAAATACGTTCCTAGTCTTAACATGGCCATACTCGACATGCGGCAGAACAGTCTGTATCCAATACTCGATCGACAGAATGGAAGTCGAGCACCTAACTCTCGGTATAACGGCAAACAAGAGCGGCAGAAATAAAATAAAATATCCAACTCTCGTTAGAATGGCGAACGAAAGAGGTGTCTAAAAAGTATGATAACCAACTCTCGGTAGAACGGCCAACCAGGGAGGCGTAAACTAGTCAAGTAAGAAAGTATAAGATTATGGCATTTTCACGAGAATACAACTCAACTCAAGTAATTAGTTAAAATGAATCATTTATACTTAACATATATAATATACACATGAAAATGAGCAAGCATTAACCTTAATGAAATATACTAAGTCAATTCATACTCGTATAACATGGTTCAACCTCTTAATTCTCTTTTACATATCACTTGAACAAAATATAAACAAGCGGAAATGAGCAATTCACATTATGTAAAGCACGAAGTGAGATGTAAATAATTCAATAACAAACCACTTGTAAGTATATGCTATGAATTACGGGTCATATAAGAATTACAAGGCATGACTAACGCTTTATATTAGACATTAGAATGCATTAAACAAGTGAAGAATGAAGTAACGGGTTGCACCAAGTCGTGCTAGCACCCACAAAAGGCCCAAATGCAGCTTCACCAAGCCGTGGCTGAGGCCGTGCCCACTGCCCAACCCTGGTCGTGCCATAGCAGCCATGCCTAGCCCCCCAACAACCGTGTACAACCCACTCCTTAGGCGGGCTTACCAACAACGCAAACAATCACCCAATTCGAAATGAGGGCATGTGAACAACTAGGAAAACTCAAAAATATACATAAGACGGAAAACATTAGCTTACAAAATTTCCGACAACCAACTTTACCCATTTTATACAAAAGCATGTAAGCAACAAGGAAAAATTCATGTATAAGATTGAGACGGGAATCAACAATTTGTCAAACCGATAACCAACACCACCCCATTTTCGGTCTCCATGCCAACCACCCATAACAGCCCACACAACCACCATTAACCATCCAAAACAGCCCCGTCACAGCCCCTTTTCACCCGCCAAAACAGCCCTCTTTCGGTTCAATTTTAAGACATAATTTCAAGTAAGCATGTAAAACTTGTATAAATCCGTCATATTCAACAATGACATAAAAACATGTAAAGATGCAAACTTTGTGCAACACAAGAGTAAAATACAACATAAGAACACATAAATTGATATAGAATCGAGTAATACTATCATCGTTACCTTGTTAACTCTCTAATCTTCAATGACATCGTCCACAACAAAGCTATCTTCTTCCGGGTTATCGAAGCTTGTACCTAGACACCGTAAAACACAAGTTAGTAACCATTTTCGAAACTGAAAATGGGACGGCCAGAAGGGAGTCGTGAATAGAAAGATGTAGGGGAAATGAGTCGATTTGGTGCGAAAATGAGTCGATTTGGTTGAGAAATGAGCAAGTTATGAAGATTTTGGTGTTTGTGGAGGAAAGTGTATTAATGGAGTTTGTGAAAGAGTAGTGTTTGCTGAAATTTGAGCAAAAGTTAAGGTGTTAGGGTTTATGTCAAATGATTGGTGAAGAGATAAGGATAAGAGGAAGGCCCATTAGTCGTATTAGGCCCAAAACACTTAATTTAAGTTGATATTCCACTAAAAACTCGTCTTAAGACCTACTAAAATTCTAATACGGTTATTTACATAATAATTATTATTATTATACAAAGCCATATTTTTATAAAAATAAGTTTGAGAAAATATAATTAATTTAAATAAAAGGTTAAATTGTTTTTAAAATTGTAACGAAAAGCGCGGGTGTTACAATCATCCCTCCTTTTAAAAAGTTTCGTCCTCGAAACTTGAAGTAAGGGAGATTACCTCAAGAAAACAAACTCGGATACTTGATATGCATAGAAGCTTCCGGTTCCCATGTTTCTTCGTCCACATTGCCACACTTCCACAAAACTTTCAAAAGAGTACAACCTTACTTCTCAACTTCTTATCCTTTTTGTCCAAGATACGAATTTGTCTCTCTTTAAAAGATAGACTAGGCTCAAGCTCGGGAATATCACTTTGCAACACATGACTAGGGTCACTAATGTACTTCCTTAGTTGAGATTCATGAAAAACACCATGAACTTTTCCCAAACTAGGAGACAATTCCAACTTGTAAGCTACGACACCAATTCTCTATATAACTTTATAAGGTCCAATGTACTTTGGGCTCAACTTTCCTTTCACACAAAACCTATTTACTCCTTTCACAAAGGATACTTTAAAACAAACCGTATCACCAACTTCAAACTTCAAGGGCCGACGACGAACATCGGCATAAGACTTTTGTCGATCTTGAGCGGCTTTCATTCTCTCTCGGATGAGCTTCACTTGGTCAATTTTCTCAGCAAGCTTGTCGGGTCCTAAATCACGGGCATCACTTGCTTGATCCCAACAAATCGGGCTATGACATTTCCTTCCATACAAAGCTTCATAAGGAGCCATCCTGATAGAAGCATGATAAATATTGTTGTAGGATAATTCCACCAAAGGTAAGCTCTTCTCCCAACTAGCTTGGAAGTCAAGGGCACAAGCACGCAACAAGTCCTCAAGAGTTTGAATCGTTCTTTCGGTTTGTCCTTCGGTTGCGGCATGAAAAGCGGTACTCATCAACATCTTACTACCCATAGCATCTGGTAAAGCTTTCCAAAACCTTGAACAAAATATAGGGTCACAATTCGAAACAATCTCTTTTGGAACACCATGATAACGAACAATATCTTCCACATAGGCACTAGCTAGCAAGTCGATCCAAATTCCATGTCTCTTTACCCATTTTATACAAGAGCTTAGGCGGGCTTACCAACAACGCAAACAATTCACACAATTCGAAATGAGGGCATGTGAACAATAAGGAAAACTCAAAATATACATAAGACAGAAAACATTAGCTTACAAAATTTCCGACAACCAACTTTACCCATTTTATACAAGAGCATGTAAACAACAAGAAAAAATTCATGTATAAGCCTGAGACGGGAATCAACAATTTGGCAAACCGATAACCAACACCACCCCCATTTTCGGCCTCCATGCCAATAAACCACCCAGAATAGCCCACACAACCACCATTAACCGTCCAAATCGGCCCGTCACACCCCTTTTCGTGTCAATCTTAAGGCACAATTTCAAGCATGAATAAGACGGAATTCCACCATACTAACAACAAGATTCAGACTCATACATAACCATGTAACTATTAAACAAGAAATTTCCTCAAGTAAGCATGCAAAACTTGTATAAATCCATCACATTCAACAATGGCATAAAAACATATAAAGATGCAAACTTTGTTCAACACAAGAGTAAACTACCACATAGGAACATATAAATTGATACAGAGTCGAGTAATACTACCACTGTTACCTTGTTTTCTCTCTAATATTCATTGGAATCGTCCATAACAAAACTATCTTCTTCCGGGTTGTCCAACCTTGTACCTAGAAACCGAAAAACACAAGTTAGTAACCATTTTTAAAAACTAAAAATAGGATGACCAGTGGGGATACGTGAAGAAAGTCGGTTCTTTCTTACATATAAAGGTAGAGGGCGGAATAAGAAAGAATTTGGCGTGAAAATGAGTCGATTTGGTTGAGAAATGAGCTAGTTATGAAGATTTTGATGTTTATGGAGGAAAGTGTATTAATGGAGTTTGTGAAAGAGTAGTGTTTGCTGAAATTTAAGCAAAAGTGAAGGTGTTAGGGTTTATGTCAAATGATTGGTGAAAAGATAAGGATAAGAGGAAGGCGCATTAGTCATATTAGGCCCAAAACACTTAAATTGAGTCGATATTCCACTAAAAACTTTGTTTTTGAGTTGTTTTCTGCTAATTTAGGCAACATTTTGTGGCGATTTTTTTTTCTCATTTGTTTTTTGAGTTGTTTTCTACTAATTTGGAAAAGAACTTTGTTGTCACTTTAGTGCAAATTTGTAAGATTCTAATGAAACATCTCTTCTTTGTGATAGAAGTGACATAGATATTATGAAGGTAGTGAGTTAAAACACGAACCACCCTAGTTTAAAACCAATGTGCTATTTTTTGCATACTCTCAAGTTTCACCGGAAAAGGTAAAACATGGATTTGCTTCAAAGAGTTGGGGCATTGTTCACGCCGATTATCTATTGCTTCAAACAAAACTATGCTTTCGTGTTTTGTTGATAAACTAGCTCAATATACATCTCAAATTGTAAAAACAAATTAATTAAACGGAAAATTCACGTGGTATCCTTGAACTTTTCCATTTTGCACATGGTACCCAACTTTTTAAGTTTCTGTATATTATACCCTCCATGTTTGATTTTTATGCACAACATACCCTTTTTGTCGCTGTAAAAAAATTCAATTGCGCATAACTCCTAGACAGGAATTCAGAATCGGCCAATTTTTTTTCCTAAAATGATTATCTTGTCATAATCTACGATTTGTGAAAAAAAAATTGTCGACTGACATTTTATAGGGGTTTTTTTAACGAAAATCTCAAATCAACCATATCTTCGATCTTAAATTTCCGAATGACCATTTTCGTTTTATCAATTTATAGATCTCGAAGAGGTAATCAATTTGAAAAAAAAAATTAGTCAATTTCGATTTCTGGTCTATAATTTATGACCAATTGAAAATGTTAAAAACGATAAAAAGGGCAAGTTGTGCTTGAAAATCAAATTTCAAGGATATTATGTGCACAAACTTAAAAAGTTGGGTACCACGTGAAAAATGACAAAATTTAAGGGTACCACGTGAATTTTCCGTTAATTAAAAGCTATTGCAAAACCACAACATTACTTCTACATCATCATAGATAAAGTGACATAAAGTGACAGTTATCAATGACATGTTGTAACACCTCAACAGATTGAGAGGGAAGTTGTCCCACATCGGGAAATTGAGTGGCTTATGGGATATTTATAAGGGCTTCCATCCACTACTTAGTAACAAGTAGAGCTGGCAAGCCTGACCCGACCCGAGTGACCCGGCCCGAACCCGAGCAAACCCGACCCGACCCGAACCCGAAAATATTGTGACCCGAAACCGACCCGACCCGACCCAATGACGACCCGTAACCCGACACGACCCAATTATCAGTGACCCGAACCCGACCCAGACCGACCCGATATTGACCCGAATCGACATCGACCGATTAAATTGATGACCCGACAATTATTAAGCTTAATTTTGATCAAAATGAAAGTGATTTTTTGTTTACATTGATATGTTTGACTTAGTAATGGATTAATTAAACCAAATAATAGGTTAAAAACTAAATTTGATGGTAAAAAATTATAGTAATGCGATTAAGTTATCTAACCCGATAATGACCCGACCCAAACCCGACCCGACCCGATAAATCATTTGACCCGAAATGACCCGACCCGAAATGACCCGAACCCGACCCGACTCGACCCGAAAGGGTATGCTGACCCGATATGACCCGAACCCGATATGACCCGACCCGACGTGACCCGACCCAAACCCGACCCGACTGACCCGATTGCCACCTCTAGTAACAAGGCCTTGTCCTTTTGGGCTTAAGTGAGAACAAATAATCGGCCCAAAAGTCCACATCACATCTTATTGAGGTTGATTTACAACGTGGAAGGTCGGGTTGTTAAAAATGGTATCAGAGCAACTATGCGACCGTGTGGTGAGCCTGTGGTCAGGAGTACTCGGGTCACCCACCTAGCGGGAGAGAATTTTGGGCTTGGCTGCGGTCAACCTCTGGGCACAACAGGGATGTTGTGTTATTTAAGCGGGGGAGTTTGTAACACCCCAACAGATTGAGAGGGAAGTTGTCCCACATCGGAAAATTGAGTGGCTTATAAGATATTCATAAGGACTTCCACCTACTACTTAGTAACAAGACTTTGTACTTTTGGGCTTAAGTGAGGACAAATATTAGGCCCAA
Source organism: Silene latifolia (assembly GCF_048544455.1). Taxonomy (NCBI): domain Eukaryota; kingdom Viridiplantae; phylum Streptophyta; class Magnoliopsida; order Caryophyllales; family Caryophyllaceae; genus Silene; species Silene latifolia. The sequence continues at coordinate 325,297,560 of NC_133537.1, forward strand.
AAGTGCACAACTCATCTTATTGAGGTTGTGTTACGACGTAACCGGTCGGGGTGTTATACATGTTAAGAGAGCGTGACGAGATTCTGAACCACTTTAAGAGTAATTTAATGAAAATTCAACATCGTATGAACCAGAATAAAAGTTGTCGTGAACTTGAGTTTGAACCAAAGGACATGGTATAAGGGAAAAAAAATCAATTACAAAGATTTGTAGAATCTCAACCTGTCAAAACGTGAACCTCCGTAATTCCACCCGATATTTTTGAAGTTCAATGCCCCATCTTAGCCCCCAACCCGATACGCTCGAATCCAAAATGTTACAAACCATTTATACTAAATGTTATAAACTTAGCCCGCAACCCGATCCAATATTTTTGTATCCATTTATACTAAACTAGTTTTAAACCCGTGCATAATTGCACAAGATTGGATATCCAATAATTTGACGAAATGCATAAATTGCGTATAATTATAATTTAAAATAAGAATCACTATATCTAAAAAACCAGGTAATAAATGTGATGAGGCATATTCTGCACCCGCTGACCGAGTCAACATATTGAACAAGGTCAAAGCCAAAAGACAGCAAGTCAACGTATTAGACAGCCTAACCGACGCAGCCTGTCGGCCTGTCACTTGGGTCTCGGCTAGGTAACTAGCCAGCCGGGAGGCATATCCGCGTACTCACATCCAGTCCCCTCGGCATGGAGTCAACCAGGCCAACCGGCCTGCCATGGGTCCTTCGGCCGAGGGTAGAACGGTCTTTCCACCTGCTAGCCACTTGGCCACTTGGCCACTACGTGACAAAAGGTGAAAGTCTATAAATACTCCTCAATCCTCATTGAGAAAACGATCCACGATTCATCCAAAAACTCACTATTAATCTGGTATAAACTCTCTTATCTCTCTACAAGATACTTTGCCAAGTAACACACAACTTAATCTCTTTAAGTTTACTGACTTGAGCGTCGGAGTGAGTACGCTCGGTACCAAGCCGAGCCCTCAGTTTGTTCATCAATTACAGGAGAGAGTGAAAGGAAGAGTCAAGCAAAAAGACGTCATTCACCAAGCTTACGTGGTAACAAATCCTGCTCCGGAATTACACCCGGAACAATTCGGCCCTTCTGACAGCTTCAGCTGTTCGGGGGCCAACTATTAAGCCTTTCCTCCCTGCCATCCTTTTGGCGCTTTAAAGTCTTATGTTTGTAACCTTTTGCTGTACCTTTTGTTTTTGTTAAACTTTGGTAGGTTGTGTTTAGGCTATCCCTATGGGGACGGCCGTCGACTTTGTTTTGCCTTGTAAACATTTTCTAATAAAGTTTGTTTATTTTGCCTTCATTAAGTTGTCCTCCTACGTTTCAACATATTGAGTGTTTTTTCGTTTTTACTTTCGGCTTGGCCGAATGCAAGGTCTTCCATCTCTCCTTCTGCCCAACCACGGTGTTATAGCCGCCCTCAAATTTGTCCCGCTCCTCCCGCAGCTTAGCGGCATCAGCCAATGCAGCCTCAACCTTGGCCCTCTCGGCTAGGACCGCCTTCTCAGCTTCCTCCTTAAGCTTTCGCTCAGCAAGGAGGTCCTTCATGGCGGCCTGGAAGTCTTTCTTCGACTTCTCGGCCTCCTTCTTAGAAGCAGCAAGCTCGATCCTAAGCCGTTCAAGCACAGGGCCAGCTTGAGCCATGACCTCTTCTTGCTCCATAATATGATTGGCAGCTAGTTCAGTCCACTTCCCCAGCCTCTTGGACAACCTTCTGCCTTCCGCCACAAGCTGAGCGGGGGAAACCTTCTGGGATGAGGAGTCAACGGTGACATTCTTACCGCCCGCCTGCACAGGCTGCTTCTCCAATTACCGTTCAGTGAGAACGACAGCTGACGGCGGCTGATCTACAAAAAACCCCGACAAAGCATCCATGTCAACATTCATTGACATGTCAGAGAGCCTGTCATCAGGAATGCCCAATGAACCTGCTAAATCCGAGCCATGGGTTAGATCCGTACCAGTCTTAGCCTTCTTGGGCAGAGGGCCGGCTTGTCCCTTTCCTTTCTCGGCCTCGGTAACAGCAGCAGCGGCAGGCTCGGCCTCTTTTCTCTTATTCGAAGGAGGAGGACCCTCCACAACGGTGACCTCCTCTTCAACATCGACGACCACCTGCTCCTTTTGGATTACGGGGATTGAAGATTGAGCTGGAGTTGACGCCGTTGCCGCCGTAGACGTTGTCTTTGGTCTCCGGCGCGGCACGTTACAAGCAATCTGCGCTGAGCCGCCGCCACATCTAGTGCCTTCAACTGCTGCTCCATAAGTTCGTGAGGGGCCGGTCTGCGATCACGTGGCGCGGCCTTAGGATGAAGCTCAACAACTCTCTCGTTCTCGTCAAGTCCCAACCTCTTGAGGACGGAGACAAGCAGTTCCGGGCCAAATCGGTCAGCAAAAGAAACGAAGCAGGAGTTAAGCAAAAGAAATAAACCAAAGCTCAAATACAGAAGCATAAAAAGCAAAGATGGGCCTCATACCGACCCCACTCACCCTAGCTGAGGGCCGGTATGAGGCCGATGTGGCAGAGCAGCTCATCCTGAAGAACGATCTGCGTCGGGGGCATCCATCCCTTCGGCGTGCCATCCTTCTCAGCCTCAAACAGCCTCATTGCCCGCGTTTCGTCCTCATTAAGATAGACCTTCATGGCGTCCATCTTAAGCTTATTCCGGGAGACATATTTGTCATGCTCCCCTTGATTCTCACACCGCAAATTGACGCGGCTCGAAAGGAGGGGCGCGAATAGTCCTCCGGAACCTCGACGTATACCCACCGCCCCTTCCAGTCCTTGCAAGATGTCAACTTGGAAATGGTAACATAACCCGCCTCGGTCTGTATGCTATACCACCCCGTGCCACCTAGAGTAGTCTGCCGAAGATGGTGGAGCCGGCGGAATAGGTTCACCGTTGGGGCCTCCCCTTTAAAAAGACATAACCATACAAAGCCAATAATCGTCCTGATGGCCAACGGATGCAGTTGGGCCACGGCGACATTCATGGCTTTAATTATGGCAGCAACGTATTCATTCAGAGGAAACCGGAGCCCATACTCCAGGTGTCTGATGTACATGCCGATACAACCCTCGGGAGGGCAACAGACGGTCTGATCACCCTCAAGAACAATTATTTTATACCCCTTGCCGAAGGAGTAATGATCCTCAAAAAGGTTAGAACCGGAACAACTAGCGAACTTGTTCGTCCAAGCACGATCAGGATTGATCGAACATGCGTCGCCGTGCCACGAGAAATGCGGCCTCTTTACGACAGAAGGGGTCGCCTCATCATCGTCATCATCAAAACCCTCCAAAAATTGCTCATCAATTTCAGGAGAAGGCGGCTTGGGACCCCCAAACCCTATCGGGGTGACAACCAGTGGCTCCTCTTCATCAGGACGCGACGGTTCGCCCCGTTGCAGAGGTATCTTGGGTTGAGCATCCGCAGAAGACATAGTGACAACAAAAACTTAACAATTAAAAGTTGGAAAAATTTGTTTGTTTACCTTGAAAAAAGTGCTACGCCGAGTAACGCTTTGAAGACTAGAGAGAAATTTCTTCGAAAAACTAAGAGAGAGGAAATTTTTTGAGAAAATGAAGTTTGATGGCAAAAAAACGGGGCACACTGCTCTCTTTATAGAGCAAAGCCCATGAAGCGGACCAATCAGGGCAAAGCCCATGAAACGTCCACCAATCAATGCCAAGCCACGTGTCAAGCATGCAGCCACGGAATGTCAATCGACATACAGTTACAAATCTTCTTCGACACGCTCCTTGGTATCTACTCGCCATCGGCCAGCTGATCAACTAAGCTTGGCAGCACCGATCGGGGGCAATCAAAAGCACACGGCACTCTCAACCTTGGTCTTGGCCAGCGCCATTCTCTTTTCCACATTTGATGTCCATTACAGATCCATGTGGAGGGGGGATACGGTACGGCCTGAACAGAACCAAGCCGAGGAAGAAGAAGCCGGGGAAGAAATTCAACTTGCGCAGAATACGCTCAACACTCATCGAAGGTCCATACCACGGCATAGATTACGCTGGGGGCAAATTGATGGGGCATATTCTGCACCCGCTGACCGAGTCAACATATTGAACAAGGTCAAAGCCAAAAGACAGCAAGTCAACGTATTAGACAGCCTAACCGACGCAGCCTGTCGGCCTGTCACTTGGGTCTCGGCTAGGTAACTAGCCAGCCGGGAGGCATATCCGCGTACTCACATCCAGTCCCCTCGGCATGGAGTCAACCAGGCCAGCCGGCCTGCCATGGGTCCCTTGGCCGAGGGTAGAACGGTCTTTCCACCTGCTAGTCACTTGGCCACTTGGCCACTACGTGACAAAAGGTGAAAGTCTATAAATACTCCTCAATCCTCATTGAGAAAATGATCCACGATTCATCCAAAAACTCACTATTAATCTGGTATAAACTCTCTTATCTCTCTACAAGATACTTTGCCAAGTAACACACAACTTAATCTCTTTAAGTTTACTGACTTAAGCGTCGGAGTGAGTACGCTCGGTACCAAGCCGAGCCCTCAGTTTGTTCATCAATTACAGGAGAGAGTGAAAGGAAGAGTCAAGCAAAAAGACGTCATTCACCAAGCTTACGTGGTAACAAATCCTGCTCCGGAATTACACCCGGAACAAAATGGATTGTTATAGAATAAGAATTAGAGAAGAAATGATAGAGAGAAAACAAGCAAATAAATTAAGAGAGGGAAGATCGGCCCCTATTATTCATCACATATGAGGATATATATAATACATAGATGGTGATTTGATCAGGCCCTAATTACATGTTTAATGGCCTTAATGGCTATATCCCAATGTACATCCACACTAACTAATATTTCATAACACTCCCCATTTGATGTACATTATTGAAGAACATGCCTAGTTAAAAGCTTACTAGAAAAACCCTGTGGGAAAAACACTAGTAAGGAAAAAGAGTACAATATTCCTCTAAACGCAAACAAATGATCTGCCTCATTAAAACATTTTTATGGAAAACCCAGTAGGACAAAACCGTAGATAAGGAAAAAGAGTACAACGCGCGCACACTCCCCCTGATGGTTACATCACATGTAAAACGTTAATGCAACTCATGATGTGACAAAGTTTCTCAATCTTGGAAATAGTTGTCATAGTACTTGATCAACTTTATTGATATATTCAATTAATAGGACGGAATCGCTGATCGCTTCAAAATATTCATAATCTGAAGATAATCATTCATAAGGAGTATCTCATCTTCACTTCAAATAATGTTGTCACTTTTGTAATACTGCACCTTTCTTTTTGATTGATCATATCATCAACAATAATGTGCATTTATAGGATATGTGGCTAATTTCTCTATAATATGAAGTAATGCAATGATGTAATAGGAAAACAATATGAAATGCTTAAATTAGTCTCTATATTTAACACCCCCATACTCCAAGTGCCTTACCAGGACCACTTAGGTATAAAGATGCTACCATCTCGGTTGCCCGAGGTAATGATAATCAAAAGACAATAACGAAACAGTATTTAAATAGCATAAAGTTAAGTGAAAGGTTACAATCCAAAACCAAAACCAAAATACGGTTACATGTTCTCAAAACCAACTGTCTACTCAACTAATGAAATGTTTAACAAACTACTCAGGCTACAGCGGAAGACTCTATCATCTGAAAGTGGCACATCCCAGCTGTCCCATGTAACTCGACTCATACCTGCTCAACAACTGATCACCATCCTCGAATAGATCACCACAGTTTTTAAAACAATAAACGAGGTCAGTACTAATCACACAATTTATATAATCCAACAATACAACAAACAACACAGCTCAATCGTCACAGATATACTCCAAACTCCATTCCCATCTCCACAATACTGACTACACACTAAAGTGTGTAGCCCTGCCAGAGTGCCCATCGCAACAGGTCACTCAACGCCGCCAGTGGGGGACTGCAGCAATTGTAATACTCCGTATTTGTAAGTCTTCGGGTACTCTATCGAGTAGGCCTTACTTTGTCGAGTAAGGGTAAGTTGCGTTTTAGAAAAGTTTCTGACCTATTGGGTACTCGATCGAGTAACTAGGATACTCGATCGAGTAAGGGGGTACTCGATCGAGTACCTTGGGTACTCGATCGAGTAGCCGGTTTGCGGGGAGTTTTTCTCGGGTTTTGTTAATTATGCGATTAAGATATATAACCTTCGTCGTCATTATTCTAAACACTTTTGCAAAACCTAATTTATTGTTAAAGAGAGAAAACAAGTGCGTTCTTAATCCTAATTGCATCGTTAGCAAATCCCGGAATTTGGAAGGTCGGTTCTCATCGTTGGTTATACCGTTGAGATCCTTGCGTCGAGGGTAAGATCTATGTACCCTTTTTGTTGTCTTTCCTTTGATTTGGTTAAACCCTAATATAGGGATTTGGGGGTTTTTGAGTAGTATGTGATTTGGTAGCATTTGTATGTTGTATGATAGGAGGAGGTTTCGTAGAGGAAGCTTTTTGATACTGTTTGTAGAGATCGTCGATATTGTGCTTTCGGGTAGGATTTCTACTCGGTATTAGTCCCATAATGGGATGATTGTTGATGTGTTGAGATTGATTGTTTGATATAGTAATTGTATTGTGACGGTTGTGATTGTGATTGTGATTGTTGTCTATGGTTCTTGAGGCGTGTCCTCGGCTGAGTGAGGTCACTTGCGAGAGTGGCTTCACGCCCTAGTTTCGCCTTCTGTGGAACCCGCCACAGAAGGGATGTGCACATTAATGGACAGGATTATCGCTCATTATGTGGAGCGGGGATTTGGTGGGTACGGCTGCGGTCCCCCACTGGCAGGACTGGTCTAGTGGACAGTCGGTGATTGAGATTATTGGAATTGGTGTGGTTGTGTGTGTGATAAAAACTGCATTTTATCCTATTGTTGATATATATTGAGTTGTGTGATTAGCATGACCCCGATTGTTGTTTTGTAAACTGCGGTGATCCATTCGGGGATGGTGAGCAGATATTGAGCAGGTATGAGATGAGTCTTGGGATAGTGGGATCGCCACGATATGATGATAGAAGTCTTCCGCTGTAGCTTAGTAGTTTCTTTACATTTCAGTTAGAACAATAAACAGTCAGTTTGAGAACATGTATTATACTTTTGGTTTTGGTTTCGAGAATTGTAACCCTTCACTAAGTATTTCTATTTAAACGTTGTTTCTTTATTGTTTATTTGATTATCATTGCCTCGGGTAACCGAGATGGTAATATCTTCATACCTGAGTGGTCCTGGTAAGGCACTTGGAGTATGGGGGTGTTACAGCCATTCCCACCTAATCCCCGCTCATCTCCGTTGAGCGATAAACCCAAATTCCTTAATGTGCACATCCCTTCTGTGGCGGGTTCCACAGAAGGCGAATAATTGGCGTAAAGCCACTCCCGTAAGTGACTCTACTCAGCCAGGGACGCGCCCCGAAGAACACAGACAGATACAACAATCACAACTACTAAACAACAATCAACACCAACAACCGTCACAATACTTGTATGATAACGATCAACAAATACAAATCACCACCAACACATTATGGGACTAATGCGAGTAGGGAAACCCTACCGGAATGCAATCTGATCAGACGATCTCAAAGTGTTATCAAAAGGCCTCTTCTACGAATCCTCCTCCTAACATATGATCATACAATTACTACCAATCAAGAGAGACAACAAAACCCCCAAATCCCCAAATTAGGGTTTAACCAACTTAAACAAAATACTATAAAAACAGTACGTAGATCTTACCCTCGACGCAAGGATCACAAAGATGTAAAGAAAGATGAATTCCGACCTTCCAAGCTCCGAGATTTGTCAATAATGCGATGAATGCGAAGTACGTAGATTGATTTCTCTTTTGAAAGTAATTAGGTTTGTAAAAGTGAATTATGAAAGTGACGGAAGTGTTTATATATTAACTCGCATTATTAACAAAACCCGACAAATCATCCCCCCGTAGACCGGCTACTCGATCGAGTACCAAGACTACTCGATCGAGTACCCAACAGGTCAGAAACTATTTTAAAACGCAAAACACACTTACTCGACAGAGTAAGGCCCACTCGATAGAGTACCCAGAGACTCATAAAACCGTAGTATTACAGTCTTCCCTTTTTAAAAGGAACTTCGTCCCCGAAGTTCAACCCATACATAAAAACAAACATACTAACTCGATCAAGACACAACAACGCAACTAAGAACTCAAAACAAAACCCCAACCTATAAAACATGAACTCTTAACACCAACTCCACCAACTATTCCTACCTCCTCAATATGGCTCACGATATCGTATCAACTACATCATAGACTCTCCCGACACTAACTCCATACACTACCAACTACCATCCACTAACATCAAACGGAATGTTACACTATATGCACATGATGACTCGATAATGCAAATTGTACAGTGTTATTTTAAATCTCCACCATAATTTGGATGGATTACAGGTTTAATTTATGAGCTTTTTAATAATCATATATATGCCGACTGTCAGATGGACTTATAAAGTCTTAATTCAATTGCCAATTGAATATTGCGCGCAAATGTATATCCGTTACATATGGATATACTTTTATGATCATATACTAGAATTTCTAGAATCGATATTCTTCGTATATAATTACACTGTAAGTGTAATTTAATATGATAAAATTTCTTTTGTTTTACCAACTTTTCACGTACTTTCTCTCCCTAAAGTGGTAAAAAAAACTATATTGAAGATAGATTGCTATCATTCACTTGAGCACCTTAGAATGCGATTTCTCATGATAAATGAGATTTCATGAGTGGGCATTATTGATTATGGGGAGTAATGTATAATGCAATTGATTGTTAATTTGCTGAATAAAATGCCCAATTAAGAAGATCAACTTGTTCACATAATATTCAATTGTGAATTTTAATAGCACAAAGTACTCTTATTAGTGTTATGTGGCTTTCAAACCACTGAAGATAACATCAATTCGTACAATTGAATTTATAAGGTCTTTTCAACCTTGATTACTGTTGTGCAACTTCATTGTTTAGATCTTCTAAGATCAATCATACACAATTTTTAGTATAAGTACTGTTTGTGTAGAATTAAGGCTTATAGGAAAACGGGTATAGTAAGAACCCCGTTGGCCTTAGTTTTACATCAGAATTCTTTTACTCAGAGTTTTAATCACTTGTTGAACATAGAAGTTCAATCATATATGAAGTTGGCTATGTCTCAATATATGTGCAATTGTGCAGTTAAATGCCAAACTTATTAGATGCTAAAATAATGATTAGCTATTTAGTATCGTATGTGCTCAAAATAATTTATTTCCCCTTACGTAAAGAAATGATGTTGTATAGGACACCTCTAGTGTCTCATGTAAATTGGCAAAAATGATTACTATCCCTTTGGGGAATATGACGACCAAGTTATTTATTTTGATTAACCATCAGTTTGTCGTCTTAATAGTGTTAATAATTACTCCATATGATGAATAATTTAAGTCAGTGGAGAATTTGACTTTTCATTGGGGTGATGAAAATAAATAATATGGGTAAAATTACTCCATAAATAAACTAATCTCTCATTCAAATATTGAAAACTAACTCACATTAAAGTGGTAAGAGATCTTCTCACACTGAATTGATAGGAGGTCGTCCCACGTTAAATTGATAGGAAATCGATTAGATTGATAATGAACCGTTCTCACATTAAAATGATAGGTGAATGTCTCATTTTATATTGATAGAAGATCGTCTTAAATTATAATGACGATCGTGTCTCATGTTGAATAGATGTGAGACCGTCTAAAATTAATTAGATAGGAACTCGTCTCATTTAAATAGATATGAGATCGTCTAAATTAAATAAGATATGAGATCGTCTTAAATTATAATGACATGATACTATCTCACATGAAATGGAAAAGAGATTGTTTCACGTTAAATAGATATGAGATCGTCTCGTATTCAATAGATAGGAGGTCATCTCGCATTAAATAGATATGAGACTGTCTCAATTAAATGGATATGAGATCATATCGAATTAAATAATTAGAGATATTATGTATAAATCGATAGGAGACCGTCTCAAATAAATAGATATGAGATCGTTCTCACATTAAATTGATAAATGATCATCTTAAATTATGATGACGATCATCCCATGTTAAATAGATATGAGATCATCTCAATTAAATAAATCAAGTTAATTAATTAGACTTTTCAGTTAATTAAAAAAAATCAAGTGAAGGACTCACATAGTGAAAATAAAAGCGAAAACGTTGCCTTAAGAGTTCAACTCTAGATCCCTACGAGAAACAACAATACACCCTTTTATCTTTTCTATAATAAAATAAGGTTTTCTTTGCATATGAGTAAGAATAGAACCATATCTCAATCACACCAAATCAAGATCAAGGAGTAGTGGAACGATAAATGGGCGGATCTTGAAATTATAAGTCTCTTTGATAAAAAGAAATTACCGTCTAAGATGAACAACAATTAATGGTGGGTTGACTAATTGTATCATGGGAGATGGAATGCACAAACTGACAAACAACTAAAAGCATGATTGATTTCTCAAAATATCAGACAACGGCATGATAGATTTATCCAAAAAATTAAACAACGATCAATTATGACACACATAAAAGAGAATGAAAGTTAAACAAAACAACGAAAGTATGGTAACTTAGCCCAATTTTGTAGAGTCGTGCTGATAATGTGTTATAGAATAAGAATTAGAGAAGAAATGATAGAGAGAAAACAAACAAATAGATTAAGAGATGGAAGATCGAACCCTATTATTCATCACATATGGGGTATATATAATACATAGATGGTGAGTGGATCAGGCCCTAATTACATGTTTAATGGTCTTAATGGGTATAGCCCAGTGTACATTCACACTAACTAATATTTCATAACATGGACATATTAAATGAATATGCTTATACAATGATAATTCTCCAGTTTTAAAACCAAAATAATAAAAATCATCGATATTTCAAATAATATATAATTTCAAAAACATAGATAACAAATATAACAATCAAAGTTATTATGATTTTATATATTTCTTGAAAGTTGTCGTAAAATATTACTTAAGAAATCAATATTCTACGTTACAAATACAACAAAATAAGAACGTTTTGAGTATTATTTATCAGTTTCATTGAATATAGAAGGGAATGAAAACAGGCAGATTATATTTTCTATAAATAAGACTATACATCCAGATGTATATGAGCATGGTACATCCAAGACAAATCTAATTGCGTTTATATGCAATCTTTTCGAGCTTTTAAAATATTTGAGTTACATTTTAATGTTTTAGATGTTAAAATTAAAATCTAATTAAGTTTATATGTATTATTTTTGAGTTTCATTATAATATATTGAGGTTAAATTTTTTATAATGGCGCTCGAATTATTTTCAATAAAGTTCGTAAAATGTACATATAAGCTCAAATTCTTTATTATAAAGCTCCAAATCTATACAACTGGTTGCATAATCTACAAATTATATTTTTTTCTAACACTTAAAAATAAAGCTCATACATTAAGAATAAGTCAAGAAATATAACTACCAATCTTCAAGGAAATGAGAAAGAAATGAGAAAGCTAGAGATAGAAAGAGAAAGAGCATAGAATTCCGGAAAACACAAAAAAAGAGAACCCTAATCATGACGGCCGCCAAATCGTCTTCGATTACTGGAAAATCACCGCAAAAAAATTCTCAAAATAATTCTGATAAATTTAGTTTGCTTTCTCATGATAATTTGGAGGAATTTCCTGCTTTAACAAGAACTGTGACAGGTCCATCGAGTACAGACGTGCACAAAGAGAAGAATATTCATGAAGTTGTTGGTGTTCCTGCACTGAATCTGGATGTACTGGTGGAAGATGTTACTGAAGAGGATGAGGAAATGGATGATGAGGCTGAACAAGTTCCTGCAAGTGTCCCCCTTCCGACGATACAAGAGGAATCGGTTGGCTTGCTTCCGTTTACTGCTGAGGAAGTGCAGGCAGAGTTAAGTTACTGGCAAAACTCTGTCTACTGTTTCATCTTAGGAGCCAACCCCCCTTGGGAAATCGTTGAAAGCTTTATAAGACGTCTTTGGGTGAACCATCAGGTAGACAAACTATCCTTTCTCCCCAATGGTGTCTTTATGGTTCGTTTCAAAACCAAGGCTGCTAGAGAGGCTGTGTTGAAACAGGGTCACTTTTTATTTGATAGCAAGCCACTCATAGTTAACCCTTGGACTAGTGATACTGAACTTGTGAAACATGAAGTGAAATATGTGCCTGTTTGGGTTAAATTGCATCGTTTACCTTTGAAATTTTGGGGTAAAGGTATCTCAAAAATTTCTGGATTATTGGGTACTTTTATCAAATGTGATTTAGCTACTGAGGACAAGACTAGGATTGGGTATGCACGTGTGTTGATTGAGTTAACAATAGGCAACCCTCTCCCTGAAAATGTTAAATTTTTGGATGAAAATGGCAATTTAGTGGTTGTTGCAGTTGAGTTTGAATGGAAACCAGTTGTGTGCTCTGTGTGCAAGGGCATTGGGCACTATACTGGGGACTGCAGGAAAGCTAAAAAAGCTCAACCTGCCACCAATGCTCCTTCTAAACAAAAGAAGCAGGTTTGGAGACCTAAGACTCTTCCAGCAGGTGGTAGTAAGCAGCTTGTATCACAGTCTGTTCCACAAACTCCTACTGTTGTTACTCCACCTGCTCCTGTGGAAATCCAATTGAATACTCCAGTGGTCTGGCAACCTAATGGCAATTACTCTTCTGGGCCTGCTCCAGCAAGACCTATAGTGAGACTGAGTAGACAGGAGATTGCTGATGGGGGTTATACTGTCCATAGATTTGATCAGCATACCTTTCTGGAATCTCTCAATAAATCTTCTACACCCAAGGTAGGCATTGGGATAAGTGGTAGTGTTCCTCACCTTAAGGTGGGGAATGAATAACCTTGGGTTCTGGAATGTGAGGGGCCTTAATAATCCCACCAAACAAAGACATGTCAAGTGGTTTCTTCATATGAATAAGGTGGCATTATTTGGACTCCTAGAGACTAAGGTGAAAGCCTTATCTCTGAAAAGTATTAATGGTATCCTTGTTGATGGCTGGAGTATTACTACAAATAATAGATGGCATAAAGGAGGAATAATTTGAATTGTTTGGAACCCTAATGTATTGTTAGTGGATTGTTTTGACTACTCTGCTCAGTGCATCAACATGAAAGTAACAGATATAGCTACTTCTAAGAGTTTCTTTGTTTCCATGGTGTATGCATTTAATGCTCTCAATGATAGACTGCCTCGTTGGGAACAATTAAGAAAGTTTGCTGGTTTTGTGAATGAACCTTGGATGGTCTGTGGAGATTTTAACTGTGTTTTATCACATGCTGAGAGGCTTGGTGGTGAAAGCAGTGATCTTTGAAATTGATGATTTTCAAAGGTGCTTGGATCGGTGTGGGTTAGTTGATAGTCCCGCTTTGGGAGCTTTTTATACTTGGAATAACAAGCGAGGATCCAAGTACTAGGGTGTACAGCAGAGACTTGATAGGGTTTTAATTAATAGAGAATGGAGTATGGATATGCCTAATATATATGCTCATTTCCTTCCTGAAGGAGAGTTTGATCACACTCCATGCTTAGTGAAATGTGCTGGTCGGACTGATTGCTTCAAAAAACCTTTTAAGTATTACAACATGTGAGGTAAATCTCCCCTTTTCTTATCTAATTTGTCCTTGTGGTGGAGTGATCAGTTTCAGGGTACTAAGATGTTTAGACTTGTTAAGAAGTTAAAGAACTTGAAGAATCATCTTAGGCAATTTAATAATGATCACTTTGCAGACATTGAAACTTCTACTATGCTTTCCTTTAAGAGACTGGAATCTATCCAGTCTACTCTTGCAGAGGATCCCAGTAGCACTGTTTGGCTGGAAAAGGAAAAACAAGCCCTCTCTGAGTATCATGATCTGCAGCATGCTTGTTCCATGTTCTTAAGTCAAAAAGCCAAACTTGCTTGGAGTAAAGATGGGGACAGGAATACTAAATTTTTCCATGGAGTTATTAAGAGTAGATTTATGAGGAATCAGGTCTTGAGCATCACTGATATGAATGGTATTGTTCAGACTGACCCTCAGGCAATTAAGGAGTCCTTTCTGAACTTTTATAAGCATCTGTTGGGCACGGAGGTATACACTGATTCTGTGAATGTTAAAGTCATTCAGAAGGGTAGTATTTGCACCTCTAGTCATTGGAATATCTTGTTAGCTCCTGTTACTGGTCAATAAGTGAAGGAGGCTTTCTTCTCTATTCCTGATCATAAAGCACCAGGGCCTGATGGCTATTCCAGTGCATTCTATAAAGACTCTTGGGATGTGATTGGAACTGATGTGAGCACTACTGTTTTAGATGTCTTTAAAACTGGGAAGTTGTTGAAACAAATCAATGCCACTATACTCACACTTATTCCTAAAAGCAAGAGGCCTACTCATGTTCATCAATTTAGGCCTATTGCTTGCTGTAACGTACTTTATAAGTGTATTTCCAAGATTATTTGTACTAGACTGGCTAAGGTGTTGCCTGAGTTAATTAGTTTGAATCAAGGGGGTTTTATCAAGGGCAGAAGCATCATTGAGAACATTATGGTGTGTCAGGACCTTGTGAGGCTGTATAGCAGGCAATCTTGTACCCCTCGATGCATGTTTAAGGTTGATCTCATGAAAGCTTATGATTCTATAAGCTGGAAGTTCATGAGGGAGTTCTGGTGGCATTTAATTTTCCTCCTCATCTCAGGGATCTGATCATGGAATGTGTTAGCAGTGCTACATTCTCTCTTGCAATCAATGGTGATACTTTTGGGTTCTTTCAGGGAAAGAGAGGTTTGAGACAGGGTGATCCAATGTCTCCTCTCCTCTTCACTCTTTGTATGGAATACTTAAGTAGAATTCTGGAATGTGCCACTACCAAGTTGCCTTTTAAGTATCATCCCTTGTGCAAATCCTTAAAGCTTACTCATCTGATATTTGCAAATGATCTCCTTATGTTTTGCAAAGGGGATGCCAATTCTATGATGGTCTTGCTCAGAGGGTTCTCATCCTTTTCTAATGCCTCTGGGTTAAGAATGAACCTTCAGAAATCTTGTGTGTACTTCAATGGAGTTCATAATGTCTTGAAAAAGGATATTTTGAGTGTCTCTGGTTTTAGTGAAGGACAACTCACTTTCAAATATCTGGGAGTGCCCATCACTGCAGGTAGATTACTTAAGCAAGACTGTGCTGTGTTAGTGGATAAAATTGTGGAAAGGATAAAGAGCCTAGGTGCCAAACAGCTTTCTTATGCTGGTAGATTGATCCTTGTTAGCTCTGTGCTTTCTACTATGCATTCTTATTGGGCATCCATGTTTGTTCTGCCAAAGGGTGTGTTGAATAGGGTTAATGCTATCTGTAGGAATTTCCTATGGGAAGGGGGCTCTGAATTCCATAAAGCTCCACCTTCGGCCTGGCAGAAAGTTTGTGTTCCTAAGAGAGAAGGGGGTCTTGGCCTCAAAGACAGTCAAACTTGGAATCTAGCTCTTATTGGTAAACTTGTATGGTGGGTATCTGTGAGACCTGACAAGCTTTGGGTCCAATGGGTCCATCATGTGTATCTAAAGGATATACCTTGGTTTTCTTATTCTCCTAGTAGTGATTCTAGTTGGCACTGGAGGAAGGTATGTCAAGTTAAGGATACTATTAGTCCTGGTTTTGTTGATGGTGACTGGTCTATTGGTTCAAAGGGTTACACTGTGAAGAGCTGTTATAATTGGCTTAGGGAGCATAGAGATGAGGTAACTTGGTACAAGGCAATTTGGTACCCCCTGGCTGTCCCTAAGCATTCCTTTGTGGCTTGGCTTATCTCTATTCAGGCTCTTATACTGAAGGACAGGTTGTTTCAGTATAGATTTGCTGATGATAACTGGTGCTGCATCTGTGTCTTGAATATTGAGAGTCATTTGCATCTGTTTCAGGACTGTGTTTATTGCAGAGCTGTGCTCACTGAAATTGCAGAATTGTTGCAGTGTTCTATTGGGCAGTCTGGTGTCATGGCTCAGATTAATTCTAGAAGATGGAGTAAACATAAGAAGAGTATCCTCATCGTGGTGTCTTTGGCTGCCTGGTATTTAATCTGGTGGCAGAGGAATGAGGCTCGCTTGTTTGGCCGTGTAGCTGCTCCAAAAGTAGTTGCAAGGCAAGCCATAGACGTAGTAAAGAGACAATTTCAAACCTGTCATATTAGTATTGTCTCGTCTAATGATAGAAGTTGGTTAGATAGAGTGCATTTCTTGTAATATGGGCACTAAATATGGCATTACTTTAAAGTTGTACTTGTATTGCTGATTTGATATGAATGAAAGCTTACATTTTAGCAAAAAAAAAAAAAAACTACCAATCTTCATAAACTCGTCTTAGTATATGACCCAATAACAGGTGATGGATCCAAAATCTATATAAAACCACACTAAAACTAAACCTTATGCTCTCTCCGTGTACACCCCACCCCAAAGTCTCGAACCCGCCTCGTAAAACCCAAATGATCTACCTTCTACTCTCTCTAAAACCGTACAAACTAAAAACATAATACACTTGTCTCATTCTTGTACACCCAACTAATTTCTAATACTTTCCTATACGTTTCCTTCACCTTAAACTTTTCTCTTATATCAATCTCTCCCTCTCCTCAGTCTTTATACACTATAATCTGTTCAATTAATCAATCCCACAAATCACAATTCGACAACACATTCATGTTCTCTATTTTGAAAAAAAATGGAAGGTGGCTACGTTTGATGATTTTTCTAAAGAATGTATTGTTTTTTTTCTAAGGAATCTATACCCTCTCTTATCTAAACAATTTGGTTGTTTTTTTGGTGATCTACATATTATAAGATAAGATTCTAAATAATTAAATGAAGGAATTAAATTAAATCAAAGATCATGCAATCATTAATGCAAGCATAGTAGAGTGTAACATACTTAATGAAAGTAGGAGAGAGATTAATCCTTTACTATAAAAGTCAAATCATTTTAAGAGTGTTTTGATTGGCTCATGAGTTTTAGGGAGTGAAAAAATAAGTTGATCCCACGTTCATTCCTACTAAATTAATTACTCTCTCTCTCTCTCTCTCTCTCTCTCTCTCTCTCTCTCTCTCTCTCCTCCCCACCTTCATTTCTCTAATTAATTACTCTCTCTCTCCTCCTTACATATACTCTAATATTCTAAATCTAATTATTCTAGGTTTAAACCCGTGCAAAAAAAATGCACGGATCGTAATAATATGTGCTTTTATTGGATAAATGAGCATATAAATGAGTGTTATTAAATTTCAGTGTCATGAAAATTTAAATAAGTTTATAATAGGATATTCAATGTACCAAAATAATTTAAGTTACTAATCAAAATCATCCGATGCAAACAATGGTACAAAGTATAATAGTAATTTAGAACGTCACAAATACTCGAAAATAACAATAATGAAATTAAAGGTAATATAATAATGTGTGTATTTATAAATTCTAATAGAGTTATTAATAAATTTAATGTAGCAAACATTATGTGAAATATACCATTAAAATAAGAATGTAATGATCACTTTATTCACTTGCACACATTAACCACTCACTAATACTTGCAAAAAATTAAAAATTGATAACAAATGAATAATACATAGTACGTCTTAAAATGGAAATAGATAACAATTCACCAAAACGCTCATTGAATTATATAAATTGTCATGCAAGCAATGGATTATCTATGAAAATTATATATTGTCTGATTTAATAGACTCGTCCTTGACCCATTTTTTATTTAGATAACAATTCACCAAGACGCTAATTGAATTATATAAATTATCATTCTGTATTATTGTTTAATTTGTTAATTTGTAATTTTTATTTCACATTTTTTAACATATGTATATATGTATGTATATTTTAACATATTAATGTATGTACATTTAAACATTATAATATATGCAAAGTTTTATAAATTGTGAGTTGCAAATCTTATCTATATTAATACAAAACACAATACTCAATTCTCGTGGCGCCACGTCATTAATGCATGTTTTTTTTTGGAAATTCATGTTATGGTGGGACCCGTGAGAGTGCAATGTATTTATTTCTTTAGATTTCCGTCTTTTCAAACATGCGATAAATTCCGTCTTACAACAAATTCTATGAAATAATATTATGAAAAAATTCTATGAATTAATATTATGAAATAATTTTATACATTCTGTGTAAATAAAATTAATAACATATACGTAGAATGAATTACAAATGCGAGTAAATGAAATTGAATTACATAATTTTTAAAAAAAAATTACATAATAATAAAATTACATAATTTCAAAAAGGAATAACATTTATATACGGGATCGAACATAAAACGCAAATGAATTACATACATATGTTAAAGTTGATTATATTAGATTAGTATTTCTTTTATCCGGATGTAAAGTTTTTTATGTATGTAATTTTTATTTACAAGAGTAGATTACGTTATTTCCTTATAACCAGTGTATGTGAACACGTGTTTGTAACAAATTTAAACATAAATTATGTAGATCGTAGATTTAGACCAACTAGATAAGTACAATAAAAATGCAAAAACAAATATACATCCAAAAATATTAATACTGGCCCAAATACATACCCGTGCAATTTTGCACGGGTTTAAAACTAGTTCTTTTTAGAAAGGAAATCTCTTATATATAAAAGCTAAAGCATTTAAATCATTCTCATTGGTTCCTTGATTTCAGGAAAAAAAAATGCTCAACTTTTTCAAACGTGCTCTTCCTTTATTTTAGGAGGTTTTATTTTTATCTCTCCATTCTACATATCTACAATATTTACAATTCTATAAACTATACAAACACATAGAATAAACTATACATCATACATGACTATACGAAACTATACATGATATTACAAATTAATTGTGAACATCAAGAAATTACAAATTGAAAAATTACAATTACAAGTTTTAACAAAAGCATATTCAAATAAAATAAAATTATAGTTATAAAAATATACAAGTACTCTTAAAAATAAATTACACAGTGATATGATAGTACAACTGCTTGACTCATTGGTTACTTAATGTTAACAAAAAAAATTGTAATCATAATTAAGAAATAAATTAACTTGATAAAATATACAAAAAGACACAACACAGAATAAAAAAATAAAGCACCCAAAATAAAAGAAAAAATGATGTGCTCTGGTACAAAAAAACAATGGTACAATTTTTTGTTTTGAAAAAAAATTGAAATGGTCATTTAATTCGTGAACTCTATACAACTATAAAAATTTGTTTATCGATAATTGAACATAATGAATAATAAATCGGAAGTTGAAAACTATTCACATCCTCAAATAAGATGTTGATAGATCTAGACTAATAATGAAAATGATAATCTTTGCCAAAATATTGATGAATGAAAAATGATGAGAAAGATAGAATTATGATGACTTAAATTTGTAGTTAAGGATAATGAATGAGATGAAAGTAGAGAGGGGAGATTTTTAATTGAACATAATGAATGAGAGCAGAGAGGAGAAATAGAGATAGAGGCGGCAGGAAAACGAAAAAGGGATTATTTCATAGCATTATTCACACGTATTAAAGGTGTTTAAATGTAACATAATAAATAAAAAAGGAACAAACTCCTATAAGAAAGGATTTATTTTATCTAAACTAAAAAAAAGAAAGGACTTTTTTATGGTGGCAAACTCACACCAAATTTCATCTTTTTCCCAAGATAATCAAAGCAATTAGTTGCACATTATAAAATAAGAAAAAAAAAATAAGGTAGCATTTGATCAATAATCTTCCAATCATTTGTTAACAATTACGGAGTAAGGCTCTGTTCATTCTTTTTTTTGACCGAAACGAACGATCTCGAATCGAATGAACTTATAGGATCTCGAATCGAATCGAATCGAACTTATATGATCTCAATCGAACTTATAGGATCGAATCGATATGAACTTATAGGATCTCGAATCGAATCGAACTTATAGGATCTCGAATCGAACTTATAGGATCTCGAATCGAATCGAACTTATAGGATCGAATCGAATCGAACTTGTAAGATCTTAACTGAACTTATAGGAGCCGAACTTAACTTTATTTTATTTTATTTTATTTTATTTTATTTTATTATTATTATTATTATTATTATTATTATTATTATTATTATTATTATTATTATTATTATTATTATTATTATTATTATTATTTGCCAAGAGAGAACATTGATAAAAAAAAAATTATAGTCTAAAACACAAGGTAAAATAATACTAACATTTTTCAGCTTTATATGCATTGGTTTGTTCATTTATGCTTTCCATATTATCATAATCCTCATCACTTTCATCTTCACTATCACTCTCAACAATGGATCCATTGCCTCGCCAAATATTTTTGACTATGTTGTTTCGTACCTAATGCTGATATATGGTCTTATTCCGCTTTTTATCAAACATGCCCAATCTATTGTGACGCTGAAATTATTAATGAGAGGAGTGATTTTTTTTTAAAAATAATAATGTATGTATCGAATAATTAATGTCAAATGTTTTTGTATCGGTCTTTAAAAATAATACTCCGTATATAGCTTTTCTGAACTAAATTTATAGGATCTGAATTTTTCTGAACTGAACTTATAGTATCTGAACTGAACTTATAGGATCTAAACTAAACTAAACTTATAGGATCTCGAATCGAACTTATTGGATCTCGAATCGAATGAACTTATAGGATCGAATCGAATCGAATCGAATCAACTTATAGGATCTGAAGTGAACTGAAATTAAGTGACTTTAAGTCCAAAAGAACAGGGCCTAATAAATATACTACTCATGGAGAGTAAAAAAGATTAACAAATAACAATGTTTAAGGAGTAGATGGATAATATTTTTTTTGGTGCAAATGAGGGGCAACCTCGAAAAACTAATTAGCTACTACACGGGGAATAGCCGCCCAAAGAATGTCCTCATGCAGAATATTATGAAGCTCAGCCGGTGGATACTCGACAAATGTTTTAGTAATGCTTAACCTTATTCCCTGATTCGCAAGCTAATCCGTCGCTCTATTACCTTCTCTATAGCTATGCTCCATCTCCACCGTCGAGCTATTATCGAAAATAAGACCCTTACATTTCTAACCAAAGCGCGGAGATTATAATGTGCATGGAGTAGATGAATAATTTAACTTACTTTACTCATAATTGATCTTTTAAAAGTAGACCCGTAAAATTTACACGAAACACGAATGTATATCTAAATATTCTCTTATACTTCCAATATTAGAATTTTTAAAAGACCCATGCATTTTTTGCACGGGTTAAAACTAGTAAGGAAATTAATTTTCCTTGAAAGGAGGAACCCACGATGATGTTTAGGAAATCACATTTTTTTTCCTAAAATTGGGGAACCAATAGGAAGCATTAAAAAAATCTAGCTTTTATACTAGGTAAATTTTTTCATTCTTTTATTAAATAAGTGATTGATTCATTATTTGATTAAATCAGTAATTCCAAATTCCTATATAACATGAAATTTTTAAAATCGCCACAACCACAGAAAATATAAATCAAAATTTCGTTGGCTTAGCAAAAATGATCACATTTATCAGAGTAAAAAATTATTTCTCATGATTAAAATGTATAGTACTATAATCACTCAAACTTTTATTTATGCCGAAAATCCTATTTATTAAACAAATAACCACAGAGCTTATGTGTCGCTCTGTGGTTAAAAGTACATTATTTTATTTATTTTTCTAAGTAGGCCCGACAATGTCCCCCACTATCATTCTCATTTTTTTTCTTTTATATAGAGAATTTGTGATACAACAATTATGTTAAACAGTCGAATATGGGACTGATATTTAAAAGCAACTTGCCAATTTTGCAGATACAATATAGAAGAAATAAATAAATAAAATTAAAATTTAGGATTACATAACTATTATTATGTAAATACATAACGATAATTACGTATAATAAAAGACGAGATCTGTTCATGCAGCCAAAAATACAATCTAATTTAAAGTAACATGCATTTTTTCGGATTTAATTTCATAATCATAAATGCGTAAATTAAAATAGAATATACAACTCGAATAAATTACATCTGTCATATCAAGTATTGAATCATACAATAATACCAAAACTAACGAAAATAAAAATATGATATAAGCCATTTATCAAAATAGACCGCATTGTAAATTAAGAGTTGGAAAATATAGTCATAAAAAATAGACAAAATAGAAAAACCTAATAAATTAAATTAACTCAAACAAGGATAAAATCTTTAGAAAAATTACTGGCCAATATTAATGTTATTAAAATAATCAAAACTCTGCACCAAAAAGATAATTGAAAAATTTAAATGAAAGAACATATTGTTCTATAAAAGGAAATACTTTTGAAAATATATAAATTCATAAATATACTTCTTTTTCATTTGTATGAAATACTTTACTTATAAAAAGTAGTTAATTAATTTAGGTCGAAATTGATGAGCAACAATATGTAAAAATTACATAAAAAATATTGAAAAATAGATCTGAAAAAAATAAAAATTGAACTAAAAAATCGCAACACTTTTTAACATAAGCAAAAAAAATGAGACTACAAATTTTATTTAAACTGATAAATAATAATTATAACAAAAAAACATCATACATGTGATGAGTATTATATTCTAGGGTAGTGATTTGTCATGGTGTGTAATTTTTCAAGGTGAAGGACTGAATGTGAGAGTTAGAGAGAGAGAGGTGAAAGAGTGATGGCAGTTTGGCAGGTGAGAGTCGAGAAAGAAGGTAAATGGTGGGTGAGGTTTATTTTCAAGATTTTATATGTACATGAAGTTATGATAGGGTTTATTTGGGCGTGGGCCGTGTATAGTATGGGTTAATATGGATTTCGTTTTAACCCGTTGCTGAAAACAAATCTACCTGTCTCGCATATTACTCGATTTTTTACAAGTTTTTATTTAAGACACGTGTATCTGTCTTAAGTTTAGGACGTGTCTGGTAATATGGGTAAGATAAAAGCATAATGTATTGGGCTAAGTAACAACTTTGTTATGCTTAAAGGGAAGATATTTGACCTGTTTTGATGTTAAGATGGATACATTCGTTTTAAGGGAGACTAACCTATTATTTTTTGCATGACTTATTACTTTCTATGGAGTATAAGTTTGGGTCGGAGTCTCGAAAGTAGTGATTTGCTAATTATTTTATGGATTAATTATTTGTTCAGGTACGGTAAATATGAATTATTATTTACAATTTTTTAACAATAATTATTCATGTAAATTTTTCAAACACATGAAAACGGATGGTGTTTCTGACGGAGTACATTTTAATGAGATTTATAAAGTATTTTTATAACACCTTATAATATATCTTTATATGATAATTTTCTGGGTTTGAATATTTAATAAATTGATTAAACTAGTTTAAAGGTGCACGAGTCAATTCTAATTTTGTTCCGTCTACTAAGTAACAATTTGTATTAAATGAAAATTGGGTTAGAATTTACATTTTAAGATATGTACGGGTCAAAATTTTTATTTTGCGCGCCCAGTGCACGGGTATAACTAAATGAGAAAACGGGTTAACAATGTGTAATTTCACTAATTATATGATAATTTTCGTATGAATAATTTTGTTTTACCGATATAAGTTAGACTTTTTTTGAGGCCGCCTATGTAACAAGGCCGAGTAGAAACTCAAATTTAGCTTACAAAAGGGCATATCTTACTGTAATAACTATTCGACCAGTTGATACTAATGTATCATTTTATACTAATTGCAAAGTGAAATTTTTAATTCAAATTTAGAATCTTCTTTATTAATCAATTATTACATTGGCTACTTAAAATTGTAAAAAAAAAAAAAAACAGGAAAATTTTATTACTTTACTTTAAAACTTAATCTATATTTACAGCTTTTTATAATAACTTCTGAAATAACATACTCGTGAAATTTACACGGGTTTAAAACTAGTAATTTTAAAAAGTAACCCGTGCATTATTTGCACGGGTGTAAAACTAGTTAATTAATAAAACCATGAGCGAGTCTAATTACTTATTTACCAAGTAAGGGGAGCGAGTGGGGGACCCCAGCTAAATTAATTTTTTTTCAATTCCTAAAAATCTAAGAACCAATATGAAAGCTTGAAATGATTTAGCTTTTATAGCAAGTAGATGATATAAATCATATATACTAGTTTTAAACCCGTGCAAAAAATGCATGAGTTGTAACAGCAGACGTTATCATTAAATATAAAAGTATATAAACAAGATTCGATATAATGACATTATAAATAGTCGCGCTGGAGTATCTAGTTGAGGATCAAAATGAACACGAGCAGGTGATGATATTCGCTTTGCTTGTCGTCTCGTTGAGCTAATATATAAAATATGAATATTAGGTAATATACACCCATATTTTATTTTAGTCACTTTCAATTTTTTTTTGCAAAAACGTCTACTTACAATAAAATTTAACATGGTAAGGTGAATACTGATAATAAAAATAACTTATGTTAAATACAAATAACGATAATAGAAATAATTAAGATGGAAATATTTATGTTTTTAATAGAGTTACTAATAATAAAAAAACATTAAAAGAAATAACCCGTTTAACAAATAATTGTGTAAAAGGAAGTAATAAATTAGAAAATGATAGCCTAACTATAAATTTTAAAATTACATCCTATAAACCCGGGCCAGCCTAATAAACGTCTTCAGCGACCCTACTAACTTTAATGCTCATATCAGTCACTACTCACTCTCATTTCATCGGAAAATTCTTCCGTCCTCCCGGACGACGTCTTCCCTAGTCACATATGAGGAGGATAATGTGAGTAGGAGGACGTCCTCCGGGAGGACGAAAGAATTTCTCCATTTCCACCTCTTCTAATTTGTGACTTTTCTATCTCCATGTATTCAACTCAAAACAACCATAAATATGTATCCTGCTCTTTATTTTATTTTGTAGATGAACAAATCAAACATTGATTTAGTTAGCTTTTTTCAAATTTAGATGTTCTAATTGTTGTATTTTTCATGTAAAATTCGTTTTGTATAGTACATGAGTCTAATTACTTTTATTGATTGTTCTACAAATTGAGTAATTGTTTAAAAAAGATTGTAATTTTAGATTATTTGAGATCAAAATTTATTTGTAGAGCATATGTTTTAGCTAGATTACATCTACGATACTTTATCAAATTCAAAGTATTTTTTAATGTTTTATATACAAATTTGACATTTTTTTATGAAATTGTACCAAATAATTTCGTATATTTATATTTCATTATTTTACTTTCAATGGAAATGTCATATCAATATATTATTTTTGTTAAATTTGTAATGTTGGAGTATAATAGTCATGCTGCTTTTTTGTTGTTGTTTGATTTACTCAATGAATTTGACTATTAATTCCGGATAATTTAATCAGTATGCATTGTTCACATTTTATTTGTCCATCTTAGAAGTAGGAGGACGATTAATTGAAAATTTTATTAATTTTTTTAATTGTAATTTATTATTGTGTAATTGTATAATATATGATTTTATATTATTTTGTGTAAATGTGTAATTTTAATTAAAAACTTAAATTACAAACGCAATCATTATATCATTTGAAAATTAGTTAATTATTAGAATAACTTAGTGTTCGTAATTATTTCAAAGAAATATGATTAAATATTAATATTATTCTGTAGTTAAAATTTCATTTTTAAAACTAATAATTTGATTTAAAAAAATGTTAGGAATTGCGTTAGATAGTATTTTTTACCCATACTATGACATTGATCCATATAATAGACCCGCTACTTAACTAGACTTGTCAGAGTTGTTTGAGAGTTATTGTAGAGTTATCTATATATATAATGAACATTAATTTTAAAGTAATTGATATATTTATTTTTAGTATGGAGTGTAAAAGACCTAAAATTTCAAATCAAACTAATTTAAAATTAAAAGGTTTAATATTCAGAAGGGTGCATAATATTGAGACCCCGTCAATGTAAAAATTACTTCTATTTCAATAACTTGAAACTATGATGATAACCAATCTATTTTTATAAACCAACTGTCATTATAACATAGGAGTATCAAAGTGTCAAAATAAACGTTAAAATTATTCCTTAGTTTTAGTTTCTTCCTTTTTTTTTTAACTTATATTGTTATTATTAGGTTTTTACTCTCTCAAGTCTCACCCCTTAAAAAAAAAATACTTTCTTGCAATTTTTTCATCCATTTAGTCTCCTTCATAAATCCAAAATGCTATTTTCACATCAATCAAGATCAAAATCGTTTTTGTAATCCTTATCTCACAAATTTTCTGAGTTTTAAGCAATGTAGTCTCCTTTTCAAATTCAAAAGGCTATTTTCACTTATGATTTTTTTCCAGTTTTAACAACTTTTTTTTAATTATATTCAACCGTATAAAAATTATTTATGTGAATGTTAACGTAAGTTATTGAACTTCGCAGATCATTACTTGTACATCTCTTTCCTTTTAAAAATACAATTTCACTGTTTAATTACTACTTAATACTTTTTAAATTTATAGAGCTAATGCTTTTATAAGTTCTGAAGTTTTCGAATTTTTTTTTTCTTCAAACAAGTATTCTTATTCTTGACTTTGTCTCTAATTTTTTAAGCATTTTTTTTCATTTTTTTATTTTTTTATTTTTGTCTTTAGGTTTTTTGTATCACTGAGGGTTTTTTTAAGTCAAAATAGATTTTTTCATTTTTTAAAAACTATTATTTTAATTATTTCTCATAATAATAATAATAATAATAATAATAATAATTTGATGACTGTTATATTATTGACCATGAGATTATTGCTGTTTTTTGTTTTTCCAAATATTTGTTCCATTTGGACCATAAATAATAGCTACTTTTTTAAATTTATAAAATTTCACCACGATTAAAATTTTTCTAGCCTTTTTGAAAAATATTTTTCATTTTACGGAGAAGTTTTTTTAGTGTCTTCGAATTTTTTTTGAAAGAAAGTAACATCTCCTGTGCAATTAATTGTATATACAACGTGTGAACTAAAATTCAAGAAAGATAAAGTTTGCTTTTACCTTGTTGACTTTCAACCACATAATGCCACCTACGACCTGTAATTATTAATAGATAGGATGTAACATTCTTTGAAATGATGGTATTTGTATCATCATCATTGTGTCGATTACCTCAAATCTTAAATCCTAGGTAATGAGTATGATATTTATGATTTGGGTTTATTTTGTTTTTGTGGGTTTTATTTTTTTTTTGTACGAATTTCTGGGTTATATAATGGTATTTATATCATCATCATTGTGTTGTTTTTATTTTCATGAGTTTCTATGGTTTCTAATATTTATTTGTTTTCTTTTTTCGTTTATAGTCATTCATTTTCTACAGCCGCACATCCTATCGATTGCCTCAACTCTTTTTTTCTTCGGAAATTCATAAATCTTGGGCAATATGGTTTTTATGATTTGATTTTTATTTTACTTTTCTAGGTTGTATATTTTTTTTGGTGCGAGTTTCTTGGTTGTATGATGGTATTTGTATCGTCATCACTGTGTTGTTTTTATGGGTTTCTGGTTTCTAATTTCCAATTGTTTTATTTTCTGTTTGCAGCCCTTGCTCTGCTACTCCCGCACCTTTTGTCGATCCGTTAACTCATAACGAGCAAGTTACGATAAATATCGACCAACTTGAACGACCAATGAACCTGTTGAATTTGAATCCTACTACCCGCATTCCTGCTGCACACCCTACAAACCCGTTGAATGACCGTTTCACTCATACTCGGCATTCGTCCGACTCTCTTAGTGTTCTTCTTCTAGCATTAACATTAGTCGTTGCTGTAAAGGGAGCATATTGGGCTATTATCGCTGTTGTTTTCGAGATATTTGTCTGTCTCCTCAAACGAAAAGTCAACCCCTGAATAGCGGCCGCAATCGGTCAAAGCGTGATGGATGTTTTTCTTCTAATGTGTTATGTTTTTACAATGGTGTTGCTTAATCACTTACTTAACAGGAAGTATATAGTTAGTAGATGGTTTTGAGTTGTGGAATTTTGTTAAGAGTGATTTTTTTTTTCATGCAGACTTTGGTAAGACAAACCGTAATTGCTGATAACAAGAATTATATAGTCCATTAGATGGTGTTGAGGTGAGGAGTTCACGTATGTAAAGATTAGGATGGCGTTCATTTTTAGGTTTTCAAAGAGAATGTAATCATATGTGTTGAGTAGTTATATGTGTTTATCTCTCCATACTTTTGAAGGCAACCTTCAAATTTCAGTATATAGAAATTCTATTCTTTTCTGCTGTCTTCACTTTTGTTTGCTGAATACTTGCCTCCTCTGCCATTTTAGTCTTAGCTAGTTAGGCAGATCCGCTTAGAAAAAAGAAACAAAAATACAAAAATACTTAAAAGCAAGAAGAGGCATGTGAGCAAAACATTTTCTTGTGAAAGCATAGGCTTTTCTTGAAAGAGAGATGGTGAATGCTTAATATTGTAAAAATGACTTAAAATGACTAAAGTTACACCGTCCGGGATTAAAGTTACACACTAAAATTATATTAACTTGTCTAAAAATTAAATAAATGTCAATCAATTTATCAAAAAAACTAAAGTTACATTATTATGGAGGAAGTTACACTATTATAGACTAAAGTTATACTCAGAACAAACTTGAGTTACATAAACTCAAAATATTTTATAAAACGGACTTTATGACTAAAGTTATAGTATCTATAAAATTATAATAAAAGGGTAACCTTAAAAGGCAACGTAGACAAAGCCACGTAGGCGAAGAAAAACCACGCGTGCATTA
Source organism: Silene latifolia (assembly GCF_048544455.1). Taxonomy (NCBI): domain Eukaryota; kingdom Viridiplantae; phylum Streptophyta; class Magnoliopsida; order Caryophyllales; family Caryophyllaceae; genus Silene; species Silene latifolia. The sequence continues at coordinate 325,326,545 of NC_133537.1, forward strand.
CGAATGCCACATTGGCTTAGAAAAAAGCCACGCACACTCTTCCAATTGCCACGCACACACTCCCTATTGGCACGCATATCAATTGTACTCATTCTAATGTCATTCTAATTGCAACAATTACACTGTTTCATCAACTTGCTAACCGATGACGGCACTCGCACCTTTTCGCCGCCATGCACGGCTACCCAACCCTCATGGAGCACTTTTTACCCCTCTATCTCAATACGGTTTTCCCATCTTAATGACAATATGGTTCCCCATCTTATGTCCTTAATCGGATGTCTAAAGGCCCAAAGGTCTTGGCGCGGTCGATTTCCGTGTGTACTCCGGCCATCTCCTTTTGTGTGCCATTGGTGGTGGCGGTTGTTTCTCGGACCAGGTCAGTTATCTATAAAATCTTATTAAAAGACTAACTTAAAAAACGTGACATGACAAGTTTAATTGTGATGTGGCAACTTTTAATGTGACATGGCAAAAAAAAGTGACATCAATTACCAATTTAAGAAAATTAAAAAATATAAGTTAAAAAAATTTAAAAAAATTAAGGTATAAAAGCAAAAAAGAAAGAAAAAAATATTGTAAACTATTGATCTCCTCTCATACTTTTTGTTATTTATTTACCTTATTTATTTAACCATTATTTCCTTTATTTAATGAAATGACCTTTTAGCTTTCCTTTCATCATTACTATATATACTCAGTAGTTATGTACCATATTTTTTTATTTTCCTTTCATTCATAAAATTTGAGTAAATTAGTAACATGATTTTTCATATATATATATATAACTATTATATTCACCCTAATTTTCAATTTTATTCAAAAAAATAGCACCTAAAGTAAACATAGAAAAGTAAATTAATTGTTTCGTTTTTTATTGTTCTTATATTTTGTATTAATTTGTTATTATTTTTTTGTGTTTGTATTAATATTGCAGGGGAATGAATTTCCAATTTTATTCAAAATAAAGGTATAAACACAAAAAAGATAGAAAAAATATTGTAAACTATTGATCTCCTCTCATAAATTTTGTTATTTATTTACCTTATTTATTTAACCATTATTTCCTTTATTTAATAAAATGATCTTTTAACTTTCCTTTCATCATTACTATACTCAATAGTTATGTACCATATTTTTTTTATTTTCCTTTCATTCATAAAATTTGAGAGAATTAGTAATAGAAAATTTTCATATATATAACTATTATATTCACCCTAACTTTCAATTTTATTCAAAAAAATAGCACCTAAAGTATTCATAGAAAAGTAACTTAATTGTTTCATTTTTTTATTATTCTTATGTTTTGTATTAATTTATTATTATTTTTTGTGTTTGTATTAATATTGCAGGAGAATGAATTTCCAACTTTATTAAAAAAATTGGTAGGTAAGGTATAACTAAAGAACTAAATTAATTATTTCGCTTTTTATTTTTATTATATTTTGAATTAATAAGAATCTTATTAGTTATTTTTTTGTGTTTATATTAATATTACAAGAGAATGAATTTTCAACTTTATTAAAAAAATTGGTAGGCAAAGTATACATAGAGAACTAAATTAATTGTTTCACTTTATATTTTTATTATATTTTGAATTAATTAGAATTTTATTAGTTATTTTTTTGTGTGTGTTTGTATTAATATTATAGGAGGATGACATACTCACATATCAATAACAATGCACGAGATTGGAAATAATGGCTATGGATCTTCTTTATAGATTTTTTCTTTGTTTCAATGACTTTCACTTTTGTCGGTTTTTCTTTTTTTTTTTTCTATAATGGTGTATTTGAAATATCGAATGGTAGCAAAAATCTTTAATAAGTTGTTGACATGTTGTTACATTATTATCCTTTACTCTTTCGTACACTTTAGTCTCCTTTGTAACACTTATGTTCTATTTTTATTTTGTCAAACAGGTTACAAATCAAATTGCTAGCCAAACTGTTAAAGTACGATGCACATATTTCAATTTGATCTTATCATAGTGTTATAATATGCATTAAAAATATTGTGCATAATTAGTAATTAGTTAGAAACTGATTCTTATTCTCCAATTCACTGTTCCAATTCCAATGCTTCCAAGCCTTTAAATCATTTTTTTTTGTTTTCCATCAAATATACTATTCTGTAGCTCACAATATTTTTTGGATAAATATTTTTTTTGAATGATTTGTTTATATTTTATTTTCTCATGAATTAGGAAAGGCTAATATTTCGTATGAAGTATAATAGTATTGTTTTGATTATAATTTTTGATGAATGATCGAATATGAAGAAACTATGTTTGGCATCGTATATGCATAAATTTCTATTTATTGGGTGATTCCGAGAAATGTGTAATTAGTTTTGCTCATCTTATACTACTAATAATATTTATTAGTGTTCACCTATAATGTTTTGATCCTTACTTTATTCTCTTAATTTTTGTCCCAAATCTAATCTTATATATACTACGGAGTATATTATTAGAACACAAAATGTGATATTTTAAATATATGTAGCATTGCCTTGAAATTATTCGGAATAGTTGTTAAAGTTGCTCACATAAAAGTTCACGACTGTTTCTTTGCAAGATAAACATAGGGTCAAGTACTTTAAAATGCACCAAAACGACGATAAAAATAATATCTCCATTCAAGCAAAAAAGAGGCAAGTTGCAATGTTTGTTGGTAAAGAAAACCATTCATATTCTATAATATTTAAGCCGATCAAAGCAATGGTCAAATAATAAAGAGATAATTGAAGAATCATTAATTAAAGAGGCCATTGAAGAACCATTAATTAAAGAGGCAATTGAAAAACCCTTAGCAATTCAAACGAGAAAATTGAGAGTCATTGATTTTCTTTCTATAAAATCTCATCCAAATACCAATTCATATTGTCTTATTTGATACCAGGTTGTCCAAACCAACATTACCCGTCCTTATAAAAGTCAGTTCTTTTGTTCTCTCTGTAAGTTATTGTATTTTATTGGAATTTTGTGTCTCCCTTTTCCTTTTTTTTTTCATGTATTTATATTTAATAGTCTTAATTGGAGGTGCCAATTCAATTAATTAAACTGATAATTTAATTAATGATGGTATTGTAGGAGGTATGTATATGTTAATGCAATCCTAACATGGATGTGCTTTGAACTTCGCGTAATTATGTTGTTTACCCAATAAGAAATATTTTTTACGAGACTAACATAATTATCCATATTGTACGAGAGTTAGGATTTTAACGGGAGTATTTATTTAAATTCGATATATGTATGTTTACTTATTACTATAATTGAAGTAATAAGAAGGTTATATTTTTATAGAGAAAGAAAGGATAATGAATGAAAAGTAATCACGCTATATATTTCGAAGTTATGAGGTTTTTAACTGCATATGGAGTAGAAAATAAATTTCAATGCAATTTGTTCATATATGGAAGGATGACTTCTTTTAATGTTTTGTTTTATTGGTAGCAACTTATACTCGTATTTTAAAATCCTTTGAAAACAGGGAACGACAATGGAGCGCAAATTCATGTTCCAATACTTCTATGGCGTCAAGATTGTCCATAAGACCACAAGTACCCGAAAGTTCAATTTGACGGACTGTGTTCTCGCTTCAAAACAACCAAACTATTCACATTTTGGTTTGCCTATCATCCCGAATAAAAAAAATTAGAGTGTATTAAATTTTTGTTTTAAAATACCGCTCTCTCAGTCGTGTTCATTTATTTACATTTTTTAAAAATTATTTGTGAGTGGTTTTTTTAATTAAAATTAAACAAATGATTGAGAGAGAGGGACTACTGCATTTAAGTTATTCACAAATTAAACACTTAAACACAGTCAATTATTAACGATCCCGTGATTTTCACGGGCTCCAAAACTAGTTAATGACTAAAATTTCACTCTTAAAGAATTAAAGTTACATGATCTTGAATATATAAAATTAAATTTATATAATTTTAAGTCAATTTGATGTAACTTTATAATTTGACGACTGTAATTTTCGTCCAAATTTGTGTAGCTTTAGTATTTCATAGGTAAGAACTTTAGTTCTTGAGAATGAATTTTAAACCTCTTATTACAAAAACTCAAAATAATGTATAAAATATACTATGCAACTAAAGTTATAGTATTTAGGACTAAAGTTACACCCTTCAAACATTAGAGTTACAATGACTAAAGTGATTTTGAATATATAAATTTAAATTTTTATAATTTTAAGTCAATTTGATGTAACTTTTATGTTAATTTGTATGTAATTTTAGCTCAGTTTTGTATAACTTTAGTGCAAGTTTATGTAACTTTAGTCCAAATTTGGGTAAATTTACCCCTTTTTAATTTTAGTCCTACTGTAGCTTTAGTCCATGACGGTGTAACTTTGGTCCATGACGGTATAACTTTAGTCATTTTAAGTCATTTTTGACATAAAAAATTGAATTATAGTAGTATATCGTGTGTGTAACTTTAATACAGGGAGTGTGTAACTTTAATAGACAAAATGTATTACTTTAGTCCCAAGCAAGATCTAAATTTTAAAAAAAAAACAAGATCTAAAATAAATAAATAAATAAACAGATTTAATAAAAAAAACAATAGCAAACAGATTTAAAAATAAAAGTTTATGTAACTTTAATGTTTCAAGGGTGTAACTTTAGTTGTAAATAGTGCAACTTTAGTTGTGTTCATAAATAGACCTGAAAAATGAAAAATATAACGGAGATACCCATCACAAGCTTGCGACGGGCCAAATATCTACCATATTGCTTTGATGTGGTAATGCGTATGTTAGTCAAGTGGAAATGAATTATCCGGCTTCTTTGGTTATTGTGTTGTACCTTATCAATATTTTATTTCCAATTTGTACTTGTCCCATTATTTTAATTTCAATAATTTAAATTAAATAATCTAAGCATTTAATGACCTCCTTCTCTCTACTGTTTTATTCAGCAACATCACCTCCATCTTTTGATTCATGCTTAACAATCTCTCAAACTTTTGTCACCCATTTTATATCCATTTTTTCTCTAAAAAAATACTCCCTCTTATTCACCATTTTTTTTCCCTATTTCCTTAAACGGATTATTCAGATTTTCTTCCCCTTTCTTTTTTTGAAAACTTTTACTCTTATTTTTTTCATTCTTCTCTCCTATCATCAAACCCCACCCAACTCACAATTCCTTATTTAATTCCTAATTATTCATTCCTCACTCCTATCACCAAACCCCACCCAACTCACAATTCATATTTTATTCCCCTCCTAAAACCTTGTGCCCACAACAAAGGGGAACAAAATGGAGAATAAGAGAGAGTATCATTTTCTTTGAAATATCTTAAACATGGCAGTTTAACATTCAAAAAATTTCATAATAAAGAAAATGGTGGACGACAGCATAACTATTGGTGCCTTAATTGACTGTGCCCTAATTTATCATACAATGGACGAAAATAATGGCGATGATGTTATAATTCATCAACCTTTGGTGGACGACAGCATAACTGATGGTGCCTTAATTGACTGTGCCCTAATTTATCATACAATGGACGAAAATAATGGCGATGATGTTATAATTCATCAACCTTTGACGGAAAACACGGCGAGTAAAGCTATGTATTATTACGGATTTATGTTGTCCAGAACTTAGATTTTCTTAGGGTATGTTTTTTTTTTTTTTTAAGAAGGGTATTGCTCATATTGTAACACCCCCATTTATTCAGGAGCCTTAGCTAGACATTCCCAAATAAATAGGACTGTTACCATCTCGATTTTTCGAGGTAGTAGATAACAAAGTCCAACTCACCAAAGTACTTTAAATAAAAACTTTAATGATTACATATTTATTACAAATTAACCAACTAAACTTAATATAATATAAATACAACTCGCAGCAGAAAATAAATAAAGTGCTAAAATCTTCTATGTGGTCTAGACTTCTAGGTAGATTGGTCAAGTCTTCACGCATCCCATAGCTCCCAAGTCAGCTAATCTTTAGTACCTGTCAAATGTGCTCCCCATTATGGTTCATCACAGGTGTTCACGAATACACTGTCAACCACGAGGTTGAGTAGAAAACTAAACAACGAATAAAAATACAGCAACTTGCAAATAGATTCCACAATCACATTTCGCCCACTTCCCATCACGGCACACACCCACTTCTAGGCACACAGTCATACTCCACTTCTAGACACACAGTCATACTCCAGGACACACAGTCCCGCCTCAGACACACAGTCTGGTTATACTGGACACACAGTCCCGCCTCAGACACACAGTCTGGATACACACAATCTCATCCCCCAACCTCAACAACAATCGATAATAATGATAGTCTCAATAATATAGCAAAACCAACGTGATATAGAATAATGGCATAAGAGAGAAAACCCAACAAGATAATAATATCGTTGTAAACAGTTAAACACATTCTTCACCAATCCTCCACAATATACAATTAATCCATCTTTTAGTAATAACATAAAGAAGTCAAGATTGAGTAGTTTCCTACCTGGCAAGCAATTCCAATTAAGCAGCTCAAAGTGCTCCAAATAATTAAAGGACACGAACCCGATTATAAATCCTTCACAAATCGTCACCTAACATAAATATTATAATTTAATTATTTAATCATTATTCAATTCATTACATTAATTTATTCGATTATAATTATATTAATTGTAATATTTAAATTACTACGTCAATTACTAATTAAAAACCCGTCTCAAACCCAATTAACAAACCCCTCAATATAGCAATGACTCACATAATTCACGTGTAAACACACGTTTTACAAACCTCATGATCCCGTGTCAACCCGTCACATAACACACTCAAACACCCAATGGTTTAAACCCGACACTACACCCACAAAGCCCGTGCGAATCCGTCTCACAATAACCAACAACAACAATAAAATAATTGAACCACTCACGTGTATTAAATCACCTTCCTCTAAATCCCGATCATCAACACGTGAGACCTCCCTTCAACCATGTGACAACCCTTTCCCGACAACCACCATGGCCTGACACCGCAACCACCGAGAGTCTCCACTGCCGGCAGTCCATCCACAGTCCAAACTCCACTCCCAGCCACCACATGTGGTTACCCATCTACGCCCTAACTCACGATACAACAATATACAAACCCGAACCCGAACCCGACGCAACCTATACAAACCCACGATTTAACCACTATACATGACCACCACCACCACTACAGACTACCACCCACCTCCACCGTACCCATCACCACCAGAAAACCGACTCCTAAACCCTACCATCACAACCTACGACTCAACACACACAACCCGCAAACCCCACAAAAACCGTGATAACCATCCCCCTTATCAACCACCCTACGCTACCTCCGGCCACCAAGAAAGCTACCCATCACTCCCCTGACACGCCACTAACCACCAGCGCCAAACCCGACCCCTTTAACAACACCCCATCACCAACTCAACACCGGCAGCAACAACACAAGCAACTCTCCCCTGTTTTGCGTGTTTCCAGCCGCCACCGCCGCAAAACACCACCTACGACCACCCTATAGCCACCACTAGACTCGACTCACCACCCCGGTACCAACCCTAACCCCGTTCAGGTCTGGGTCACTCGAAATAAGGGTCAAAAGCCATATAACCCACGACACAAACACATCCAACCACCAACGAAAAACCCTAATAAAATCCCCCTTCCTTCCGATCAACGGTGGTCAACGATAGGTCATAATCACTCCCTGGTGTCCCACGGTCATAATGACGGTCACGGCTTGTGCTATGATGTTCTAGTTTACGAGTTATAGCGTAGCAAAGAGTATACATGAGACGGTCTTACCTTGAGTTAATTAGCGATGTAGATTCCGTCTTAATTCCTTCTACGTGTCTCCTCTTCTTCTCCCAAATTTTCAGTTTTGCATATGATAAACTAGGTCAAGGTATTTATCTCTATTTATAGGGTAAGTTTAGATCTATAAGGGAACAATTAGGAAACTATGTAATTACTTTATTAGTTATTACTATTATTATTATGAAATATTATTATTATTATTATTATTATTATTATTATTATTATTATTATTATTATTATTATTATTATTATTATTATTATTATTATTATTATTATTATTATTATTATTATTATTATTATTATTATTATTATTATTATTATTATATAATTATCGAGTATTACTATTATTTTATGAATTATGATATCTTGTTATTACTCGATTGTCATCCCGACTCATTATTCTATTAACTTATTAATTAATTCCGTCTAACAACATAATCCGCAATTATTATAATTATTAAACATAACTAATCAATATAACTAATAAAAATATAATTAAAATACGGGGTATTACACATATATTCCAAAAATTTAGGAGTACATGAGTTTTCTTACAAAGAATATCCCCTATACCATACTTAAAACTCCTCCACTATCTATACAAGAGGAAGTATAACGCTATATCTAAGAGTTAAAAACAATAGCTATGTCAGTGTAGATGTTTTCGTGTACTTTGCTCGTCAACAAGGCGTGGATGTGAACTTGAGCTCGAAAACAAAACTGAATCGTCCTCTCACTTTCCCCAAAAGCTCGTGCGTTTCTCTCAGCCCTGACAGCATAAGCTAGGCTGCCTATGCTTCAGTTAATCAAATGGTGCTTTCCTTTCTACCCCTTCTCTGTATATTATTATTATTATTATTATTATTATTATTTTTTTTTTTTTTTTTTTTTTTTTTTTTTTTTAGAGGATGCGCGCAGCTTTCATTAAAAGAAAAATAGAATTTTACATGAAATTGGTGGGGAGCCGAGACACAATCTGGGCTCCCACACCCTTAGCAATAGCAAAGCTAAGTCTAGTAAAAATATAAGCGGCCACCCGAGCCCCCGTATCCTGAGATACCGAGAATTTCTGGATCCGCTTGAGCAAGGCAACAGCATCCGAACCCAGCTCCCCAAGTGAAGAGAAAGAGAAAGGAAGGAAACCGTAACCCGCCACCGTGCACAAATCCCCATACTTAGCACACTTTCATTTGAGCAAAGATCGGCGACAACCCGGCCAGGCACAAAATCCGTCATCCCAGTCTGAGTCAAAGGAGAAGAACCTGTCAAGTCAACGCACACATCACGCCCCCTGTCCCAAGAATAAAGCAATAAATCCGCAGGACGAAGAGAGCCACCATGTCCATCAACCAAACCGATATCAACCTCCTTCCCCGCCGTAATACCAGACCTATAGCACATGTCGAAAAGAGTGTCCCGGACAAGGTTATGCCGATATTTAACGCCCACAGTACCAGAACAAGAAACAACGTGGTCCCCGAAAACATCCCCAGCAAAAACCCGAGAGCAAGCAGGACAGGGCCTAGATACCGTGAACAACGGAACACCCAGACGATACCCCAACACACTACGGTAAGTCCTCCCGTTCATAGTCTGCCCCAACCCTGAGATAGGAACCGCACGTAACCAATCAGAGGAGTGAGAACCCTGCTGAGACTGCCATAAAGCAAGCTGGCGAGGTGTCAAAGAGAAAACAGACTCCGAGGTAGCAGCAACCGTCGTGAAATAAATGTCTGCCAATTTCTTCATAAGTTTGGGGGCAGCAATTTCACTAGGGTGACCTAATATATCGAACTCGTAGTCACAGAAACACTGCGCGGCATCATCAAAAGCGGGGCCAGCGACTCTACAATACCGGGAAGGGCCGAGGAGCTTAGCTCGCAAACCAAAGCAGACGCAAGCGGGATGCAATAAAAGCATAAAATAAAACATCTCCCGCCGCATAGACACCAAGACCACCAAGATGAAAAGGGAATGTAGCAAGGCGCCACTGCCAATCCCCAAAACCCGGCCCTGACGCGGTGACAATACGTTCCAAGCTAGAACGAAGAGCGGCATCAAAAGGAAGATGGACAGACCCAAAAACACTAGGGGAGCAAGTACGAAGGGAGAAGTAGAGCTTAGAAATACCAGTACAAGCCCGAAGAAGAAGCAACTCACATTGCGGGTCCTCAATCCTCGCAACCAAGTCCATCAGCTCAATGGTCTTAGTTACTCTCGTCGCCACAACCTCACTGCAAAAACCAGGACAAATCTTGACAGTCCTCCCAAAGCGTAACACCGTGCAATGGCCGAGAAATAGAAGTGGGGAAAACCCCAGGAAGCCGACTCCGTGGATCCTCAACAGGCCAAAAGACCTCCGTCTTGGAGACATTAAGATGCAATCCAAAACGAGGACCATCCACCCTAATCAAGTCCAAGACCTTCCCCACCTCCAAAGTATCACCCACGATGGTGCCATCATCTAAATACCATGCCTGCAAAGTGAGGTCAAAAGTGTCCCGGATCTTGCAAACCAAGGGATGCAAAACCAACGCGAAAAGCAAAGGCCCCAACGGATCACCCTGCTGAACACCCTGACAAGACCACAGGCAGTGCTCCCCATAAAAAAGGCGAGCCGGGCTGGAATAACAAAACTCCACCCATCGGGAGAGAGCCGGGCAACGACGACGGACCTCCTGAAGCATGGTCGAACGATCAACAAGGTTGAACGCATTCTGGAAATCAACCAGCAGCATAGAAAGCCCCACCTGAGTCCCCCGATCCTCAATGAGCCGGTTCAAGGCATGCAAAAATCATAGAACCTCTTAACACAATAACAATAACAATAATAATAATTATTATTATTATTATTATTATTATTATTATTATTATTATTATTATTATTATTATTATCATAGAACTTCTTAACACAAAAATCAAATAAGATTTTCTATGGTATTATTGATGTTGTTAATGAGTGAATAATTTGTTGTCATCTCATGGAGTTTAAAGCTTAAATATTGGTATATAGGTTTCTCAGTGTAGTATATATATTTGAATAGATGTCTGTATGTTCGAATATAAGAAATATCTATATTTACTTACATATTATTTAAAGGCACATGTTGTCGGGTATCACATTAATGTCTCTATTTTTAGTGCCATTGTCACCCAGTCAAGGGTTCTGAGCAATAGTTATATTAATATATCACTACATGTTACCATTTAGGATTAGCTTATTAGATTATTTGATTGTCAACAATAATCCAACAAATGGTGACATATGATATTAAATGAACCTGTTTACTTAAATTTCAATATGTTATACATATATCACTATATGTTAACTATTTTTGACATAACTTATTAGATTAACCGTTTGTTAACATTTATCGAAAATATGGTCACGTTTTAAACCGATGAAGTTGTTGACTTCAATACCAATATGTGACTAAAATAAATGTAACGTAATCATTTAACATAACGTTATTTGATTATTCAAATGTCTACAATAATCTCAAATATGATGACATATTGTATTGATGAATTGATGAGCTAAATTATAATATGTCACCATATGAAAAACATAAGTAATCAGTTGAAGCAACTATGGAATTATAAATATTTGAGCTCGATATGGTACATTGTCTTCTTTCTTGAGCAGATATACCCAGAAAGCAGATATAGGCTATGCCAATGGCATATCCAACAGAATGTCATCTCGCATTTCAGATCTTTAAAGCATGATAGGACATTCCAGGATATGTTCAACAAATGCTTGAATAGTTGCTCTAATAACTCCGAATTGGAAGCGACATATGGCTGAGAATGACGACAGAGTACGGGATTGAAAATCACCCATGGTTCAATAGATTGTTAGTAAAATATGCTTGGCCTTTTGCTAAGTGATAAGCCAAATACATGTGCTCAACTATTTGTTACTTTAAAATCAATGTGGTTAACCATTTATCATTTTGTAATAATGTTGCTAATTATGGACAAGTATGTCAACAAATCGTTGAATAATATTCATGCCACCATTATATTTACGTTCTTTTGCCTATAATGTTTTCATTTTTGAAGAAAATGACACCATTTCATAGCACTTGACATTATATAAGTTACGTAATGTATTAAGTTTTGGACAATATGTTACCATATATGTAAACAATAGTCTATGTATTTTTGATAGCACTGAACTTTAAAAGCCAAGTTGTCATCCGTGATAAATTTGTCACCATTTACGATTTGGTAACATAATTGTTGAAAATGAGAACATTTGTGCTCCTCTCCAACTTTACCACATTCTTTAAGAAAATGTCACAATACCATAACAATTAATATATTGTCAATTTGTAGGAACAATTCTCGAAAAGTAAATTCCCAAACTACATTGACCATACATGTATTATTTATGACAATACAACCCAAAAGACGTCCAAAATAAGGCCATAAACGATAGCTAAAGCGATTCATAAGTTTACATACAAATTAACATAATAACAATCTATGTCCAAAAGAAGGCCACAAACGTTGTTCAAAATAAGGGCATAACATCGTGTTCAAAATAAACCACCCAAACACTGGACTACTACTTCTTACCGGTGGCCTTTTTGCCTCTAGTGCGGGTGTAAGTCTTGCTGAGTTGAGTTGGACAGTCAATATCATCCAGCCCGAGGTCAAACGACGGCGGCTTCACCATATCAATATCTTCCTCTTCAGCCACAATCTTTCCCTTTCCTTTCCCTTTTCCCGCCACAACTTTCTTCTTTCATTGAGCCTTTGATTGCTCAATCGGCTCATTTGTCACAACTTGCTGAGCATCTAACAACACCAAAATGAATACACCAATTTAACAATATCAAAATACGATAGTTTAAGTCATGGAATATACAGAAACTATAACTAGTAATGTTCAGTTTGTGACCATTTCAACTATACAACAATGATATATAAAATGGTTACAAATTACATGTTACCCAAATACATAACAACTACCTATTTTTAACAAACAATGTTTTGCTGAATTGTAATGCTACCCACCTATCATAGATGGGTCTTAACAAATAATGTTACCTACCTACATTTTGAACATAATTTACAACAATTTAAGTTAAGCAATATAAAAAAAATGTTAACATTTTAAGTCAGTTTATAACACATCCAACTATACAACAATGAAGTTTAAAGTGGTTACAAATTACATATTGCACAAATACATAATAAGTACCTATTTTAACAAATAGTATTTACCTACGTACATTTTTAACCAAAGTCAACACAAATTATGTTGTGCAATATACAGAAAATGTAAACATTTTAAATTAGTTTGTGACCTATTTTTAACAAACAATATTACCTACCTACATTTTGAACATAATTCACAACAATTTCAGTTATGAAATATAAAAAAAATGTTAACATTTTAAGTCAGTTTGTAGCCAACCCAGCTATATAACAATGAAGTTTAAAGTGGTTACAAATTACATATTGCTCAAATACATAACAAGTACCTATTTTTAATAAAATAATTTTATCGACCTATATTTTTAACTAAATACACCACATATTATAAAATGAAAAAAAAAGCAATAAAAAAAAATCAATGACAATGAATGCTAAACCCTATAAACAAATTGAAAAATCACTTGCATGTGTCCAAAAAACAATGAAAAAAAAAAATCAATGACAATCAATGAAAAACCTTCAAACCAATAAAATCTATGGAAATTGTACTACCTCGTCCGACATTGCCGCTTGCATTTCTCTCTAGTATTCTTCTTTATTGTGTCCCTTTTTTTGAATTTTTTTACCATGTTACTATTTTTTGTTTAAATGTTTGGGTTTGTGGTGAATAGAGCTGGCAAGTTTGACCCGACCCGAGTGACCCGACCTGAATCCGAGCAAACCCGACCCGACCCGAACCCGAAAATATTGTGACCCGAAACCGACCCGACCCGACCCGATGACGACCCGTAACCCGACACGACCCGATTATGAATGACCCGAACCCGACCTAGACCCGACCCGATATTGACCCGACCCGATACTGACCCGATTATGTTGATGACCCGATAATTATTAAGCTTAATTTTGATCAAAATGAAAGTGATTTTGTGTTTAGATTGATATGTTTTACGTAGTAATGAATTAATTAAACCAAATAATAGGTTAAAAAATAAATTTAATGGTAAAAAATTATAGTAATGCGATTAAGTTACCGGACCCGATAATGACCCGACCCAAACCCGACCCGACCCGATACTTCATTCGACCCGAAATGACCCGACCCGATAACGACCCGAACCAGACCCGACTCGACCCGAAAGGGTATGCTGACCCGATATGACCCGAACCCGATATGACCCGACCCGACGTGACCCGACCCAAACCCGACCCGACTGACCCGATTGCCACCTCTAGTGGTGAATTAGTGGTATTTTTTGTTTACAGAAAATTTAAAATTAGAGAGAGAGAGTTTGTTGAGAGAGAAGCTTAAAGAAAAAAATTGAAAAGAGAGTAAATGAGACAATTAAATGTGTGGTGTTTTGATTTTGTGTGGTGATTATTTGTTATTGGAAAACTAATAAATAATATTTAATTCCACAATGTCAAATCATCCTCTTTTTCTACCACATTTAGACTACCCATGCGTACACTTTTCAATGCACTACACTGTTTGTACCATTTTACAATAATACGACACTATTCGACTCGTTGTAACTTTGTGACGGATACAAAGAAGACTAATTGATAGAGTATTGCGTAATTGATCCAATTTTTTTTCTTTTTTTCTACGATGACCCAGGTAATGAGTTTAGATGATCGACGTGTCAAAATTTATATGAGTTTACCAATATTTGTTGATCTACACGAATTTTATCTATAAATGGCCGCCTCTAGTCCTCTACTCTCTTTAGATAAATAGAAATAATAAACCATTATTGTTTTTTTAATAAAATAATCAAAATTTGTTGATCGTTTGAGTCATGTTTCAACCCTAAATTAAATGATCGACGTGTCAAAATTTATAGGAGTTTACCAATATTTTGTTGATCTACATGATTTTTATCTATAAATGGTCGCCTCTAGTCCTCTACTCTTTTTGGTTATTATTGTGCCAAAATTAAAGGTATACAAATGACGAAGACGGATTTAAGTATATATAATTGTCTATTGTTTAATACAAAAGATCAGGTATTCAAATATTTTTTCTATAATAATTACAATATTTTAAATAACTTATGTGTGCAATTTTGAATGAGTTAAGACAGGAATTTGAGAAGACAAACTAGACCTGATAAAATTGTCCTGGCATGGATAACCCTGGTTCGAATAACCCCACTTGTACCCAACCCAACACACGAATTCAAAAGACGAAGTCAAATTAACTTGTTCCAATATTTATCACGGTACAATGTTTATTATTTATAACTAACTTGATAATATTAGATCCGAATAAAAACTAACCCGGCTTAAACAAAACATGGCCCGCTTATCATGTCTAAGCTCATTACCCGGGTCATCGTTTGGATAAATTTTTTCCTTCAAACGAACAAAGTCAACTTGACAACTTGCTAACAAGTAACAATGTCTTCTTCTGGTAGTAGACATGGTAGCCTCGTACCAACGTACAACAAATTCGACGCCGTCTTGGTCTTTGCAACAAGTACTTTGTTACAATTAATTATGTCGTACTATAATATTGTTTGGTGTTTGTTGTTTGTTACAATTAATTGAGGCTTTTTGTTAAAAAAATGTGGTTCATTAATGACCCTTTTTCGGTAAAAAGGTAATTAATTAATTAATTAATTATCGTGTAAGACGATTTTATATTAACATAATTGTAAAACAAATTCGTACATCGTGTTTTTACGATAAACGATAAATTTGTGTAAAACCGTTTTATATAATTATGTTGTTATTACATCGTGTTTTTACGATAAATTTCCGTAAAATAAGAGTTTTTCGTAAAATGGTTTTTACTGTAACATTCTTTGGTACATTATGTGGGTCCATTATACTCATCTTATTTTTCCATCTTCCCAAAATAAACTTGTCAATTAATATCCTTAAATTTTATTCAAACAACATATAAATGCTCCATATTTTCCATGAATTTCGTGGCTTTTATGGATTTTAATTCGTGGCTTTTATGGATTTTTCATTTTTGTGGGTTTTATTGATTTTTCGTGGATTTTATTAAATTTTCTAATAATTTTTTTTCTTGGGTTGTTTAATGTTTTTTTGTAATTTTATTTGTTTGATGTTTTCTTAATCTGGGTTTTTATTGATTTTTTGTATATTTAAGCTTGTTTGATTTTTCGTATATTTTCTTATGGTCATGGCCGTTCTGATGAAGTGGTGATGCAAATAGATGAACTTGAGGAGGCAACAACAGTTAAAATCTTGGGTTTCATTCCTTCCGGCAACACGGCCAAGTTGTTAAGTGATGCATGTCACATTCGTACTCAACAAACTTCAGATTCTTTCGGTGTACTCTTTCTGGCCTTGTATGAGACTTATGAAACGAGTTCAGTGTTACTATTAATTTATACGGAGTATTTGATATTCCTCGTTTGATATATATGAGAAACTATTACCAATTCAGTATCATATGGTTTCTACAAGTATTTATTTATTTCTTTCAATCTTCAATAGTTTCAACGTTTATTCTAAATTGGTTTTTGAAATTACCTAGTGGGTGAACTGATTATCAATACTAAGCAATACAAAAAGAATATTGTTCGGCAATATGGGAGGCTCGAAAGAAATTGGCGTTCGTTGGAGTGGGTGTAGAGGCAGATATGGTTATTGTAAGGAGGGTGCTGGAACTTATGAGATATATGAAGGATAAGGGGGAGGAGGACGGAGGAAGTAAGGACATCGTGGGGTAACAAGGAGCGGGAGGATTTGGGGGAAGGGCATCGAATTGGAGGAGTAGACCACACACAGGAACCGTGAAAATAAATGTAGACACAAGGGTTAAAGAGGGTATATGTGTACGGGTTGGGGGTGTTGGGCAGGGATGAGCGTGGGAGGGTGTTGTGGGGGCTGGCGGAGAGGAGACGAGATCCTGGTTATCAGGTTTTTATGGGCATGTTTAGTTGTTATTGTAATACCTCAAATATTTGAGCTGTTGGGTACTCTATTGAGTAGGACTTACTATGTCGAGTAAGTCTTTGACGCATTCTGGAGTGCGTTCTGCTTTGTAGTTACTCGATTGAGTAGGGGGCAACTCGATCGAGTATCGGGTACTCGATCGAGTATGTTAAATACTCGATCGAGTAAGTCGGGTTTTATAGTTTTTCGGCCGGATTTGATAGTAAACGCGGAGAGCTATATAAAGTTCTTTCGACAGTTTCTTTTACTTTTACTTTTATTTTCTAAACCTTTCACAATATAAAACAACGACGTTCATTCTCTACGCTCTTTGCTATCAAATCAAGGCTAGGGCTGTCGGATTTCTGAGATCGTCATACCTGCGTGTTTGTCATCTTATGGGTAAGATTTCTATATTGTTTTTATGTCAAATATTTAATGTTGGTTAAACCCTAAGTGGGTGATTTGGGGGTTTTTGGGAGTGATTATGTGTAGATTTTTAATTATGTGATTATCGATTATAGGAGGTGATTTCGTAGAGAAGCTTTTTTATTCGCTGCATTGATTGTTGGTGATTCCGTCTCAGGTAGGGTTTCCCTACTCATTTGATCGCTTAAATAAGAATAATATGGCATGATTGTTTTGTTGGCATGATTACTGTGATCGTTAATTGGAATTGGCATGTTTTATGGGTATTGTGGTTTGGTTATAATTTGTATGTGGTTCGCGAGGTGCGCCCTCGGCTGAGTAGAGTCACTTGCGGGAGTGACTTCACGCCCTTGATTTGCCCCTTGTGGTTCCCGTTATAAGGGGGATGTTCACATTAATGGACATGGGTTATTCCCTCTATGGTGTTGAGCGGGGCTTAGGTGGTACGGCTGCGGTCCACACTGGTGGAGTGGAATATCTATTGCGATGGATATTCTGGCAGGGCTACACAGTTTAGTGTGTAGTCAGGTGATTGATGATGAGACAGAGTTGCAGAAATGTGTTTGTATAATTGGATGTTGTTGATTACTTATTTTGTTTATGCAGTAACTGACCCCGTTTAAATGTTTTGAAAACTGTGGTGATCCATTTGGGGATGGTGAACAGTTGATTAGAAGGCATTTCTTTGCATTACGCGCGAGATCTAGCTGGGATGGAGTCACCACGTGTCAGAGTCTTGTGTCTCCCGTTGTGTTGTTATGACAGTTTTGTTTTAGTTGGATTTCAGTTTTGAGACAGTTGTATTTTTACATTTCAGTTTTGGTTAAGTTGTACGCGCATTAAACTTTACTACTTAAAGTACGTTTCTTTATTGTCTCCTTTTATTACTATACCCCTGGTAACCGAGATGGTAGCATCTCCATGTGCAAGGGTGGTCTTGGTAAGGCACCTTGGTGTATAAGGGTGTTACAAAGTGGTATTAGAACGACGATTTTGGAACATTTAACCAATGAATCTAATGAATGTAGAGAGTCAAGTTAAAATGAACACGGGTAGGAGTTGTTAGGAGCTAATGCAAAGGCTTGGGAGACATCCTAAAGTCGAGAACTTGCCCTTGCAACTTTGAACCGGTCACTATGAGGTGTCATGTGATCGTTACTTGTTACTGTAATGCTATGATATGCATATGTTGGATGAAGTGTGTGGTTGAATGGATGATTTGTTGGAAAAAGGTGAAACAAATGTTGCATGAGAATATGAAATTTATGTTAAGAATATGTTTATGTGATGGAAAAGGGATTTATAATGTTGTTATACTAGTAACATGCGAATAGAGGATTTGATGCTGTATATTTATGTTATTGTGTTTACGTAAAGTTATAGAATAAAAGCATGCGGGTAGTATTATTCGTGAGCATGACTCGATCGAGTAGGGTAACTCGATCGAGTAGGGTGGACTCGATCGAGTAGGTGTGGCTCGATCGAGCGGGTATGTTTACGTGTTGGGCGTAGCTATTGAGTCGTGTTACTCGATCGAGTAAGAGGAGTACTCGATCGAGTGTCGTGTACTCGATCGAGTACGTAAGTGACTCGATCGAGTATGTTTTATGTCAATTCTGGACAGCTTCTGGAGTTGGGGTACTCGATCGAGTGTGTAGGTTACTCAATCGAGTGATTCCTACTCGATCGAGTATGTGTGGGCATTCGATCGAGTTTGTCTTTGTGCGGGTCATATTTGCTTTGAGCCATAGGCTATGTACTTACGTTTACCTCTCTTTTATAGCTCAAATATTTGCCGCCAAAGAGATCAGCCGCGTACGTTAAGGCTCAAGAGAAGAGAATTAAGGATATTGTCAAAATGCTTGAGCACCAAGACGTGCTCACTGAGACCCTCAAGAAGATGGGGAAAGATAAGGAGGCTGGGGTAGATTTTGCCAAGATGAGCACTACTATATCTTGCTTCAACCCCACTAACTATGTGGGTACAGGTGCATCGATTCTGCTCGACTACTGGCATCGTGAGATTGAGAATATCCTTAGGGTGGTGCATTATCTAGAGGAGTTTAAGGTAGAACAAGAGGCGTTCTACCCAAGGGATTCAGCCGGAGAATGGTAGGATAAGGTGAAAAACAATGCCTTAGACATCTATCTGAAGCAGGGTAAGACTGCAATTTCGTGGTCCGAGTTCAAGAGAGCAATGAGGAATGAGTTTGTTCTGGAGCATGCTCGCAGTAAGTTGCGTGATGATTTCGATTCTTTCAAGATGAATGGGGACATAACAGTGACATAGTACTACCATAAGTTCAACGAGAAGTCAAGGTATGCTGAGGATATGGGGCTAAATCCGATGAATTTAGCACTTCGTTTCGACAAAGGGTTGACTTACCAGATAATGGAGAAACTACCGGAAGGGACTCTTACCGATGTGAAAGAGGTCTATGAGAGAGCTGGATGGGCTGAAAGGTTGGTCGAAATGGCCAAGGAAACTAGGGAGAAGGTCTTGGACAAGAGGAAGGCTAAGAGTGATGGCAGTGTCCAATCTAGTTACAAGCATGGTAACCACAATCAGACAAGGGCTTATTCTTCTGGGTCGGGTTTTAGTGGAGGATCTTCTTACGAGAGTGGTCCTGGTAGTAGCAGCAGCTGGAGTATCGCATGTTTTAATTGTGGCGAAGTTAGCCACAAGAGGCATGAGTGTACTAGTGCAGTTTGGAGGGGCTTTCAGAGAGTCTCGGGGGACCGACGTAGAGCTATGCAAGTAACTAGCCACCTGGGTCGTGGAAAAACCAAGGTGGGCAGAGTAATAACAATGGTGGTTTCAACCGCAATGGTGGTAATCCTTATGATGCTCACATGATCACCGATACTTTTCTTGTTAACAACGTTCCTAGGTTTGTCTTGTTTAATTCAGGGGCGTCACACTCGTTTGTATCGTCAAGTCATACTAAGTCTATGGGTTTAGGGGAGTTTGTGTCTGTAAAAGATGAAGTTTTTATACCATCTAGAGAGTCAGTGTCTTGTGGGAAATTGTATAAAGGGGTGTCCATGGTTATTAGGCAAGTTGATCTTCCAGTTGACTTGTTAGAGTTTTCTATGGATGATTTTAAGATGATAGTCTGGATGGATTGGTTGGGTAAGTATAAAACTAGAATAGACTATTACCAAAAGAAAGTATCTTTACGAGGTACTAAGGGGGCTAGCGTGTCTTATCGTGAGTTTCGTGTCAAACCCAAAGTCAAAGTGATTGCAACGGTGACATTGAAGTCGTACTTGAGGAAGGGGCGTCCTATGATTCTTTGCCATGTAAAAAATACCAGGATTATATAACCGACAGCAACTGAGATACCAGTGGTGGGAGAGTTTCCAGATGTTTTTCCGTATGAAATACTGGGATTACCGCCAAAGAGAGAGATCGACTTCAGTTTGGATTTGAAACCAGGGACTGGACCAATCTCTAAGGCCCCATATCGTTTCGGTCCTAAGGAATTGGAGGAGTTAAAGAAACAGTTGAATGACTTGGTGGTCAGGAGGTACATTAGACCTAGTGTATCGTCTTGGGGTGCACCAGTCTTGTTTGTGAAGAAGAAGGATGAGAGTTTGAGGCTATGTATCAACTGCAGAGAGTTGAACCATGTTACAGTGAAGAGTAGGTATCCTTTACCGAAGATAGATGATCTTTTTGACCAGTTGAGTGGAGCTAATGTCTTTTCGAAAATCGATCTAAGATCGGGGTACCAACAGGTGAGGATTCAGGATGAAGACATATCATAGACAGCTTTTCGATTGCGGTATGGTCACTATGAGTATGTGGTGATGCTGTTTGGGTTTACTGATGCGCCATCAATGTTTATGAATCTGATGAACCGAGTTTTCAGCCAGTATTTGGATCAGTTTGTGGTGGTATTTATAGACGACATCTTAGTCTATTCCAAGACTAAAGAGAGCACGAGGAGCACTTACGATTGGTGTTGTTGTAACACCCCCACATACCAAGGTGCCTTACCAAGGACAACTCTAGCTAAAAAGCTATTACCATCTCGGTTGCCCGAGGTTAGTATATCAAAAGTAACCATTCCGAAACATTTATTAAAGTATAAAGTTTAAACGATTAAACTGCCTCAATGAAATACCAAAATAAAGTATATAAAATCTCAATACAATTGAAATCCAAAACATCTAAACTCGTAACATCGGATGCTAGACTCGAAGTGATGACATCCCATCTCGTCCCCGAGCTAAAGCCAACCATCACCTATCACAATCTGCTCACTATCCCCGAATGGATCACCATAGTTTTACAAAACAACGGAGTGAGTTCACTGTATAATCAAGAAAAGCAAAATACAAGAATAACAATGACAACAACTCCACAATCATCCACCATTTTCAATCATGTCTCATAACTGACTACACACCTAAGTGTGTAGTCCTGTCAGATTACTGCCGCGACAGATAATCCACACCGCCAGTGGGGGACCGCAACCTTGGCCACCTAAGCCCTGCTCATCGCAACGAGCAACAACCCATGTTCCTTAATATGCACATCCCCTCTTGTGGAGGGTTCCACAAAGGGCGAATAAAGGGCATGAAGTCACTCTCGCAAGTGACTCCACTTAGCCGAGGACGCACCTCACCAACATAGTCAATCCACCACAACTTTAAAAATCAAGAATACAATTCAACAATATGCTAATCATGTCAATATAATCACAATCACCACATCTTAAATCAATTATGCAATCAACTGAATAGGGAAACCCTACCTTAGCACAGATCCGAATACGAGTCAACAAGCGGAAGCTAGGAGCGTTCTTCTACAAATCCTTCACCTAACAACAATCACAATAATCCAATCACAACATGCAATCACCCCTTTTTCCCCAAATTCGAATACTAGGGTAAAGCCCCAAAAGACAAAACTGACAAAAGATATAAGACTAATGAATTACCGACGCAACCGACGCACGAGAGAGATGAATAAAGACTCACGAATAATCCAAGTCTTGGGAGATATTAAAGATGATTAGAGAACAGAGAAATGATTTAGGTTTTAGTATAAAGTGAAACTGTTAAACGTAATTTATAACTCTAATCATCCTTAACCAAACCGTGGAAATAATTCTCATCGGACCGGATATTCGGTCGAGTACTGAGAGTACTCGGCCGAGTACCCCTTACTCGGCCGAGTACCCCTTACTCGGCCGAGTATTACTATACTCGGCCGAGTAACATAACTTAGAAAACCGTGGTATTACAGTCTTCCCTCTTTAAAAAGAACTTCATCCCCGGAGTTCATACCTTACTCAAAACGAAAAAAAATAAAACACAACACTAACTACTCAATAACAACAACCACAACTACCCAAAGTATCACAACTCCATCTAACATGACAAAACACTCACCCGAACCCCGAAAGGTGACAAAAACACAACTATGTTGACCTCAACTAACCCCAAAATATGCATGCAACCATCTCCTACCCCCCTTAAAAGACAACGGTTACGTCTTCGTAACCAAACATACCTGATCTAAAAGGCGAGGAAAACGCTCTCTCATCGCCTCCTCTAGTTCCCATGTGGCCTCTTCCACATTGTGATTAGTCCAAAGTACCTTTAGTAAGACGGTCTCACCGTTCCTTGTCTTGCGCACTTTCTGGTCTAAGATCTCCTTGGGAATCTCCGCATAAGTTAGAGACTCATCTAACTCTATATTTTCAACCTCAAGCACATGTGATGGATCGCTCACATACTTCCAGAGTTGCGAAACATGAAACACGTTGTGGACTCGATCCAACGATGGTGGTAAAGCTAGCCGGTAGGCTACTTCACCTATGCGGTCTAGGATCTCATAAGGGTCGATAAACTTCTGACTCAACTTCCTTTTCTTGTCAAACCTCATCACCCCTCGCATAGGTGACACTTTCAAGAGGACCTTGTCACCTACTGCGAACTCAATGTCCTTGCGGTGCAAATCTGCATAACTCTTTCGGCGATCTTGAGCTGCTTTCGTCTTTTGACGAATCATGCGAATTTGCTCAATCATATCCTGCACCATCTGTGGTCCTAAAACCACAGTCTCAGCACTATCATCCCAATATACCGGACTCCTACACTTCCTACCATATAAAGCCTTAAATGGTGACATCCCAATGCTAGTGTGATAGCTGTTGTTGTATGAAAACTCAATCAAGTCAAACCTATCATCCCAACTTCCACCAAACTCCATTTCACAAGCCCTCAACATATCTTCCAAAGTCTTGATAGTCCTCTCAGTCTAACCACCTGTCGCAGGATGAAAAGTTGTACTCATCTTCAAGGTAGTTCCCATCAAATCCTGCAACTCTTGCCAAAGCCGATATATAAACCTTGCATCTTGATCTGACACTATGTCCTTTGGCACCCCATGTAACCGAACCACATGCCTCCTATAACCTAAAGCTAACTGTATTTTGGTCCAAGTACCCTTCATCGGAATGAAGTGGGCTGACTTCGTTAAACGGTCGACGATCACCCAAATCATATTGTTACCTTGCTGAGTCCTTGGTAACCCCACTTTTAAGTCCATAGAGATCGACTCTCATTTCCACTCTGGCACCTCAAGTGACTGAATCTTACCTTGTGGTCTGCGTTTTTCACCCTTTACTCTTTTACAAGTTAAACACTTAGCCACACACTCAGCCACATCGTTCTTCATGTTAGACCACCAAAACGTTTTCTTTAGATCCATGTAAAGCTTGTCACCACCCAGATGAACTGAATAAGGTGTGCAATGAGCCTCCGTCATGATTAAACTTTTCAAGTCCGCGTCACTAGGAATACACCATCTTCCATCAAAATGAACACTCCCGTCTGTGTGGATAGAAAACCTTGAAACTGTGCCACTCTCTACCCTTGTCTTCCACTCTTGAATCTTGTGATCAAGTTCTTGTTTTCTCTTTATGTCATCATACAAATCAGGTTCGATAGTCAAGTCCCCGATAGCATCCCCCTTCAGAATGATATGGATCCCCATCTTAGACATCTCATCCTTCAGTTTCAACAAAGGCATAGCTGTACATAACGAATATACACTCTTCCTGCTTAAGGCATCTGCCACCACATTAGCCTTACCCTCGTGATAGATGATCTCCATGTCTCAGTCCTCAATCAACTCCATCCATCGCCTCTGTCGCATGTTCAGCTATTTCTGTGTGTAGATATACGTTAAAACTCTTATGATCTGAAAACACCTTAAAGGTTACCCCATAAAGATAGTGCCTCCAAATCTTTAAAGCAAAAACAACTGCACCCAGCTCCAAATCATGAGTAGGATAGTTCTCCTCATACGGCTTCAGCTGCCTCGATGCATAAGCGATAACTTTCCAATTCTGCATCAACACACAATCCAAACCATTCTTTGAAACATTGGTGTATACTTTTAAGTTCTCACTTTCCTCAGGTAGAGCTAAGATGGGTGTTGTTGTCAAATGCTCCTTTAAGGTTTGGAATGCCGTTTCATAACTCTCATCCCAACGAAATCTGGTCTCTTTCCGCATCAACACTGTTATAGGTCTTGCGACCTTAGAGAAGTCTTTCACGAACCTCCTGTAGTAGCCAGCTAAACCCAACAAACTCCGAATCTTAGCAACATTCTTCGTTGATTCCCACTTAGTCATTGCCTCAATATTGCTAGGATCCACCGACACACCCTCCTTTGATATCACATGACCCAGAAAGGCCACTTTCTCCAGCCAAAACTCGCACTTAGATAGCTTGGCATATAACTGATTATCTCGCAAGGTCTGCAGAACTAACCTCATATGCTCCTCGTGCTACTCCTTAGTCTTAGAGTAGACCAAGATGTCATCAATAAAGATGACCACAAACCTATCTAAGAATGGGCTGAAAATCCGGTTCATAAGATCCATGAAAACTGATGGTGCATTCGTCAACCCAAAAGGCATCACTACGTACTCATAGTGACCATATCGTGACCGAAAAGCTATCTTAGGAATATACTCCTCTGCTATCCTCAACTGATGATAACCCAATCTCAAATAGATCTTAGAAAACACTCCTGCGCCACTCAGCTGGTCGAAAAGATCATCAATTCTTGGCAAAGGATACCTGTTCTTCTTCGTGACATGATTCAGCTCCCTGTAGTCAATGCATAGCCTCATACTCCCGTCCTTATTTTTCACAAACAATACTGGTGCTTCCCACGGTGACACACTAGGCTGGATGTACAAGTAATTCATCTGCTTCTTCAACTATTCCAACTCTTTAGACCTCATATGGTACGGTGCTTTAGATATAGGCCCTGTCCCCGGTTTGAGCTCAACATTAAAGTCGATGTCGCTCTTAGGTGGTAACCCCGGTATCTCATCTTGAAAAACATCATATCTCTCACTTGACAAAGGATCAAAGGACACCTCTTTCTCAAACATGACTTTAGAGTCATTACCGCGATAAACTTAAGCTTAGGTCTCACCACGAACCCCCTATATGATACCTTGACTCCCTTAGGCCTCTTTAAAGAAACCCTCTTTTGTCTGCAATCTATCCTAGCATCATACTTACCCAACCAGTCCATCCCGACGATGACCTCAAACGCATCCATAGAAAACTCTAACAAGTTGACCGGTAAGTCTACCTCCCCCACCAACCTGGGCATATCTCTATACAACTTAGAACATGACACCGACTCCCTTGAAGGTATAAACACGCTATCTTTCACCAGCTCATATGCTCCCAAACCCATAGCTAAGGCATGACTCTTAGACACAAAAGAGTGGGTTGCTCTAGAATCAAATCTGAAAAAAGATGGCGTATTATGAACAAGAAAGGTACTAGTAACAACGTGAGCGTCATTCTCTGCCTCCTGCTTTCCCATCATAAAGAACTTCCCACTGTTTTTATGACCTCCACCCTGGACCGTGGTAGTCAAAGTAGTCGGCTTGACTGTCGAGTTCTACGTCACACTGTTGTTCGGACGCTGATAGGACCCTCCATTATTGCGGTTGTAGCCGCCATTGTTGTTGTTCTGCCCTCCGTGATTACCCCACGACCCAGATGGCCTTTTGCTAGCAAAGCTTTGGCTTGGAGCCTGAGAAAAGTTCCCCTGGTAAGTCCCCGGAAAGCCACCTCCTCCTCTAGCATTGGTGCACTCGTGCCTCATATGACCCATTCAGCCACAGTTGAAGCAGGTAAGGATGGAGTTATCACTAATACTCTAACCGCCTCCTCTTCCCCAAGCTCGAGATCCCCCTGCATACCCAGATCCTCCAGAAATGGCCCTATCCTGACCGTGATTTCCCCTCTTGTGGCGCAACTGGTTGTCACTCTCATTTTCCGCCTTCCTCTTCTCAGCATTCATTTCCTTAGCCTCCTTGACCAAGTCCACTAACTGCTCAGCATGCCCAGCTCCTGCATAAACCTCTTTCAGATCTGTGACTACCCCAGCTGGTAGTATATCCATGATCTTTGGTGCCAACCCCTTTTCAAAGTGAAGAGCTAAACCCCGTTGACCCATCTGCATATCCTCCGCGTAACGTGACAATTCTAGGAGCTGATGATAGTACTCCGTGAACGAGTCGAACTCGGCTCTCAGCTTATGACGGATGTGCTCTGGCACAAAATGTTCCTTCATAGCACTCTTGAAGCCTTCCCATGGTATAGCATCATATCCCTGATCCTTATAGTATGCCCTAGAATCCTCCGTCACATTCTCCCACCACACCCCAACCTCATTCCTTAGGTAGAATGCAACCTATTCCACCATCATCTCTGCCGGGCACTTCATAACCTCTAGTAGACTCTCCATCTCGCGGTGCCAATTATCAAGTAGCTTTGACTCACCGGTGCCCTCATAAGTAGAGGGGTGGAAGCGAGAAATAGTGGTGCTTAGCTGGGATGCGTCCACCAGTTTCTCACCTCCCTTACCCACGTTCTTGAGTGCCTCCATGAGCGCATCTTGCTACTCAATCATATGGGCAATCTCATCCACGGTCATCTCAGTGGCTTGGATGTATGCAGCTGGCCTCTTTGGCGGCATTTTGAGCTGATATAACCAAGAAATCGTAAGCACATAGCCTACAGATCAAAATAAACAAACCATCCGCCAAAGAAGTACTTGGCCGAGTATTGTGAAACACTCGGTCGAGTAATGAGCCTACTCGGTCGAGTATTCCACACCAGTAGCTAACCTCCAAATCACATAAAACATACTTGGTCGAGTATACGTGTTACTCGGTCGAGTATGCCTTACTCGGTCGAGTACCCCTCTTACTCGGCCGAGTGATCACAACCATTAGCTAATGCCTCACACACAAACAAACACTCGGTCGAGTGTTGGTTACTTGGCCGAGTATCCCCTACTCAGTCAAGTACCCGCCCTGCTCGGCCGAATCATGCCAAAACCGAGTTAACAAATACGGTAAACATACTTAAACATGCATACGATATATCCAACATATCACTACCCTTCCAAAGCCAATTAATAACAAATATATCATGCTCAAGTACTACCATGCTCAAGATACACAATCACTTTCTCATTTTATCCAGCAACTTCACAAGAATCATAGATATAAATACAACACACATTACTTCAACACACAACAATTCCCAAGACACCCCCATGTTGATCGGCTCGAAGTTGTAAGGGCCTCAATACAACTTCGGGACGTCTCCCAAGTCTTTGAGATAGATCAAAACAACTCCTACCCGGGTTCATGTTAATTAGACTCCCTATGTTCATTGGTTTTAGGTTCCAAAATCGTCACTCCGATACCACTTTGTAACACCCCCACATACCAAGGACCACCCTAGCATGAGAAGCTGTTATCATTTCGGTTGCCCGAGGTTAGTATATAAAAAGTAACCATTCTGAAACATTATTAAAGTACAAAGTTTAAAAGATTACATTGTCTCAATGAAATACCAAAAGAAAGTATATAAAATCTCAATACAACTGAAATCTAAAACATCAAAACTCGTAACAGTGAAAACTAGATGACACGGCTGTCGCAACCCTATCAAAAATAAAACCAACAGGCTCTAACTAATGCAGCAGAGGC
Source organism: Silene latifolia (assembly GCF_048544455.1). Classification (NCBI taxonomy): domain Eukaryota; kingdom Viridiplantae; phylum Streptophyta; class Magnoliopsida; order Caryophyllales; family Caryophyllaceae; genus Silene; species Silene latifolia. The sequence continues at coordinate 325,354,955 of NC_133537.1, forward strand.
AATTCGGGTATCGTATCCACAGGGAGGCGGTCACTATCTACTCATTATTCAGTCTGTCTACAGTCACAAAGCAAGGGGATTTGAGTTGTTTAAACTAAACTAATAAACTGAAATAAAAGCAAGGAATGAAACAAGAGATTAATCAGATAGAGAGAAATATGCCAGGATATGGTTTCACCATGATATTACACAAATCAGCTAAAGGTGGAACAATTGGCCTGATGTGAGAAGGGTAAAGGAAAGGTCCTCTCGGTCCGCTATCCGACCTAAAATACTAATAACTTAGCTCTCGCCCTTATTAGTGTAGTCTATTATTCATAACAGGTCTGTTCATTTCAATCTCTCGACCTAGGTCTGAATTTAAGAAGTTTAATTACTTCAGTTGCATGCATTCAACCTAATAATTACAATTATATTGTTATCAAACAATTCTCACAACCAAATCTCCTAAACCAATTATCGCATCATCGTTATACTACCATGGTTCCCCTAATCCCAGCATTAAGGGATTAGTTACGCATAATAACTAATAAGACAATAATGAAAGATAAAGAAATAATAAACAACATGATATAAAGAGGTGTGAAAAAGAGAAATAACATAAAAGAGAGAAAGAAAATCACAAAAGTTGAGATCCGGAAGATGAAAAGTGAACAAATTGATTAGAGTTGACAGAAAAGGATCCCCTTAAACCTAGTTTTGTCTTCCCTTTATATAGGTAAGATATTTTATTAACCTAAAACGTAATTAAGATATCAAACAAATAAGTTTACGCGAGAAAATCTCACGTCAGATAACAAACCACTCGATCGAGCACTTTGAGACTCCTCGATCGAGCAACTCCAACTAAAAACCTCTCGATCGAGTAGATAAACCACTCGATCGAGGAACCACCAAATTGCACCTTTCGATCGAACAAAGAAAGTACTCGATCGAGCACTATAGTACTCGATCGAGTGGTTTCCAGCGCGTAATTCCTGCTTCGCGCACTGAACTTCAAACGACCGTCATTTCTTCGTTACTTGGGCAACTAGAGCGTTTTCGGTGGCGTTGGAATGCTAACAGGACAAGCTTTCATATCAAATTGTAATCACTTGAGTATTAGTTGTAGAACTCAATATATGGTGTTTCAAAGTAGGCACTAGTTATATGAAGCTCTTCCTTTGCTCGCCTAGCTTCCCTACTTCTACGCGCATCACAATTAGTAGTTTCCAAATTCCGATTCAACTCATCTTCTAAATGCATGCTAATAAAACAGTAAAAGGCATAATTCTGCTACTTTCAGGTCCATTCCTGCAATTAAAGCCAAACGAACCAAAGTAGACTATATATTCGGGGTATTTCGTAATATAAAACTACGAGAATCGCATAGAAATGCGTGCATATGAGACTTAAAAAGGCTATATAAAATTGCACGCATCAAATCTCCCCAAACCAAACCTTTGCTTGACCCCAAGCAAATTACATGCAACTAAGTAATGGGACGAAATAAACTCAGAGCCAGCTACAAATATTCTACTCAAACCGATTTAATGCAATCAAACTAACACTTATATCAAGAACTGTCAAATGAAAACGAGTTATAAGATGTTTATAATAAAGCTGAACCGTCGACCTTGGAAGACCTTTGATAATGGACTCTCACGGGTCATTCTTCTCTTATGAGGCAAAGGGTAAGTAGTTAATTGTAAGAGAGGAAGAAATATAGTCGCTCACCTAAACTACGACCGACATAAACATGCACGCAACTAATATGATAGACAATTCTTGTTACTGTACACATACATTTCAACCAAACAAGCTCCCGTCACAGCCGAGGGCTTACAAAAATATGGAAAAGTGAGGTAATGGGTAAGAAGGGGCAAAACATTTTTGGGAATGTGAGGTTAATAGCCAAGCTAGCTACCTAAACAGAACCAAACAAACCATATCCGCTTCACAACCCTTAGAAATAAGCGCAGATGCCCTTTATTTCGGCATACAAACTCACTAAAACGAATAATATCAACTCCTCAATAGATATAGAATAGGAATATAGGATTAAAAACCGTCGTCAATCAAATTCTTCTTTTTTTTTTTTTCATTTCTCTTCTCAGTGGACGCGGGCCCACGGGGGCCGCTCGGTGAAAACGAGCAAGCTTTGCATTTGTGGAGTCGCCACCAATTTATTGTGGAAAATTGGAAACCGTTCGAATACCTCGTGTCATGTCAAGACACAAAGTAGTGACATGAACACCAAGAACTCGTTACCCTTAGCATTCTATGTCTAGAATGATTCTCGTGAACGCCAATGAACACGGATGTTCACAGAGATTTGGAGTAAGGGGTGAGGGTACGTATTAGGAAGCTCTTTGATCGAACACCTAATCCCGCCCGCCTCGATAGCGGCCTCTACTAATGATTAGGGAAGTTATCTATACTTGATATGTTGTCGTTTATATGCATGCAATGCAACATCTAATAAATTAATCCTAGCATGTGAATTAACTAGGTCGGTAGACACGTACTTTAGCATACATTAATGTCGAGGTAGAAATTTAGGTTAATTGCATGTGAGAGCATACAAACAATATGATAATAAAGAAATAAAAATAAAATAATTGAAAATTACAATAATTACATTGAGTTAATTGATTTACGTCGAAAATACACTTAAAACGGATGGTTTGAGAAAAGAAAGAATAAATAAATTAACGAACAGATTATTAGTGATAATACGATTAATAGTTAATTAATACGTAATTAATAAACTAGGTCAAGGCAGAAACGGGAGTTCAGAGACAGAACTCAACCCGGAACAAGCGCATCAGAGCTACGTCCTTTGGAAGAGGCGCAGCAAACGCTGCGTCTGTTCCTGAGTCCAGTTCTGGCTGTGAAGCTGGAATTGCAAATGTTTAATATTCATTGGTGATTTAAGGATCGATTATGGACATTTGACTCAGATAGAAGTGATTTAACGTATTATTTACATATGATTGGGTCATAAAAAACAATAAAACACGGATAAAATTAATTAGGACAAATCAATAAAAAAGGTTGATTATGGGATTAATGATACAAATTAACAAACTAATCAAAGTAATTAGGGTATTATTGACGAACTAATGATGGCAATGATAATAAATAGGAGAAAATATATCAATGAATGAATTTCAGAGACTCAATATTGATGAATCGAACCTCAAAAAACCCGAATTGATTTCAATGACGAAAACCCGCAAATGAATTATGAGGGATTTAAGTCGGGATTTAAAAGATGAATTAAATAATGATTTACATGTTAAAATTGTTATATTAAAAATTATCGTGTTAATGAACATGAACAATTGAAAATAAAACAAACAGACGAATAAAAGACGAAGGAAGAAGAAAGGCAGCAGGAACTGCGGCAACCTCAGGAAGAGGCGTAGCAGATGCTGCGTCCCTTCGAAGAGGAGCAGCAGTTGCTGCGTCCTTTCTTGACGTTTGTCTCCTGTTAATCCGTAAAAATGGTTTAAAACAAGGTTTTATAAATCGGTTTTGAATGTGTTTTCGACGTAAACCTTACAATAATGATTACAAAAATAAAGTACAACAATAAAAGAAGGGATTTACACCCTCAGACTTACATGTTTGACGAAACGAGATTAACTAAGTTAACGTTTAGTGATGCTCGACTCGAATGTACGACGAAAGTGCCCTCTAAGAGGAAATTAAACAAAGTTGATTAAAGTTGATTGATGTGGAGTTGGTCAAATTGGTCGGTCATGCAAAACGAGGCTGGTACTCAGAAGGATCCGAGCTTACGTGGTCGAAAGTTCAAGCACGTAGACGCCAAAAAGCAAGAGCGTGGTCTTAGAATGCAAAGGGAGAAGAGAAGGGCGGACACTCGCGTGAGAAATATGAGGAACGGAGGTCCCTATTTATACTAATCACGGAATTAGGGTTTCGGAGAAACTTTGGAAGTGAATCTCGAAAAGATTTGAAAATACGCAGAAAGGAACTGGGGAAGAGGCGCAGCAGCCACTGCATCTCTTGGAAGAGGCGCAGCCATGCGTCGTCTCTTGGAAGAGGCGCGGCACTGCCGCGTCCTTTCCCAAGTGGTTTCCTCTGCGGAAGAAATATTTCCGCGTTTCTATTATGGAATTGCGGTTTGATCTCAATTTCCTTAATATTTTATATAATATTTTCGGGATATAATTTGCCAAAGAGATTAAAAGATTGAAAATATGGAATAGAAACATCCGGAACATTCCAGAATATTCTGACTCGGCATTTTAAACGGTTATTAGAAAATGAACACGGTTTTTGACCCGGACTCCAAATGTACTCTAATTACTGTCAAAAACGACCGTATCGGCGCGTAGATGACGACTATGAGGTAGACAAAAGTGTTTGAGCTATCACTTGACGATAAACTTACGAACTGTCATAAATCGTTCCGCGTACCAAACATGCGGCCCAATCATCACCGGGTGGCTTGCGGGAGGTGCAAAAATGAGGTATCTACAGAGCCCCCACTTTGACCGAGGCTTGGACAAGGCGAAAGTCAAAACATGACCATCAGTCAATCAAAGATTACAACCGACAACTATGGCGACGCGAGGCGCTCAAGGGGTCCGAGCCAAGGACCTATCGTTGGGAATAATTTAGAGTCGTCGACTATCGGGGGAGGGTCGTTTAAAGTCCATTAGACTACGTAAGGAAGCTCGCCTTGACCATAAGAAGAGTCCATACCGAGATTCCTTGAGACTCGAGGAAGGCAAAACGTGAAATCGAAGAGGCAGCAGGACGTCGGCAGGAACTGCTGGGGAAATCTGCTCGGGTCGGTTTTCAAACGAACTTCGGCAAAACTTGAGGTTGAAGTTGATCTCCACGTGTTGAGAGGGACGACTGTCTGTCCGTAACTCTCGCAGGGAGAACATAATCGGGACCGATCTCCAAGTCTTGAGAGGGACAATTGTCTGTCCAGAACTCTCGCTGGGGGAACAGAATAGAGGTGTGTCGAAACACCTGTCAGAGGGTACTCGCTCGTTGTGGCAAGGGAGGTCTTGATAGCATACCGTGATAGTTCACAGTTGGCTTGAAAATGTGGATCCGGGCGAAGAATAAACATAAAACGGACCAAATATATGATATATGGTACTGAGGAAGAGGCGTACCAAAGATGGGCCCACAAATACGAACTTATAACGAATCTTCAAAAATTAATTTGGAGGGAAACTGAGGAAGAGGCGCAGTGATGTGACCATAATTAGCGCATATTTAGCCCCCGAATTAGCCTTGTTTCCATGCTTTTTAGTGCTTATTTGGGTCATTTCTTATCTTTAGTTCTTTGTTTTGCATATTCTTTGAGATTTTGATCCCTTGGTAGGAAAGGAGTAAGAATCTTGCATTTTCATGGCAAAACGAGACTAAATTGATCGAATTCAATGACCAAGCATCAAGGAGAGACAAGATTAGAAGGCCTTTGTACATATCATAGTAGAAGAGCAATGTTGAGGAAAGATCCTTGAGTCCCAAAGGAAATCCCCAAGGAATTTATGAAGAAAAGGGAAGAAAAGAAGAAGTTACTATCGATCGACAATCCGAAGCGGATTGCCAACAATCCGTCCGTCCAGCCCCTGCACAATCCAAGCGTCCCACGCCAGAATCCGCTCGGATTCCCCCTCAACAATCCGCCCGGATTCCCCAGAATCCGCTCGGATTCCAACGGTGCAATCCGCCCGTCCCGACCCTATTCCGCCCGGATTTCTTCACAGCACGGATTGTCTTCTTCAAGCTACGAAAAGAGAAGCTCTTCTCTCAGAAAATACCGGGTCCTCCTTGCTCAACTTAAAAAGTGTAATTACTAGTTTAGCCCTTAGTTAACCCTAATGCATCCTCCCTAATTTTCACTATAAATACCCCATTAGTCTAATTAGAGGAGCATGTTCTTCTTATCAATAATTAGTGTAGTTAATATCAATCAAATCTCTCTTCAATATTGTAATCAAGTATTAATCAAGTTTTAATCCAAGTTTTAGTTCTTTAATCTCTCTCTTGTTCATCCTTTATTTTGGGTAATTGAAGATTATTTGGGTTATTATTGGGAGATTGACAACCTCTCAATCAAACATCAAGTACTTCTATTATTCTTGCTTTATTATTGGAATCATTAGTAGGTATAATCTCTTAATCCCTTTTTAATTATTGTTAATTACTTTCATTTATCCATCATGTTTCATATTGTTGGTATGATTGACAACCTTGCTAGCATGATCAACATGATAATGAGTGAGTAGTCTCTTAGCTAGGGTTAATGGGTGATTAGGGGAAACCAACATGGGGAATGATTCATGCTTAAATTAATATGCTTTCATGTTTTATTTGCTTGCTTGTTTTGATCTGTAATACTCCGTATTTATAAGTCTTTGGGTACTCTATCGAGTAGGCCTTACTCTGTCGAGTAAGGGTAAGTTGCGAAATAAAATAGTTTCTGACCTGTTGGGTACTCGATCGAGTAGCTGGGGCACTCGATCGAGTAGGGGGGTACTCGATCGAGTACCTTGGGTACTCGATCGAGTGTCCGGTTTACGGGGAGTTTTTCGCGGGGTTTTGTTAATTATGCGATTAGGGTATTTAAACACAATCGTCGTTGTTTTAATTCACTTTTACCAAAACCTAAAACCTGTTTAAGAGAGAAAGCAGTCAGTCATCTTCCTAATCGCATCCTTAACAATTCCCGGAGTTCAGACGGTCAGTTCGTATCGTAGTTCGTGTCGTTGGATTCCTTGCGTCGAGGGTAAGCTTTTAATATAATTTATATAATGTTTTGCTAGGTTTGGTCAAACCCTAATTTAGGATTTGGGGGTTTTATGAATAGTAAGTAATTGGTAGTCTTTATGTGTTATATGTTAGGAGGAGAATTCGTAGAAGAGGCGTTTTGAGACAGCTGTAGATACCGTCTGCGTGTTGTGCTTTCCAGGTAGGATTTCCTACTCAGTATTAGTCCCATAATGGGATATTGGTGATGTGCTGTAGTTAGTTGTTTGATATGATGATTGTGATTGTGATTGTGATTGTGATTGGTTTCTATGGCTCTCGAGATGCGTTCTCGGCTGAGTGGGGTCACTTGCGGGAGTGATCTCACGCCCTAGTTTCGCCCTTCGTGGAACCCGCCACGAAAGGGGATGTGCACATTAATGGACGGGGTTATCGCTCGTACGATGAGCGGGGCTTAGGTGGGAACGGCTGCGGTCCCCCCGGCGGTGGGTCCAGTGGACGGTCAGTATTAAGATGATGGGAGTTGGTGGTGTGTGTGTGTGTGTGATTTTTGTCTGTTTGTCTTATTGTTGTTATCTATATTGATTGTGTGATTAATCGACCCGATGTTGTTTTGTAAAACCTGCGGTGATCCATTCGGGGATGGTGAGCAGATATTGAACAGGTATAGAGATGATATCGGGATATTTGGGATGGACACGACATGACGATAGAGTCTTCATTTGTAGTTTAGTATTTACTTACATTTGATTGAGAAAGAGATAGTTTGGCATAATGTATTGTACTTTCAGTTTGGTTTCGAGGATTGTACTTATTCATTAAATTACTAATAATAAATGTTGTTTCTGTTTTGTCTATTTGATTATCATACCTCGGGCAACCGAGATGGTGATGTCTTCATACCTGAGTGGTCCTGGTAAGGCACTCGGAGTATGGGGGTGTTACAAATGGTATCAGAGCGACGATCCTGAAACCTGTAACCAATGAACTTAATGAACATAGGGAGTCAATTAAAATGAACCCGGGGTAAAGGTTGTAGGAGCTAATGCAAAGACTTGGGAGACGTCCTAAAGTCGCGAACTCGCCCTACAATTTTGAACCGGTCACCATGGGATAAGTGTCGGGATCGTTATGTGCATATTGTGTGCTGTGTGTATCTATGTAGTAGTATGTTGCATGAATTGATGATGATGACGTGAATTATATGTTGGTGGATTGTAAAGCATGAAAGTATAATGATTGATACATGTAATTTGGCATGTTATAGTTATGTAAGGGAAAAGTGTTTTGTCTATATATATATATAAAGCGATGTGTAAGTCTACATGTTGTTGTTGTCGTGTTGAGTAAAAGTACAGAAGGTTGGGAGTGTGAATTGAACATGTGCTGAGTGAATATGTTGAACGAATATGGTGGATAAATATGTGGTATGATGGATGAATTAGTGGAAAAGATGAATCATCGTGGTAGTAACATGTGAATAGGGGACTTGATGTCATGTATTTGTGATTTTGTTTACGAAAAGTGATAGAATAAAAACATGTGGGTAAGTCATAATTGGCAAGTTAGATAAGTTATGTGCATGATGAATGTTGTTGTTTGGCTTTTGAAAATAGTAACATATGATTATGAATACTGGTTTTATGAGTTTTAATTTGGTTTTGTTTGCTTGGTTGTTGTTTAAGTTGTTTGGAAGTAAAATCAAGTAGTTGTGTTTTTCGATTATAAAGAGGTTGTCTTTAAACTGTTATAACTTGAGATTCATAAATGATTTTGATATGATTCCAATTGGAGGTGATAGCTTGTCCTTTTACGATTCTAACGATAGGTCGCACGCCCAAAACGACCAAGAAATGAGTGAGTTATGACTGTTTTACGAAAACTGGACAGTGCTGAGAATTGGGGTACTCGATCGAGTATCCTCGGTACTCGATCGAGTAAGGGGGCACTCGATCGAGTACGTTAGTTACTCGATCGAGTAGCCCTGGTGATTTGTTTTACGTGCTTCTGATCTTGACCTACTCGATCGAGTAAGTCCCTTACTCGATCGAGTGGCCTGTACTCGATCTAGTGACCCTTGTTTTGGGTCATATGCTTACCTTTTGACTTCGTTGCATATTATGTTTAATTCAAAGTTATTATTTTGCTTCTTTATGCATTGGTTTTACATGTATGTTGGTCTTGACGCGTAAGTTACCCAATCTTGTGGTGTAGTGAGTGACTTTTTGTGGTGAGTATGAGTTCGGTGGGAGGACATGAGTTATACGTGGTTGTAATAGATAGTGGAAAAAGAAAAGGAAGATTGTTATGGCTTAATTGAGACATAGAGCATGTTTTCTGAGATGAAATGAGATGAGTGATATGAGTGTGTGTTGAGTAACGTAAAAGTAAGTGAATGTGGGCAATGGATGATGTGAGTCTAAGGAACGTGAGAATGAAAGGATTGAGAGTAAGGATATGGATAGTGACAACTTGAGATGTGTAAAGAATTATGGAGGGAGGTAGTTAAGAGCCGTGTGGGTTAAGAATATACATAATAAAAGTTCGTTTTAAAGGGGTTGAGAAGAGTGGTATATAGTGAACTTTGTGGAGACATGTCGCGGGGTGGAGATTTGGCTTTTTAAGAGATAAAACTATTGTGGGTTTTCCTTGGGCAATTAGCGGTATGAAAGGAATTTTGATTTCTAGAGATGTAAGAAGGGAGATGCAATTGTTGAACAGTAAACGTTGATTCTATGGATGGATTAGTGGCAAGGGTGATTGATGACATAATAAGAGAATATTTGTGGTAAGAAAGAGGGAGATGATATCGATATAAAATAATGGGATTTGAGTTTTAGAGCGATGAGAAGGTAATTGGTGCACTAAAGGGTTAGATAGAAGTAAGAAGGAGTTGAGCTATTAAATTGGTATTATTGAGTGTAAAGAGAAAAGAAGGATAAAAGTAAGCTGAGGAAAATGTTCACCGGAGTTATGTGATATAAAGGTAAGGAATCATCGAAATGTGTGATAGTATCACGAGGATGTTAGCTGAAGGTTATATAGGAGCTTCAGGACAACATGATTGATAATGAGTTTCGAGGAATTAAGGGAGTAAGAAGTTGGTGGAGTATTAGCACGATACGAGATATTTGGTGGAGAGTTGGATGACAATACAAATAAGATAGTATTGGGAATAATGTTGAGGTAATTTTGTGGATGGGTTTCTTTGTTCGTTATTTGGAATGTTAACCAAAAATAGGAGAAAAACCATGTTATTTTGATATGAGTGTAAGAGGTTTGATATACGAGCAGTGGTGGCATTGTGGTGTTATCACTAGTGGTTAAGAGTGATGGTATATTAGAAAGGTAACAATTCTAAAGAGGTTGATTTTGCAGAGACCAGATTGGTAAGTACAGTTATGAAAGAGTATAAGATGTGGTTATATGAGGCGGTTGTTAGTAGTTGAGTATTAATGGTGTGGCTACATTTGGCAGAGGGTGATGGATATGCGAAAGGGAGAATATGTTATGAGGTGTATACGAGTTAAGCTCGGGCGACAGGTAACCTTTATCGAGTGGTAACTTACGTGGTCAGGATTGACTAGTTGGTTGTGATTACGGGTCTATGATATGTGTAAATGTTTGTGTGAGGTTCTGACCTCACAAGAAGTGGTATGGTGTGATAATTATAAAGTTGTTTTATGAATGTTCTGTAATATATATGTTGGACACGGTAATTTAATTGAATGATATCCAAAAGGGTAATAATTTGATTAATTGACATGGCTAGTTATAATTTTATGTGTATTAATAACACATGTGTATTCCATGAAATGGTAGAGATGATGTTCATGAGATGCTTATCTGTGTATCCATATAATATGTTGCGTGGTGACTTAATAAAGTGGATTTGAGTAAGTTTTTCTTGTGCGAGAAGTTATCTTTGAGTCGGTGTTTATGGGAATTGTATGCGATTGTGATGTCTATCGGTGTGGTTGTGGTGCTTCGGTGGTGATCCGGGCACGGTACATAGTCTTTGTGATACGGGTATTTTCGCACTACGGTGTGGCTGTTGGTGGCGGTGTTGTGATGTCATCACGGTTGTGGTGGAGTAGGCGGGATGATTATGATTCGAGTTTGAAAGTACATACCAGTCATACATAGATTGTTGTTTTATTTGTTGTTGTTTCCTGTGAGTTTCAGTTTGGACAAATAGACTATTGTTTTGTTTGCTAATGTTTCTTACAAGTTTCAGTTTGAGAAGGAGGGTAGAGTTTAATATAAAGAGAGTTGTATATGTTTTCGTTGTTGTCATGGTATAGTGACATTCTGTTAATGGGACACGGTTGTGAGAGGTTGTTACAATAATTATGATCTTGTTCTAGTTAAGGTTTTAGTAGACATGGTAATGGCAAGTGAGTCGTAGAACATGTGTGGTAATGACCCGAAAGATGCAGGTGGTTCATAATCTGTTGTTGAGACAGTGAGTGTAGGGTATTGGGAATTAGTGTCATGTTAAGTTGTGTATGAGTTTTGCGGTAATGAAGGAAAGAACTTGAGGATCTAGTGTGAGTATACGTAACGAGTGTGGATCGGGAGTTATGCTTCTGGAAGATAAGTGCTTTACATAGCGAGGTATGTTGGTTTGGCAGTAATAATGAAGAGTGGGTATGGCGATTTGCTACGAGTTTATGGTATAGGTTAGGTGCTATGCCGAATGAGTTGAGGAATGAGAAATGTTTATGTACGGGAGCCTTGGATATAAGAATAGTGAGTGTTTGGTTTATAAACGGTTATCTTTGACATGTAGTGGTAAAGAGGGTAATGTAACATAGCTAAGGATTTAGTATTAGTGAGTTACGAGGACGTAACATTTGTCTTAAGAGGAGTAGGATGCAATAAAAGAGAGTTTCATGGTGGTGCATGCGGTAATATAATTGGAAGTAGAGTGTTAGCGTAGCGTAAAGGAGGGATTTGTTTTGTGGATAATACTTATAAAAGGCCATGGCCGTGCATGTAGTAGGGTGATGCTTCGGAGTATGAGAATATTTTATATAGTGTTGTGGTTGGAGGATGATGTTATGAGTGCGAGTAAACTTCGAGGACGAAGTTCCTTTTAAGGGTGGTAGAATGTAACATTCCGTTTGATGTCTATGAGTGTCTTAGTATTGGGTTTGATAGTTGATGATATTATGGAGCTAGCAGCATTAGAGGATGGTAGTTGATTATGTATGGAGTTGGTGTCGTGAGAGATATATATGTGGTAGATACGATATAGTGAGTCATGTTGTGGAAGTAAACATAGTTGGTAGAATGGGGTTAAGAGTTCATGTTCTATGTTCGGTCGAGTTCTTGAGTCCTTAGCTAAGTTGTTGTGTCTTGGTCGAGTCGGTATGGTTGTTTTTATGTATGGGTTGAACTTCGGGGACGAAGTTCTTTTAAGGAGGAAGACTGTAATACTCCGTATTTATAAGTCTTGGGGTACTCTATCAGTAGGCCTTACTCGTCGAGTAAGGGTAAGTTGCGAAATAAAATAGTTTCGACTGTTGGGTACTCGATCGAGTAGTGGGGCACTCGATCGAGTAGGGGGGTACTCGATCGAGTACCTTGGGTACTCGATCGAGTGTCCGGTTTACGGGGAGTTTTTCGCGGGTTTTGTTAATTATGCGATTAGGGTATTTAAACACAATCGTCGTTGTTTTAATTCACTTTTACCAAAACCTAAAACCTGTTTAAGAGAGAAAGCGATCGATCATCTTCCTAATCGCATCCTTAACAATTCCGGAGTTCGACGGTCGGTTCGTATCGTAGTTCGTGTCGTTGGATTCCTTGCGTCGAGGGTAAGCTTTTAATATAATTTATATAATGTTTTGCTAGGTTTGGTCAAACCCTAATTTAGGATTTGGGGTTTTGTGAATAGTAAGTAATTGGTAGTCTTTATGTGTTATATGTTAGGAGGAGAATTCGTAGAAGAGGCGTTTTGAGGCATTTTGTAGATACCGTCTGCGTGTTGTGCTTTCTAGGTAGGATTTCCTACTCAGTATTAGTCCCATAATGGGATATTGGTGATGTGCTGTAGTTAGTTGTTTGATATGATGATTGTGATTGTGATTGTGATTGTGATTGGTTTCTATGGCTCTCGAGATGCGTTCTCGGATGAGTGGGGTCACTTGCGGGAGTGATCTCACGCCCTAGTTTCGCCCTTCGTGGAACCCGCCACGAAAGGGGATGTGCACATTAATGGACGGGGTTATCGCTCGTACGATGAGCGGGGCTTAGGTGGGAACGGCTGCGGTCCCCCAGCGCGGCGGGTCCAAAGTGGACGGTCGGTATTAAGATGATGGGAGTTGGTGGTGTGTGTGTGTGTGTGTCAATTTGTCTGTTTGTCTTATTGTTGTTATCTATATTGATTGTGTGATTAATCGACCCGGTGTTGTTTTGTAAAACTGCGGTGATCCATTCGGGGATGGTGAGCAGATATTGAACAGTATAGAGATGATCTTTGGGATATTTGGGATGGCCACGACATGACGATAGAGTCTTCATTTGTAGTTTAGTATTTATTTACATTTCGATTGAGAACAGATAGTTTGGCATAATGTATTGTACTTTCGAGTTTGGTTTCGAGGATTGTACTTATTCATTAAATTACTTATAATAAATGTTGTTTCTGTTTTGTCTATTTGATTATCATACCTCGGGCAACCGAGATGGTGATGTCTTCATACCTGAGTGGTCCTGGTAAGGCACTCGGAGTATGGGGGTGTTACATGATCTCAACTCATGCACATGTTATATTTGATGAAATGCTAAGCCTATGAATCCTTGCATTTACTATCATCTCCTATCTTTTCAATGAGACTTGTAAGACATAACCCAACTCGAGTCTCATTAGACCATGCATGTTGTTGAGTAGGGAAGATTAAGTCAACTTGTAGGTGTTGTGCAATCTAATCGATTCGGCTCCGGGACCCAAACTTTCCTAGGATTGTAAGATATAACCCAACTCAATCCATCACAACAATAATTGCTTGCTTATAATTTGAGAACATGTTTGTATGATCATATCCCATGATTCCCCTATGATCCCATGACACCCTAGTGCCTTTAATCAATTGTTTACACCCCTTTAATTCATCTTGCTTGTTTATTTTCATTGTTATTCTAGTTTGGTAACCTTCTACATCAACCCAATTTGTGACACCCCTTAGACACCACTAGTTACAATAGAAATCTCATTTCAACTCCCGTCCCTTGGGATCCGACCTTTACTTGCCTCTTTACTAATTGTAGAGTTGTTTGTGGAGCTATAAATTGTGTTTTGATTCGACCGTGATCAACGACCACATCTTAATTTGTGAACACTTAGCGGGATCGCATCAAAAATGGCGCCGTTGCCGGGGACGGTGTTTGTTTGATTTAGATTTATTTTTATTGTCATTAGTTGTGTCTTTCTTCGCCTTGAGGAAGTAAAACCCCTCAAGGTTTGTTCTAATCATTTTTCGAGTTGTTTGATATTTTGCGAGATGGATTTCATAGACTGTTTTGTAGAGGACCACTTGAGTATCCCTTACTTCAAGGATCCCATGCAAGCACTAGAAGCCTTAGAAGCAAGTGAGGCTAAGAGCATATATTGGGAGTTGGAGGTGGATCTCTTTGAGGCCGCTCTAGCTAACAAGGAACTTACTCGTGCACAATCCGAGTTGGTGCATAATATTCTAGTGGAAGCATGTCAACCCATAGAGGATGAGCAATCCATCCTAGAGGATATTTTGCAAACTCAAGAGCAAGAGGAACCCATCATGGGATTTGAATATGATGAGGTTTATGAAAGTGAAGTTGAGTATGCTATGAGAATGGAATGTCTAATGGAGATGGAGCAAATTCTCAATGAAACTCCAAAAGAAGAAAGTAAGGTACAAGCTCCTACTTTGAAACCCCTTCCCCCAAATTTGAAATATGCTTACCTTGATGAATCAAAGACCAAACCCGTGATTGTTAATGATAGACTTGATGATGACCAATTGGGAAAATTGTTTGATGTGTTGAAACAACATGAGAAGGCTATAGGTTATAGTCTAGATGACCTTAAGGGGATAAGTCCCGACTTTTGCATGCATAGAATTCATCTAGAGGACGACCATAGACCTACCATTCAACCCCAAAGAAGATTGAACCCCCACATGCAAGAAGTTGTCAAAGGAGAGGTCATGAAATTACTTGATGCGGGAATCATATATCCCATATCGGACTCTTTGTGGGTTAGCCCCGTTCAAGTGGTACCTAAGAAAGGAGGTACCACGGTAGTGACAAATGAAAAGAATGAATTAATACCCACAAGAATGATCACCGGTTGGCGTATGTACATTGACTACCGGAAATTAAACTCCGCAACAAGAAAAGATCACTTCCCCTTACCATTCATTGACCAAATGCTTGAGAGGTTAGCCTCTAACAAATTCTTTTGTTACCTTGACGGGTATTCGGGATTCTTCCAAATCCCTATACACCCGGATGACCAACATAAGACCACCTTCACATGCCCTTATGGCACTTTTGCATATAGGAGGATGCCTTTTGGATTATGTAATGCCCCCGCCACTTTCCAAAGATGCATGATGAGTGTCTTCTCCGATTACTTAGAGACCATAATGGAAGTTTTTATGGATGATTTTAGTGTTTATGGAAAGGACTTTGACTCATGCTTGCATAATCTTTCTCTTGTATTGCAAAAATGTGAAGATGTTAGCCTTGTTTTAAATTGGGAAAAGTGTCACTTCATGGTCAATGAATGAATTGTCTTGGGTCATTTGATTTCGGAAAAGGGCATCGAGGTCGATAAAGCTAAAGTTGAGGTGATAGAGAAACTCCCACCTCCCGTGAATGTTAGAGGGGTGAAAAGTTTTCTCGGTCACGCGGGTTTTTATCGTCGTTTCATAAAAGATTTTTCGAAAATAGCAAAACCCCTCACTCAACTTTTGCTTAAAGATGCCCAATTCCAATTTACTGACGAGTGTGTTGAAGCTTTTAATAGAATCAAAGAAGCATTAATCTCGGCACCAATCATTCAACCCCCGAATTGGGAGTTACCTTTCGAGATTATGTGTGATGCTAGAACCTACGCCGTTGGAGCGGTTCTTGGCCAACGGGTAGGGAGAGCTCTTCATGCCATCTATTACATAAGCAAAACCCTCGACCCTTCTCAAGTGAATTATGATACAACCGAAAAGGAGCTTCTTGCCATTGTATATGCTTTGGATAAATTCCGTTCCTACTTGCTTGGATCCAAGGTGATTGTATTTTCGGATCACCGTGCTCTTCGACATCTCTTGATAAAGAAGGAGGCAAAACCAAGATTGTTGAGATGAATTTTGCTTCTTCAAGAATTTGACTTGGAAATAAGAGACAAGAAAGGAGCCGAGAATGTAGTGGCGGATCACTTGTCAAGAATCCGGTTTCATGATGAAAATGGAGAAACCCCGATCAATGACTCATTTCCCGACGATATTTTGATGGCTATTCAAACACAACTTGAAAGGCACATCACCCCATGGTTTGCCGATTATGCCAATTATATTGTTGGAAAAGTGCTCCCTCCAAACTTGAACCACAACCAAAGGAAGAGATTCCTATTCGAAGTGAAGAGGTACTTTTGGGATGACCCAAACCTCTACAAGGAGTGTAGTGATGGGCTCTACCGGATATGCATCCCTCAATGGGAAATCCAAGGAATCTTGGAAGGATGTCATTCATCACCCTACGGTGGGCACCATGGAGCAAGGAGAACCGTTGCAAAAATTCTCCAATCGGGCTTCTATTGGCCTACAATGTTTCAAGATACAAGAGAATTCATCATTCATTGCGATGCTTGTCAAAGAACGGGGAATATATCTTGGAGGAACGAAATGCCACAAAGAGGCATCCTAGAGGTAGAAATCTTCGATGTTTGGGGAATTGACTACCAAGGGCCCTTTGTGACATCCAATGGGAATAAGTACATCCTTGTGGCCGTCGATTATGTCTCAAAGTGGGTGGAGGTAATTGCCACCCCAAATGATGATGCAAAAACGGTCACCAAGCTCTTCAAGAAGATAATTTTCCCAAGATTTGGAATTCCTAGAGCAATCATTAGTGATGGAGGAACACATTTCCATGAGAAGAAGCTTGCATCCCTTTTGACCAAATATGGTGTTCAACATCGAACCGGCTTGGGATATCATCCTCAAACAAGCGGTCAAGTAGAAATTTCAAATAGAGAGATCAAGCAAATCCTTGAAAAAGTTGTGAACAAGACTCGGAAAGATTGGAGCACAAAGCTTGATGATGCTCTTTGGGCTTATAGGACGGCCTATAAGACTCCCATAGGAGCCTCCCCCTACAAGCTTGTATATGGAAAAGCATGTCATTTGCCAATCGAATTGGAGTACAAAGCTTATTGGGCAATCCGAGCACTTAATCTTGATCTCAAATTGAGCGGTCAAAGGAGGATGATTCAAATCCAAGAGTTGGAAAAATTCCGACTACAATCCTATGAGAATGCAAAGATTTACAAAGAAAGAACAAAATTGCTTCATGACAAAAGAATTAGACAAAAGGCCTTGCACAAGGGAGACAAAGTCCTTCTATTCAATTCCCGCTACCGACTCTTTAGGAAAGTTGAACTCTAGATGGATGGGTCCCTATGTGATAACCGAAGTTGGAAAATATGGAGATTTCGAACTCAAGGCGGAAGATGGAAGCAAATTCAAGGTAAATGGTCAAAGGTTGAAGCCCTATTATGAAGGAGCGTTTGTTGGAGAGGTCGAGGCTACCTACCTCGGGCCTCCTCCCCCTTGAAAGGACCATCTAAGGGAGAGTTTGGTGGAGTCCTCCCTAAACCACCACTTGTAAATATACTAACCCTCTAACTTGTATTTATTTATTGCATTTAATAAATAACTCTTTTCATGAGCGTAAGTAAGGGAGGGTTACTAATGATTTTTGAATGAAGGAAGGAACAATTGCTCAAGTGTGGGGATGTATCTAACGAAGGAGGAGAAGTCAAAACTTGCAGCCCGAATCCGTGCGGATTCTCTGGAATCCGGCCGTCTTGCTGGAATCCGGGCGTTTAGTGGAGAAACCGTCCGTCCAGCTGCGCTGAGAAATTGAAGATTTCTGGACTGAAGTCGAATCCGAGCGTCCTGTGAAGAATACGCCCGTCTTGAAGAATCCGGCCGGATAAGAAGAAAGACGCCCGTCTTTCTACCTATGCATTTCAAGGAAAATCTCTGTACTGGAATCCGCCCGTCCCACCTTAAAAGAATCCGAGCGTCTTATGCTCGGGACGCCCGTCTTGTGGCGTCAAAATTTTGGTAATTTCCTCTGTGGCAAAATCCGAGCGGATTGTGAAGAATCC
This sequence comes from Silene latifolia, assembly GCF_048544455.1. NCBI lineage: Eukaryota > Viridiplantae > Streptophyta > Magnoliopsida > Caryophyllales > Caryophyllaceae > Silene > Silene latifolia. The sequence continues at coordinate 325,373,076 of NC_133537.1, forward strand.
GCCCGTCCCGTGAAGCAAGAATCCGAGCGTCTTCACCTCGAATCCGCTCGTCTTCTCACAGCGTCTTGACCCGACTTCTTCCTAATTAAAATACCCCCACCACACATACTTTGACACATCACTATCCCTTCCACTTACCCTATAAAACCCACCTCCTTATGACTCCCATACATATCCAAATCACTCTCTTTACCCTCAAAATCAAAAATCCCCAATTTTCTAGGGTTTCCAATACTCAAATCAACAAGGAACATCCTTAGCAATCTTCAAATCAAAAGAACGCAACAAAAGAAGCAAGAATGGCACCAAGGAGATCCTCCTTTAGAAGTGCAAGAAGACCAAGGATGGTGGGAAGTTCCTCTACCTCACATCTCAACACCATTAGAAGGGAACATGTAGAGATTGTAGATCTCACAAGGCTCGATGATTTCTCGAATGTAGAATTCCTTGATGATGTGCAGCGATTGGTCTTCTACCGACTCTTAAGTAAGAATATTCTTCCCACTAAATTTCTTTGTCATGCTACCCTAAGAAAGCTTGGGATTTTTCACCAAGTAGAAGCACTCTTTGAGGTTTTTGGTCTTTCAACTCTCTTTCGCATGTATGAACCAACCTATCGGTCCCTTGTGCTAGAATTCTTAAGCTTTTTGAAGATTACAACCGTAAACAAAGTGATATGCATAGAGTTTAGGTTGGAAAATGTTTCTAGGATGATGACCCTTGTCGAGTTTGCCAATGTGTTCGGACTTGATGTTTCGCCTACCCGAACATCAAAGCCCAAAAAGTATAATGTTGCACCATTGTGGAGGGCCATGACGGGCCGGGATTTCATTCTTACTAAAGAGTGTCTTGCTTTTCACATCCAAAACCCGATCTTGAGGCTCACATATCGATTTCTTTCGGGTACTCTCTTCGCCCGCCGAGATCCGGCCATCGTCAACCAATTGGACCTTGTATTTATGGAATCATACCTCAACATTCAAGGGAGAGATAGGTATCACTTCAATGCACCTCTAGTTTTGCTAGAGAAGTGGGCAAGGTTTAGAAATGGGGATGATGATAGAATGAAGCACATAGTGAATGGTGGACTCATAACTAGACATGCAAAGCACTTTAACCCAAGGTTCAATGAGAACAATGAGTACACTCCACTTACGGGGGGAACGAGAATTAATGAAGATCTACTTGTCGTCCAACACCATTGGATAACCCTTGAGGGGGTTGATAAGCGGATAAAGTGGTTGACAAAAGGGAGCGATCCAATCTATCTCCCAATAACCGATCTACCACGGATCTCCCCAAGAAGAGGAAGCTTGTCCCCAATGCCCTCCTACCTCATCCCAAGTCAAACAAGGCAAACTCCACCACCACAAAATCCACCACCACAACAACAAGAACAACAAACTCAAAATGAGAAGATAAAAGTGCCTCCTTACCCCTTTCCCTACCAACCATATAACCATCCAAATCCCTTCATCCTCCCCCGTGACGACTTTGTCACGGGAATTTTGCAAGATTTATACTACCGTCAATATGAGGCCTCCGTGGACGCTTACTACGCTCTTTACCCCCAATACCATGAGATGGCTCAAAAAGGACGGATTAGTGAGGAAGGAGCTTTCCCCTCATGGGCTCAAATGGAATTGCTCTTTCCCAACTCGGAGAAGGCTAATGAAGGGGCGAACGGTCGCCAAGGGGAGGAGAGTGGCAATTCTTGTGGAGGTGACACGGTGAAGCTTGAGAGTGAGGAAGACGAATTCATGGATCCAAGTTTAAGCGATGCTTCAAAGGATATTTGGGATAGCGATATAGAGGGAGATGATGCCGATGTCTAGGAGACCACTTCATCACTAGCTGGAGCAAAGCAAGAGCACCCACCTAAGTTCAAGTGAAGTTTTCTCATCTCTCCTCTTTATCTTTATTTTTCATGAAAAGAAGTTTGTGTCTTGTCTCTTTGTATTTTATTTAATTTTGATCATTGTTGGAATAGTCCTAGCCCCATCAAAGGACTCACACCTCGGTACCATTGAGGTGTTCTTATTTTATTGTTCCCATTTGTAAAATCCAAAATGACAAACTAGTTTCATGCATAGCATAGTGTGTGCATGAACTATACCCATCCTTTGACATTAGCAATAGTGTCTCACTCGGTTTGGGGAAGTTAATGCATACGCAATGGGAGGTAATCTAAATTATCCTCTCCGTCATAACAAAAACCATGCATCATGTAGTGTAGCTTAGTGTAGATTGCATTTAGTATAGAAATCATGCATCATCTTTGCATAATTTCCATCATTTTGGCCATTGAGGACAATGCCCATATTATTGTGGGGATGGGAATTCTAACATTTAACTCTTATTCAAAAATCCAAAAAAATTGAAAAATTTCAAAAATCATAAAAATTGAAAAAATTGAAAACCCAAAAACAAGTTCATTTCCTTTGTATATATTGTCTTGTATATATTGTGTTTGTTTTATTCTTGTTCACATTGATTGACTACGCCACATCCGAGACATGAGGATATTGAAGACCGCATGGTATGATCTTTCCAATCTCCTTTTTCCTCTTTATGTTAATGACTATGTGGCTTTATTTTGATTGATGCGGTATAACAATGTGAATCTAGGACTTGCATTTAGATTGTTTGTCATATTAGTTGGTAGAATCATTTGCATTAAGATGTTTATATGCTAGTTGCATCATGGCATGTAGTTGCATGTTAGAGAAATTTTGCGAAACCGTCTACTTGGGAAGCTTGACAAGTGTATATAGGCCCTAGTAGATGCCTTTTGTTCTTAAGACTTTGCTTGTTAGAATGCTTGTAAAACACCCTAGGATGTGTCATGCTAGTATCCTTTGACCCATGGTTTAAGGCCTAGTCAAGAGTACCTTGTGGTGTGATAACTCCTTGGCTACCGTTTATTCCAAGGTGACCCTTGAAACCATGCAACCATCATTCATCCATGTTCTACCATACATTTTGTCAACAAAAGGGAATGGGCACAAAAAGAAATCAATTTGAGTTCAATGAAATGAAAAGTGAAAGAAAGTTTGCAAAAATGCATCAAATGAAAAAGAGGAGCAAAAATAGAACTCCTAAGCTTCAAATACAAGGCACCCTCGTTACTAATTGGGGTGACTTTGAAAATGTTCAAAAAGAAATGCAAAAAAAGTTGTCAAGTATTGAAATGCCAAAAATCAAAAAGAAATGGCAAGAAAGTGTTCTCAAATGTCAAATGCCACAAGAAATTTGGGGGGAAAAACAAAAACAAAAGCAAACTCCCAAAGTGAAACTCAAATATTTATTGATCCCTTTATCCATCATATCCATTTTTGTGCATGGTAGAGAGGGGACGACCCTTCTTCTTGTCTAGGCAAGAGGGGGAATTCCGTGATCCTCCAGTGTTTCTAACACCATAGGGAGTCTACTCTTGACAAAAGCATTTAACGATTGAGGACAAAGGTACCCTAGCTTGACACAACTTGGAGGTGATTTATTGCTATCCTTCTAGGCTTAGTAGTTTGAACAAATTGCATCTATGAAGGATTGTGTACCCTTGAATTGCTTCCCTTGTAGATAATTTCCGCCACTTGATGAGGGAGTGGCTGTTCTTTTTGTAGATGCATCCATTATGTGTTTTTGTGTGCTTAATGTTTGGATGTGTCGCCATTTTGGCAAGACCCACCTTGCCTTGCAAGAAGGCATCCTACCTCATGGTTGTCTTGTTGTGAGTTGAAGGGGCGGAGTGAGACCCGCTAATTGTCTCATATCGGCTATATTATTAGGATAGGTTAGTTTTGGTCCTAGTCTTTGTCACCTCTTTACTCGGGACGAGCAAAGGTTCGATTTGGGGATATTTAATGTGACCATAATTAGCGCATATTTAGCCCCCGAATTAGCCTTGTTTCCATGCTTTTTAGTGCTTATTTGGGTCATTTCTTATCTTTAGTTCTTTGTTTTGCATATTCTTTGAGATTTTGATCCCTTGGTAGGAAAGGAGTAAGAATCTTGCATTTTCATGGCAAAACGAGACTAAATTGATCGAATTCAATGACCAAGCATCAAGGAGAGACAAGATTAGAAGGCCTTTGTACATATCATAGTAGAAGAGCAATGTTGAGGAAAGATCCTTGAGTCCCCAAGGAAATCCCCAAGGAATTTATGAAGAAAAGGGAAGAAAAGAAGAAGTTACTATGCTGACTGACAATCCGAGCGGATTGCCAACAATCCGTCTGTCCAGCCCCTGCACAATCCAAGCGTCCCACGCCAGAATCCGCTCGGATTCCCCCTCAACAATCCGCCCGGATTCCCCAGAATCCGCTCGGATTCCAACGGTGCAATCCGCCCGTCCCGACCCTATTCCGCCCGGATTTCTTCACAGCACGGATTGTCTTCTTCAAGCTACGAAAAGAGAAGCCCTTCTCTCAGAAAATACCGGGTCCTCCTTGCTCAACTTAAAAAGTGTAATTACTAGTTTAGCCCTTAGTTAACCCTAATGCATCCTCCCTAATTTTCACTATAAATACCCCATTAGTCTAATTAGAGGAGCATGTTCTTCTTATCAATAATTAGTGTAGTTAATATCAATCAAATCTCTCTTCAATATTGTAATCAAGTATTAATCAAGTTTTAATCCAAGTTTTAGTTCTTTAATCTCTCTCTTGTTCATCCTTTATTTTGGGTAATTGAAGATTATTTGGGTTATTATTGGGAGATTGACAACCTCTCAATCAAACATCAAGTACTTCTATTATTCTTGCTTTATTATTGGAATCATTAGTAGGTATAATCTCTTAATCCCTTTTTAATTATTGTTAATTACTTTCATTTATTCATCATGTTTCATATTGTTGGTATGATTGACAACCTTGCTAGCATGATCAACATGATAATGAGTGAGTAGTCTCTTAGCTAGGGTTAATGGGTGATTAGGGAAACCAACATGGGGAATGATTCATGCTTAAATTAATATGCTTTCATGTTTTATTTGCTTGCTTGTTTTGATCTCAACTCATGCACATGTTATATTTGATGAAATGCTAAGCCTATGAATCCTTGCATTTACTATCATCTCCTATCTTTTCAATGAGACTTGTAAGACATAACCCAACTCGAGTCTCATTAGACCATGCATGTTGTTGAGTAGGGAAGATTAAGTCAACTTGTAGGTGTTGTACAATCTAATCGATTCGGCTCCGGGACCCAAACTTTCCTAGGATTGTCAGATATAACCCAACTCAATCCATCACAACAATAATTGCTTGCTTATAATTTGAGAACATGTTTGTATGATCATATCCCATGATTCCCCTATGATCCCATGACACCCTAGTGCCTTTAATCAATTGTTTACACCCCTTTAATTCATCTTGCTTGTTTATTTTCATTGTTATTCTAGTTTAGTAACCTTCTACATCAACCCAATTTGTGACACCCCTTAGACACCACTAGTTACAATAGAAATCTCATTTCAACTCCCGTCCCTTGGGATCCGACCTTTACTTGCCTCTTTACTAATTGTAGAGTTGTTTGGGGAGCTATAAATTGTGTTTTGATTCGACCGTGACCAACGACCACATCTTAATTTGTGAACACTTAGCGGGATCGCATCACGCAGCAAGAGCCGCGTCTCTTGGAAGAGGCGCAGCACCTGCTGCGTCTTTTCCTGGATGTGGCTTTGTCTAGGTAAAAACCCGATAAAAGTCGTGTTTTGTTCATAATTTCGAAACACAAATCCTCACAATACTCTCTCAAATTCCAACCATTTCTCGCCAAAATTTGATCAAAAGCTTGCATTTGCCATGACTAATCGAGGTATGTGTATTATCTTTGCATTAATCTTCCATATTTGATCACTTTGGATCGACAAATTAGGGTTTCCAACCCTAAAAAATGTCGAAATTTTGGGGCTTTTCCCCCAAACGATTTTGTCTTGCAAAATTGACTTGATAAATGAATAATTGGTAGTATACGAATCATAACCATGTCTTCATTTCGAATTTTTATTGAGTTTTGAGCGTTTGAGTGAAATTGAGAGGGTCTCACAACTGAACCGTAAATTGCTTCGAAAATAGCCTTAGAATTTTCATTGAATTTTGATTTGTGACGGCTTTTTTAGGACACTTTTCTAGGGCATAATCATCGTTATAACGAAATGCTGTCGAAATTCCGACTCGAACCCATGACTAGGCTTCAATTTTGGCTTGACTTGACCCCTATTACCACATGAGCGGTCGGGTTTTTGGGAAAATGGCCAAAGATGGCGAGAAAAGAGCGAGTTCGGAGCTTTGAAAGCTCGAAAATCCCCTAACTAAGGCTCGTCGTCATTTGACGCGGCCTAAATTCACTTTAATTTTGCAGGTGACGAGGCTTATACGTCGGGGAGAGGTCTCATGGACGTGGATACGTTCTTGACCCTTCTCGTACGCTCGAGGAGGCGTTAGAGCAGGCTTTTACTGCTGCAGTGGCAGCTGCTGAGGACGAGGTCGTCGAGGAGGAGGTTGTTGTGGAGGAGGAGGCCCGAGGCGGGCCAATGTTGGACGAGGTGGTCGCCAGCTGAGGGGAGCACCGGAGTGAGCTGAGAGTTGGGACAACAGACACTTTATTTGGGCTGCGGAGGGTCACCTGTCCTACAGGACGGTCAAGAGCTTGGTAATTTGAACTCATCACTTTTTCATTTATCTTCTTCTATTCTTATTTGCTATTCCTTTTCTCTTTCATTCGAGCTAAAGATAGCTCTTGCTTCGAATCAAAATAGGAGGCCGGGAACATCAGGTCTTGCTCGGACTACACGACGATGATGGAGTTTTACGGGAGGTTGTCGGCGGATGAGCGGACCATCATCGAGCGGGGAGCATTTGGTGCCTTGGTACGAGCTTGGAGGGACATCAAGGGAAGGAAGATTCGGGCTAACCTTAGCCTGGTTTGAGCTTTCCTTGATCGGTTTTGGGACACGACCTCTACCTTTCACATGCCTTTTGGTGAGGTGGGGGTCACGTTGGAGGATTACGGCATGATTTATGGGTTGCCGTGCGGGACCGAGGCTGTGGTGTGGCCGGAGATAGCCATGAGAGTGGACTCGGCTGAGACTAGGAGCTTGATCGGTTGGAACCTGATGTCGATGGCTGCTGCGGTTCCCGGGTTGGTGCCGAGTTCCTACGTCTGGGATTACTTCGCTGGGAAGAGACCGACGATGGTGGTGATCGATGGGAGGGAGACGGCTCCTCCTCCTTGCATTGCAGAGTAGAAAAATCGTTTGTGGTTCTGGTGGTTCTTGTCTTCGATCTACCTCGGAGACAAGGGAGAGAGGCTATCGATAAAGCTTCTTCCCTTCCTTTCTGACTTGAGTAACCTAGGCCGTTAGGACTGGGTCACTGCTGGTTTTGCGGTCCTCATTCGCTATATGAGGGTCATGGTTCGTCCGGAGCTGGTGGAGAAGGGGACTTCTCCTGCCACTGTTGGCCCTAGACTGTTGCTGGAGGTATGAACCTTAATCTCGTATCATGAAAGATCATTTCCTTTTCTTATCGAATCACGAAAGATCGTTAGTGATTATCTTGTCTTGCAGGCGTGGGTGTACTCCTACTTTCTGAGTCTCGCGCCCAAGAGGATGGAGCCAGTGGAGAGAGCCTATCCCGTTGTGAGGGATTGGGTGATGTGTCGTACGAAGAGCCAGCGTTCGTTTCATGACGTCTATCGACGGGACGTGAACGCTCTGCAGTTGGAGGGCGTGAGTACCTTCGACTCACCTTTCTTTGCTTGCTTCTTCATTGCTTTCTTTTAGAACTGATCATAAGAATGACCTCTTGTTTGCTTTTCATAGTAGGTGCCCAGGCCTTGGGTGGACTACACTGGCTGAGGTCCTTCGACCCAGGAGCTCGAGCCGGTTGCTGTTGAGGACGTCGATGGGTCCCGTGTGGTACTTGGGCGACCGTTTGACTCGTCAGTGCTCTCGTGATGTCTTGACGGTCCCCATCGATCCTCCTCGGACGATGTTCAGGGAGCCTTCCGATGCTGAGAAGGAGGCAGACTTGGCATATGTCGGTGGCGACGCCCTCTTTCTTCCAGGTGAAGACTACTCAGTGTTCCTCTATCGAAGGTTGGCGTACTGGCCAGTTGTGGTAAGTGCTTTATTCTTCTTTTGATTGTCTTAAAAACATGATGAATGATCATCAATTAATGAAAACCATTTGAATTTTGCAGGAGGTTGAGATGGCGGGCATCGAGCCCCCAGTGTACCCCGAGACCCTCGAGTACACTGATGCGACGGGGATGACGACGATCTCCGAGCTTCGCGACTTTGACGTGGCGGTGAGAGATGCTGGCCTGGACGAGTGGCAGCATCTGATTCGGAGGGTATGTTCCCCAACTTGTTTAATTTTTGTATAAGAACACATTTGTTTAAACTTATCCAATCATTGAGAATCCTTGTTTATTGCAATGTAGGTTGCGCCATCCCGGTTCGTGGCTTTGTGGAGTGTAGCCAACCGGCTACGGGCTACTGCCATCGAGGCAGTTGTTGGCGGTCGAGGACGTCAGGTATGAACCTTCCGTTTACTTCATTTTTGAATTTTCTAACTTTCTTTATGTTTGAAATGATTGACATGAGCCAATTCTTGTCGTTCGCAGAGGGAGCGTGACCTAGAGCGAGAGTTAGCCCAGTCCCGAGAGGAGACGGCTCGCCTGCTGAGGGAGCTAGAGGTTTGCGACGCCGAGATCGCTGCTCTCGAGGCGAGATTTACCGAGTTGGGCGGCGACCAGCAGTAGTTTGTTGCTTTTTTGTTGTTTTTGTTGTTGGCTGTACTTCACACACTTTTGTACATTTTAGGACATTCATTTTGCACTTTATACACTTTGTTTCGGGCTCGAGCCCCCAGTTTGGTGTACATATTCCTTTTGGTTGTATATATGATGGCGTCGGGGCCTTTCTTTCTTTGGGTTGTATGTTTGTACTGCAGTTAACTTTGAACGAGTTTGGTAGATGACGGTTTATGCCGTCATGCGCCGAAATTTTACAGTAAATTGCACATAAAACACATATTTGTACATATGGCCTAAATTAGCGCAAGACAAAGACTCGAGAAAATGCAAAAAATCAAAAAATTTATCGAAAATGACCGGACGGTAGGGAGGGTTACTCCCTAAAAAAATGAAAATGAAGACATATAAGTTTGAAATGAAACGGGAGTAAAATGATTCCCCAAAAAAGAAAAATTAAAAGAAATGGGTAAGTTTGAAAATGAATTATTTAAATTGGTGAAATGATTCCCCAAAAAAAGAAAACTAAAAAGAAATGGATAAATAATTAAATTGGTGAAATGATTCCCCAAAAAAAAGAAAATGAAAAAGAAATGGATAAGTGTGCTGAAATGACGAGAATGCCGATGTCGCCTCAAAATACGTGCCCGTGGAATTAGGAGACTCGAAACTTGGTAATTTGACAGAATTACCAAAAATAATAACCCGTATGAATAAGAAAATATGCTTTAAGGAATTAGGAAATATCCAACGCGGAAAATCACATAAATATAGCTGAGGAAGAGGCGCAGCAGAGTGCGTCCCTTTGAAAGAGCGCGCAGCAAGTCTTTGCGCCCATTCTCGATGTGTCCGTCTGTGATTTTAGGAAACAACTTTTAGTATAAATATAGACGTCGATGGAGGTTTTATTCACATAATTCTTCCGTCTTTCTTCATCTTATTACATAAAAAACTCTCTAATTAATCATACATCATGAATACTTTAGAAATCCGTCTCAAAGAATGGACAAACGAGTTCTCAAATGTGGAGAAACACAATATGGGTGCCTACAACTTTGGATCAATTTTGAGCTTGAAGCTAATTAAGGTCGTCAAACCGTTCTTGGATGCTTGTCTTGAGTATTGGGACCCAAACTATTACGTATTTGCCTTTCCTGGAGGCGATATCTGCCCATTCCCTGAAGAAATTGCTGCAATTGGTGGTTGGGACCCGAAACATTTACCTGTTATAGCCTCTACTTCTCAAGGGTATAAGAAAAAATTTAGGGATTTGCTTGGATTGACCAGACCTGAGGTTGACCGTCCTGTGACCTCAAAAGGAGTCCGAATGCTGGATTTCATTGATCGATTCATAAATAGGGCAGATCCTACTATCTCCTATGTTGCGAGGCGTAGGGCATTCGGGTTTTGCCTATTACATGTTTATGTCATTCAAGGGCATGTTGATGAGGATATGAGAGGTGACCCTCGCTATTTGAGCCTAGTTGAGAAGATGGAGCTGCGCAGGAGCCCAGCTTGCCTATGTTTAGGAGAGATTCTGTTGGGGTTAGATAACAGGAAAGCCAACCGCGAAATTCCTTATTCGGGAAGTCCCATCATTTTGCAGGTAAAAGAATACAATTTTTCTTTTTCTTGTTTTTTTTCTTTCGTTTTTTTTTTTGATTCTAATACCTGCTTTTTTGGTAGGTCTGGCTTATGGAGCGCTTGCGATTGATCGAGCCCCCAGTTAGTGTTCCTGCTTATCATGCTCGCTCAATTGCAATGAGGGCTAGGCTTTACATGGTGGACTTTACTTGAGTCTGCAACTACTGGGAGAACAAGCTAAAGAGCGAGGATGGTCCCTTGATTAGATGGAGCGTACCATGGTGGCATCTCAAGTCTGTTACTGAAGTATCGTCCCTGGATCCTACCCGATCGATGCGCATTCCTGGCTTGGAATTCATGATATGCATCTTCCCAGAGAGGCTGATGAGGCAGGTTGGATTGAAGAAGACGATTCCGAAGCTTGATACTGTTCCTCAGACTACCATGGCGCTTACTACTGCGAGCCGAAGAGAGTGGGGCATCAAATGGGATCAAAGAAACATGTGGTTCCTGAACTCTTCTGTTAGTGCACTATGGGTATCAGATTCCTACTTGCAGTGGAGGAAAGCTACTAATCCTGAGGAGCGATAGAGACTAAGGAAACGCGAGCCTGTTGACTACAAGGTTCGTGATGTAGAGAAGGAGAAAGAGAAGCACTTGACCGAGGGAGAGGAAGAAGCCGGATTTCGAGTTGTTCATCCATCGAAGAAACCGAAGACTTCTTTTGTCGTGGAAAAGGTGGTAGATAAGAATGGCAAGGCTAGACCATGAGAGAGACCGTTGGTGATTAGGTCTGAGATAGCGCAGGAGCGCTCGGCTCGTGGTCGAGACAAGAAATATGATAAAAATGACAAAGGCAAAGGGAAAATGGAAGAATACCCTAAGTCTATGATATTATTTATTATTATTATTATTTGTGATAAGATGGCGGGGTTTTTAGAATCATAGGCTATTTATTTTAGCATTTATTTTATTATGTAGCGTATTATTATTATTATGGAAAGAAATGAAATAAAAAGGTTAATTGGTTATGAAACCGTTGTGATTTTTCCTATTATTCTTGTCGAATTCCAAATGCATATGCAAATGTTCTTCTATTTACATTCAAAATAAAATAAAATAATGGGTTGTATCCTGTGAAGGATTGCCTACGTATTCATTTAAAAAATGAAATCAAACCCTTGCGCGTAGTTCAAGTAAATGTAAAATAATAATTGTTCTAAGCAAGAGCTTGTAATGAACTAGAAAATAAGCATGAGCTTTACTTACTCCTAAAGCATAATTCAATTTATTTGATGATATGAGGATGACGATCTGTCGAAATGCAAGAGCAAAGTGACATTAGCTTTATTTCAGCTGGCCAGGGGCCGTTTATTATTCCGTGCCACAGGAGCGACACGTGAGGTTACGCGAGGCGCGTTTTGTTCCTATTCTAGGCATAGTAACATTTCAGTTGGTCGAGGTTTGTTGGGTTGGCAAATTCACTCCCATCTAAGTCTGTGATCCTAACCGTAACCCCCGGGAGTATGGATTTGACCAGAAATGGTCCGGCCCAGTTGGGTTTAAACTTTCCTCGTGGATCGACAGGTAAAAGAGCTCTAACTGATTTGAGAACCAAGTCCCCTTCTTTGATGTTCCTTGGCTTAACCCTTTTGTTGAAGGTTCGTTTGATAGGTGCCTGATATGTTTGCACATTATGTAATGCACGCAATCTTCGTTCATCCAGGAGGATGAGTTCTTCATATCTATCTTTCTTCCAATCGGCTTCTAGGATTTGACTTTCGAGTAAAATACGTAAGGACGGTATTTCAAGCTCGACTGGTTGTACGACTTTCATGCCGTAGGTCAAATAGAAAGGGGTGGCCCCAGTGGGCATCCTAACAGATGTGCGATATCCCTATAAGGCAAATGGTATCTTGGTTGGCTAATCTCGATAGTTGTCAATCATTTTCTTGAGGATTGTGACAACGTTTTTGTTTGCTGCTTCTACTGCGCCATTAGTTTGTGGTCTATATGGCGAGGAATGGTGATGCTTGATCTTGTACTTGGCTAGCAGCTGCTCAGTCTCAGCCTGGAAATGTGACCCATTGTCACTGATGATCTCATGTGGGCAACCGTATCGACAGATGATATTGGTTTGTATGAATTTTGCCACGTTCTTGGCTGTGAGACTAGTATAAGAAGCCGCTTCTACCCATCTGGTGAAATAGTCGATAGCCACCAAAATGAAACAAGTGACCTCTGTTCGGTACAGGGTAATCTTTCCGATGATGTCGATTCCCAAGCAGAAAATGGCCAAGGAGATGTCATGGTGTAGAGTAGTGAAGGAGGGACGTGTTGCACATTCCCGAAGATTTGGCAGTTATGACAATGTCTGACATACTTGATGCAATCAGATTCCATTGTGGTCCAATAATATCCCAAACGTGTGATTTTCTTTGCCATCATTGGTCCACTCATGTGAGGGTCACATTCTCCATCATGAACTTCTTCCATCACTTTCCGTGCCTGTGAATGATCAAGGCAACGTAGGATTACACCAAGAAGTGTTCTTTTGTATAATTTCCCTTACATGAGGACGTATTGGGAAGCTAGTAAGCGTATAGCAAGTTGTCCCCTCTTGTCCATATCTGGTGGATAGGTGCCGTTCAGTTTGAAGTTCAGGATCGCTTGGAACCAAGGTTCCTCTGGGTTTTCTTCTTCATCTGTGATTTGGTGCACATAAGCAGGTTCTGACTGTCGTTCGATGCATAAAGGCATTTCTACCATATCATCCGGCATATTAATCAAAGATGCAAGTTTTGCAAGAGCATCTGCAAATTGATTCTCTTCTTGAGGTAGGTGTAGGTACGTTACTTGATCGAAGAATTGGGCAACTTGGTCTATCCTGGCTTGATAAGGTGCTAGGCTTTCACTCCGAATTTTCCAAGATCCCGTAATTTGGTTGATGATCAAAGATGAATCTCCATGTACTCGAAGATTTTTGATGCCTAAACTTACTGCTGCTTGTAGTCCAATGAGGCAAGCTTCGTATTCTGCCGCGTTATTTGTGACCTCAAAGTCGAGTTTGACAGAGAGTGGTGTATGCTCGCCTTCAGGAGAAATGAGCAACACTCCTATTCCAAATCCTCTTAAGTTCGATGCTCCATCAAAGTAAAGGTCCCAGGAGTCTATATCGGTTTGGAGTATATCCTCGTCCGGAAACGACCAAGTGTCTATTGTTTGTGCATCATTGATGGGATTTTCTGCGAATAACTCGGCAACGGCGCGCCCTTTTATAACTTTCAGAGGTACATACTTGAGATCGAACTCTGAGAGCATCAAAGTCCATCTCGCTAGGCGTCAATTGAGAACGGGTTTCTCGAAGAGGTATTTGACAGGATCCATTTTGGAGTATATTTTGACGGAGTAGCTAAGCATGTAATGGCGTAGCTTCTTCGTTGCCCACACAAGAGTGAGGCATGCCTTCTCGAGCGGTGTGTATTTGCACTCATACTCCAAGAACTTCTTACTAAGGTAGTAGATAGCCCTTTCTTCTTTTCCTACGGTTTGGGCTAGCATGGCGCCCATGGTCGCTTTTTTTCGATTCTTGTGAGATATAAACCAAGAGATTGATCTCGTTGGGGTGGCATGAGCACTGGTGGCTTGGCTAGTATCTCCTTGATTCGGTCGAACGCCTTTTGACAATCATTATCCCACATGGTGTGATCTATTTTCTTTAGCTTTTTGAAGATAGGTTCACAGATCATGGTGAGTCTCGATATGAATCGACTTATGTACTGCACCTTGCCCAAGAATCCTCTAACCTCCTTCTCTATTTGAGGTTGCAGCATTTCGATTAGAGCTTTGATCTTGGAAGGGTCTATTTCTATACCTCATTGGCTAACAACATACCCCAGGAGCTGGCCGGATGTTACTCCAAATGCACATTTCTGAGGATTGAGCCTCATGTTGTACTTTCGTAATCTGGAGAAGAATTTGCGAAGGTTCGCAATGTGCCCGTCTCTATCTTTTGACTTGACAATCATGTCATCTACGTATACTTAACCTTCTTTATGCATCATGTCATGTAATAGTGTAGTTGTGGTGCATAAATATGTAGCTCCGGCATTGATTAACCCAAACGGCATAACCGTGTAGCAATAGGTACCCCATTGAGTGACGAAGGCGGTCTTGTGCATATCTTCTATGGCCATCTTGAATTGTTTATATCCCGCGTATCCATCCATGAAGGACAATAACGCGTGATCTGTCGTGTTATCCACCAATATGTCGATATGTGGTAGAGGAAAGTCATCCTTGGGACTTGCTTTGTTTAAGTCTCTGAAATCAACACAAACACGGATTCTCCCATCCTTTTTGGGTACGGGTACTATGTTGGCTACCAGTCTGAATACTCGGAAACTTTGATGAACCCGGCTTTGAATTGCTTATCGACTTCTTCTTTGATCTTAAGTGCCCACTCTGTCCTCATTCGACGAAGCTTTTGTTTTACGGGTTTAAAACCTAGTTTGATTGGGATTCTGTGCTCTGCGATATCCCTGTCGATCCCTGGCATGTCTTTCTAGGACCAAGCAAAAACGTCATTGAACTCGTATAGGAGGTCTATAAAACTGGCCCTCTCGGCGGGGCTTAAGGTCGTCCCTATCCTAAGTTCTTGGGGTTCTAGTTCGGTTCCTACATTGATGGGTTCAATGTTTTCTATAACTGGTCCCCCTTCCCCCTCTTGTAGTATTTCTTTGGCTATGTAGGGAGGTATTTCGATTGAGTCTGGGTATGGGTCACCCTCATTATCATCGTAAATAGAATTGCATTCGGAATAACACGAAGAGTAAGCAGAACCTGATTTATTCATATTAAAATTTGAAAAGAGTTTAAACAAAGAAGCCATCTGTTCGGTAGTCAGTGTCGGTAAAGAGACAGCCGTTGGGACATTTCCCGAACTACATGTTACTACTTGATACTAAGCTAGGAGAAACAAGGGGAGTGGGAGTGACGACGGGAGGAGACTCTCTAGGGACTTCTCTAGACTCGACTACGATTCGACTCGAATTCATCGTCTTCTGGTTCTCCTTTGAACATCTCTCCTTCTTCAGTGGTGAGCTTGAAGAGTCTTCCTTGGTTGTTTGTCCACTTGATCGACTTTCTCCATCCTTTCTGTTGATTCGAACTGGTTTCTGTGATCAATGCGGTAGGTTTGAAGTGATCGTCTTGAAGTATCATGGTAATGATCTCATCCTGCGCAGCTGTAACAAATCGATCTTCCCCAAATAGTAGGCTAACAGCTTGTTCGTCTAAGCAAGGTACTTGACGAGTCTTGACGGTAGGAACCGTTTCTGGAGGAATGAAGTAGCAATCGTGAAAGATCTCGATTCCAGCTAACTTTCTTTCGAGATAGTGCCAAGGTTCGGGAAACCCGTGAAAGAGTTCTTGACTCCCCTCCCTAACAAAGTATCCATTTAGGGTAGGGAGGTAGGGTCGCACTTGGATTCCCGCGTTCTTGCGGTTTTGAAATTGAGTGAGCATTTCGAGGACCTCTTCTTTAGTGGGTTTGTACCCTAACCCGAGTGGTATCCTTTGTGAGTTGCCTTCTTTGTAGGGTGCAAAGGTGTTTCTTCGGATAGGATTCAAAGGTATTCCCGGGAAGTATCCCTCAGATTTGAGTATGTGGTTGACCACTAAATTAGAGTAGGGATTGAAGTATAAGGGTGCCAACTCGCTTTCTATGACGTTTATGCAATGGAAGCCCCCAAGTTCATATACTGGATCCGCGAGTACTTGGTTACTTGACCTCTTTTCTATTACCGCTTTGATGGGTGACGAAGTGATCGTCACCACTTTACCATCTAGTGGGATCTTGATCTTCTGGTGGAGGGTGGATGTTACCGCTTTGGAAGCGTGAATCCAAGGTCTTCCCAGAAGTATATTAAAGGATGCTTCAATGTCCACTATTTGGAAGTTAACCTTTCGTTCAATCGGCCCTGTTGCTATGGTAAGGTTAACTAGTCCAACCACTTTTCGTCGTGTACCATCATATGCGCGAACACCTTGGTTGGTAGGGGTCCAATCCGACTCTTTCATGCCTAATTTGTATGTCGTTTTCAAGGGTATGACGTTAACTGTCGAGCCATCATCTACCAAAGTCATTGACACATTCTTCTTCAAGAAAATGACAGTGATGTAAAGAGCTAAGTTGTGATTAGCGCCAAAAGATGGTAAATCTTCATCCGAGAAAGTAACAGGGTTACTTAGCTTAGGTGACTCTTGGAAGACCAAGTTGACCACGTCATCGGGTGTGGAGTTATGTGCCACATTTAGTTTGGCCAAGGCTTGCATTAAAGCTTGGCGATGTGGGAACGAGCTTGCAACTAGTTGCCAGACTGAAAGATCGGCCTTTGTCTTCTATAGTTGCTTTAGCAAATGGTCAGTAAAGGTATCTTCGTTATCATTCGGCGTGACAACGTTGGTATTGGTGCTTGGACCATTTGTTATGGGACCATTTTGAGAAACATTTTGGTATGGACGCCCTGAACGAGTAAGGTGGTCTACATCTTGGTCCTCACTGTTTTGGACTATTTCCTCACTGACTTTAACTAGGTAGTGTTCGGTGAGGTATTCATCTTCATCATCGTCGACCCATACTCCATTGACAGTAGCAAGTTCTCTCAATCTCATGATCTCGGCATCCAATTGGATAATTTGTTCGATTAATTCATCAACCACGGCTACTAATTCTTGCATTGTAGCATTTCGAGAGAGATTTAGTAGCGCACGTTCTTTGGGTGTTGCATTTGGATCACGTAGGGTTGCCACTACACTTTCTAATTCTGAAACTTTCCTATCCACACTCTTTGCCCAAGCTATAAAGTCGGTGATGGTAGGGGAAATGGTAGAGTAGTTCCCTTATTCTTCTATTGCATAGATCTCATCTTCGAATGGAGAAATGAGGTGTGAACAATCTAAGGTAGATTCTTCACTTGTAATCATCAGAACTCCAAGAGGATTCTGAGTATTGTTAGGTTTGCCTCCAGGCGATATTGGTAGGCGACCATCTTCAATCATGTCCTGAAGTACATGTTTTAGCTTGTAGCATTTTTCTGTGTCATGTACCTTACCTCTGTGATATTCGCAGTACGAATTCTCGTCCCAGGACTTGGATTTCTTTTCTGGTTCAGGTGTAGGGCCTATGGGTTGAAGCTTACCCTATTTCATCAATCTCTTCGGAGCATTGGAGTATGTATCCCCAATATTTGTGAACTCTCTTTGTGGGATACTCTTCTTTGATGGTTCTAGAAGGTTAACCTCATTAGTCTTGCTAGTAGAGCCGTAAGAACAACTTGTTAAACCTCGATATCCATGACCTACCATTTTGGACAAGAGTCCTTTACGGATCTCATCTTCGATCCTTGTCCCTAGTACAGTCAAGTCTTTGAAGGTCTTAATGTTTTGGTACCTCAAATTACTTGCATAAATGAGTTTTAAATTGTCCACGAATTTCTCCACGAGGGTAGCTTCATCTGGACGTTCGACAAGTTGGGCACTAGTCTTCCTCCACCTACTTAGGAAGTCGGTGAAGCCTTCTTTATCATTTTGGGTAAGAACCTCTAAGGTGCGCATATTGACTTGGATCTCAGCATTATCCGCATATTGCTTAGAAAACTCGATCGCGGCATCATCCCAAGTGGCAATCTTCTTGTGCTCTAGAGAATAAAATAATTGTTTTGGGATGGTGTCAAGAGATGAAGGGAAGATCCTTAAGAACATCTCAGGTTTAACGCCTTTGATAGACATGTAATCCTTGAAAGCACGGATATGGTTCAAAGAGTTTTCATGCCCCTTGAATTTCGGGATATCCGTCATGTTGAAGTTGGTTGGCAATTTGGAACTCACGGCCTTATATTTGCGATTGTTTTCCCTATAGATATCATCCCCTTTGAGATACATCAGTTGTTCTTCCAAGTATTGGAGTCGTCTCTCAGCTGCAGTCGGATCTACGGGAGGGTTGACCTCTTGTGCTCCCACAAAAGGTGGAGGATTTTCATTCACAAAGTCATTCATAACTTCATGGAGTATTTCATTTTCTGCGGGAGGCAACCTAGTTTCTACAGCAACAATTCGACCCTCGATCGTGTTGAGGCGATCATTCACCAGGTCTTGGCTAGTTTGGAGACGAGCGAGTGCGACTAGGATTAGATCATTACCATTCGGTGGTTGTCCATTGACACTTGCGTGACTAGTTCCAGGCATCTTGAAAAACTGGATAAGAGATCGACGACGAATCAAAACACAATCGACCATTCTAGCACACTTACTCAAAGAAAAGGTTCGACTTGTGAAGTGGGAGTGTGCCACTTGTGTCAAGTGAGGTTTGAAGAAATGACAAGGTTTGGAAATGTTGGTCCTAGTAAACTATAGTGTAGTTGTAGGAGTGGACTCGAAGTGAGGTTTTGGAATGGGCTTTGAGGCCCCAACTTTGACTCGACAACAGGACAGAGTTTTGACTGGTTTTGCGCTAATATTGGCCTATTTCGAAAATTGTACATTTTGAAAGAGGTTTTGATTTTTTTTACAAAATTCGTCATGGTTTTGTTTAGGAATGGTGATCACATATAATACAGGCACTTATACAGGCATTATAACGGGATGTTGAGTGCATTTAAAAGGGTTTTGGTTTAAAGGGTGGGTTGCCATACCGAACAATCATTCCCGGGGTCTGTGGAGAGGCTCGTACCAAACAGGAGTAAGGCTGATTCCTAGTCCATTTCCTCGAGTAGTGAAAGTCCTTGATATAAATAAGAGTAAGTACCATGGTATGGTTGACGTCAATCGCTATCCATCCTTAGGCCCAAATAAGAATTTGGACCGTCTAGACGGGACGATTGCTCGAATGGGTTGGGTTGAGCCTTAGGAAGGCCGAATAAACGGTCTAGGAAGACCGAGTTATGAAAACCAACAACTGTCTTGTACAAACTATTTCCTAACCTTGTTCAAGTTTCACCCTAGCTACACGTAAGTGTATTAATCCCCAGCGGAGTCGCCAAACTGTGGACACGGGCCCACGGGGGTCGCTCGGTGAAAACGAGCAAGCTTTGTATTTGTGGAGTCGCCACCAATTTATTGTGGAAAATTGGAAACCATTCGAATACCTCGTGTCATGTCAAGACACAAAGTAGTGACATGAATACCAAGAACTCGTTACCCTTAGCATTCTATGTCTAGAATGACTCTCGTGGATGCCAATGAACACGGATGTTCACAGATATCTGGAGTAAGGGGTGAAGGTACGTATTAGGAAGCTCTTTTGATCGAACACCTAATCCCGCCCGCCTCGATAGCGGCCTCTACTAATGATTAAGGAAGTTATCTATACTTGATATGTTGTCGATTATATGCATGCAATGCAACATCCAATAAATTAATCCTAGCATGTGAATTATCTAAGTCGGTAGACACGTACGTTAGCATACATTAATGTCGAGGTAGAAATTTAGGTTAATTGCATGTGAGAGCATACAAACAATATGATACTCCCTCCATACCACACCAATGGTAACATTGACTTTTTCACACTTGTCGAGACACGTTTTGCAACATGAATATCTTTAGTTACACATTATTAAAAATTATAAAAATTTGATATTCTTATAGCATTCATGACGATAAATAAAAAAAGATCTCACTGACTATATTTTGTCTTATAAATTAAGAATAATATCAAAGATTTCCTACGATCATGAATAGTGCCAAGATTCTCAATGTTACCATTGGTGTGGTATGGAGGGAGTAATAAAGAAATAAAAATACAATAATTGAAAATTACAATAATTACAATGAGTTAATTGATTTACGTCGAAAATACACTTAAAACGGATGGTTTGAGAAAAGAAAGAATAAATAAATTAACGAACAGATTATTAGTGATAATACGATTAATAGTTAATTAATACGTAATTAATAAACTAGGTCAAGGCGTAAACGGAGTTTGAGGTAAATCAACCCGAATAGCAGCAGAAGCTGCGTCCTTTGGAAGAGGCGCAGCAAACGCTGCGTCTGTTCCTGAGTTCAGTTCTGGCTGTGAAGCCGGAATTGCAAATTGTTAATATTCATTAGTGATTTAAGGATCGATTATGGACATTTGACTTAGAAGTGATTTAACGTATTATTTACATATGATTGGGTCATAAAAACAATAAAACATGGATAAAATTAATTAGGACAAATCAATAAAAAAAGGTTGATTATGGGATTAATGATACAAATTAATAAACTAATCAAATTAATTAGGGTATTAATGACGAACTAATGATGGCAATGATAATAAACAGATGAAAATATATCAATGAATGAATTTCAGAGACTCAATATTGATGAATCGAACCTCAAAAAACCCGAATTGATTTCAATGACGAAAACGCGCAAATATGAATTATGAGGGATTTAAGTCGGGATTTAAAAGATGAATTAAATAATGATTTACATGTTAAAATTGTTATGTTAAAATTTATCGTGTTAATGAACATGAACAATTGAAAACAAAACAAACAGACGAATAAAAGAGGAAGGAAAAAGAAAGGAAGCAGGAACTGCGACAACCTCAGGAAGAGGCGCAGTAGATGCTGCGTCCCTTCGAAGAGGCGCAGCAGTTGCTGCGTCCTTTCTCGACGTTTGTCTCCCGTTAATCCGTAAAAAAGGTTTAAAACAAGGTTTTATAAATCGGTTTTGAATGTGTTTTCGACGTAAACCTTACAATAATGATTACAAAAATAAAGTACAATAATAAAAGAAGGGATTTACACCCTCAGACTTACATGTTTGACGAAACGAGATTAACTAAGTTAACGTTTAGTGATGCTCGACTCGAATGTACGACGAAAGTGCCCTCTAAGAGGAAATTAAACAAAGTTGATTA
This sequence comes from Silene latifolia, assembly GCF_048544455.1. Taxonomy (NCBI): domain Eukaryota; kingdom Viridiplantae; phylum Streptophyta; class Magnoliopsida; order Caryophyllales; family Caryophyllaceae; genus Silene; species Silene latifolia. The sequence goes on from NC_133537.1 coordinate 325,394,329, forward strand.
AAGTTGATTGATGTGGAGTTGGTCAAATTGGTCGGTCATGCAAAACGAGGTTGGTACTCAGAAGGATCCGAGCTTACGTGGTCGAAAGTTCAAGCACGTAGACGCCAAAAAGTAAGAGCGTGGTCTTAGAATGCAAAGGGAGAAGAGAAGGGCGGACACTCGCGTGAGAAATATGAGGAACGAAGGTCCCTATTTATACTAATCACGGAATTAGGGTTTCGGAGAAACTTTGGAAGTGAATCTCGAAAAGATTTGAAAATACGCAGAAAAGAACTGGGGAAGAGGCGCAGCAGCCACTACGTCTCTTGGAAGAGGCGCAGCACCTGCTGCGTCCTTTCCCAAGTCGTTTCGTCCTGCGGAAGAAAGATTTCCGTGTTTTTATTATGGAATTGCGGTTTGATCTCAATTTCTTTAATATTTTATATAATATTTCCGGAATATAATTTGCCAAAGAGATTAAAAGATTGAAAATATGGAATAGAAACATCCGGAACATTCCAGAATATTCTGACTCGGCATTTTAAACGGTTATTAGAAAATGAAGACGGTTTTTGACCCGGACTCCAAATGTACTCTAATTACTGTCAAAACGACCGTATCGGCGCGTAGATGACGACTATGAGGTAGACAAAAGTGTTTGAGCTATCACTTGATGATAAACTTACGAACTGTCATAAATCGTTCCGCGTACCAAACATGCGGCCCAATCATCACCGGGTGGCTTGCGGGAGGTGCAGAAATGAGGTATCTACATTCTCTTTCACGGTTTTTTCTGATTTTCTTTTTCGTTTTCTTTTCTTTTTTCTTTTTTTTTCAACTTCTTGTTTTTCATCATTTCATCCTCCTTCTACATATATTACCAACTCCGATAATCAAATACAAACCAAATTCGGCTCAATAGTAAAATACCGCAAAACAATCACTAAACTAGCTTGACAAGGCAGGCTAAATTTGGATGTAGGTAAGGGTTAAAAGGCAAATTTGGCTAAATGTGGAGTTAAACGGGTAAAAATAGGAAAAAGGGGGAAATAAGCACCTCCCTGCATATGACACCAACCACTAACCCGGAATGTATGTAGGCAAAAAGTAATTGAATTTCATATATGTGCAAATTAATGATACATGCTATGCAGGGAGTAACTACTCACAATCCTACATGAGCTGGTCATAAATGACACCAGTTTTAAGGCTCTAAAACTTAGAATATATGAGTAGGTTGCCAAAATTTTAGGTCAAGTCTATCTGTTCAGCTAAATTTCAACATTAACTCGTATATATGCAAAATGACAATGCTAAAAGATATTTAGTTTTGCAAGGCTTAAGTAAAATGACTAAATGTAGTGCAATTTCATCATTGAAATACGCTGTTCCGATGCAACCTAAATGCAAAAATAAACGTGAATTTTTTTTGAAATTTACGGGATTTTTTTAATTTTTATGAGTTTTTTGAATTAATTTTGAAATCAAAAACAAACAAACAAAAAATGCATGCGGAAATAAATGTGCAAACTGAAATGCAATAAAACAATGGAGACAGAGATATGGATGCATATACCCTCCTCAAACCAAACTGTACAATGCCCTCATTGTACCCAAAAATAGGGAAAGGAAATGCAAACTAAAAAGGAGATGGAAGCTCGGAAAACTTACAAGAACATGCGAAGTATGGACCTCCCCAAACCAGCCAGCAACAAGGGAGGTCGCTAATAGCTCCATAACAGCATCACTGGAAGCGAATGAAAACAAGCGAACTCGATCGAGAGAATAATGTACTCGATCGAGTAAAAAGGGCCGTGATAATGCTCGATCGAGAGGGTCAAACACTCGATCGAATAGAATAGTGCTCGATCGAGAGCTTCCTAATGCGCGAACTCCTAGACGTCATTGGAGGCTCCTGCAAACACGCAAATAGCGACCACAAAAACGACCAAAAACCAAGTCTAAATTGTTCACAATCTATAGTCTGAAGACCAATTATTGAACACACAACAAAAACTAAAATGTTTAAAAATCACCAAAAACGTTTTAAACTCCGGGTTGCCTCCCGGACAGCGCTAGTTTCAGATAGGTCCCAGCTCGACCTCTTTCTCTTTATCCACTTACGCAAATCCATGGCCCACAACAAGGCTTTTGACTAAATGAAGTCCCCTCAGCGTCTATAATTTTTACTTTTGGTCGCCACAACACAGCATCGGAAGAACAACGAGTCTTCACATCATCAACTATGTCGCGTATTCTCTTGGCCTTATCACGGGCCTTCTCCTTATGTGGGAAGAAGTCTTCAAATCCTCCTCCTGGGTCTTCTAACCTGTCAAGACCTGTATAAGAAGAAACAAGATGATATTCCCCCAACTCGCTCCCAAACTGGGCAGAGGCGTCAAATCAACAGCAGTATATGATTTAACAGAAGGAATAGAAGGAATCCCATTGAGTTCAATAGAAGGAGTATCATTACCTCCAATCTGACAGGATTGGTCTTCAATTACCTTCTTATCGTCATCCGGAATAGGCGTAAATTACGAGTCAACGCTGTTCATAGCCTAATCATTCGCTTGAGAGTGAATAGTGCTCGATCTAATGGATTCTTCACCAAAACGACTCGATAAAACACATGCATTAGTTCGATCGAGGTCTTCTTCCTCGACATTACTCGATCGAACACCAACATTTGGTCTATCCAGTAAATATTCCTCCAAATTGTTCGATCGAGTATCGTAAGCTGTTCGATCGAACCTTTGTTGCTGTATAATGCCGAAGTCTTCGTATGTTACTTTATTTTCAGTTAAATCTTCGAAATCCGAGTCACACATATCATCTTCGTCAATAGGTAACTCAGGTCCTTTATAGGAAACACCGATGTCGGTACATATAGAATATACCATCTCTGAGTGCCTAAAATCCAACTCGGCAGCTAATTGAGCTATTTGAGATTCAAATAGCTTGAAATGAGCCTCTCTAGATTTATCAGATTCTTGCACTTGAAGTGCAAGTGCCTTCACCAAAGACTTCAATCCAGCAATCTCTTCATTCTTTTTAGCAGGAAGAGGGGTTTGTTGTTGCGGTGGCCAGATAAATGGAGGCTTTTGATAGCCACTTTGCTGAAGCGGATGTTGCGGCACATATGTAAAGGAATGACTAGCTTGTCTATGTAGCTTAAACGCATAGACTTCATCAATCTCCGCTATACAAATAACAGTATTGTGCCCCACAGCACCACATCTCTCACAGTATACCACCCGTTGCACCATAGTATGGAACTGAGGTGGACTACCCCAAGATTGTCTACTCTCCAACTTGTCAGATCTTACATTCTGAGCTTTAAAATGTGCTATAATCCTGGAGACGTTAGACATCTTGGCAAAAGAAGCAAACGTACTCAAGCATTCCCTTTGCTGATCTTTCTCCTAGAATCCTGTATAGGTAGTATCAAAACAACACTAGAAGAAAAGATAAGAACTGCCGCAAGGAATAAATTCCCTGAGGCTAAAGACATACTAAAATGAAACAAGTAAATAAAATAGTTGCCTCCCCGGCAACGGCGCCAAAATTTGACACGGCTGTCGCAACTCTATCAAAAATAAAACCAACAGGCTCTAACTAATGTAGCAGAGGCAAGTCGGGTATCGTATCCACAAGGAGGCGGTCACTATCTACTCGTTATTCAGTCTGTCTATGGTCACAAAGCAAGGGGGTTTGAGTTGTTTAAACTAAATTAATAAACTGAAATAAAAGCAAGGAATGAAACAGGAGATTAATCAGATAGAGAGAAATATGTCAGGATGTCGGTTCACCATGATATTACACAAATCAGCTAAAGGTGGAACAGTCGGTCTGATGTGAGAAGGGTAAAGGAAAGGTCCTCTCGGTCCGCTATCCGCCCTAAAATACTACTAACTTAGCTCTCGCCCTCATTAGTGTAGTCTATTGTTCATAACAGGTCTGTTCATTCCAATCTCTCGATCTAGGTCTGAATTTAACTACTTTAATTACTTCAGTTGCATGAATTCAACCTAATAATTACAATTATATTGCTATCAAACAATTCTCACAACCAAATCTCCTAAACCAATTATCCCATCATCGTTATATTACCATGGTTCCCCTAATCCTAGCATTAAGGGATTAGTTACGCATAATAACTAATAAGACAATAATGAAAGATAAAGAAATAATAAACAACATGATATAAAGAGGTTTGAAAAAGAGAAATAACATAAAAGAGAAAAAGGAAATTACAAAAGTTGAGATCCGGAAGATGAAAAGTAACAAACTGATTAGAGCTGACAGAAAAGGATCCCATTAAACCTAGTTTTGTCTTCCCTTTATATAGGGAAGATATTTTATTAACCTAAAATGTAATTAAGATATTAAGCAAATAAGTTTACGCGAGAAAATCTCACATCAGATAACAAACCAATCGATCGAGCACTTTGAGACTCCTCGATCGAGAAACTCCAACCAAAAACCTCTCGATCGAGTAGATAAACCACTCGATCGAGGAGCCTCCAAATTGCACCTTTCGATCGAACAAAGAAAGTACACGATCGAGCACTATAGTACTCGATCGAGTGGTTTCCAGTGCGTATTTCTTGCTTCGGGCACTGAACTTTAAACGGCCGCCATTTCTTCGTTACTTGGGCAAATATAGCGTTTTCGGTGGTGCTGGAAAGATAACAGGACAAGCTTTCATTTCCAATTATAATCACTTGAGTATCGGTTGTAGAACTTGAGATATGGCATTTCAAAGTAGGCACTAGTTATATGAAGCTCTTCCTTTGCTCGCCTAGCTTCCTTACTTCCACGCGCATCACAATTAGTAGTTTCCAAGTTTCGACTCAACTCATCTCCTAAATGCATGCTAATAGAACAGTAAAAGACATAATTTTGCTACTTTCATGTCCATTCCTGCAATTAAAGCCAAACGAACCAAAGTAGACTATTCGAGGCATTTTGTAATATAAAACTACGAGAATCGCAAAGAAATGCGTGCATATGAGACTTAAAAAGGCTATATAAAAAGCACGCATCACTAGACTCGAAGTGATGACATTCCATCTCATCCCCGTAGCTAATGACAACCATCACCTGTCAAAATCTGCTCACCATCCCCGAATGGATCACCACAGTTTTACAAAACAACAACGGGGTCAGTTCACTTTATAATCAGGATAAGCAAAATACAAGAATAACAATGACAACAACTCCACAATCATCCACCATTTTCAATCATGTCTCATAACTACCAAATTATTGCCGCGACAGATATCCACACCGCCAGTGGGGGACCGCAGCCTTGCCCACCTAAGCCCCGCTCATCGCAATGAGCAACAACCCATGTTCCTTAATGTGCACATCCTCTTTTGTGACAGGATCCACAAGGGGCCAATCAAGGGCATGAAGCCACTCCTGCAAGTGACTTCACTCAGCCGATGACGAACCTCACCAACATAGTCAATCCACCACAACTCCAACAATCAAGAATACAATTCAACAACAATGCTAATCATGTCAATATAATCACAATCACCATATCTTAAATCAATTATGCAATCAACTGATTAGGAAAACTCTACCTTAGCACATATCCGAATACGAGTCAACAAGCGGAAGCTAGAAACGTTCTTCTACAAATCCTTCACCTAAAAACAATCACAACAATCCTATCACAACATGCAATCACCCCTTTTTCCCCAAATTGCAATACTAGGGTAAAACCCTAAAAGACAAAATTGACAAAAGATATAACACTAGTGACTTACCGACGCAACTGACGCACGAGAGAGATAAACAAACAGGGGCATCTTAACAATCACAATGGCCCGGTGCTCCGCAAGAAAATGAAGCCCTAAAAATTACATTTGAAATTTTATATAACCAATAAACATAGTGTCGATAATTCATTTGCTAAAAAAGAAAAAGCATAAAATTAAAATTTGATAACATCATCTATTTACTAAAAAAAAATCAATTGTGTCTCTCGTCCTTGTTATACTCCTCATATTTACTTGAAAAGTACCCTCCTCCGAGCTTTTCTTGAAGCAAATATTTCAATCAAACTTCCATAATCAACCTTTTTCAACAGATCTTTCTCTATAGCTATCAATGCTAGTCCATTAAGTCTGTCTTGCAACATTGTAGAACGTAAATAAGATTTGAACAACTTCAACTTTGAGAAACTCCTTTCTGCAGATGCAACTGTCGCAGGGATAGTCAACAAAATTCGATAGGCAATACATGCATTAGGAAAATAATTCTTACGTTTCAAAAACGTCAATATATCAATGGCTCTCATATCTTCATTAGGCAAAATATCTCTAAGTAACTTTAACTCCATATAAAGATCATTTCCATCAATGTCAAAATGTTCACCACTCGTAAGTGCCTTTTGAAGATTAATACAATTGGAATTTAAGGTCTCATTATTTAATGACTGCAAATTATTAGAAGTGAACAAAAAACCAAAAATATTTTGAAACTCTTGATATTGCTCAAATCTTTTATTAAGTGAACCGATAGCCTGATCAACAATGTATAAGAAATAGTTCACTCAAAATGATTCTTCGGTAGTTTGGCTAACCACATCAGATGAGCTACTTTGATTTTCATCAAAATGTTTTTTCCTTCGAATTTCTCTCCTTTTTGGAAATACTGGATTCACATCTAATTCAATAGCAATTTTTTTAGCCTCGTTAATAGCATCAAAAAATCCAGATTCTCTATATTCTTCAAAAAACAAAACCAACTTCTTAATATCTTCAATTGCTACACCAAGAACCATATTATGTGATTTTAAACTTTTACTAACATAACTAACTCTATACAATATTTCATACCAAATCACTAAGGCTACCAAAAACTCAAAATCACCAAGTTCATTTTTTTGCTAAGGATTTAGCTTCACTTCTTATCTTAGAATCATTATCAGTTTCACCGACTTGAAGTAGAGCTTCACGTACTTCCAAAATTTGGAATCTTATAGCTCTAACACTTTCCACACGACTCTCCCAACGAGTAGATGATAATGGTTTTAGAGTAAGTTCCGACATATTTTCTAACAACATTTTCCATCTCTTTGTTGAATTTGCAAAGATAGTATATATTCTTTGAATGACTCCAAAAAAATCATTTGCTTTACCACAACTATTAGCAATATCACATAATGTTAAGTTGAGACTATGAGAACCACAAGGAGAAAAAAATGCACGAGAATTTTTATCCAAAAGTTTTTTTTGTACACCTTGGTGTTTACCTTTCATATTTGACCCATTATATATCATAACTTTGTCCTCTCACATTACCAACATCAAGGTCAAGTGATTTCAACTCATTCAATAAAACATTAAAAAGACCTTGTCCAGTAGTATCATCTACATTCAAAAATCCTAAAAAAGATTCTTCAACACAGATAGAATTAGAAGACACATCCACATATCTCAAAATCAATGACATTTGTTCTTGATGGCTAATGTCAGGAGTACAATCAAGAATAACGAAAAAATATTTTGCTTGTTTCACATTTTTTATGATTTTAGATTTAAACGTTGAAGCAATAAGAATTATCAACTCGTTTTGAATATTATGACCAAGATAATGAGCATGAATACCAACATTGGTTATACGATGAATATGGTCTTGAATAATAGGGTCAAACTTCGCTAACATTTCAATTAATCCTAAAAAATTGCCATTGTTATTTTGATACAATCTTTTTTTTTTACCACGGAACGACAAATTATGTTTTGCTAGAAATTCCACGACATACATAACTCTTTGCAACAACTTTCTCCAATGATCTCTCTCTTTTCTTATTTTCTTTTTAGTGATTTTATCAATGGTTTTATCTTTTCGAACTCCTTCACGCAAATCATACCAAGCACTCATATTAGTTATATGTTCAACACCCTTTTCGTGTTCCTTGAGTCTAGAACTAAGGTGAGCCCAATCTGCAAAACCCTCGTTAGCTAATTGCCCTTTACCAGCCCCTTTTCTAAATATTTTACAACAGAAACAGAATACTTTATCAAGCTCCTTTGAATAAACAAGCCAGTCTCTGTCACATTTCTCTCCATTTGACAAAACTCTAGTGAACCATGTTGAAGAAAATTGTCTAGACCATTTGCCTTTGGGTCCTTTCTCAAATGAAAGATCTCTACGGGATCCTTTATCAGCTAAAATACTAATCGTATTAGTTTCAAGTGCATTCCAATTTCTTGGATCAAAAATATCTAATACATTTTCGATGTTTTTAGCATTATTTTTACCATGAACAGTTGGATCTCCAGCAGCATCATCAATTTTGTTGTTACCATTTTCATTATTATTACCATTTTCATTATTACCGTTTTCATTATTATTATTATTACCATTATAATCACCATCATCCACATTATCATTATCTTTTTTAGCACAATCTGCAGTATTTTCAGTCCCTATAACCAAATTATCACAATCAACAACATTTTCAACAGTACTACTAGAGCCTTTCACTAAAAACTTATCAAGGGCGCCAATTTGGAACCGAGTTAACTCTTCTATTCGCCTTTTTTTCTTACGTTTTTCAGACCCAGAAACAAACTTTCTTATTCTTGACGGCATCTTAATAAAATTAAAGAGTATAAGGGAAAGAAACAACCTGATATGGTAGGTTTGAAAATTAAAATACTTGAGATTTTGATTGAATTTATAAACCCCCAAATTTGATCTAACAAAACCTGAATAAAATACAACACACATAAATAAGAATAATTAAATGAAATTTAATTAGGTAGAACAAATTAACAACAACTTGACATTTTGTCAGATTGTCCCATAAACGGCCAAACATGTATAATGTATTGAATATTCAATCAAAAAACATGATCTTTAGATTATTAAGATGAAAGAAATTACAATATAGTTGTTAAAGAAATAAATTAAAACTTAAAACTCATAAAATTAAAAGAAAATTTTACCTGCGATCTCCTTCGTTACGCTTTTCAATAGAAATCGAGCAACTGTGAATTTGTGATGATTTGTTTTTAAAAAATAAATAATAGCTAGAACTTTGTTAGATGGGTAATCTGATTGAAAGAAAAATTTGGAGAATACAAGTGATTATTGTGAATTTGAGAGAGATATATAATCAAAAAATAAGATCATTTGATTATTTTGAGTATATGAGATTAATGGGAAATTGGGAATCTTAAAGCTATATTGGGAAGGAGAAGATTATGCTGATTGATTGGGTATTTGATATGATGATATCTTAAACGTTGGCCTTCACAGTTCACACTGCGGAATTGGAGAAGTTTAGTTTTTTTTTTTTTTTTTATATTAACTGGCAGAGAGTTTTTGGGCTGAAATTTTGGAGGCCCGGTTCCTGGGCTCAGCCTGAACCGGCCCAAGGCCGCCCCTGTAAACAAAGACTCACGAACAATTCTAATGGTACTGATTTTGTTATAATACGTAAACTTCTAGAGTTTGTGATGACCTTTTTGTTGCTATATATAGTCAGCCAATAAACTGTGTCCATCCTACCAAATTCACATATTCACTTATTTGTTTGTAGAGAATATTATGTTTATTTAGTTTTACGGCTTTTACCGTTTTTCCATTATGGTTTTAAAGGATGTTGATTGAGCAGATGATATTTACTGATTTTTATACTATGTTGTATACTTTTACCATCATCATTTGCGTATTTTACGTTATAAGACCATCCCCAAGCAAGGTCAATTGCTAGGTCATGACCTTGCTTGGTCACACTAATCACCAATTAACCAAAAAATTATGGTGACCTTTGGAGAGAAGAGGTTAATTTGTGACATTTGGTAAAGCAAATTGAACCAACTCATGACTTATATGTGGTGATATGTGATTGGTTGACAATATTAATAATTAATAATAAAAAATATACTCCCTCCTATTCTTAATAACCCTCCATATTTATGGAGGGCACGAGAATTAAGGGAGGGTAGTATTATATGGTAAAGTATTGTAGTGGGGTAGGAGATTAGAGAGATGGAAGGTATTGTGTGATTAAAATAAGTATTGTTGTGGGGTAAGATGATTAAAATAAGTATTGTTGTGGGATAAGGTAATTAAAATAAGATAAATTATGAGTTTTGTGGGGTATTGTTGTGGAATGCGGTAATTAAAATAAGTATAAAAGTTTGACAAATAAGGAAATATGGAGAGTATTGTGAATAGACGAAAAAGGAAATAAGGAGAGTTATTTAGAATTGGAGAGAGTATATATGAAAATGTGATATAATGTGGAGAGATGTAATTGGTTGGAAATTGAAAAATGATTGGGTTGATGACCTAGGTCGTGATCTTTTGCTTGGGAGGGTGAAAGTAAGTCAAGATAAATAAAGTGGGATTAAGAGTAAAACATGGTGGCGACCTAATTAGTGTGACCTTTGCTTGGGGATGGTCTAAGTATGTTTTATCTGTTTACTACTTGGGAGTTTTGATCATTATTTAAAATATAATTTGCATCAGTAATAATTGGACTAATTTGTGATATTTTTTAATCATCATAGATTCATAGATAATGTGTCAATGGAAATTGAATATTCCTCCAAAATTGAAATTTTTTCTTTGGAAAGCTTGTGTTAACGGTCTTCCAACGAAAAGTAGACTTCTCAAGAGTCATATTGATGTCCCACCTCATTGTGTTTTGTGCAATAATCCTATTGAAAGCAAAGATCATTTCTTTTACGAATGTCCCTTGATTGGGTCTGTCATCCAAGACCTGAACATTAATAGTTTCAACGAGTTTTTGTCAAATTATGATAATATTACAAGCCAAAGTTTTCTAACGAAACTTAATTATCTCAAAGATTTAATTCCAAAAGATGATTTCATTAAGATTATTTTTATTTGGTGGAATGCATGGTTTCATAGAAATGATATTATCTTTAATAATGTTAATTTAAGTATCAGCAAACTTATTACTTTATGTAATAATAACACTAGGACCTGGAATGTGACTAGATTTAAGGATCTCAACAATCCCGAGATAGAAGAGTCAGGTAGAAACAACTCTAGTAAGGAAGAAATTTGGTGGGAAAAACCTAGAAACAGTTTCCTAAAGCGAAATTTTGACGGATCGAGAATAGAAGGTAATAAAGCTGCTTTAGGATATTCTATAAGAGATCACAATGGTAAAGTCGTTTTGTTGGGAGCAAAAAAGTGCGGATCCAATAGTATCCTTGTTGCGGAAGCTCTCGCTTTAAAAGAAGGTATTTTAGGAGCTAAATACTTAGGAATCTCAAAGTTAATTGTGGAGGGTGATAATTTATGTGTTATTAATTAACCCAATTCGAGGTACTTGGCAAATTTCTTGGGAAATTTCTAGTATTATCAAGGATGTGAAATTAGACCTTCATTTTTTTGATGAAGTGATAATTAAACATTGCTTTCGTGAAGCCAACAAGGTTGCTGACTTCATGGCTTCTATTGGACATTTATGTCCAACTCTTTTGAGGTGGTTTGATAGCCGGTGGCTTCAACTTACCTCCCTCATTCGAAAGGATGAGATATGTTGGTCCTACCCTAGAGGATCAACCTAATTTTTTTATCTAATAAAAAAAAAATAATGTGTCAAATCATGGGAAGAACCGATAAACATAGGAATAACTAAAGATGGCCCAATTCCATAATGGACAAGCCACCTTTTCTACGTTCAAAGGCTTAGAAATCACGTGCTCACAGCCGTAGACCTGGCAAATCGGGTCAACAGGTCGGGTCGGTCGGGTCGGTTCAGGTCGGGTTATTTCGGGTTAGTTTGGACCGGGTCGGGTCATTTCGGGTTTACGGATCTGTTTCGGGTTTGTTGGTCGGGTTGTTTCGGGTCAAGCGGATCGGGCCATTTCAGGTCAATAATTAAGAGGGAAAAAGGCATTTCAAGTCTTTTGGGGCCAATTAAAGTTACGTTTTACCGGGTCATTTTCGGGTTGGGTAGTTTTGGGTCGGGTCATTTCGAGTCGGGTTAATACGGGTCTATGAAAGCTCGGGTCATTTTCGGATCGGGTCGGGTTAATTCGGGTTTCGGGTGCCATTCGGGTGTGGCAGTTTGGGTCAATTTCGGGTCTCGGATCAGCTTTTTCGAATCGGGTTAATCGGGTCGGGTTGATTTTTTCACAGGTCACAACTCACATCAAGAGAAATAGGAAGATAAATATTAAAGACCAACGATGCAAAACAAAGCCAAGATCAGAGAACAAAAGCAACGAACGGAAGATGAAAATTGCAAAATCTCTTCGGGATCTTTATAGATTCACAAGTTCTATCTATTTCCAAATTCTCTACACACAGAGCTTAGTCAAATATAAATACCCGCCTCCATACAAGATACGAGGGAAAAAAAGCTTGGCCTTCTTGGCTAGAGGATGTTACAAGGATCTTCAAGGGGACAAGACCAACTCAAGTCCAATTTATTATGCGGTTGTATGTATTCTATCTTACTTTGTATTATTTACTTTTATCATTATTCGTCATTTTTAGATATCGTTTATCTGGAAATCAAATATGTACTATTACTTAAGCTTACCAAATAGCAAAAGGTTACTTCTATGGTGAAAACGAAGGGTCGGAATGAGTGAATGAATGACCATACAATTCCAATATGGTGAATTGGTAAGGTATTAGACCTTGAAATTTGTCTTTATAAACGGGTTATGGGTTATTTGGTGGCAGTATAATGTAATGTATCAAATGTAGAATAGATAAACATACTATGTTTCATGTTCATGTGTTAAATCCGTATTTTAACCAAGCGATAAAGCATTGTGTTTATATGGGTTAGACTGAATTGAGTCTTATCATATCGTATTTCAGAGAATTGAGTCTTATTACGAGTACAACTTTATCCTATTAAACTCTTTTAAATGATAAAAGAGAATCAAATTTTAACAAACTACTCATTAAAACATGAAATTGATTACGAGTACATTATTTGACAAGAAAAAAAAAAGATATCATGTTCCTCTAAAAACAATCATATCATATGTTATACGAAGTAATTGAGTTTCATACAACTATATTATTGCTCCATAGGGAGTATAATACAGAAGTTGAAATATAATTATCAACTACAATAATAGTGTGTAATATATATCTAAATTAGTGATAATCTTCAATTTCAACTACCTAAGCTATATATATATACGTAACTTAGTATATATAAAAAGTATCGTTTACCCGTGGGTAAGGGCCAGTTATTTTTCAGCTTATGTTTGTTGTCGATAAAAAAAAACTTAATCGACATATAACTCTAAAAGAGAAAAAAAAAACTAGAGTAGGAGTCTTTTTTTTTTTGACAGGGGAGTAGGAGTCTTGGTACATAGATAAAGAAGTCATTAATTTTGACAATTATCAAGTACTGATTAGTTGTTTGTCCGGCCTCCGTTGTTGATTTGCTTATTATTTATGATTGAATTCGTAACACACAATGACAATACACAAATTCTCACAAATTACGTAGAAGGAGATTCTCGGTATTGTTGAATAGTTTTTAGTGTACATTTCATATTGGAAGTCTTTATATATTTGACTTAAAGCATGTATCATAAGTTAGTCGAGGTTTAAGCGAGAGGATGAGAAATGACAAGGTTATCGTAGGAGATGATTTGTTTTGGAGTTCAGAGATTAGATTGAATTGATAATGTATTTAGGAAAATGAAAGAAGAACTCGAAATGAATTATTAAGACCTTTTCTCCGATACATATGTCACTGATTTATTCGTCTATTGCGTATTTTCCAATTAGGTTCAAAAATTACATATTATCAGAAGTTTATTTGGACTGACTGTTTTAAACAGGTTCAACACCAAACATTTTACAAAATATTTTACTGTAAAAGGGCCAGCAACACAGTCGTACTCTTCCTTAGTATTAATCAACCAAAGTATGTGAAACATGGATAATTTGGTACGTATTCGATCGCTATAAAAGACTGTCTTAAAAAAACTTCTTGAAAATACTCAAAAGCAATTGTACGATATAACCCGGGCAATGCCCGGGCTTGAACACTAGTTTATTTATAATTCTTGGATTAGTTTTTTAATCTTGGAAAGGAAATTTAAGTTTTTTTTTTTGTTGAAAGAAGAAAAAGTGTAGTTCACTTACGAACTTTTGAAATAATATACTATCTTTGGGATATTTTTAAGTTTGGAATAATTAAAGGAAGGGCAAAGAATAATGAATTAAGACATACGGTTATTATACATCTATATGATTGGGTACCCTAGTGGGAGGTACAGATTGTCCTAGAGTCATGTACATGTACTTAGACTAGGACTTCGCACTGCGTGATAAGTCGGTTCCTATTATAGTTTGTTGTTTAGTTAGCGAGCTTGGAGCTGGTCATCTTTGCGTGATACTGGGTTCCCGAAACTAGTATAGATGTTGCGGTATCAAGGAGTATAACTAAAGTGAAAATCTAGCCCGAATGGTATTATTTTCATTTTGTCATTTGAAGAATTTTGCTTTTAAGCATGCAACACGTTTGTTTTAAACGTGATCTTGGTTACAGTATTTTGTTACATATTGTTTAAAATGTTTCAAGTTATTTTGATATATTATCTGATTCTGCAATATTTATATCACGTGGTATGGCTAGGAGAACGTCTAGTTACTCCCCCACTGATTGTGGCTGTTATGTTTATAACATGACAGGGTATTTGTTTTGGCTGGGGATATCAGTGTGAGCTAGCGAGTAGTTTGCAGATCATACTCTGTTTTTCTACTTTCTTTTATGGTTTTAGTCTTGAACACTTTTGGAGGTTTCTGTTTTCGCTCTTTTTATAAAAGTGGCAATTGTTTAGACTTAACCATTTTATTTCATCCTTGAGAATTTTTATACATTCTCCATTTATCATAATTAGAACTTTTATCTTTGTGTTTTTAATCCCAAGTCAACAATGATTCCGACAATATTTTGCGTTAGATTTTAAAGAGGATTACACTAGCTCTTGGATCGATTGGTGTTGTTGGACTGTTGGACTCATTTTACTCATTACTATGTGAAGGGATTGGTGAGTCATAAGTTTTTTATGATTTGTTATTTAAATACGGAGTAACAAAGATTTTCATTATAGACGTAGATCTCCGTCTATAGTTATAGACGAGTCAAATATTCACTCACTTTAAGCATAAGACAAACAACAAGTTGTATGGTGGGGCCCAAATATGTCACAACTTTAAGCATATTTGACCCGTCTTTTACTTTAGACGGATATATCTGTCTATAGTGAGACTAATTGACGGAGTAATTATCAATTTTTTTTTATTAGGTAAGAAAACTAGATTGATCCTCTAGGGTAGGACCAACCTATCTCATCCTTTCGAATGAGGGAGGTAAGTTGAAGCCACCGGCTATCAAACCACCTCGAAAGAGTTGGACATGAAAGTCCAATAGAAGCCATGAAGTCAGCAACCTTGTTGGCTTCACAGAAGCAATGTTTAATTATCACTTCATCAAAAAAATGAAGGTCTAATTTCACATACTTGATAATATTAGAAATTTTCCAAGAAATTTGCCAAGTACCTCGAATTGAGTTAATAACACATAAATTATCACCCTCCACAATTAACTTTGAGATTTCTAAGTATTTAGCTCCTAAAATACCTTCTTTTAAAGCGAGAGCTTTCGAAACAAGGATATTATTGAATCTGCACTTTTTTGCTCACAAAAAAACGACTTTACCATTGTGATCTCTTATAGAATATCCTAAAGCAGCTTTATTACCTTTTATTCTCGATCCGTCAAAATTTAGCTTTAGGAAATCGTTTCTAGGTTTTTCCCACCAAATTTCTTCCTTACTAGAGTTGTTTCTAGCTGACTCTTCTATCTCGGGATTGTTGAGATCCTTAAATCTAGTCACATTCTAGGTCTTAGTGCTATTATTATATAAAGTAATAAGTTTGCTGATACTTAAATTAACATTATTAAAGATAATATCATTTCTATGAAACCATGCATTCCACCAAATAAAAATAATCTTAATGAAATCATCTTTTGAAATTAAATCTTTGAGATAATTAAGTTTCGTTAGAAAACTTTGGCTTGTAATATTATCATAATTTGACAAAAACTCGTTGAAACTATTAATGTTCAGGTCTTGGATGACAGACCCAATCAAGGGACATTCGTAAAAGAAATGATTTTTGCTTTCAATAGGATTGTTTCACAAAACACAATGAGGTGGGACATCAATACGATTTCTTCGGAAGTCTACTTTTCGTTGGAAGGCGGTGATTAACATGCGCTTTCTAAAAAAAAATTTCAATTTTGGAGGAATATTCAATTTTTGGAGTAATTATCTAACATGATCACTTCATCTCGTTTTTGATGGCCCCTTTGAATATTTCTTGTCCGAAACAGGAATGGTGGTGTTCTTGTTTTTGCGATGGCTTGATCAAATACCTTTGTACTTGTTACCGGAGTATTTCTGCTTGGTTTTGGTTTAATTGAAATTCCACCAAGCCCCTGGAAAAATGCTGATTGGGCTTTTCAGCAGATACCACAAAGCCCCTGGAAAAATGATAATTGGGCTTTTCAGCAGAAAGTATTTTCCAATATATTCGCTAAAATGGTTGCAAAATTGGATAAAGCTCATCAGAACTATTCAGATGCAATTGTGGTGAGTACAATGCTTCTGTCACTGTTAGGGCAGCTTAATTATCAACTATTTGGTCCTAACTTTCAAGTATTGCATCCTGCTGTCCCCTGTTAGGTTGCTCAAGCGACATTAAACCAAATGTCAAAGCGTGATCCTTTAAGGCCCTACATCAGGAGATCATTAATGGAATGTTAGCTGAGATGGTACGAGAATTTGTATTTTCGTATCTTAAACCTCTTTTTGATCTAAATATTTTGAGGCCAACTTGGTGCTTAGTAAAGAAAACGTTCAGCTATGATTTAAAGATTGTTGTACTGTTGTCCATGACAATATAAAATCAGAGAGTATCCTTTCTTGATTTACTTGTGGATTGAAATATTCTTGGTTCATTTTGAGAATTCTCCTTAACAAATTTGTAGATATGAACTACATATCTTGTTCAGGATGGAGATACTTCAATCAGAGTTTGATGTTGGAATTAAGAGCAACCATTAAGCGGAAATTAGTTAAGCAAGTTTGTTCCCTTTTAGAACTTATTCAGTGTAGTATGAAGGTTGGATTTTTCGAAGAATTTAACCTCAACGATTATGTTGAAAAAAATCATCTGTGATAAGTCTGAATATTTTCGCAAGTCTAAGCGGAATATGCGTAGGGAAAGCTATGACATGGTATGTGATATTAACAGCAATAATATTACAGCAAAGCAATCCCCTCAAATCAAGGCTAATTGATTTCATACACATTGTAAATATAAAAAAGATCATATTGTAATTATTTAGTAATAGCTATATAGGCTCCTATCCATAAATAACCCCATGTACACTCCTATATATACTGTACAGTTTCATAGCAATGGTATTCATTCAAACTATTCATTAATCACCTCTTTATATGTGAAACCCCAATGAGTGGGGCTATGAACCTGGTGTTCCCTTCGGTACGATACTTTTACGGGTACTACTAAAAGGGTTTTGTTTCAAGACGATCCTTTTCTTCCTGCTGCGTCAGGATCTAAATTATGAGCTATCTGGGATCTGGCTAGAGACCTAGATGAATGTTTCTTAATTCGCTAAAGAAGACTCGTACAACAGACAAGTGGTCATGCTTTAGCCTTTGGTTAGAGCAGATCACAACCAATAGTTTACAGTCTTGCAGCAGAAGACAGAATTGTATCTATACATAGATGTCTCATAAATTCTGCGTGTTTTCAGTTATACAGAATTCCTGAACCGTGGTACTCTCTACGTATTACGTTAAATCAATTATCGATTCCTTTATTTGCTCATTTTGTTATGTAGGATGCGTTGCGACAAGAAGACAATGGAGCTCTTCCAAACCAAAATGGAGGTACAGTGCCTGCTTTCGATTTTTTAAGAGAACTTCTTATATCAACAAAATTACGAATTGATCAGATTAACAATGGTGTTGACGGGTTTTAGGAACTCGACACCTGAGAGACATATTCTACCGTATGGGCTTCAATGACAAGGACATTGTAGCACTATCAGGAGCACATACACTGGTAAGTCTTTAATATTTTGATCGAGATGAATTCGCTGAATTAATATTAATATCGTATACCATTTTGGTAATTTTTAGGGTCGCGCACATCAAGATAGATCGGGTTTTGATGGTCCTTTCACTTATGAACCTCTCAAGTTTGACAACTCCTACTTCAGGTAATAATAATACACACACATCATCAACAGTCAAATTATGTTATTCCGACTCAGCTATCCAATTCAATTTACATTTATGACTCGTTTTTTCCATGATAACAGGTTGTTATTGGATGGTGATGACCCAAACCTGGTGAAGTTTCCTACTGACAAGGCTCTCCTGCAAGAGTCTGCGTTCCGCGGCTATGTTGAACTCTATGCTAATGTAAGCGAATAATATCGACTGTCTCACACAATAATTAATTAGTGAATAGTCTAAATGAGTTTTTAACTATTCTACTGTCAAAATGGCAGGATGAGAGGGCCTTCTTCAGAGATTATGCAGAGTCACACAAGAAAATGTGGGAGCTCGGGTTTCACCCACCATGCAGTGGAAGACAGAATTGTATCTATACATAGATGTCTCATAAATTCTGTGTGTTTTCAGTTATACAGAATTCCTGAACCCTGCAGAGTTAATGAATCAGTGGCTAATAAATATTTGACTCCGTATTCAAATTGTACGAAACGTGGTTGTATCAGTTCAATTTTCTAGAAAGATGCAAATATGACTAAAAATCAAGAGAACCAAAAGACTGTTGATAATGTAATTACATGCATAAATAACTATTCATCATAATACGAAAAGCTAGCTAGCAATGGCTGTAACGACCTAGTGGAAATGACCAACATTACTGGCTGGGGTTTCCGAAGAAGGTGTGGACACCAGTAGCCAAAACAATAGCTTCAGCCTCACCTTGTTTGCAGGTTGAACCACAGAAAACCAAGTCTCCAGAACCCCTTGTCACAGGGAGAGATTCTCGAGTAAGGACATATTGGTTGACCATTATAGAATCGCCTTGGCCTTGGAGAAGACGTGCATCAGCAGGGACAATGTCTCCACATTTAATTCTGATTATGTCTCCCGGTACCAATTTGGCAGCTTTCGACTCTTTCCATCTGTAATCCCTCAGCACCATACACTTGGGACCAACATCACCACTCTTCCCTATTACTATTAAACAACCCAATGATTTCAAAGATTTCTTTTTCTTTTTGTCGCCGTCTAATCTGTTGGGTCCAAATATTTTGAGCCTGCGAGTTGCCTCTTTTGAGGTTAGACCGTCCTGCGTACATTGCAGTTTCTCAAAGACCTCCTCAATAGTTGGATTGACCAACTCAGTTTTGGTATCTTCAACATTCTCAATCGTTATTATTGGATCAACCAAGTCTTCAGTTTTGGCATCTTCCTTGAACATGTTGTTGGCAATAATGTATTTGGCTTCATTAAGAGTCGGAAATGGAACCATCCCAAGAATTTGGGTACGGATTGCACCAAATTGGTCATCATCAAGACCCTCCAGAAAATCATAAGTTTTGGCTCGCTCTGCCCGCGCTATCATCATAAGTGCAGCGCACATATTCACTGACTGGAAACGATACGCTACAAGAGAACAACTTACCAAACAAAAGAGGATGACTGTCGTCTTCGATCGGCTAACTATGTAGACAATATAAGACTTGATTGATTATTGTGTCATTGATTGATGATTGTTGTATATGTTGAAGTATAGATAGATTACGCAGATTATTGGGGTTATTTATATATACTAGTTGTCTCTCCGCGCGCGTTGCGCGCGGAGTTTCAAGGACCATCTCCGTATTCTTTTAAAACATTTAGCTTAAATATTAACATATGATTAAACTGATAAGCCCAAAGTTTTGGTGGTTACATACCCAAGTATTACAGATTTCTAAAAGGTGCTAGTAACACCGCAAAAAAACATCTTGATCTGGATGTAATACGGGAGGGCGGTTCAGTTAATTATTTAAGTCTAGTCTTAGTATGCAAAATATTAAGGTTACAGGCCATTACTATTAGTCATTATGCTAATAGTAAATCTTAATACTTGGATATGTACTTTAGCATACCATAGACACAGCATTATGCGGTCCTTGCCTTGCTGCATACGGAGGCAAATAAATTCTCAGTTCAGGTAGAGATTGCTACAGAACGACTACAGTGCTCGACAGAAACATTACAAGCAAACCAAGCAGTAAGCTTATTCTATATGAGTTCAGCTATTTGGTCTACCCCTGGTCCGACTACTGATCATTACAAGAGTCATAACTTGTTAACCCGGTAAGCAAAGCAAACATGTGAGAGTTAATGAACATACGTGAACCTTGTGAGGATGCATATGAAGCAACCTTAAAAAATCAAATGCATGACACACCTACAGGAGTATATTTCATAAACACATAACTACTACAAAGAGTCACTACAAGAACACCAGTTTGCACTAAATTCATTACATAATATATAATAAAGATATTGCCTTCACTAAAGGCTAATATGCTAATCAAAATACAGCTTCGACAGGAGGGCCACGGGACCGGCAAAAAAGAAGGTTGACTGTTGCTAACAGGCAACTATAAGTAAGAGGATAGCACAGTAGTTCCACAACATTAGACGCACTTCATAAAACCAAAAAGGTGAAAGAAACCACTAGCAGACAATACCACACCTGCAAAGCCCCATGAACCATTTTTTTACGCATTCCTTGCACGCCTGCTGCCCATTCGCTGCTGCTTTGGCACCTTGTAAAAAACGGGATAAGGACCTGCCTGACATACAACTACGTTTCTAGGACTTGCGAAACGTCGGCTTCTAGGCGACCTTGTTCGCACAGGTGCTGGAGTAATTGTTGGTATGTCAGCACTTGCATTTTCAAATGCCATGTCATCCTGCTCCACAAGTAGGCAGGAATATGCAGGTTCATCAGGGATCCCAGTTATCCGTTCCCTTATTGTCAGGTAGCTCTCTTGTTCAAGTTTATATAGTAACGAAGCGAACTTAGAATCCCGTGATCCATAATTTGCATCAACAATCTCAAGATGGTATGCAGGTATTAGATACATGATGACTTTCCTAGCCGTTTCGCTCTTTGCGTGTGCAAAAGTATCACAGCTTGGCCAATAAATACTTCTTTTGATGCATTGTTGAATAGAGGTTGGACTGTAATCCAAGATGTGTAACGACCATCGCATTGCCTGACAGTTTCCAGCGGTGTAGCCTGAACCGCAATGATATTGAAGATCTTCCTCAGAAGAGGCATATAATCTAGAGAAACATGTTTAATGCGGTTAGGGAGATCAGGCACAACGTCTTTAAGTCAAGTAGTAAGTAACTAAACCAACCTAAAAACTCAAACTTATTCAAATAGGGTAGAGACCAACGTATACCAACTGTTTGTTTTGATTCGCTACTGACCAACTATTATTATCGATGAAGGAAAATCCTATAATTAGTAAGAACAAGATGATCATACCTTGCAAGTTGGCAGATGAATATGTGATTGATGAAAAGCCATTGATGTTAATTTGGCAAAGCAGGCATTGTGTTTTTCGGACACAATGCAACAATATTATTAGTTATTTAGAAAACCATACATAGACTAAAGCATTAATATTTAGATATGCCATATTTATCTTTTGATGATGATGATTGATGATGAGAAAAGACACCCGTAAAAGAAGTAGTAGTGTAGAGGTCTACAGAAATTGCATGAGGCAATAGTGGAAACGCACCCTATTGAAAGTGTCCAGAAACGCACGTACAGTCCATAACATACAGAGGAAAATCAATGCAATAGTGGAAGATGCACCAAGACTGTTTCGACGACTAAACATAGTAATGACCCATGACGCAATTTGGAAATTAATAACCCAGGAGTATCCTAACTTAGGAAGACTCAGGCTTCTCATATTAGAGGATACCAGCCAAATTACACCGCCAGTTGTAGACGACATTGTCCCAGACGGTATTTAAGTTTTTGTATCGTTGGTGCCTTTTCTATAAATATAATCTGTGCTTAAATTATTGATTTTGTTTCATCAATTATTATCTATGGTCAACCTTCACTGTTCCCTCACAGGAATTGTCCGGATGAAACAAGCTCTTTTAGACCAGCTAAAGGAAGAGGTGGTAACCTTTTTTAAAAGGCTAGAGACAATATTGACCTTGAATGTGATCTTCGATCTCTGTGCTGGTGGAGGGCAGGTTGTAGCCCCTCAACCAGGTGAGCAGGAAAGGATTGACATAATTACGATATATGAAAGCCACATTGAGGATCAGTACGAAGAAATGCTTACGGAGCAAAGGCGTCAAGCTCGTGAATCCTCATCTTCATCTAACGATAGCTGCAACCGGCTTATTTGGTAGAATTCCAAGGTGAAACCAAAAATGGCGATAAGCTGAACGCCACATGTTCTAAATTTCCATTTTTGTTACCTATTTTGTTGTTTAGTAAACGTTTATTGAGACTCATTAGTAGTTGGTTGTTAGCTTGCCTTGTCTTTCTTAAATAGCAATTTGGTGACTTCAGGTTCTATTTAAAAAAAATTATAATGAAAAGTAATCCAAAGAATTGTCAAACCTCAAGTAAGTAACGATTCAAATCAGAAACTCTAAATTGTTAATTTCACTGTACAGCGTAGATTTTAGAAATTATAAGTTGAAAAGAAGAAATTAAAAACCTAAATCTCAAAAGATGAAGTTAATCACGAAAAGTAATTCCAGAAATCACCAAAACTCGAGTAAGAAATTATCCAATTCAGAAATTACAAATGATTAATTGTTGCAAAAATTCAGAATGAAAAGCAATACCAGCAATTACCAAACTCGACTAAGAAATTCATGGCAGTCCTTATTTATCTGAATTGATACATGGCCATCACCTCCATGTTATCTTTTTGTAGTGAGCTTACAGCCAAGTCATGTCTCCCTTGCAAAAGGGATCAAATCCATTACGATTAAGATCAATACTATTAATTCAGTACTTTCCAATTCTCGGAATTGAAAAGCATATGATTTCACAAGCAACTTTCTTAAGGTTTTATTAATCGGTAAAGACGAAAATCAAAACACAAACGGGAGATTAAATGACCAACCCAACACTAACCTCCATTTTTTGGCCTTGTAAAGAAGAAGCAGGCTACAATGAAGCGACCAGGAGGTATTACCACACCAGGAACAAACTTTGCCCGACCATCATCATCAAGTTTTCACAAGCAAGTTTTCTATTAATGGGCAAAGAAGGAAATCAAACCACAACAAATCAGTAAATTAAAAGAGGAAATTAGAAAATAAAATCAATACCTGGGCTTGAGCGAGTTATAATTAATCATTCACGAAAAAATTCCAGATCCACATCCTCATTTCTTCAGTACCCAGATTGAATGTTTGATTATAGAATACTTGGGGAATCATGAAGGCGAGCAATCTTCATCATCAAAAATACGACCATCGATTTAGAGTATTAGGATGGGATAAGGATAAGAAATGAGTGATGAAGAAACGAAGGGAAGACATATACCCGCAATAAAGCTAAAACTGTCATGAACCTTCAGGTTTGTTATAATCGGGAAAAAAAAGGAAATAAAACAGCATGATAGATGATTTAAGAATTAAGAAGATAGTAAATTGAAAAAGGGTCATTACCAGAATAATGTGAACCATCCGCCTGTTGCATCTCCCTCTTCCAAAGATTAGCATAAACCTAGCAAAGACCACTCAACCTCAATAAATTGAACAACAAAGATTGTAAAACGGACAGACTAACTCAAGTAAAACAATGAACTATATACTGAACTATAACTCGTCTGGCCAAAGTAAACAGAGGCAACAGACCACTGAAAGTATCTCTAAATTTAAATATCAAAGTATCAGCTGAATATAGAAGTAACACACATGTCTAGCGATGAACATTAGGTCTTTCACCCCTGTTTTACTTGGTTTTATAATTGGCCTCAACAGAGCAATAAGGGGTAGACGATCATTAACATGTGAAGTGTGCATGGATTGTCAAGATTTACAGCCCATACATTAATATTAATAATTTGCTGCCACATAACTCTAAAGAAAGACAAATTGAAAAGACTATGTAGCTAACATGGAAAAGTATATGACCATAGGATGGCAGGATGACAACTTTTAAAATAAAATAGCATCTAAGCCCAATTATACGACCATCAAAACCGGATGTACAATATGATTGATAAGCGTGCAATTCCCTGCAAATGATCTTTTATTTTAACTGCAATTCTCCAACACCTAAGAGTCCGGATACAAAAATCCAAGCTTGCAAAGCTATGAAATGATCCAACTATACCTTGTTCTAGATGAAAAATGACAGAGAAATGAGTCGTAAATTCTCAGTTGTGTATTTGTTTCGATAAAGCTCAGCTATGTGCTTAAGCTAAAACTAAAACTTTTACACCCAATCACCCATACAATATTAAGAGTAAATAAACTCAGAAAAATGAACCCAAATCAAACCTAACCACATATGTACATCAACGACATTAAAGATTACTGTGGCTTAAAATCAAGACAATAACCACCAAGAATGTTATGATTAGAAATAATAATCACTAACAAAGAGTAATTATTGGACTAAAAACAAAATGTGAACAAAGAGTAATTATTGGACTAAAAACAAAATGTGAACAGAAGGGGAACTATTCATGATCATATTGCAGATAGAGCGATGTACATGAACAAACTTCTATCAAAGACAAAAGCAAAAGATGATCATACCTTGTCACGAAGTTTGAGAAGTGAGATATGACAATGGTTACCAAAACACACCCTTAGATATAACATTTCTGATCTGCAAATAGTAAAGCCGCAGTCGGTTAGATCTGCTGAAATATTAAAGACGCAATCGGTCATATTTGGTGAAGGTAGATTTCAATAATGATTTTCACGGTGGAGGAAGCATTTGAAGGTCGTAAACATGATGCTGCAATCTTCGGACCAAACAAATGGGGTACGACATGAATACATGGTTGAATAAATGAATGTGAAAGTAGGAAAAAGAAACACACCCAAATGAAATTGAAACAGGCATGGCTGCTATTGTGTCGCAAATGACGGAGGCTACAAACACGGTGTTGTGAACTGATTTAACAGAATACGGTGAAGCGAAAAAAGAAGTAAATCGGAACTGATTTGACAGAATACGATGAATCGAAAAAAGAAGTAAATCCACCCACCATTACAATTTAAAATCACACAAATCAACGGAAGAAAACCGATACCAGGAAAAAATAGTGAAGGGACCCAGTTCAATTTAGCAAGCAATAATTAAAACCTAGAAACAAATTTTTAAATTAGACAAAGACTTCAACTTCATTTGTTAATTGAAATAAGGAAAAATCCAGAAAACAAAGAGTAAATAAAGCGATAATCGAAATGAGAAGAATGAAAAATTGAGAACCATAATATTGTCCAACAAAGAAACCCATGATCGAAATGAGAAGAATGAAAAATTGAGAACCATAATATTGTCCAACAAAGAAACCCATGAAAAAAAGAGTCGAGTAAACATACAAAAAAATTCCAGATCCACATCCTCAATTCTTCAGTACCCAGATTGAATGATTGATTATAGAATACTTGGGGAATCATGAAGGCGAGCAATCTTCATCATCAAAAATACGACCATCGATTTAGAGTATTAGGATGAGATAAGGATAATAAATGAGTGATGAAGAAACGAAGAGAGAAGGAGGAGCAGCAGAGTGCTGAAGAAATGAAGAAAAAGGGAAAGGCAGTAGAAGGTGGAGAAGAGCACTGTAGCAGGACTGTGTCTCACATGTTAAGCACGGATAACACTGCTCTACTGTTCCTCATAGAGAGTATTTCCAAAGTTCTCACATTTAGAAGGGTCTTAGATATATACTAGTATGTTAAAACCCCAACTTTCCTTAATTTTTTTTTTTTTTTAAAAAGAGGAGCGGAACTTTCCAAAAAAAAATATTATACTATTATATTCTATCCTATATTCCTATACCCTTATATTTTTTTTAGTCTAACGAAAGAAGCACATAGTCGCATTACAATAAACGGGAAGGGGGATTTGAACCTGTGACCTATTGTCCACAATACATCCTATACCCTTATGTTGGTATAACTAAAAGATTATATTCGATTCTCAGGTTTATTTTCGGCAGCTATTATGTCGATTCTCATTTCTCAGGTTATGTGATGCCATTCATAGTTGCCTCATGCTAGAGCAAGCCGTGATTCAACGATTGATAGGTTGGTGAAATAATATGATGCGAAAACACTGGATGAGGAAGGGTAGTATCCGTGTTAGGATTTTTTAATATATACGAAGTATGTTATTTTAAGTCATGGCTTAATTTTTGTACTAAGGATCTCTTTGGTAAACTTAACTGAAAAGGTAGCTGAAAACTGAAAAACTAACTGATAAGGTAGATGAAAATTATGAGCTGATAAGATAAATGATTATATAAAAACTAGCTTTTGAAACCATGTCCGCACGGGTGATCTTTAAAATTGCATTATAAATAATATTTATATTAGTAATTGTAATTGTCATAATTTATACGGAGTTGAACTTAATGAAGAATTTATTGAAATTTGATGCTTGACTACGGGAACATTGTTTGAAACCTATTTTTGATCTACCATTCACTACGGGAACATTGTTTGAAACCTTTTTCTAATCATTCCCAAAAAATCTTTCTTAAGGTATTTAAAAAACGATTGTTTTCTAATACACCAAAGTTCATATGGCTGCTCGACTCAACTCCAATATTGTTTCGAATTGTAATGACCCATCTTTATCCCGACATATCAAAATATTCCTTTTATGGGTTTATCTACATTATCCTCGTATTTTTCGAGTTCTACGTGTGACCCTTCGATCTTTCGAAAGATCACTGCTACCCTTTAATTTGATTATACATCAGATGTAGCAGAACTGGTTGTGTAGTTTTTGAATCTTATAATTACATTTTCGAATTTTGTTTTAAAATTAAAAAAAAAAAAAAGTGAAATGCTTGAGAATGTACAAAAATTTTGTCACATCTATGAGAGTATGTTTGTCATTGTGTTTTACTTTTTTTTTTTTATGTATGTTGTATGTTTATCACAAATTCATGGGTAAAACAGTTACACAAAAATACTAAAAAGTATATTTTTTATAACTATCTTTCAACTTTAGTAGGTCAATATTTGTGGGATCCATGTAGTAGATAGACAATATTAACATAAAACCGCTTTATAATCTACATAGTATTGTTGTGAATTTTATATTTGTAACCTCGCAAGTATAACGAGTGATCGTTGTAGATGTGAGGGTCGAACCCAAAGGACGGGATTATGGCTCTTAAATTGATCTTTTGTTCTCTAGTTTAGTTCTTGCAAATGCTTGAGTGAATTATAAGCTAATAGGTAAGACTACAACTAAGACAAGTAATTAAACTAGATGAATGACAAAGTGATTAAGATGCTAATTAAGGAGACTAGGGCGGTCGAGTTCACTTGTGTAGACCAAGTAGTGGCATAGATAAACAAGTCATTAGCGCAATTTCAAAGGCACATCCTCACCTCTCGATGTGAGATTAACTCGAGGCTAAGCATGATTAATGCAGCAGGAGCTGTTAACCAGACCAACAACCTTTTGGAGACTGATCAGGCACCAGCAAAGCACACCCTTGTCTTGCCAATGCGATCCGAGATCAAACCAAAGAAAAAGACTCGAGCAACCTCAACTACGGTCCCGGTCTCATCAAGCCACCAGATAAAGACCTAGGCTAGCCACCAGCAGCCACCCTGGCCTGCTGACTCTCTTTTCAACTAATATTAAATCAATCCTAAGGAGCCAGGGACCAATCCTAAAGAATTCCACAGAAAAATCAAAACTGAAGCAAGTTGCAGGAGGGGTAATTCAGATAAAGCAAGTTTGCCATTTTTGGCCAAACAGGTGAAAACTCTCAACAAAGAAAGCATTGGCTTATTTCAGCATTCATAGATAAAGACTTGAGCCACAAAATATGCCTGGACCAGGGCCATTTTGACCATCAACAACCAGACAAGAGGGTACAACAGTCAAGAAGACAACCTGTCACCATCAGTCTGCAGCTCTTTTGTTCTATTCAGTTTGCCTTAATTTTCTTTTGTAACCGTTGTAATATAGTCCTAATGTTCTTGTTTGTTTCCTTAGTTTAATCCCGGCCCTTAGATGGAGTTGTCTAGGGTATCTCATGTACTGAAAACTTCACAGGAAGGCCTATATAAGGACCATTCCTCAGTCTGTTTTACTCAGACTTTGATTAATGAAAAACCTTGAGATTTCTCTCAAAAATTTGCAAATCTTCTAACTTTGTTGAGTCTTAGTTATAAGTCAGACTTGATAATACCTTGTGCTTGCTTAGGTATTGATTAAGGATTTGTGGTGTTACTTAGAACAGGTATGTGCTTGCTTGAACTGTTTTAAGTGCATTGTCTGATTGAGCTTGAATTGATTCTGTGCTTGCTTGAACAATTCAGTCTTAATCTCCCTAAATTATTAAGTTTAGTCTTTGTGCTTGCTTGAGAGTAAATTTGATAATTATATCCCCTTTTAAGTCAGAAAATATCACATAAATAGTCACAAGAGTCATACTGAGGGAACTGTCTGAGAACTAGCCTGTTTCAGTCTGGTTTTCTATTTACTAAAAATACTTAGAATGCGTGTAAAATTCTGACATTTGGCACAGTTTAAGTTTACCATTTTAACTAAATTGTCACCAAGTTTCATAATTTTTCAAGTCCATTTACTATTTTTACAAAATTCCTCAAGTCTACTGCATTCCCTGAACATTGCTCTTTGCCTGTTTCAGGGATTGTTCAATTTGTGTCTGTCCCCATAGCTTACACTACAATTAAGCTCTCGCTTTAACTACCCATAACCCACTAATCGTCATGTACTATCTAGTTACAAGTCAAGATCTCACCCAACAAGTTATAAGATAATGGAATCGACTCAAGTTCGCATTGAGACATTTCCACAAACACCTTCTATGCATGACAATTAGAAGAGAAATTACCCATGTAATACTTGTTTGTTCAAGCCAATAGTCCACCCATATTAACTACACAAGACCCCCCCTCTCCCCCTAGCAATACACTACTCACACGTGCTAATGAAAATAGAAGCAAAAGATGGAAACTTTAACAAGTGAATAACAAGAGTAAACATAATGATAAGACAAGCAATTTTAATCAACAATAAACATGTAACTAAAAGCAAGTAAACTAAACAAGAGCAAAAATGTAAATAAATGAAATAAAGAGTAATTAGAATGAGAATTGTACCAACAATGAATAAAAGAGCAAACTTGGATTGAAATAATAAGGATGAATCTCTTCTCCCTTCAAATTAAAACCCAATACTAAATGTAAACTAATGAGAAATTGTAGATCTTGACTAAACTAAAGAGGAGATTAACTAATATTAAGAAAGATTATAACTTTAATTAAGGAGAAATTAATAAGAGAGGAAAATAATCTAGGGTTCTTGTCTCAATAATGAGATATTAACTATCTAAAAATAATCTCCCTAAAATAAAGATGAGAGAGTTCTTAAATACTAGTATATAATAATAATAATAATAATAATAATAATAATAATAATAATAATAATAATAATAATAATAATAATAATAATAATAATAATAATAATAATAATAATAATAATAATAATCTATCTATCTATCTATCTATCTATCTATCTATCTATCTATATTAATAAAGGAAGCTTTTTTCGAGCGATTACAGAGAGTCCAAATTTTCGATACTATCAAAATATTTTTTTAATTACCATATTTTAGAGATAATAATAAAAGATGAAGATAATATTTCATAACATTATAGTCCTAAATCAACCGTATAGAAAGTGTAGCGCGATTAAAATTCTACTCCTACGTAGCTACATTGATTAGAAATAGGGTTACCAAATAATTAGTATATAAATCCTTCTATGAATGAATGTCTGCCATTAGCTAGCTTTCAATTCCCCATTCCCAGAAATTAATTTTTGTGAATGTGTCTAAATCTTTTACGAAGTAATCGTTGTTTGTCACGTTTAATGAGATCTAACTTTTGTATTGTACTTTTTATGATTTTTCAGGAAATCAGGAAGATAGGAGTTGAAAAATTGCAACATCAATGACACGTTATTGATGGTAAGTGGGTGACCACATGTCTAGGAGTAACCGGTATGCCTAATGTCATTATTGTAGTTGTTTTCATACGTATAATAAATTTAATTAACGAAAGAGAAAATTCATAGTAGAAATATGAACCGTATACGAAATTATAAAGGTTTAATAGTTCATTTGACAAATTTAACATCTTTTTGTTGTTATGCTTTAAAATTATAAATTTATTACATCTACGGTTTTTATGTCATTCCTTATTATTTTATCAAATAGGGTTTCCCATCCCATGATAATTTAGTAGGTACTGGTTAAAATTTCACTTACAATTGATGGAGCAAGCTCCTCCTATTATTTGTCGTTTGATTTCGTTATAAATTAATGTCAAGAGGATATTACGGTATACTTAGAGATTTGCTATTAATAGAAGTGTAGTGGCTTATCAAAACTTACACTCAATGAACTTTTATTCTTACAGGTGATCAAGTCTTTGCTTTTGACTACATGCCCTCTCATATATACATTGTATGTAGGCTAGCCTTATGTGTATAATCTATAGGAGTTCTGATGTTTGCTAATGATTTTATTCTCTTTTTTTATTTGGATGTACATTATTAGTCGCACAAAAAGTTTTAGACAAAGCTAAACAAATGGGTTGAAGATTTGGGGTTGTGGACTTGAGTTAAGATACATAATTTCTCATCAAGAGTAACTTAGATATTAATATCTTCATCAATTTAGTTATGTTACCTTTATACTTTTTACTTGCGATCTTACATTATTTTTCTTACATTGCATTGTATAGTTTTCTTTGCGTAAACGTATGTTTTCTAATTATTTCCTTTTCTTTTTGTTTCAAGAATTAAGCATCGTGGGATTATTGGCATCGATCATGTCAACTTGAGTACTCTGAAGTACAAGGTGTGGAGAATATATGGCATATATTACGTAGCATATATAGAATATTATTTTGTGTATCTTTTAGTTATAGCAATTATAATATTGTAATTATCTCTTCCTTTCTTGGATGGTTGTGCCTCTATCACCTGTTCCTTCCCAGTTACTTCAGCTATATATATCGACTTCAGGGCCTCGACATAATACATTCTTTTACGCAAAGAATATATTGTTCAGCTTCTCCATCTTCTTCGCATCTTGAGCTTGATCGTTCTTAAACTTAAGGCACTTTTTGTTATCAGTAACTTTAAGAACCAAATTACCATCACAATTTCTGTATTTCATCGAATAACGGTTAGATTCAACATTGGTGCGAATAATTGGACTGAGCGTTCGAGAAATTCATTCGAAGATGTAATGTACAACATGGTTTTTTAAGGAGTTCTTGAGTGAGATGAAGAGACAAAGAGGAGTTGTGTATGTGTTGTGTATGTATTTGTGTCAGGAGATGAGTTAGGACTTTGGTTATTTATTACAGAGCACTTACTATGATAACATTAGATAGTTTGCTTTAAAAGTTGGGATTTGTCGTGCCTTTTTCATGAATATAATAATTTAGGTCTCATTTGTTTTGTTTTGGATTTTTTTTCCATCAAATTACGCAAAGGAGGTAAGGGTTATTTTCAAATTTACATATTATGCTCAAGTAAGCACATTATCTTCTATTTCCAAACCATGCATCGAAGTAGAATTGTTTACAAATACAGCTTTTACGAACGACTTTCAACCCCCAAAATCCAACAAATGCAAACTACTTGTGTTTGTAAGAAAATATCCTGACGGAGTTTTACTAATCTCTATTGACTTTTTCGAGCGATTATTAAAACAACCAAAAGTTTCTCATGATGAAAACATATTGTTTTCGAACTCTTATAAAGGAATTGTTTTCTAAAATAGGTTTTTTTCACAAAATAATTAACAAAATAGGTTAACTTTTAACTTTATTACCGAAAATGGGTCCACGTAGGATCGGATTGGCCGAAGCTGGGCAATGGGTAAAGTCGTTGTGGCGGTCAGCGACTTGCTTCCACGCTATATTCCACAAAACCCCTCTTCTTTCCCAATTCCCAGTCCTTCATTCCCAAAAAAAAAAAAAAAAAAAAAAAATACCAAAGCAAAACTCTAACTCCTCTTACCGATTTTTCCTCCAAAAACCACCCCAAATCAGTCAATTAATTTGATTAAATGTCAAGTTATTGGTCTCTAATCAATATCAAACAAGTATTTGGTGTTGATTTGTGCTATATTGTTCTTCATGATGATGATGATGATTTTTTACCTGACAAATGGAGGGAAACTAGAAGAATGGATTGTAGAAATGGAGAAAGGATTCGTGAAGAACACTGATGCTGAAGTTGGAGAGGACGCAGATGCAAGTCGCTTGGGGGGCTGGCGACTTGAGCTATAACCGCCCACTCCCACAGCGACTTTATCCTGAGAGGGGGTATATTTGTGCAAATTAAGCCTGCTACTGGACTTCTGAAATCGCCTAGGGGGAGGACGACTACAACTCAAAACGCTCACTCACCCAGCGACTTTGTTTAAAGTACCATACTGAGGTTTGGATTGGCGTAAAGTGGCACCTTGGGTATGGTCGCTGACCGGGTGAGCGACTTGAATACGAGCCTAGCTTCGGTGATGACGTGGACCCATTTTCGGTAATAAATTTGAAAGTGAACCTATTTTGTTAATTATTTTGTGAAAAAGCTCCATTTTGGAAAAAAATTCCTTATATAAAGAGTCGAACTTTTGATAATGATTTTCTGATGGTGCTAAAGTCTCCACTTTTTTAAAAGACTCAAATTAATTAATGCGCACTTAATTAAATGAGTTAAAATGGGATAAAAATATATGATGATATTAAAATTGATGCTTGCTAAGCATTCGGAAGCGTTTTTGTCTACTAAAACAAGGAGAAGAAAATAAGAGTTCTACTAGACTTCATACAACTAAGATTATGATCACAAATAAAATTAGTTTATACATCAGACATAAAATTGAATTTATTTTCCATGTTATATGATAGGATTAATCGTAAAGTTTTTCGTTGTTTTTAACTCATTGGTTATACTACTTTTATTTTATACACACTCTTCACCTTGCTTTCTTTTTATTTTACCTTCGGTTTATAGTTAATTATGATTATGATAATGGCTAGGTTTACTATTTATTTATATATTTTGTTAATGGTGAACACCCTGTTTACAACAAAAAAAAAATATAAACCTGGAGAGAGAATTTCATTATTCAACGAACTTTTTTCTTTTATCAAGAATAGGTCTCCGGCAAAAAAAAAAATTAAATAAAATCTAACAATTTTTACAATTTAAAATTTACACACATTCCTCTATGAGGTTTTGTTATTTAAAATAGAAAAAAGATAATTGTAAAAACGCTATAACTTGGTTACTATATGGCCAACGAAGCGAAATTAAGGAGCATGATGTCCACAAACTCAAATTTAAAGATGGTTAATGATCCAAATAAAGGAGATACCATATGATTTTTAATACTTCAAGGCCTGTTCAGTAGGCCGGGTCAGGACAGGCCGAACGGGGCTAGGTGGTTGCAACCCAGGCACATCCCGAACATGAGACTAGACTGGTCGGGCCGGTGTACCTATTTTTGGTTGAAACATGAAACCAACGATGATTTGGTTTTAACCATCTGCATGCCTTAGTTAGATATATGAGCAGATTGCATTATGACGGACTAACAATAAACTCCTCGGGAATTTGACACTTTTGGGGTCCTATATTTTGAACCTAACTCCCGATTTACTGAATTACGGATCGAACACTTATATCCGCATGTTCATCCCATACTGTTAGAGCTACGCTTGAGACATCAGGTCGATTCGGAAAAGAAAAATACTTGTGTGTTAATATATCGAGGTGTCAATTATACAGAAGCACACTCTATAGAAAATTACATATAGGCTCGTGCATTGCACGGGCATTAAATCTAGTAATAATAATAATAATAATAATAATAATAATAATAATAATAATAATAATAATAAAAGCTTTTTTCGAGCGATTACAGAGTCTCCAACATTTGTGAGCTACCTAAAACAAAAAATAATATTATACAATTTCTCATACAAAAAATAATATAAATATATTCGAATAAAACTAAAAGATAGATTATTATAATCAGAAGATTAGACCAATTTCCATATAATTAAATAATAATAAAAACAAAAGTTTTAGTATGCTACAAACAACTTTATAGTGGTTCATATATGTATACATATAAAGGTATAAGACTTCGGAGAGATAAGTCTTTTTACAGCTTACGTTTTTTTTTTTTGCAGCTTACTGCTTACATTTAATTGCTTGAAACTTCAATGTCTTTAACTTCCTTGCTATGTTGATTACTTGATTGTGAACAATTTATCGATTACATGCCCCATTATAAATAATACATGATGCACAATTTATTTTTCGTAATAATTTTGTAGCTTTTGTACAGTTATTATGATACTAATGCATGTTTTTCTGTTCCACAGTTATAATCATGGGGGATCTAGAATAACAAAGGTTAAAAAGACAGGTATTATTTCCGTAAAAGGTAAACCAATTTTCGTTTTTTCACTTGATTATTTGTAAGACTTTTCTTTATTTTTTACCTTTATTATCCTTTTGTACGTATGTTCGATTTTTTAATATTGTTCATCCATGTTCAAATTGATTCTAATATAAGGTAGATAAGGTAGATAGATGATGAGACTTACAATTAGAATACTGAATACTATCAATACAGAGTTAAACAAGCATGCGCTGAAGTTGAAGTAGCATTATGTATTTTGATTCTATTAGGATATGTGTAAATTTGAGCTATTTGTTTACCTATTCCTCTATCGAGTATTGATATATCTTTTACGTGAGATATTTTTAATCGGAAAAGTACTAGATGACCCCCTTAACTTTGCTTGATAGTGAATTAACCCCCTTAAGTTTACTTTGTAGTAATTTACCCCCCTTAACTTTGCTCTTAAGTGAAATTAAACCCTACTTTTTTCTCCGGCGAAAATCTCGCCGGAAATTCAATATATTGGAGTTTTCTACTGTTGAATTGGTAAATTACTATAAGACGCCATCACTGTTTTGTAATGAATGAAATACATAACAAAAAATTATTGAATTTTCACTCATAAACATGTTATTGATTAATCGATTGTTTAATATAGCCTGTCAACTACCAAGTCAATAGGAAAATTACATATACGAGTACGTAATATTAATTCAAATGCAAAAGTAAGACACTTAGACACTCCGGTAATAATTTCAAAAGAGGATATAGCTTGAACATAATATGTAGACATGGAACTTTACGATAGTAGAAAAGTAGAGTGAAAGACCATAGCAACATGAAACGTAGTTTAATTATGGTGCAAAAAAGCAGTAACACTCTGTAATATACGTGCAAATATATAATGTGTACGTAGGAGTGTATGTATGTACATGGAATGTATCGAATTTCAATTTTTTTCTCCGGCGAAAAATTTGTGTTGACGGTGAATTGCAATGAGATATTGGTGATATATCGATTTTCCGGCGAGATTTTAGCCTTGATATAAATTGGGCTTTGATTTCATTTAAATGCAAAGTTAAGGGGGTAAATTACACCAAAATAAACTTAAGGGAGTTGATTTCACTATCAAGTAAAGTTGAGGGGGTCATTTACCACTTCCCCGTATTTTTAATCAAACGTAAATAGATTGAGATGTATGAACTACTTGATTAATTAGAAACTACCCCATATATCGCATGAACATGTTTAGCATATACTCCCTCCGTCTCAATCATTTGTTTACTTTTTATTCATTGTGAGACGTATTTTATTTAAAGGTAAAAAATAATTGTGCGACGTATTTTATTTTAGGGTAGTATTGATGATGGTTATTCTATGGAATAAGTTTTCTTTCAAGTAATAAGATAAGATGGCGATGAAAGTAGATCTCATGCATGGAAGATAATTCATGTATTAAGTTTATGCACAAATAAAAGATAAATCAGAATAAGTACTCCCATCTAAGATTAAGGGTATATGATGTGTATGTGTATCTATCCTATGCAATTATTAAGAGTATAGGATTGGAGGTGAACAATTCTTGAGATAATATTGGTCCAACAAATTATTGGTTTCAAATTTTATGAAATCTGGAGTATACATTTTGATCTTATAGTAACCAAATAAAATGCATAATTAGGAAGTATATGAGAATTGAAAAGTATTGAAATCATTTTTTTTTTGTTATTGATCTTTCAACGAGTCATTTATGTAATCAGTAATACGAAGACTTATAGGACCATAATTCCCATTATTTCTTTATATTTTTGGTTCTTTATTTCGTATACTTCATCTCTATATGATAAACGAGAATGTTTCATAAAATTTATATTAGATTTCGGGCAATTTCAAGTTTAGTATGCAAAATGTCATAGGATTTGGTGGGATTAAAGGACTTCTCTAACATATAAACTTATTAATTATGTATCAAATGAAATAGACATTTTAAGCCACAATCATTAACAAAAGGAATACGAAACATATATAAAAAGGTACGATAAAGTGGTCTCTCAATAACTTAGTGAGAGACCGTTTCTTCTTAGTGAGAGACCGTATAACTTAGTGAGAGATCGTTTCTTCAAAGTTTTTGTGTGGTTAAACGAACTTCGCAAGTACCAAGAAAGACAAGGTTTTTCCTTCGTCTTAATCGAGAACGTTGTTAATGTTTAGCGTCACATTAGTTAAAAAAATTGGCATATACTTTTTTTTTCTAGACGAAGCTACATCATGATTTATTTAAATTTGTTTATTTTTCTAGATGCAATAGTCATCTCAGTTTGTGAACGACCAAAGTAACTCTAATAAGTTAATTCTTGCTAGAGACAATTCTTTTTTAGTATGAACATTATAGTAAACGAGAATGATGCCAATGTCAAGATACAATTTGAGGAGGAAGGGTTAGGAGAAAGCTCGATAAAGCTAGCCGAGTCCAAATTACACAATTGTCATTACAATCAATATTGTTATAGACAATAATTCTACTTCAACCGGTCCGTTGCTATTTGTACTTAAAATTAATTCATTGTTATTTGTTGAACGGAAAGTATTATACATTCAGATGTACAATATTATTGTACAATTATATCAATAAAGCTTATGAGTACTTTTTCTAAGCATTTAAAAATTCTAAATTACATTTTAATTTTTTAAGTAAATATTCAAATATAACCGCGCTAATATTGTATCATTGTTGAGCTAGCACAATAAGTTTTTGAGCTTAATGTATATATACGTAAAGGAGCTCATAAACATTACATTAAAATTTAGCTCGAAACTTTTTTATTAAGCTTAGAAACTATGTCATCAGTTGTATTACAACCGGTCGTATAATCTATATGGACTGTTTGTTGAAATCATTAAATAGAAAAGTTTAGAGAAAAAAAACATTATTTTCACTAAGCAGAAGGGAGCATGAATTTATTATGGGAACGTTTCAAATTTGTTTTTTCAAGAGAGTTTTAAATAATAAAATTTTAACATTTTACAATTATTATATTATAAAAGATAGAATACTACAAATAGGCCCGTGCATCGCACGGGCATTAAGTCTAGTATCTATCTATCTATATTAATAAAGGAATCTTTTTTTGAGCGTTTATAGAGAATCCAACTTCTCTAAAAGACTTTCGACCAATGGTAAATAAATAGCATAGAAAAATTGTGTTTGTATATGGATGGACTTCCACGGTGATAGGTGGGTAGATGGCTATCAAATAAAAATAAAAATACTATAATAATAATAATAATAATAATAATAATAATAATAATAAGAGTTAGCATACAATTCAAACACATACCTAGCATTATTTTATACTCCTATATAAAAGGGATTAAATCAAAGTCATAAACAACGACTCCCTCCTCCCATCTTATTTCTCTGTTAGCTTTTTTGTTTTTTCCTTTTCTTGCATGCTTGATAAACTCTTTTGTTTATCATATGGATGTGTATATTAATTTTATTATGCTAATAATAAGTTTGCTTATTACGATATATCATATTGTTTCTTAGCTAATACTAATAGTGTAATTTGGTTCAAAATTTCAGGTATGATCTCCAAATAATTGTAATGGAAAAGGCAAGTGTTCAGTAACCCACATCGTTTTTGTGTTTTTACAATTATTTAATTAGTTACTATCATATGCCATTATTACTACCAAACAACAATTACAATTATATGTGTTATATGCTTCTCTTACAGAAATAAATTGACAGAGTCATGCAACCTCTTACTTCTTACATTCGAAAATTTGTCCAAAATCTGGAAGGGTGCTTGAGTTTGATCGATTAGAGCTACAAAACTTTGTATACAAATATAATCATTAGAAGCATTTTAAGTGATCAACTGATTCATGCTACTATTTATACGTTTTATTAAGATGCTATATACTACTTCACGTCTTAGTATTGAGTAAATATTCTAGAGAAGAGACATTAGCTAACTCTGAATTTAAATTTGTCATCCATTTATCACATAAATTTTTGTCGCCGTGAAGGTAAGATAGACGATTGATGTTTTAAATTTGTTCCTTTTTATGAGATCAAATAATTTACACTTACCCATTATTACTCCTACAGTTACTCTCTCCGTCTTTATTATTTGTTTTAGCTTTGTTCTCATTTGTCTAATATATGTCTTCAAATAGCATACAAATCTATTCAATTAAAGAGGTACAAGAAATATGGACCAAAATTCACTTCATGATAGAATTTGTTAGTCTTGCTGACATACAGATCTCCATGAATCCACGTAGATAAAAAGACCTACTATTTTATCTATACGGCTGCTTATGATCGTGATGTGATAAAATTTGTTCTTTATGTAGTTTCAAAAACTTACTCTTTATAATCGCTTGAATAATAATAATAATAATAATAATAATAAAAAAGTTAACTCCATCTGATAGATGAACCAACTCAACCAAAACCTTAAGTTGGTTCATCTATCATGAAGAAATCCAAAGTTCCACATGTGAGGGTTGTCCCACATTGATAAAAGAGGAGAAGAATTACCACCTTATAAGGCAAGGGGCTACTCCCTCTATCGCCAATTGGTTTTAGAGTGGAACCCTCTTGGGCCTACGTTGTGGACTATTTCTTCTCCGTTTGGGTGCGGCCCAGACCCGTTGTTGAATTTAACACCATCCGTGTCAAGAACTGACGCCAAAACCTTAAGCTCCCAATAGTGGAAAAATTCTTCAATACAAGAAACCCCATCCCCAGAATATACTTTGTGTCAGCATATTAATTAGAGTAAATTAGATTTTACTCCCTTATGAAACATGTTATGCTAAAATTACTCCCTTTTAAAACAAAATGCTAAAATTACTACCTTAACTTCAACACAGGCAAGAATTTGCTCCCAAATCCCAACTCAGGTGAAAAAAACATGTGGTTGGACAATATTACCCTTCATTTAACATATGCCCAAATGAAAATCTTTTCATATTCTCAGTCAATTCATCGTTTTCTCTCATTTCAAACAAACACCCCAAACCCAGATTTTCGATTTCCTAAATCAAAACCTAAACCCCTAAATTTCGCCCCCAATTCAATCAATTTTTTTGCGACGATTATAATCAAATGCTCTGGAAGTAGGCGACAAACCCTAATCTGTGCGTTTTCATCCAAATTAAGGTGAGTTTTTGATATTCATGGTGGCTAGTAAGAACCCTAATTGCAATTCAGGGTTAATTACAATTTCACTTAATCGTAAAAAAAAAAAAACAATGGAGAGGTTTAAGATATGAAATCTGTAAATAAAGGGAGAGATAAAGAAATTCACCTTCAAATAAATTTGCCTTCCAAATTGAAGAAATAATTGATTGAAATTTTTTGTAGAGTTAGTATAGATGAATATGGAGTAATGTGAGCAAGAGAAAGGAACATAACATAAGGGTGAAGAATTTACAGGGGCAAAATGGTCATAAAAATAGAGAAAAGGCGGGTTAATTCAAAAAAAGACGGAATATTTCACCTGAGTTGGGATTTGGGAGCAAATTCTTGCCTGTGTTGAAGTTAAGGTAGTAATTTTAGCATTTTGTTTTAAAAGGGAGTAATTTTAGCAAAACGTGTTTCAAAAGAGAGTAATATCTAATTTACTCTATTAATTATAGCAAAGCTCTCAAACAGTGACATTCCAATTGATTAATACAGACACAACCACAAAATGTCAGCAACAATTTTGGTCAATGCAGGCTTAACCCAGCTTGATAATTTTACTCTGAAAAAAGCAAAATCCAACCGCATGTATAGACACAACCACGAAATGTCTCCAACAGTCTTAGACGATGACTCAAACACAAAATTTTATACGGTTTTTTTTATCAATGGCGGATCTTGGAGCAAGTGATATGGGAGGCAAGTTTTAAACTATGGAGGTTGTGGCTTGTGTGTGTAAATTTAATACCAAATCATTGAGCCAATGAGAGCGAGTCTAATGATAATTTTACACAGAAGTATAGACTTCGTATGTTATGAAATCAAAAGGTTAGATTCATTATAGATTATATTTTTTCTGTATACTTCCTCTATTTCGGTCATTTGAATATCTTTAGTTTTGGCGAAAAAACCAAATAAATCATCATTTGTATACCTTTGATTTTGGTACAAAGATCAAAGAAATAAAAAGAGATCAGATGACAAGTTAGATATTCTCACAAAGACCAAATAAACAGTTAGAGTTGTTTTAATTGCAATCCTCCTCCAGGAAAAACATTAGCAAGTTTGATGTAGTGTTTTCTAATTACTAAAACAAATATATAAAAATTTAAATTAAGGGGGCGTTTGGTACGGGAAAGGGTAAGAGAATGAAATCAAGAAAGAGTAAGAGAGGGAAATGAATGGGATCACCCATATTATACTTGGGTGTTTGGTTGACAATTAGAGGAAAAGGGAATTAAAAGCCAACATCCACCACCTCCACCACCATTACCCACCACCTGCCACCATTATCTACACCAACACCACCACAAGTAGTGGCGCCGACGATCTTCCTCACGGTACCCCACGGCGAACCTAATCACCGCACCTCACACCCTCAACAAACACCACAATCCCGACCCCAAACACCTTATTCATTCTAAAAAATCCACCACAACCCTTCGAAAACCCCTCCCCCACCGCTTAAAACACCAGATCTGGTGTGGCCGGCGTCGGGCGGTTGCAGTGGTGTGGCCGAGGAATGTGTTGGTGGTGGTTGGTGGGGTGGGAGAGTTACTGAAGGTGTTGGTGTGGTGTTTAGTGGTTGAGGATATGGGGTAGCGTGGACATGCGGCGTCGCTGGTGGTGGTTGTGTCGGCGTCCCTGGTGGTGGTTGTGTCGGTGTGGTGGGTGTAGGTGGCAGTGGTTGACGGTGTGAGAGGGTGTGGTGGGTGTTGGTGGGAGTGGTGAAAATAGGGAGTAGGAGGAAGAAGGGATTATGGGGTTATGGGCTTACCCAAGGGGGGGAGGGGTAAGGATGAGAATGGTTTTGGAGGTAAGGGGGGGTATGAGTTACCCTTTCTTTGTGTCAAACAAACAACAACAAAAGGAATCAATCATTTTTATTCTCTTTCCCTTTCCTTATTCCCCCAACCAAACACCCCCTAATCTCCTTACGCATTTGTGGCATGCATACTAATGAGAATAAGATTCACGTACTAAGCAATAGTATATTCTAGGAATAATACGAAGTGATTGATTAATACTACGGATAGAAAATAATACCTGGGGTAGTGAGCACTGAGCAGCAAGAAAAGGTTACTGCATTCTGTGTTTATCATCATAATTATACGTGTATTTTACACCAAACTTTATTTAGACTTTCGTATTAAATAGGACTTTTACCAATTTATCTTAGATTAATATCAATATTTGCAAGTGAATTAACGTATTTGACATATATACTTCGTTAAAAAATCTTTTAACCATTAAAATATAAAGTAGTAGTTAAAAATTGGACCCTAATATTTTTGAGGCAATGTGGTGAACTCTTTTGGTGTTTTTATAGAGTAGTCATTATCATGTTATAATTAGTTGATAAAACATTAATCTAATACGTAAGTATAACACTTCACAAATAAAGGAGCCCAATTTCTCTCCATTTCCTAAGAAGAAATGAAGAGGTAAGTTCCTCTTAATGTCTCATAGGCTCATAGTAACTACCACTTACGTTAGCAAATTAAAAGTGTATTAGGATGAGGAATTTAATCAATTTGGAAATAGAATCTTCATCAATCCTCTTTATTGGCTTTGTCAAAAAAAAATCCTCTTTATTTGCAAGACTTGAATCTATAGTGGTTGTTTATAAGACATTAAGACATCAGTATATTACAAGTGGCCCGTGCATCGCACGGGCATTAAATCTAGTATCTATCTATATTAATAAAGGAAGCTTTTTTCGAGCGTTTACAGAGTCTCCAACGTTTACGAACTACCCGGAGTATAAAATATAGATGAAATAATAATATTGATTATCCTAGAAGATCTTAATTACGTAATACACAACAATACACATTGATAGCAAAAATATCAGAAGGATTATGTGCGAGCATGCATTCTACCACTTTTTAATATCAAGTTTAATTAACTACCCCGTATAAAACTCTTTTAAGGAATTTTAAATTTGATAGAACTCAAACTATTAGCATGTATATATACGGCTTTCTAACAGTCAAAATTCCAAATTTCCAAACGTATGATTCCCATGTGGTTTCCCCTTCCCTTTAAACTCATATTTATATTTTTCATTTAATTTTATTTTTATTGTGAATGCAATCTCATGTTTATTCGTAATTTATGTTAATTTATGTTTTTGATATTGATCGACAATTATTCAATGTGTTAATTACATTGTTTATTGAATAATTAAGTTATTAAATGGTAATGATCTGATTTTAAATTTTTGGTAGTGATGGTCTCAAGTTAAACCTCGCAAGTGCACGATTTTATCGTTGTACACTTAAAAGGGTCGATCCCACAAGGAGTAGGTGGAGTACTAATCGTTCTAATTCACCGGTTTAGCTAAGTCGATAAATAACAAAGAGGGTAGTAACAATCTAGCGCTAAACTATCAAAATTAAAGACAAACAACAAGATAAGGTAAAAACAAGCTAAAGATAAAGGAAAGATCAAATAAAGAGAAGGACTAGAACTCGGTCCGACCATGAACATGAGTAATTCCACATACTAATTGTCTCGGCTAATCAAAAGGGGTAGAAAGGTAAGGGGGAGATGGCTCTAATTCGCCTAGAACCTCCCTTCCGGTCTCGCACTAGGACACTAGCTACTCCGACTAACCCCCCTCCCGGGTTCGAAAGTCGGTATCCCCAACTCAAAACCCGACAACCCCAAGAACATGCATTTTCCCAAGGAGGTCAAGTGAATGGTCAAGGTCATTAAGCCCTCATCATATTCCGGGTCATCCCACTCCCCTTCCGGGAGGTCGATTTCAAACACTAGCCTAGAGGCACCCTCCCTGGTTCTCCCTTAGGTCTCAACCTTAGTTGGTGATAAGGCCAAATTTCGAGTGTCCAATTTACTACCTAACCAACTTCCGTCGGTGGACAAGGGTCACAAGTTGACACTACCCAAAACCCAAACCATAAGCATGCAAATTCCTCTAAACTACCCTCACCAATTTCCCCCACAAATTAGCCTTAATGATAATTAGTTAGTGAAATTACCCATATCGGGTCAAACCGAGTCCTAG
Source organism: Silene latifolia (assembly GCF_048544455.1). Classification (NCBI taxonomy): domain Eukaryota; kingdom Viridiplantae; phylum Streptophyta; class Magnoliopsida; order Caryophyllales; family Caryophyllaceae; genus Silene; species Silene latifolia. Next base: position 325,438,330 of record NC_133537.1, read on the forward strand.
AAGGAGACTACTCACTAATCATGGTCCTAATTGCAAAATAAACAATAAAGATGGAAACTTTAGTCACAAACATGGTGAGGAGATGAATCTTACTACTAAACATGCAACAAATCAACAATAATTAAGAGAAAAAGAGATTAATTCTAATAGCAAGGTTAACTAATCTAAAAGGCACAATCTTTAACCAAATCAACTCAAAGATTAAGTCTTTGAGGACAACTATCCAAGCATGAACAAATGAAAGAGAATCAAAGCAAATAGGAACAATGAAAAGATGAACAATGATGAAATCAACAACAACAAACAAACAACAACAACAATTTTAACATAAACAATCAAATAAACTTGAAGGAAGAACAAAATGTAAACAAATGAAAATAAGGAGAGAAATAATACCAATCAAGAAGCAAGAAATGAATTATGATAGAATAAATAAGTATAAACTTTCAATCTTCTTCTTACAACCCAAATTCAATCCCAAATTGATTGAATTACTAGTCTAATTAAGGAATGATTAGCAAAAGGATTAGCAAAGTTTTAAACTTGAAAGGGAAATATTCTCAGATCTAGGGTTGTGTCAAAAAGGGTTTAAGAGGGGGTATTTATAGGCTTTTACAAGATTAGGAAGAAAAGAGGAAGAAAAGAAAGAAAAGCCAAATTCCGCTGCTGCTGCGTTTTGCCGGTGGACCGGCTGCCGGTGGTCCTACCGGCAAAACCGTGCAAAGAATTAAAACATCTGGCATTCGTGTTTTGCCGGTGGGCCGGCCTGCCGACAAAACACCTTCTTCAGGACTTCTTCTTCTTTGTTGATGTGTGAAATGCCGGTTGACCGGCTGCCGGTGCTCCTACCGGCAGCGAGGTCAAGCTTGTTTTTCCTCCAATTCTTCATTTAATTCCTCTAGCTATGTTCTCGGTGGGCATTTGTGCACTGCCGCCTCGCCCGCAAAAACTGATCTTAGCTTTTCTTCAACTTCTTAAGTAATTCTCTGGGGTGTGTTTTGCCGGTGGCTGGACCGGCTGCCGGTCTGCTGGCAAAACACACAGTCTTCATTTCTTCACCTCTTCTTCATGTAAAGGCAATGGGGTGCCTTTCTTGCCCCAATTTCTCCATACTTGGATCGTTTCCTACAAAAGGATACACAAGGTAACAAGTACGGGCATTGGGCACAAAATGCAAGAAAAACACCGAAACCGACTCGATCGAGTCGGTATGCATAAAAGAAAGAGGGAATTAGAAGTAAATTAATCGTATATCAAACCTCCCCACACTTAAACCTTACTCGTCCCCGAGTAAGTCCCTAAACCAAATGTACAAAGCATTATTATGATAGATATGGAGAGTGGATGCACAATATAAGCATCACTCAACTAAACTACTACTTAAGCCGATCGAGTATTAGCGCACTCAACGCCCCTTCAACTCACAATTTGACACCCATGAGGGGAGAGTGCCCTATTGCAAGGCAAGTTGGGTCTTGCTACAAAACTTTTGACACATTCATCATGAAAGCACGTAATCAACAAGTAGAATGCATCTAACAAAATGATTCACTTTCCTCATCTAAGTGGCCGAATTTTTCAAATAACTAAACACGGTCTTGGTCGGGAGCACCGTCTCAGAAGTGCCAATTGAGGTGCCAACCCCCTAATTGTGACAAAAGCAACCCTTGTGTGACCAATGCTCAAGAAACAGATTCAAGAGCGGGGTAAGGGGAAAAAGGGCAAGGCCGCCGAGAATTACAAAACCGACACAAGATTCAACCAAATGACCCATGACTAAGGAGACCAAGGCAACGACATCCTCACGGTTTTCACTCGTCACTCAATGAAAGAACAAGGTGATTTTTGTGACAAAAAGTAACCAAAATCACTCAACTAACTCGACTAGCGAAAACGTGCCCGCAATCTAATGTGTAACACCGTCCTATGTCCAATGAAATGCAAACAATGGGAAAATGCACAAAACATGAAGCAAGGGTTACAACGGGGCTAAGGAGAAGGTCGAAATGGGATTGGTGCAAGCACCGTTTGGACATGTGGAGCTCAAATCAAGAATCGTCGACACATCACATCCCATCTCTTATTGCAACACATGAGACACGTCTATGCACTAACATAGCAATGATGACCAAAACTATGTAAAAATTGCATAAACCCAACTCAAGTAGGAAAAATTTGATAAAACTCCTTTTATTTCAACAAATGGTAACGTCTACACCGTAACAACGACTCGGTTTCCCAAGCCATGCAAAAAATGTGTAAACCCGACTCATCTTTGGAAAAACATCAATTTGCCCTTTTATTTAACAACGGCTTTTTCTACCCCTTTAAATGATGAGTAGGGGTGTTGCTTGCCTTTTTCTTTTTCTTGACAACAAACAAATATATACAACACACAACTCATTTTTTTGGTTTTTCATGACTTTTTTACTTTTCTATTTTGTTTTTCGTTTCTTTTTCAAAACCTCTTATTTATATATAATGCCAAATTCACATCGAAATCCGACCCAAGTGGACGTGCAAGCCATCCACCGTCACGACCCAAATCACCTCCTACAACACAACTACAAAAACCGACCAATTCTTGATTAAGGAAGGGTGGTTATGGGAATGTAGCTATTTTAGGTGGGTTTGCCAAATGAAAAGGCTAAGCTCAAAGGGGGTGAATCAAAAAGGGAAACGATGTACGGGAGAAAATAAGGCTATTTGGCTATGTGAGGTTCATAAAAACTGATTTTTTTTTTTTTTTTTTTTCATATCATGTGCACAAAAATGCAATGCAATTTCACGGTCTAAGGACGATGCGACACACTTATGCGTAATGATGTGACACGCCTCGCGAGGAGACCTACTCTCGAACCTAGATGAGGGCGGGGTATGAATGTACCCACCCTAGGAGGCTCTACCCTTACCTTTGAGTAGCTAAGTCGAGCCAAAGGTCTAGTCTACGGCCCTAGGTCTCACAAGATCGGTCTAGACTCATTGGTCAAGCCCTCCTTCCTCGGCTAACTAAGAGGCCACGGGTGCGAGTCACGAGGAGGGGAAAGGCACAATTGGGCACATTAGTTCATCATGGGGGTACTTGGTTCCCTTCCTTTGACCATGTTCTTCCTTAAAAACTTATTTACAAACTTAATGCAAAAAGAAAGAAATGCGACAAGTATTTACATGTGAACAAATGCATGCGGAAATTTAAACAAACACGAAATGAAACGTGCAACAAATTGGCTAAACCTAGCAGCACATCAACACCAAAATTCCAAACGGTCTCCCAAGGAGACACCCAAAGCAACAAAATTCCCATTCTCCTTCAAAATATCCAAGATACCAAAAAAAAAAGAGAATAGTAAAAAGGAGCAAGAGGTAGGAAGGATTATACCAAGCGGTCTTCTAGCTCCTTTTTGCCTCAAGTGGTCAATGTGCCATGCCAAAGGTTAGACAAAACATATATATACAATGTAATTTTTTTTTTTTTTTTGAATTTTTCTGAAATTTTTCAATTTTTAGGCATTTTCTTGAATTTTCTTAAATTTACAAGCATATAATGATATGAACAAATAAAAACAATATTCACAAAGTGGATATTTCCCTCCCCACACTTGAAATGTACATTGTCCTCAAGGGACAAAAGCATAGGGAGTGAATAAGAAAAAGGAAGGAACATATTTTTGTATTTTTCAATTTTTGAAAAGAAAATAACATATTTTTGGTCTTTTTGTTTTTTTTTAAAATGGAAAGGGCATGTTTTTGTTGTTTTTTTTTAGGCCCTCCCCACACTTATTTATAGACATGGGAGGGCAATTTAGTGAAATAAAATAACATGTTTTTGGTGGTTTTTGATTTTTTTCAATTTTTAGTTGGTTTTTATTTTGAAAATGCAATGCATGCTCTATTCTATATGCAAAATTGAAATGACAATGCAAGTTATGCTAGGTGAATGCAATTACTAAATGTGACAATATATTACAAAATTGAAATCTAATGCAATCCTATATGATGCAACTAAATGAATTAGCAACTAAATGCATGCGAAAAATTAAACGTGAATGAGAGAATTTGGATAAAAGGGAGAGATCGTACTTGTCATTTGGATTGATTATGAGGAGCATACCAAAGGCTTTGGATTGAAAAGGGAGGATAAAAACCATCAACTCGGGGACTAAGACCCCATCTCATCATCATCATCTTCATCATTGTTATCTCCGGTAGTAAAGTCGGAGCCTTGAATCAAATCATCGGGGTTGAAGGTGAAGTTACCTCCACTACCGCCGACACCCGGGAAACCACCCGTGAAATCGCTACTCATATTCATCACGCCGCTATCTCCTCCCGTGAAACCACCACCGGACCCCGACGCACCCGCATCACTAGCAAAATAGGGCCGAGCTCCCCCTAACCATTGGGCATCATGCCCCTCCGGTCTAGACTCGGGCATAGGCGGGAAAACGGGGCGCGCAAAGTAGTCCGGTTGGAGGTTAAAACCTCCGCGGACCACACTCCCATCCTCTCTCGGGTAGTTCCCATCGGGCCAAGTGAAGTAAGAGGGGTGAGGGTCCTCATAGCCCACGTAATCCCGCCGACAAAAATCATCGTAGATGGGATAAGTACCGGTAGCTTGATCATAGTATATCCGGTCCAACTTTCTCCCCAAAATGTCTCTCTCACTAGCGGCTTTCGCCGTGGCAATGTCCATCCTCTCCATCCACTCGGTGAGAGATGGTGGTAAGGGAGGATAAGTAGGTTGGCCCGAGGAGGAGGAGTCCCCTTGTTGAAATTGCCAAGGTGGAGGTTGATGAGTTTGCGGCATTTGGTATTGAAGGGAGGATGGGGTGTTCACTCGACGGTCTCGTGAATAAACACGAGTAGGATTAGGGGGAGGTTGGTCGGTGGGTGCCTCCGCTTCAATTGGGAGGAGGTAATCATCTTTATCTCTCTCAATTTTAACAGCGGTTACATTTGGAAGCCGGATGGAGTTCTTGTGATTGATTTGCCAATATTCAAGGCCGTCGGTGGGGTTCTCTTTGAGCCATTCAAGCTTTGTAGTCAAGTAGTGCTTTGACAAGTAAGTGTCCCCGGGTATCCAATTCATCGTGGAAAGGTCAACCGGACGGTCCATGTTACGGGCAATTCGGGTGATCATGCCACCCACATGTATCGGGACTTTGTGCCCCGGAGAACTTGCAATCTTGGATAGGTTAAGGGCTAGGTAGTGAGCCACATTAATTCGGAAGGGGGTGGGTTTCGTGAACAAGTAGGACCCCAATATTTCAAGCTCGTGGGTCCTAAACACCCATGGCTCATCCACCGCAAGAACGGTGCACCCCATACATCTATGCCACACCCGAATGACGGGATTGTGGCAACTTATCGCGGGCCTTTTCACCCCAGGTTGATCATCAAGGCCCGAAATCGCCTTCCATACACGGGAATAGTGAAAATCAGCGGGCGGGGTATGCGACGTCGCATTTTCCAGCCCAAAAATTTGAGCCAACCGACCCAAAGTAATGTTATGTTCCCGGTTCATGAGTCTAAAGCTAAGGGCAGCCACCATCCCAGATTGCCGGTGCTTGGTAATCTTAAGACTACTCAAAAATTCCCATCTGATCCGAGGGTAAGTATACTCATGCATGGTAAATATCCCCCTCATACCACACCCCGTAAATAAAGCTTCCATCTCCCTAGCAATCCCAAGGGTAGACAAAGACGGATGATGAAGAAACTTAGTAGGGGTGAGGGGACGATTTTTGAAGAGAATAAACTTACCCTTCTGAGTTGGTGTGGTAAACTCGACTGTAGGAAAGTCCGGATCGGGGTATGTATCGGTCGCCGCTTGAGCAATCAATGCCGCTTGGTCCCTTGCTATATCGGCTCTTGTTCTTCTTCCGGCCATCTTGATGATTGGAGGAGATTGGTGAAGGTAGGAGGAAGTTTGATTGAGTTTTAATGGAGTTAGGGTTGAAAAGGGGGGAAAATAAGGAGGAAAGATGAAGGAGAAATGATGAAATGATTTGGAATGAAGGGTTGGTTCGTGGTTTATTTTGCTTATGCGGGTGTGTTTTGCCGGTTGGCGAACCGGCAGCCGGTCTGCCGGTAAAACACACTCCCCCTTTTTCTAATTTTTCGAATTGTTCTCCCCAAAATTTGGCCTCGCTGCCGGTGGACCAACCGGCTGCCGGTCCACCGGCAAATCACTCTCCTCAATTGATTCTCCCATATGCCAGGTGTGTTCTGCCGGTGAGCCGGCTGCCGGCCTACCGGCAAAACACACTCCTCAGTCAAATTTCAACTTCCCAGCTTCAATACATGAGTGTCTTGCCGGTGAGCCGGCTGCCGGCCTACCGGCAAAACACTCCTCTTCACCAATTTTCAAAGTTTTCTAAGTCATCAGGTGTGTTATGCCGGTGAGCCGGCTGCCGGCCTACCGGCAAAACACACTCTCAATCATCAATTCTTCATCTTTTTTTCATCTTGACAGCAATGACAGGTGTGCTATGCCGGTGAGCCGGCTGCCGGCCTACCGGCAAAACACACCCTTACTTCAATTTTTCAAAAATTTTGTTTGGCCTCATTGCTTAGGTGGACCAAATTTTGCCGGTCCACCGGCAAAACACAACACTCAGCTATTTTTCGTTGTGTTCTTCAAATTTGCTCAATTTTTCTTCAACTCAACTTTGAGCTTTTTCATTGACCCCGGGATTCATGTTTTCCACAACTACTCCGACGCATGATGTCGGGATTTCGGGTCAACGAAAATAGTGCTTGTGTTCTTCAAAAGTGACCTCCGTCACCAATCCAAATAGACAAAATACGACTCCAAATCTCTCACTACTAGTCTAGAATGCAAGTTATTTACAAAGATGCATGGGTTGCCTCCCATGAAGCGCCCTTGTTTTATGTCGTAGGCTCGACCAAGTAAACAAGCCAACAATTTTTTTTATGATGAGGACGGAAAAGAATCTTAACTCACTAGAAAGGTTTCAAGGATCTTCATTTCCTTTTGGACGGGATTGCCAACGTGATAGTGCTTTAGTCTTTGACCATTCACTTTAAAGGTCCGGTCTTCTTGTCTTATTTCCACCGCCCCATGAGGAAAAGATCGGACCACGGTGAAGAGTCCGGTCCACTTCGACCTCAATTTTCCGGAAAAGAATTTCAAACGGGTATCGTATAGGAGAACCAATTCACCCTCCTTGAACTCCCTTCTAATTATGCGCTTGTCATGAAATCTTTTCGTCCTTTCCTTGTACAACTTAGCATTCTCATAGGCTTCTAGCCTAAATTCTTCCAATTCATTCACGTCAAGAAGTCTCTTCTCACCGGCCGTTTTCAAGTCATAATTAAGATGCTTGATGGCCCAATACGCCTTGTGTTCAAGTTCAACCGGCAAATGACAAGCCTTGCCATACACCAATCGGAATGGTGAGGTACCGATCGGTGTTTTGAAGGCCGTCCGGTAAGCCCACAAAGCATCATCAATTTTCAAGGACCAATATTTTCTTGATTTGTTCACGGTTCTTTCGAGTATAGTCTTCAACTCTCGGTTGGAAATCTCGGCTTGCCCATTAGCTTGAGGATGGTAGGCAAGACTCTTCCTTTGTTGCACTCCATACTTTTTCAACAAAGCTTCCAATGCTCTCTCTCCGAAATGAGTACCACGATCGCTAATGAGGACTCTCGGGACCCCAAACCTTGGGAAGATGACCTTTTGAAGTAGCTTGATCACTTCCTTAGCATCACAAGTCTTGGTTGGGATCGCCTCAACCCATTTGCTTACATAGTCGACCGCCACAAGTATGTACTCATTTCCGAACGATGATGGGAAGGGACCTTGATAATCTATCCCCCACACATCAAAAAGCTCAACCTCAAGCATGAAATTCATCGGCATTTCATGTTTCCTTGTGATATTTCCACTCCTTTGACATTTGTCACATCCCTTAACATAAAAGGCAACGTCACGGAATAGAGAGGGCCAAAAGAAACCGCATTGAAGTACTTTAGCGGCCGTTTTCTTGGAAGTAGCATGGCCACCACAAGGTAAGTCATGGCAATGGCTCATTATGGAGGTAGCTTCCTCTCTTGGAACACACCTTCTTATCATCCCATCGGCACATGACTTATACAAACATGGGTCATCCCAATAATAGTGCTTCACATCATGAAAGAACTTCTTCTTTTTGTGATAGTCATAATCATGTGGTATTATCCCGGAGACCAAATAATTGACAATATCCGCATACCACGGTGCTTCACCCAAACTTAGGGACAACAAGTGGTCATCGGGCAAATAATCATTGATAGGGAGCCCATTATCGACATTGAGGTTGATTAGCCGGGATAAATGATCGGCCACCACATTTTCAACTCCTTTCTTATCCCTAATCTCCATGTCAAACTCTTGGAGAAGTAATATCCACCTAATCAATCGAGGCTTGGACTCCTTCTTGATGAGCAAGTGTCTCAAAGCAACATGATCGGTGAACACTATAACCTTAGCTCCCACTAAATAGGTCCGAAACTTCTCCATTGCAAAGACCACGGCCAAGAGCTCCTTTTCCGTTGTTGAGTAATTTGTTTGAGCATCATCAAGAGTTTTGCTCGCATAATGAATTGCATGCACCTTTCCATCCTTCCTTTGGCCTAAAACCGCGCCCAAGGCATGATCGCTCGCATCACACATTAACTCAAACGGCAAGCTCCAATCCGGAGGTTGTATAATAGGAGCACTTGTCAAAGCTTCCTTTAACCTATTGAAAGCATCAAGACAACGGTTAGAGAACACAAAAGGAGTATCTTTGGCTAACAACTCGGTCAAGGGTCTCGCAATCTTAGAGAAGTCCTTGATGAAGCGGCGGTAAAAGCCCGCATGTCCAAGGAAACTTCTCACCCCCTTCACATTGGTGGGGGGTGGGAGACTAGCAATGACTTCAATTTTAGCCTTATCAACTTCTATCCCACGATTGGACACTATGTGTCCCAACACAACACCTTCTTGTACCATGAAATGGCACTTCTCCCAATTAAGCACAAGGTTAGACTCTTGACACTTGCTCAAAACTTTCTCCAAATTCATTAAACAACTTTCAAAACTTTTCCCAACAACCGAGAAATCATCCATGAAAACCTCCATTTCTTGTTCAATGAAATCGGAGAAAATTGACATCATAGCTCTTTGAAAAGTAGACGGAGCATTACATAGTCCGAATGGCATCCTCCTATATGCATAGGTGCCAAAGGGACAAGTAAAGGTGGTCTTTTCTTGGTCGCTTGGATGGATGGGGATTTGGAAAAATCCCGAATAGCCATCCAAGAAGCAAAAATAGTTGTGTTGAGCTAATCTTTCTAGCATTTGATCCATGAACGGTAAAGGAAAGTGATCCTTCCGGGTGGATTTGTTCAACTTCCTATAGTCCACGCACATTCTCCACCCGGTTACCGTCCTTGTAGGAATCAATTCATTCTTGTCATTTCGCACTACCGTCATGCCTCCTTTTTTGGGAACTACAAGAACCGGGCTTACCCACCTACTATCCGAAATAGGATAGATAATGCCCGCGTCAAGTAGCTTAAGGACTTCTTTCCTTACAACCTCTTTCATGATGGGATTAAGCCTTCTTTGTGGCTCAATTGAGGATGCATCCTCATTTTCAAGAAGAATTTTATGAGTACACAAAGAGGGACTAATCCCTTTGAGGTCACCAATAGTGTACCCAAGGACACCCTTGAACCTTTTGAGCAAAGAAATGAGTTTTGAGGTTTGGGTGTCATCAAGTGCACTATTGATGATGACGGGAAAAATGGAATTATCTCCTAGAAATTCATACTTCAAAGAAGAGGGAAGAGGTTTAAGTTCAACCGTAGGAGGAGGCGTGGAACTCTCCTCCTTCTTACCGACTTCCAACACTTCAAATTTGGGAGCTTGTTCATGAATAGGAGCCGAATCCAACATCCATACATACGCAAGAGTCTCAACATCCTTGTCATCGACCTCATACCCACTAACAAGACAAGTCTCCAAAGGATCCATAGAGGAAGCTTTTGGGTCATGCTCCTCCATGGGATTCTCAAGAATGTCAATAATGCAACAAGTGTCACCGAGAGATGGAGCTTCCATGGACTTGTGGAGTTCAAATTCCACCCTTTCCTTACCCACTTGCAAAGATAGTTTCCTACTCTTTACGTCGATCATAGCTCCCCCGGTGGCAAGACAAGGTCGCCCCAAAATAATTGGCACATTGTAATCCTCGGGCATATCCATAACAAAGAAATCACAAGGTATGACAAGCTTCCCAACAACCAAGGGTACATCTTCAATCACACCTATGGGAAATTTAACCGACCGATCGGCAAGTTGAAGTGAAACTCTAGTAGGTTTCAAATCTCCCAAATCAAGCCTCTTGAATATTGAAAGTGGCATGAGGCTCACACTAGCCCCCAAATCACATAAAGCTCTTTTAATAGCCACCCCTTGGATAGAACAAGGGATAGAAAAGCTCCCCGGATCTTCTAGCTTGTTAGGAAGCTTGTTTGTGTGAGTGAGTATAGCACTACATTCCTTAGAGAGGTTGATGGTTTGCACCTCTCCATTCTTCTTCTTCAAAGTGACAAGTTCCTTAAGAAACTTGCCATAAGATGGAATTTCGGTAATCATGTCAAGGAAAGGAATCGTGACATTCATTCCCTTCAAGATCTCCACGAACTTCTCATATTTCTTTTCAATTCTAGGCCTTGCAAGCCTTTGTGGAAAGGGTACCGGTGCTACATACTCCCTTGGTGGTGGAGTACATTCTTTGGCCTTAGTTGCAATAGGCTCATCTTGCTTTGGAGGGTCAACCATCTCCACCTCCTTAGACTTCTCCGCCATAATCTCATCTTCTTGCATAACTTCAACCGGGTGCTCTTTCACTACTTCACTTGACACCCTCTTCCTCTTCCACTTAGGAGATTTCTCAACCTCCTCCAATTGCTTACCACTCCTCAAAAACACCGCATTCATCTCCCTTGGGTTAACCGTATTACCCGGAAACTTCCCCGGATTTTGAGCCAATTGACTCAATTGTTGAGAAATTTGGGCCACATGAGTTTTCGTAGCCTTTTGTGATGCCTGTATTTCATCATTCACCCGGTTTTGTGAGGCAATGTGGTTATCAAGCTTTGAGTCGGATTTTTGATTTGCAATAACCAATTGTTCAAAAGCTTGTTCCCAAGATGGTTTTTGAGGGGTTTGGAAGTTTTGGTTTTGTGGTTGGAAATTTTGGGTTTGTTGTTGATTGAAATTTTGCCCCTTGAAACCCCCAAATGGTTGTTAGTTTTGGGTGATGAATTGTTTCCCTTGGAAACCGGGTGGAATTTGTCTTTGGAATTGAGAGTTTTGATTGAACCTTGGTTGTTGTTGAGGTTGGGAAGTGGTGGGATTTTGAATGTTTTGTGAAGCATAAGACAAGAAAGGGTGAGTTCTTTTTCCATTGACAAATTGGTTGTTGTTATTATTGTTGAACCCTTGTCTTGCACTTGTGGACTCCCAAATCCCATTTACTTGCTCATAGCATTCCTCACCTAGGGGTGCAATCAAGGGACACCCAATGGGAGTATGCCCTTGTTCACCACACAACTCACAAGACAAGACTTGCCTCATATCGGAGCCTTTAGGTTTTGAATTTAGCAAAGCAACTTGTTGGGTGAGTTCATCTAGCATACCCTTAACCTCCACATTCAAAACCGAATTAGAATCCTTGCTCTTGCCCTTCCTCATTTGCCTATCACTTCCCCATTCCATAGTTCTTGAGGCCATCTCCTCAATTAGTTCCTTTGCCGCTTTATGCCCCAAGATGTCTAAGGCACCTTTCCCCGATCCCGCATCCAATGAAAGCCTAAGGTCTTGAGTCAACCCTTTGTAGAAATTGTTCACTAGCTCGGCCTCGGAGATGCCATGGTGTGGGCATAACCGTTGGAGCTTCTTGTACCGTTCCCATGCCTCATATAAGGTCTCATCCTCTTCTTGAGTAAAGCTTTGTAGTTCACTCTTGACTTTGGCCGTTCTTGAGGGCGGGAAATACTTGTTCAAAAATGCCGAAGCCAACTCATCCCATGTCTTGAAGGAATCCGGGTCGCAATTCTTCAACCAATCCTTGGCCGAACCCCTAAGAGAATGGGGGAACAACCTAAGGCGAACCGCGTCATCGGAAACCCCATTTGATTTGTACATATCACAATTTTCAAGGAAATCATTTAGATGATCATTTGGGTTCTCCAAGGGACCTCCTCCAAATTGGTTGTCTTGAACAAGGTTGAGCAAGGCATTTTTAATCTCAAAGTTATTAGCTTGAATTCGTGGCCTTTGGATGCTTGGATTAACTATGTGCTTAGGAGCCATAGTGTCTCTTATCGGAACCGGATCAACCATGGTGTTAGGCTCTTCTTCTAAAACCCCAAAAGGATTTTCAAACACTTCGGTAGCTTCTTGGTGATTAACTTCTTCAATCGGTGGAAAATCAAGTAAACCCCTTCTTCTTAGAGAATTAAGTCTTCTTGCCGTGGCTTCAACTTCGCGGTCAAGTTGATATATCGGTTGACCTCGTCTTCGTCGCCTACTCATGCAAAAGACCTAAGCACTTGAAAGAAAGGATTAGTAACAAAGGACTTAGTCTAAACTAGAACAAAAACGATTAATATCAAGCCGTACTCCCCGGCAACGGCGCCAAAAACTTGATGGTCTCAAGTTAAACCTCGCAAGTTCACGATTTTATCGTTGTACACTTAAAAGGGTCGATCCCACAAGGAGTAGGTGGAGTACTAATCGTTCTAATTCACCGGTTTAGCTAAGTCGATAAATAACAAAGAGGGTAGTAACAATCTAGCGCTAAACTATCAAAATTAAAGACAAACAACAAGATAAGGTAAAAACAAGCTAAAGATAAAGGAAAGATCAAATAAAGAGAAGGACTAGAACTCGGTCCGACCATGAACATGAGTAATTCCACATACTAATCGTCTCGGCTAATCAAAAGGGGTAGAAAGGTAAGGGGGAGATGGCTCTAATTCGCCTAGAACCTCCCTTCCGGTCTCGCACTAGGACACTAGCTACTCCGACTAACCCCCCTCCCGGGTTCGAAAGTCGGTATCCCCAACTCAAAACCCGACAACCCCAAGAACATGCATTTTCCCAAGGAGGTCAAGTGAATGGTCAAGGTCATTAAGCCCTCATCATATTCCGGGTCATCCCACTCCCCCTTCCGGAGGTCGATTTCAAACACTAGCCTAGAGGCACCCTCCCTCGGTTCTCCCTTCCGGTCTCAACCTTAGTTGGTGACAAGGCCAAATTTCGGGTGTCCAATTTACTACCTAACCAACTTCCGTCGGTGGACAAGGGTCACAAGTTGACACTACCCAAAACCCAAACCATAAGCATGCAAATTCCTCTAAACTACCCTCACCAATTTCCCCCACAAATTAGCCTTAATGATAATTAGTTAGTGAAATTACCCATATCGGGTCAAAACGAGTCCTAGAAGGAGACTACTCACTAATCATGGTCCTAATTGCAAAATAAACAATAAAGATGGAAACTTTGGTCACAAACATGGTGAGGAGATGAATCTTACTACTAAACATGCAACAAATCAACAATAATTAAGAGAAAAAGAGATTAATTCTAATAGCAAGGTTAACTAATCTAAAAGGCATAATCTTTAACCAAATCAACTCAAAGATTAAGTCTTTGAGGAAAACTATCCAAGCATGAACAAATGAAAGAGAATCAAAGCAAATAGGAACAATGAAAAGATGAACAATGATGAAATCAACAACAACAAACAAACAACAACAACAATTTTAACATAAACAATCAAATAAACTTGAAGGAAGAACAAAATGTAAACAAATGAAAATAAGGAGAGAAATAATACCAATCAAGAAGCAAGAAAGGAATTATGATAGAATAAATAAGTATAAACTTTCAATCTTCTTCTTACAACCCAAATTCAATCCCAAATTGATTGAATTACTAGTCTAATTAAGGAATGATTAGCAAAAGGATTAGCAAAGTTTTAAACTTGAAAGGGAAATATTCTCAGATCTAGGGTTGTGTCAAAAAGGGTTTAAGAGGGGGTATTTATAGGCTTTTACAAGATTAGGAAGAAAAGAGAGAAAAACCAAATTCCGCTGCTGCTGCGTTTTGCCGGTGGACCGGCTGCCGGTGGTCCTACCGGCAAAACCGTGCAAAGAATTAAAACATCTGGCATTCGTGTTTTGCCGGTGGGGGGTTTGCCGCCTGCCGCAAAACACCTTCTTCGGACTTCTTCTTCTTTGTTGATGTGTGAAATGCCGGTTGGCCAAGCTCGGTGCTCCTACCGGCAGCGAGGTCAAGCTTGTTTTTCCTCCAATTCTTCATTTAATTCCTCTAGCCGTGTTCTAATGGTGGGTGGGCCGCCTGCACGGCAAAAACTCTGATCTTAGCTTTTCTTCAACTTCTTAAGTAATTCTCTGGGGTGTGTTTTGCCGGTGGCTGGACCGGCTGCCGGTCTGCCGGCAAAACACACAGTCTTCATTTCTTCACCTCTTCTTCATGTAAAGGCAACGGGGTGCCTTTCTTGCCCCAATTTCTCCATACTTGGATCGTTTCCTACAAAAGGATACACAAGGTAACAAGTACGGGCATTGGGCACAAAATGCAAGGAAACACACCCGAAACCGACTCGATACGAGTCGGTATGCATAAAAGAAAGAGGGAATTAGAAGTAAATTAATCGTATATCAGGTAGGATGTGAAGAATGCTACAGAAGATGAACACAATAGAACTAGAATATCAGATGCAGCTACAACACTGTCGTAAGTATTACCATTAAATTAGATTAGATTGGACATGGGGAGTATACTATTTAGGATTTAAAAGTAAATAATCTACTTTCCTTCATTTTGTTTCTATTTATTTATTTATTGAGAAAAGACCAAACTCCTAACAAACGATATGATTAATTGATTATAAGTTGATAATTATCTTGATTGAAACAATACTCCTTTCATCCCAAAAATATAGTAGAATATTGTCAACTACAACTTCTCCAATTCTAATTTTACCTTCTTTCATCTTTTACTGGTTTTAATAGATAAGTGGTGGGTTTTTAAGAAGGATAAAAAAATTATTATAATTGGAATTGTTGTTATACAAATAAAATATGAACGATTTATCACCAAATAAAATAAAATAATATATTGTTATGAATTCGACTAAGTATAGAATACCGGTATATATCTTACGAATTTGACTAAAGGATACCGGTATGTAATTCAAATTGTCAAATTAGGCCCAATTTTTGTTGCGAGCCATTGAGGAGTTGCAAATTAGTATCATCCATTACCATTTACAGCTACTCCCAAAAGACGGATTTCTAATATAAACTTACTAAATACGTACTTCGTAATATAGTAGGATCCATGCTATGCATGCATTATACTCCCTCCTATTCTACATAACCTTCCCTCTTTCCTTTTTCATCTATTCACAATACCTTCCCTATTTCCTTATTTAGTAAAGTTTTATACTTATTTTAATCACCTCACCCCACAACAATACCCCATCTCACCCCACAACAATACTTATTTTAATCAACTTACCCCACAACAATACTTATTTTAATCACCCCACCCACAATAATACCCCACAATACCTTTCCTCTCTCCAATTACCTAACCCCACTACAATACTTTACCTTATTTTAATCCATCTCAGTAATTCTAGTGCCTCCCATAAAAGGGAGGTTTATCTAGAATAGGAGGGAGTATTAATCTTCCGACGCATCGGAATGCAATTTGAAAGACATAGAAAATACTTAGGTTTACGTTTTTGTTGAGGGCAAAAAAGGTTTGTGAAGTCAGAAACTCGGATCTTCACTTTGAAAAGTAGGACAACTATCAATATGGTAATCCAATTTTTGTGTACTCGCATAACAACATTTATTTACTTCCTTCGTACCCATCCTACCCAATACCTTCTAAATATAAAATGTACTCCTTCCGTTTTGGCAGGACAACAATTACTGAGACACTCCAAAACAGAATAATAAATAACTGAGACGGAGGAAGTACAATTTAAGAAGTACATGTCTCAAAATGGAATAGGACAACAAATGACTAGAATGGAGGGAGTACGATTTAAGGAGTCCATGTTTCAAAATGGAATATGACAACAAACGACTAGAATGGAGGGAGTACAATTTAAGGAGTACATGTCTCAAAATAGAAGGACAACAAATAAGTGAGACTGAGTAAATACAATTTAAAGACTACTATAAGTGAAAATGAAAGCTATTTCGAAAACGGATAGAATATTATTTTCTCCACAGGGTTAGTAACCCACGACTCATTTAAAACACTTTTGCCCTGTGAAATTGATTAATGTCGTCCATAATTTTGCATACTCATACTCTAACCGTTTAAGATAATAATAATAATAATAATAATAATAATAATAATAATAATAATAATAATAATAATAATAATTTGGGGATTTGTGCGCGATAGCGGGTTATGGTTTCCTTCCTTTCTCCTTCTCTTCGCTTGGGGAGCTGGGTTCGGATGCTGTTGCCTTGCTCAAGCGGATCCAGAATTTCTCGGTATCTCAGGATGCGGGGGCTCGGGTGGCCGCTTACATTTTTACTAGACTTAGCTTTGCTGTTGCTAAGGGTGTGGGAGCCCAGATTGTCTCTCGGCTCCCCACCAATTTCATGTAAACTTTTATGAATCTTTTAATTAAAGCTGCGCGCATCCTTAATAATAATAATAATAATAATAATAATATTAATAATAATAGTACTTTCAACTTTGCATGAACATTGTGCGATAATTTTCTTGGATACAATCTAAATATTTAATACCCACTAAACACCTTAACTATAGTAGTAGTATACTCCCTTCGTCCCGGTCAATTGTCGTCCTTTGTTTTTGGCCCAAAGACCAAGGAAAGAGGGAGAGCCCAATTACTAAATGACAAGTAGAGCAAATTGAGTGTGAATGATCAAATTGTTCATTAAGTTCAATTCATTCTTAAAATAGAAAGGACAACAACTCACTGAAACACCCCAATATGAAAGAACAACAAATGACCTGGACAAAAGGGAGTACTTCGTATATAATAGGCGTACAAATATCTACATTTATCTTTGGCCTTAGCATATACTCTATTCATTTCGTTCATTTGTTTACCATTAAACAGAGCAAGTAAAGGGACGTGCGTAAAGGGAAAAGATCATTTATGATGGTTGTTAATGGATGACAAATAGACATAAATGTGTATGATCAGATAACTTATGCAAAATTTGGCTAATATAAAAAGGTAAGCAAATGAATGAAACGCGTTAAAATAAAATAGGTAAAAAAATAATCGGATCGGAGGATTATATGGATAGATAGAGGGTTCATATTTCTTAATGCATGCTTACTAACCTTACCTGTATTAAACTTGATAAAATACTGCATATAATAGATGTGTAATTAATTGATCAGGACACCTATCATAAGTAGAACATCACACGTACAAAGTAGCACATAGTTTCGGTCATACAAACACTTTTAGTTACTGCATTATTTACAATAAAACATTACAAAAGGGCCCGTGCATCGCACGGGCATTAAATCTAGTATATATATAAAAGAGACTTTTTTCGGGCAATTCTAGAGACTCCAAGTTTTTTGAAACACTTTAATTAAAATAATAATATATGTGAAGATTACTTAAAGATATAATTAACAATCATTAATGAATTTTGTATATTTTGGAATATTTTATCACAACCGTAAAGACTCCTAATATATTTGTTTTAATAGAATTCTATTGTCTTTCATACTCTCTATTTCTATATAAGTTAAATTGATTAGAATTTAAACTATAAATAGTGTATATAAACCATGCCATGAACGTCTGCCTATTAACCTTTCGATGTCCCTAACCCCATAAATTAAATTTTTGTTGTGCTGGATCATGTTAACTTTTTTTAACGCTTAATATATCAATATATTAGGAGATCTAATTTTGTATTATATTTTTCTATGATTTTTCAGGGAACAGTGAAGGGCAAACCATTTAACCATCAGGAAGACGGGAATTCAATCATTGCAACCGTAACAATAAGATGGTAACTATACGGCTTCGTAGTTGGTTTCATACGTATAATAAATTTAACTAATGAAAAGAAAACATTGTTCTTTCTGATCAATTTCTCAAGACTCTATCTAATGTTTTTATGAAAAATATCCAGGCATGGTAGAGAGTTTGTGTATTATTCCATAAGCTATCGTTTTTTATTTATGTCAAAAGTAGTTACTTTTATGTTATGAGAGTCTCCAACTTTTTCTAAAATCGTGAGTATTAATTGAATAATACGGGGTATGAATTATATTGATTTTCTGAAATTATGAATATATACCGAGTAATTGAATAATATAGGAATTAATCTGATGATGAATAATTTATACTTTTTTTTTGGTAGAAGGAATAATTTATACTACTATAATGCTATTTATACTCAAAGGAACAAATGATTGTTGTTCTTTGTCTTTTCCTCATACCATTTAATAAGATGGACATTATTTGACAAAGGGGACTCTAAGTCGATACATAACTCAGTCATAATTATTAGATCTAGATGTTAACACAAGATTGAAAGAATTTATACACTCACAATCTCACAAAAATTTGTATAAATAAATTAAGGAATATAAGATAGGCTTTGTAATAAATTTTAGTAAAATACAAATACCAGTCAATATACATATGAAATCTTCATACAGTCTTATAATCAAATATATTCACAAATTCAAGGATCCCAAATCTTTGATTTTATATTGGTCGATTTTTTTTTTATATATATAATATGCTCTTTACGTTTTATTTTATTTTTTTCCTCAATGTTTGATTTGTAACTATAACTATGAAAGCGGCGGTGTGTGCAAGACTAAGGAAGCAGCGGTGTGTGCCAGATGATTGTATAAGTTCTTCACTAATTGCCTTTTTTTACACGGGTGAAGTTTGACATATAGGAATCCTTATCATATTATAATTCACATATTCTCATTTATAACGGGTATATCCATCACAAACTTGCGACGAGTCAAGTACTACTCATGTGTTTAGTTAAGACAAAACATCGTCACAATTGAGACTTGCTGATTATAATTAGGGCACAACCTATATAAATTAAAGCCACATACTGACAAACACGATCATACATATCTAAGATGACAATAAAGATTTCATAATATGCCAATGAAGACCGTATAATACGGAGCAGTATATCACACAATCGTACAAAAGACTAATTGAAATTAGAGAGACTAACTGAAATTAATTCACAACGTCGACTACACTTATTTTCAAAGTCATTAATTACTTTACGATAGCAAATTTTACCGTTCTCACATTCAAGAACTTACATATTCTACCACTTCAGTTAAAAATAAAACATTATTTAGAAACCGTGCAACGCACGGGCACAAAATCTAGTAATAATAATAATAATAATAGTAATAATAATGATACTAATAATAATAATAATAATAATAATGATGATACTAATAATAATAATGGTAATAATATGAATGATAATAATAGTAATAAAGGGGAGGGGGTGTTGGTCGTGAAAATAAAATGAGGCAAACAAGGGGAACAAAACCAACGACACAACTCAATGCAGCAGGGGTCTGGGAGCCGGCCAACCAGCCGCCGGCTAGGTGACCGGCAGGGGAGGCCCTGGAGAAGTGAAGTGATTTGTTGGTGGTGTGGGAGCCGATAGAGAAGGAGGCTACCGGTGGACCGGCTAGGAGCATCACTCACAAGCAAATACGAAATTGAAGTGTTGGGAGACGGTCGGCCGGCTGCCAGTGGGCGACTCGTTGGGAAGTCTCTGGGAAAGTGGGGCGTGTTTGTTGGTGGTGTCCCAGCCGGTGGTGGGAGAGGCAGCCGGTGGACCGGCTGCTGGGAGGCTCTGTTTGTTGTTTCGTAATGTCGATGGAATGAGGAGAAAATAGAGGACGCGGTGGTTTCTGGTGGTAGGTATGGTGGTTGTAGGCGGTTGGGTTATGGAGAGTGATGGTGGTGGAACCCATGGTGGTCGGTGGTGATTGAATTGATGATGGTTGTTAGATGGAAGTTGGTAATGGAGGATGAAGGAGATGGCGATGTTGCACGATGGGGGTGAAAGGTTGAAGTCAAAAGCGGACTTTCATGGTTTAAGGTCAAAGGTTGACCTTCATTTCCCTCCTCTTTGACTTATAGCTTTGACCCGTCTCACTTCTTTAACCCGCTTGCTATTCCGTCTCATTTTTTCTCCTTGTCTACACATTATTATAATAAAATTATAGTAATACTAATATTATATAAGAATCCGACTAATTAATAAATCTAACTAAGACGACTAATTATTATAAATTAGTAATTAAAATGAGCTATTTAATCAATTAAGCACGCAAAATCGAGTCGGAATAAGGTATAAATCAGGCGTAAAATGCTACCAAAATAATACACATCCTCTTTATTAAAAGAACAACCACAGAGCTGAGGTGTCGCTCTGTGGTTAAAAGTCAATAAGTCAAAGTACTTTAATTCATTCCTGATTTTCAGGACCCACGTTCTATGTACCAATTAATTACATAGCATTTGATACTTCCCTTCTCCAAGTGTTCAATGTTGAATTATAAAATTATTCAATTCCAAAATACATCAGCATTAATAAAGACTTCATACATTATTGTCAGAATTGTCCGTCCCCATTGCCTGATGATTTCCTATCCTAAATAAAGAATAAGAGGACAATTATCGTCTCAAAAAGAAATTAATAACAAAATATAAAAATGATTAATTTATTTAAAAATTCCATTCAAGATTAAAACGACCTAGAAATTTAAATCTTTCATGTAAAAATGAATAAAATGAAATACTCATTAAAATGATTGTCTTTTTCTAATGGTCTTAAATCCACCGAATCTAAGAGTTGAAGATTTAATGAAAACGAAAATCTATGAAGGAGTGAATAAAAAAATTATTTTCTTAAATAATTAATAAAGAATACTGTATTAAATGGCACAAAAATTACAAACCTCATTAATCTCAATTTGATAAAACAAGTAATTAACGGCAGAAATTATAAATCTACAACATTGACCACTTTAGAATGCAAATAAAATCGGATAAAGTTGATGATCGAAATAAAATTCACACCAGAATATAAATCGCTGACATCTTTAAAATACAAAAAAAATGTACAAAGATTAGGATCATTGCGTTGATAATACATGCAAAAGAATAAGAAAACTATTATTACCTCAAATATCTAATTAAATACAACTAATCAAAACAAATTACTTATTTCAACATTAAAACGACATCCAAATTTTAATCTCATTATTTGAGGATGAATGAATGAATGAAAGCTAAGATTGGTGAAAGTTTGAGGAAAAGTGGGATTTAAGGGAAAATCTGAGCTTTTAGAGAGGGGATAAGAGTGCCGCAAATGGACAGTTGAGAGGGAGAATGGACTGAATTTTAGTAGAGAGAGGTGGAGTTAGATGGTAGGGTATAGTGTGAGGCAGGTGACTATAACAAAGAGTGCGTAAGGGTTAGTTGGAGGGTGTATTTAGGGGGCGTTTGGTTCACATGAAGGTATCGGTATGGAATCAGGAATCAAACCAGGGTGGTATGGGTTTGGAACTCCATTCCTGATACCTTGTGTTTGGTTCAACTCCGGAATGAGGAATGAACTTTTTTTTTGTATGTCTATATTATTGATTGTACCATTTACTTATGTATTTTTCTCCTTTAAATTTTCATATATTAATTAGTTAAAAACTTGAATATAGTTTTTTTTTTACATATTTTAATTTTTTTTAATATCTTATTATTTCTATTCTTAAATATTATTAAAAATGTTCAAGAAAAATCATCGTTTGTATTTTTCGCGGAAAAGAAAGAATTCGGGAAAAAAGTAATTATGTATATATTTAGTTTTGTGAGGAAAAAATAATTTTTTTTTAATGCTAATTTTTTTCCAATACTCATCTTTGATATGATACCCAAGGTATCATTCTCATACCCACCTCCCCCCTTGGGTATGAGAAACCCATACCTCATGGGTTTGAGGTATGGGTATCAAATTACAAAAACAGTGAACCAAACACAAGGTATGGGTTTAGCTCATTCCAAACCCATACCTTATACCTACAATGCTTGAACCAAACACCCCCGTATATAATGGAGGGAAGGTTTTTTTAATAAGGTTTATTATGGGTCAAGTATATAGATTACTAATACGGCCCATGCTATCATGAACATCAATGTTGCTTACAACATAATCCACAACCCATACTAAGATATCATCTCACACAAATTATCATCTAAGACGGGTATTATACATTTTAAGTTTAAGACGGGTTAAATACATATCAAACCAGAAGATAAGTTGCCCATAAAAAGGTTAAAAATTTCTCAAGTTTTAAGACGGATACTCCTTCTTAAACAAGACTTACTGATCGTCTCATTGATAAATATACTGAATTGGACTATTGTTTTAAAGTAGATTTTAATACTTTACAATGGTGTTTTAACAGTATTTTAGGTTAACTATAAGCCTATAACACTATTGCTTTAACGTTTTTTTTTTTTTTGACAAGGGGTTGAATCCTCCCCAGACCCATGCATTCCCGCACCACCACATGGACCATAAAAGCCACCCCCTTAGGGGGCTACAGTGGTCAAGTAATCATCGCCCCAACTGGTAGTCGAACCCGAGACCTTTCAACTCCTGCATTTCTGCAAGTTTCAAGGTTTAACCCGGACCACTGAACTAACACCACTTGGTTACTTTAACGTATGTACTATATGTAAAATATATAGTTAAAAATATTCATATAACAGTCCCTAGCACTAGGGGTGACCCCGATACGGTTTTGAAAACCGTATACCCGATACGGTTTTGAAAACCGTATCGGGTATAGGGTTTTAAAAATCGCAAAAATCGCTATACGGATCCGATACGGTTTAACCGTATATACGGTTTTCGAGTATCTGAATAAACCATGTATACGGAATACGGTTTGATGACGAATGCGCAATTAAACATTGTAATTATTCAAGAGCTAATAATTACCTCTAACAACATGACTATCTTTGATGAAGAGCTAATTTTTATTTATTGAGATAAGTTAGTAAAATAAGTCATAAAAAAACATTAGGAGTGGAAGTTGAAAAAAAAACTTTGCGTTTTTTTTGTTTTTTTATACAAAAACTTCTAACCGTGTCGAAACCGTATATACGGTTTTGGTTTTGCCCGACCCGGATACGATACAGTTTTATGAAAATTGTATCGTATATACGAATTTCCGTATCGTATATACGGAAATCCGTATAACTCAAACCGTATACCATATCGTATCCTTATTATAAAATCATATCGTATGTTTTTGCTCACCCCTACCTAGCACATGTTGGGCTTTATCCTCCAAGGTCCGTGTTTATACATGACCAGCTCTACCCGGCTATTTCAAGGATCACAAGCAAAAAGAGACTGAAGTTTTTGATTTGTGATAATGCTAAATACATGTCAAATAGAAAAAATAACGTAGTGTAAAAAGAAATGTTTGAGAAGTTATAATACAACTTACTTATGATTGTAGACTGTAATAATTTATTATTGCTTTTTTTTTATCTTCAATTTTGTCTACCTTTTGTTATGTTTTGATATATGATTATATAAAGTGTAGTTTTATTATTCTAATATTTTAGATACCTCGGCCAATAGGCCACAAACTTGCTAACTTCAAATGAAATTATATTCGTTGAAATAAATTTAAATATGAATTTAATTAAAGGGCAATTTTTCTATTTACATAATTTAATACACAACTTTAAATAACAATCCCGTGCAATTTGCACGGGTTTAAGACTAGTCAAGTATAAAAGCCAAGTCTTTTTAAGACTTCCTATTGACGGATGAATTTTATAAATTTGGCTGCATATGGTATGGGTCCTCCCATGTTCTATATACCATTTAATTACCCTCTCTCCTCTCATCTACTCAATTTCTATTTTGATTAATCCTATTCAGATGTTGATTTTTAATTACTTAAATCTTTATTATTAAATATTAGTGTTAGACTGTTAGTTTGCCTCATGCCGGTTTGATGTTGGCTTTTTTGAAACTTAATAAAATCACGTTTTTCCCTCAAAAGAAAAACTTGATGTTTAGTAAACTGCGATAAAATGTCGTTTTGAATGTTGTACTCGTAATAAAGTAGATATATAGTAGGAAAAGGCAAATGCTCTAGTTCTTCTATCTTCGTCAATCTTTCATGTTTTTGAAAAATTAGATCTTACGGGTAAATTTGATAAGACTCAAACTTTCTTCTTCACTAATCCTTTGTAATGTACACCATGATGCGTATCTTTAAATTTAGTGATGTCTATATTTTAAGTCACATATTTTGTGTAGTAAAACAAATCTTACGTATAAAATAAAATTGCTTTATAAAACCTTATAATGCAGAGAATTCTGAGCCAGATCGAATTCCGAGGCTCTGATTCAATGTATAGTAATTTCGGTATCAAATCTTAAAATTATTTTTGGAGATAATTTCGGTATTTTTATTTTGATTTGATATTATTGATTATCCGAGTGAGACTATCCCAAAATGATTATCCTTGTACGATTTGGGAGATAATTTCAAGTTGATTTGGACGATATTTTTGGTGATAATGTCGGTAGAATATTTTAGTTAACTGAGATGGTTATCTTAGTTAAAATTTTTATTATATGATCAATTATCAGGAAAACGGAAAGTATAAAAGTGATTGAAGGACTATATTTTTGGATATAATTTGAAGTTGATTTGGGCGATATTTTTGGAGATAATTTCGGTAGAATATATGATTGACTGAAGACTTTGATTGATATTGAATTGATATTTAATATATGATTGAATATATTAAAATATACCTTTCAGATGTAAATGAAGGAATCTTTCCTTGATTTTTTTGCATTTTAATTGATTATTAATGTAATTTACGGGGTTTAAATAGGAATTAAAGCATATTTTGTAGATATTAGTCATTATACGGAGAATGACTCTAAAGTTTAGAGGGAGAAAGTTCTTCCAAAATCAAAAAAAACCCCAAAAATGAATTTTGGTTGTTGAAACCCTTTTTGCTTTCTTCACCATCTAGTTCTTCATCTTCTTCTTTAGAACTTTCTTGAGTTCATCTTCTTGATTTCTACCTTCTCTAGTAAGATTTGACTCTTTTGATCTCTATTTTAGCCTAGGAGAACTCCTGAGTCATATTTCTTAAGAAATGAAGGTTTAAATCGAGAATTTTATCATAAATTTTCGAGTTCTATTATCATTTATTGATGATTATAGCAAAACAATGTTAACATTGGGAAGATCCAAAATCTCTTAAATTTAAGGTTTTTCCAGAACTGGAAGTTTTTTCCCTTTCTATAGTCTTTTTTATTTTCTTTTTTCCCTTTTTCTAAGAGAGATCTCTATTTTGTTCTTGTCATTCTTGTATTTGTGTTAGTTTGGGATCATTTAATCGTTAATCTTGTTTTCTTTCTTCTTCTTCTTCAAATTTCTTTTCTTGTTGGTTTTTGATGATTTAGACTGTCTTTATGAGGGTCTTTCTCTTTGCCTCATCTTTCTTGTTCTTATTATGATCTTGTGGTATATGAAAGTCTATTATTTTCCTTTACCGCTCTCATCCGCGAGGATGTTATAGGTTGATTTCGATTAACCTAGTTTCTTTACCTTATAAAAAAAATTTATACGGAGAATGAGAATATCCTAAAATCTGAACAAATCATTTTTTAGGAAATAACACGATTTATATACTTATGGCAATCAGTTTAAAGTCTCGTATTTTAAGTGAGATATATTTTTTTTTAAACTCACCAGAGGATTCTAACCTTAATTAGTCGGATTTAAAACTTAATTAAAACTTAATTAGTCAAATTTAAGTCTATCAATCAGAATGTTATATTCTTTAAAAGAAATTCTAAAATTATCCTAATATCGTAACTGAACAAATATCCTTCCCAATTAATTCGATTTTTTTTTGTATTTAAATCTTAGAATTACAGCTATTGACACTTGGCACGCTATAAGGCTAATGACATGTGGCGAAGAATTAGGCTGATGATTTTAGCTTTAATATAATATATGATATGATGTGTTTGACGAATAGCTGAAAAGGTAGCTTATTTTGGTAAAATGACGCAAAAGGATATGAGAATTATTTAATATTATAGATTAAATGGGTACAAAATGGAAGATTATTCATTTCAGGTACCCGATTTCTCAAATGCTACCTGATGTATCGTTTCATTTGAGGTAACTTATTTGGCCAAATAAGTTACTTTGGTCAAATAAACTACCTGAAATGTCTTGCCAAACACCGCCTAAATATAGATTACTTATCCAAATTATTCATAGGATAGAAAAACCGATTCATAAATTACGGCAATAATAATACTTCGTAGTAATAATGAAGAAAAAGCAAAAGAGTACATGTAAAACCCTAATCACACGGACCATTGTCTTTTAGGATTACATGAGCGAACTTGAATGGGACTACATTGCAACTAACACACACCTAATTTCCCACAGATTGCGTTTAAATAGGCACAATAACTAACCAGCTAGTCTTGCTTGTGATGGGCTAATCCCGTCACAAGCTTGTGACCTCTCACAAAAAGGAGAGGGGACAAAGTGGAGCACTCCCCATGTGCTTCTCACTCACTTCTCAATGGGTATTTTGTGAGAGGAAACGGTATCCGTCACAAGCTTGTGACGGATAACGGATACCGCCATCACAAATGAGAATTTGTGATAACTAATACATGTCGCATAGGAGTACAAACCAAGCTTTTTTCAAAGGCGGTGACATATACTTCAAAGTTCGATTATGAAAGGTCGGAGTTCTATCCCATATTATGAAAAGCCTGAATACGAGATGTGCCAAATCTGTATAAAAGATGATCATTTGTACAGTTATTTGAACATGTGGCAGAATCCTGAGTCGGGATATAAGAAAGATGATGCGGTTACACACTTACACTAATAAAATGATACGGTTAAACTAATAAAATTTGAACATGTGGCAGAATCCAATTTTGTAAACAAAGAAATTTAAGGAGACAATTATAGAAGATTTCTTAATCAAGTACTCCAGTACAATATTGTTAGGATCGAGATCCTACTTTGGATCGAAGAGGGGTGGTAGGATCGGATCGCAGGATTGTAAGATCCTACAAATAGATTGGATAAACAAGTTTATGTAAACAATATAGTATAATTTGTGATGTATAATGTTAAAAGTTTATTTAATGACATGAAAGTCATAATAATCATATTAATATATAACATATACCTTTAATTTACAGTTGTAAGTATAGAAAAACAACCAACTCACAAATTTGTAACACAAATAAGTATTTTACGATCCTGAACGATCTTATCATCGATCCTACACGATCATGTACGATCCTATGCGATCCTACCCGGTCCTACCACCAAAACGATCGTACGACGAATTGAATCGCTGTCCACTTTTTGGATCGTAGGATCGTACGATCCTACGATCCAGATCGCGATCTTAACAACGATGCTCCAGTATGCAAACTACATCTCTAATTAGTCGTTCTTTCATACCCAAAAAAAAATTGAATTCATGGATTAATTTTGTTATTTCTATGTATTGTAATTCGAACATTATTATAACTTATAATTTACGGTATTGCTTTTTCACATACGGATTTTACTCTTTCACACACGTCATTTACAATTTTACCCTTGTCATTTTTTCATCCTCACCCAATTGTATTTTTTTCTCCTTTCCCTCATCTCCCTTTAACACTGATTCACCCCCACCACCTTCGTTCACCACCCCAGCCAACCTCAGCATCCCTCCTTCTGTCGCGAACTCCCATTCCCCTGCACTCCCCTCCAGTTTTCTGCCAGTAGTCCTGCTTTGGCGTTCCATCCCTTGCTCTCGACGCTGCTCCGGTGTTATAGGCGGCCTTTTCCGGCTACTAGCTCCGCATTAGCCTTTCCCTCTACCGCACACCTCCCCCTGCTCTCTGACAATCACCGACCACAACCGGCTACCACCACCCTACCTTTGACCTGACGACCCTACAATCGCCCCCACCCCAGCACTCCCATTCCCTACTCCGACCACCATACCTTCCCTGCTCTGACCACCATTGTGATACCCCGAGTAAATATCTACTATTCAATAGATTTAAGTAAATTCTTTATTTGAAAAGGGAAATAATTATTATCAAGTAGAGTCGAAAAAGGTACCCAAATGAAATGAATCCATCCTAGAGGGAGATATTGACTTAATAAAATTCGAAAGGCATAATAACCTAGTATAGGTAAGACCCTAGAATAAGAATAAAATAGTTCGATTGGAGTCCGACTTAATAATAACTTCACCCGCAAAATTTTTACTAGACCTATCTTAAAGAAAATAACCCGTAAAGAGAAATATCTAAATATTCTACAAACTTTACTACTCCCTCCTATTCACTATTTTCTTCCCTATTTCCTAAAACGGATTATTCAGGTTTTCTTCCCCTTTCTTATTTTGGAAACTTTTACTTTTATTTTATTCATCCCTCTCTCCTATCACCAAACCCCACACAACTCTTTTACTTCTATTTTATTCATTCTATTAATATTTGGACCCACAATTCCAATTTAACCCTTAATTATTCATCCTTCTCCCCTATCACCAAACCCCACCCAATCTTTTATTCCTATTTTATTTCACTCCTAAAATCGTGTGCCCACAACAATGGGGAACAATATGGAGAATAGGAGGGAGTATATTTTATACATTTGTATCACATGCTAAAACAAAATAATAATAATAATAATAATAATAATAATAATAATAATAATAATAATAATAATAATAATAATAATAAAAAACAATAAGATGGAAATCATGGCCATCAACTTACCACGTATAAAGGGGGGTGTAGTATAGGGTGAATCAACATTTCACTTGGTAAATTGTGTATGCACGTCAACGAATGTAGGGATGTAGGAGTCTAGGGTAAACCGACATAGATTTCCTATAAATAGGTAAAATCTCAGGCCTTCATTCGAACAAGAAAACGAAGGCAAATAGCTAGTTGAAAAAAAAAAAAAAAGGTAGGTGGGAACTAAGCCATCAAGTTACGATACACTTAATTAACTAGGCCGTGAGATTTATAAGGTATATTTTCTACCCCTTCATTTTGAGTTAATGTAATGAGTAAGTATGTTATCGTCATAATTACTGATATTATAATGTACGTGAATTATTGTTTATGTGATAAAGTTACTAGTATTGATCCCGCACAAATGCGCGGTTTTTAGATAAGAATACTAGTTTTTTTGCCCATGCGTTGCACGGATATTAAAATAATGTGTGATAAATTTCACAATAAAATGGAATAGAGACATATAGTACATCGTTCATGTATAAGATTTTATGTATGCCGCATGACCAACAAATAATTACCGTTAACATAATATTGACATAAGAATAAAAGAGTATTTGATTAATAAAATACTTTTTTAGGAAAATAAAACCAATATGAAGTTTTTGGAACAAATGTTGGTTGCTCTTGCATTCCCTGTCAAGTTTAGGAAGATGCTTATGCTCTGTGTAACAACCACTACTTTCTCTTTGAGTTTGAATGGTGCTAATTTTGGTTACTTCAAGGGTAGAAGAGGGTTAAGGCAAGGGGACCCTGTCTCCCCATTGCTCTTTACAATCTGCATGGAGTACTTGTCCAGGGTTCTTGATTATGCTACTCAGAAATGGCATTTTAGATATCATCCAATGTGTGGGGGCTTGAAACTGACACACCTCTTATTTGCAGATGATTTGCTGTTGTTTTGCAAAGGGGATGTGCGTTCTATTATGCTTATTCTCAAGTCTTTCTCTACTTTTTCCTCTACCACAGGCTTAAAAGTTAATGCTGGTAAATCTGAGGTAGTTTTCAGAGGGGTGACACTGGAGACTCAGTGTGATATTCTTCAAATTACTGGGTTTAAAGATGGTGATCTGCCTATGAAATACCTGGGTATTCCTATTCAGGCTACCAGGTTAACCAGGCAGGACTGTAACATTCTTGTTGATAAGATTGTGGCTAAGGTCAAGAGCATTGGAGCCAAGAAACTGAGCTATGTTGGCAGGTTAACTTTGATCAACTCTGTTCTTAATACACTTCATAACTACTGGGCTTCTATTTTCCTAATTCCCAAGTTGGTGATCAAAAAGATTGAGGCTGTTTGTCGCAATTACTTGTGGGATGGTGATACTACTTATACAAGGGCTCCTCTGGTGGCATGGCAGGTTGTGTGCAGGAGCAAGAAATGTGGTGGATTAGGTATCAAAGAGGCAAGTTTATGGAATATTGCTATTGTAGGGAAATTGGTGCATTGGATTTATACGAAAGCTGATAGACTGTGGGTGCAATGGGTTGATCACGTCTATATAAAAGGCACTAATTGGGATGTTTACACTCCTCCTCCAGATTCCAATTGGAACTGGAGGAACATTTGCAAAGTTAAGGAGAGGTTGTCTGGTGGGTACCAGAATGGTCTTTGGATACCTGATGCCAAAGGCTATTCTATTGGGTCCGGATATGATGGTTGGGGGATGCACCCCGCATTACGTGGTATAAGGAAGTTTGGGGTGGTTGGTCTGTACCCAAACATTCTATGGTAGGTTGGTTGATTAAACTGGAAGCTCTGAATACTCGTGAAAAGTTACACAAGCATAGAATCAGTGGTTCTGACCTGTGTATTCTTTGTGAAGAAGAGACTGAATCACATGTTCATTTATTTAGTTCATGTCAGTTTAGTAAGCAGATTCTGAGTGGTCTGGAGAATTGGTTGCATCTGCAAGGGCACGGTTCTCATGGGAATTACTCCAAGATGCAACGTAAGGTGTGTTCTATGGCTTGGCTAGCTTACTTTGTTATGAAATGCGGGTGAGAGGAATATTTGCGAGAATTGAGTTACAAGTGAAGAGGCCTTCTTTAGTTTTGAAGCATTTGATACAGGTTGTTCGTGGAAGGATACAAAGTCTACTTCCGCCTAGGATCAATTCCACTGATGCTCAATGGTTAATTAGCATAGGTATCAATTGTTAAACTGATTGATATGATTAGGTTGAATGTTGGATTGGATAATGATTGTACTTGTAATATGCCACCTTTATTATTAATGGAAAGACTCACATTTTACCAAAAAAAAATATATATATGATACTTGGGCTGATAGTTTTTAGAATTTGTTCATTAATACTTGTTTGTTTTTCAATTGGTCAAGGAAAACAATAATATCTACTCTGCATAATCAACTCAATGATGCAACAAATCTCCTTTCGAATAACAACCATAATTTAATCATTGCTGGATCAAATTGTAATTATGTAAAAACATTTAGAGGTAGTAAGAATGTTATATCTCCCGGTCAAACTATATAAGTACATTTGAATGCGAACCAAATTTCGATGCAATACTACATGGCTAAAGCTGCTTATGACGTCCCCCCCCCCCTATAACAAAAGTCTTGGCCCCCATATTCTCATTTGAAACAAAATATTTCACGCAAACCCCTATTTTTCTTCCCTATTCATACACATGATCTAAAACAATCTCATCCCTTGAAAGATCGATCCTTGTCTCCACTTATCTCAAATTTATCCAACCAAGTGAAAAACTAAACCCGTACTTCTAGAAAAATCCACCATCCAATGAAAACTAACCCTTGCTCTCGAAAATGTTGTTTTTTTAGGAAAATAAAACCAATATGAAGTTTATATATATGATACTTAGGACTGAGAGTTTTTAGATTTTGTTCATTAATACCTGTTTGTTTTTCAATTGGTAAAGGAAAACAATAATATTTACTTTGTATAATCAACTCAATAACGCAACAAATCTCCTTCTTTAGAATAACAACCATAATTTAATCATTTTTGGGTCAAATGGTAGTTACATAAATACATTTACAGATAGTTAAATGTTATATCTCCCGGTCAAAATATAGACGTACCTTTGAATGTGAACCAAATTCCAACGCAATACTACATGACAGGGGCTGCTTATGACACATTGGCACCCCTTATAACAATAGTCTTGCCCCCTATCTTCTCATTTGAAACAAAATCCTTCATGCAGACCCCTATTATTCTTCCCTATTCACACAAATAATCTAAAACAATCTCATCCCTTGAAAGATCGATCCTTGTCTGATGAGTCATAATTATATACATCTTTATGCCTCCCCTTAATTGCTTTTGATACGGTTTTCGTGCTAGTTTATATCATTTACATGCCTTTTAAGTTAGAATGTCGATACTTCCGCCTTTTGATGTTTAATGCAGGAATGATGCATTTGAGGAGCAAAGGAATGAAATGGGCATCGCGGAGTGAGCATGAAGGGATACACGAAGCATGGCACGAGAATCCATAAGAACGAAGGAAGAGAAGTTAAGAAGAAAACACGAAGAAAAGAGCTTCTTATTACAAGTGCCTACTTTTAAGAGCCATATCTCGAGTTCTACAACAGATTTTAAAGTGATTCCAATTGGAGGTGAAAGCCTATCCTCTTAGCTTTCCAACGCCGCAAAAATCGCTTGTTTCTGACAAGTAACGAAGAAATGGCGGCCGTTTGAAGTTCAGTGCGCGAAGCAGGAAATTGGTGCCTCGATCGAGTCAACCTTGGCTCGATCGAGGAACTTCATGCTCGATCGAGGAGCCAACCTAATCAACTAAATTTCGCAATGTCGAGAGTTGAGTGTTCTTGAACTTTGGTGCCTCGATCGAGTCACCCTTGGCTCGATCGAGGAACCTTCCAGTTTTATAATTCCCGCAACTTTCCTTAAGTCGGTTATGTATTGCTATAAATACCAAAACTCGTACCCTAGGTTATTTGATGTTTTTATTTTAGTAGTTTAGTATAGCTACCTTAGAAAAATCTCTCAAATACTTAGTTTAGTTTAATTATTGTTCTTATTTCCGGATCTAGCTATTTACGGTATTGTTCTTAATCTTTCCTCGTTAATTATTAATTCAATTCATGCTATTAATTCTTTGTTCTTATTTATCATCTTCAATTATGTCTTTCATCCAGATTATTATTGTTATTCTTTCTATTATGAGTAGCTAAATTCCTCATCTAGGATGAAAGGGATCTAGGTTAATTAGAAAGGGGAAATTGATTAATTGCTAGGGAAATCATATAAGTTATCGTTTGATTATTGTTCTTATTCTAGTTCATTAATTTAGGCCTGAGTTGTTAATTAGTGTAGCGAATTAATCCTTTCACCGACCGGGTTAGAATTAATATAGGCTGCGATAATCAAATAGATTGTATCTAATTATAGCGACCGCATGTTAGAATCGATCTAAAGGGCATAATAGAGTCGACCGATCTTATGACCTTAGACAGCTTGACAGATCTAGCAATTGATTAATAGACACCATATAATTGACCTAGTGAACCGGAAATCCTAGACTTTTAATATTATCGTTATTTATCTTTTATTTACTTTGCAATTAGCTGTTAGAAATCAAACAAAACAAACCCCCACAATTAGTTACTTTAAGACAGATTTAAATATAAACAAACTAGATAATCACCGCCTCCCTGTGGATTCGACCCTGACTTACCGCTAGCTATTTTGTTAGTAGTAGTTTAGGTTTACTTTGATCAAGGTGATACGACTTTAGCCTTATCATTGTCTTCGAAACTTCTCTCAAATTTATCCAACCAAGTGAAAAATTAAATCCCTATTTCTAGAAAAATCCACAATCCAATGGAAACTAACCCTTGCTCTCGACAATGTTGTTAGAATTAAGATTTTACTTTAATTTGGATTGATGGGGTCAAGATTAAGTTTATCAGTATGATCTTTTGAGGTTTCTTGTTATTATTCATGTTACCTATATGTTTTAATGCAAGCGATATTTTGCTGATAAATAACCTTATTTATTATCACTATACTCGTTAAACTCATCACCCTCTACACATGCACTCTCCCTCCACCCCACTAATTTACCCGCAAAATAAAACATCGGCCACTGTGATTAGTTCTTACTACTTGAAACAACCTCCAATCCACTACCACTATCACTACCTTTCTGCCACGTTTTACATCTAAGAAGTCATAAATCACATTCACCTCCATGAAACACCAATCTTTACTCCAGATGATATTTATTCTCGTCTCCCTTATCGAAGACAGTTTATTTCTCCTTCAACAAAGAAAAGTTTAAGAAACAATCTTCCCTCTTATCTCTCTCCCTTTCGCTTCCTAGTCTTTTTCTCGTCCCCTCCCCTACCTCCATTCTAGATACTCAAACAAAGTGTTTGGGTACTATGTTTGTAAACTGAATAAGTTTGAATATTATATACATACACGAACTTTGCTATTTATTTTATTTTGCATAAAAAAATCTTACTACCTCCATCTCATTTTTATTGTTCTTTTTTCTTCAAATTTTATTATCTCATAATTATTATCCCCTTTCTAGATCTAGTAAGGAAAAACTTTAATCAACCAACTTGTCGCAATCAACCTCATTCCCACTCGAAACAACCTTTAGCCCACTACTTAATCCCTTCGGTTCACACATAAAACGGTCTAAAATGCAAAGCTTTCATCTCTCTCTTGAAAAGTCCATCTAACTAACAGAAAACTAACCGCTACTTTCTGAAATTCATCATTTTTACATCCCGTAAAGATTAAGTTGAACATGACAAAAAAAATGCAGAAACTTAGGTTTTGTTTGATAACGACAGATTGAACAATTTTTTTTAGCATTTTGAGAGTTTTTACACTATTTAAATAACAAATGTGCTATTTTGAGTGTTGATCATCGACATATTGAAATAGTAGATTGTGGTGTAATTTTCCGTTTTACATTATGACCTTTAATTAGTATATTATAAGAAAATAAAAAATTGAGTT
The DNA here is from genome assembly GCF_048544455.1 of Silene latifolia. NCBI lineage: Eukaryota > Viridiplantae > Streptophyta > Magnoliopsida > Caryophyllales > Caryophyllaceae > Silene > Silene latifolia. The sequence goes on from NC_133537.1 coordinate 325,473,351, forward strand.
TTTTTATCTCTGAGGAAATTAAAGATCAAACTTTATCTTTATCATATTTATAATTAATATTCTTCACTTAAATAATATAAATTTAAGCAAGTTCAAATAAGTTAGCTAAAAGTTATAAATCACAAACTGTACGAAGCAGTATAAATTTTTTTTTTATTAATATGAAATAAATGTCATAAACTTCATGAGAATATTAATGCGGCAGAGAACTATAGAAGAGTTGGCAAGTACGTGACCCCCTTTTACGTTTAAATTTTTTCATTTATTTTTATATTTTTGCCTAAAGGTGGTTAAAGCATCGTATTATGCATGATGAATATGTCTCACCCTTCCCCAATTCGTATCTCTCCCTAAATTATAGTGATGATGTGCTCAATTTACACACAAAAACAAAATATATAGCATCAACAATAATTAGTTTGCTCCATATAATTGAATAGTACCGTTTTTTATGCATTTAAATTTGTCAAAAGAAAAGTTTGAGAGAGACGGTCTTCACCATGTTAGGGAAAGACTACTCTTACCCTTTTATGTGTTTTTCATGACTTTTTTTTAATGTTGATCGTTGCTTGAATTGAATCTTAACCTTATACATATTTCTATAATAAGTGTATTTAATTTACCTTCAAGCCTCATTCAAATCTATTTTATTACTCGTGATATCATTTTAACTTTAAATTGTAAAACAATCGCACAATAAAGTTTCTCAAAACATTTACTCATTTGTCATAATATGATATTTCGATTCGCAAATTAACAGCAACTTTCTTTATCTTTTATTACTCCTTGAAAAATAGATATCAAACTTTGTACTTATCAATAACTTGTGAATATCTTATTTAAATTTTGATTAATATACTTTTATATAATGACAAATGAATGTAAATAATATAATAATAAATTATCAATAGCAGTTGAAGTGTATTGTGAGGGAAATAACTTTAAAATTAGTAATTAGAGAAATACATATGACATTTGAAAAATAAACTTCATATTATGTATAATTAAATATGACATTAGCAGTAACAAAAGACGTAGGGACATATTTTAGCGTTCATTTTACTCTTTACATGAGTAAATTCCATGTAGTACGTATTATGCATGCACATTTGTCACAACCCAGTTTGGCCTAGGGCCTTTTAGCCTCATAATACCTCATTTTTTTAATCGAAAGTTGTTATAAAATTGGATATTATAAATATATCAAAAGTTTTTTTTCCTTCTAATTTAATAAAAAGTGAACAAATACTAATGAATAATTTTTTAATATTAATAAATTATAGATAATTAATTTATTTCCTGTTTCTAATAATAAAATTATAAAATAATTAATTAATTCTCATTTCTAATAGGAAAATCATATTCCTAGTTATAATAGAAAAAATTTAAATAATTATTATCTCCTAATTCTAATAGTATAATTAGGGGAAAAAAAAGTCTTAATAAATTTTTAATTTATTTCCTATTTCTAATAGGAAAATGGTAAATTAATTAATTAATTCTCATTTATGATAGGAAAATTATATTCCTAATTATAATAGAAAAATTGTAAATAACTAATTATCTCCTAATTCTAATGCTAATAGTATAATTTGAAAAAAAAGCCTCATTTAGTTATATAACTAGATTTAATGCCCGTGCGACGGGCCTATTTGCAATATACTGTGATTTATAAAAACTATGATATTTGTAGTACTTATAAACCTAGGAAATTCAGATTTAGAATATAAAATTATAAATTATTACTTTTGTCAAAAATCTTGAAAAGTCGTATGTCTCCCCCTTAGCTTAATGAAATAACTAATCAATTCTATTCAATTTTAAGTTTTAATCTTTATCCCAAGTTATTTAACCCGTCGACATATTAACGTAAAATTGCTATGTGTGAATCCATCAAATGTCTCAACTCTAAAACAGAAATTGTTGTAGGGATATATATCTAACATGATGTCTTGGGTTTGTCATATATATAGAACTGCAAGAGTCTCAAAGTATATGCATGGTGATAATCTTCTAATATTACTATAATATTATATTTTATATTTTATATTATTATATTATTTGCTCTAAAATAAGTGTTATGTAAAAATTGGACTCTCTATAATCATTCGAAAAAAGCTTCCTTTATTAATATAGATAGATAGATAGATATTGATATTGATTAGAGAAATTAATAATTATACTATTGCTATTTAACTCCATTTGAAATTTAATTATAAAATTTACTATTAGTAGTTTTGTATTAGAGCAACTCCAATGGACCTTGTAGCTTGCTTTGTCGCATACTTTTTTCAAGCTACACGGCTTTCAAGCTACATAATGGTCCAATGGTAAACTACAATGTTTTGTAGCTTGCAAGGTCCCACATAACAATACATATTATAACATAAATTATTTATTTTTATTTTATTTATTTTAAAAGTCAAGCTACGTAGCTTAAAAAAGCTACATCGGCTTACAAACAGGTACGTAATTTTGTACTCCAATGGTGAGCATACGGCTTGCTAATTAATAATAATTGCAAGCAGGTCCTCAAAAGCAACCATTGGAGTTGCTCTTAAAAGCTAGAAAAGAGATTGTTCAACACTTTTACTTCGTATAAGATTGTCGGTTTTACTGAAATTATTTTATTAACTTTGTTTTAAGAAACATTGTTTCTAATTATATCACTATATCCACTGAAGGCGTTATATAAACAATAAAAAAAAAAGTAACCAAAATTTAAGTTTTCATATAGTATGGAGCAAAGACGGATATTAGTTAAAGTGTAAAAAAAAAAAAAAATCATAAGTAAGTTTTTCTTTTTTAGAAGTAATAACAATTTATGATACTCTCAACCCGTAGTACGTTTGTATCAAAAGATAGAATAATAGAATTAATTAGAAAATGTTTCCTAACAAAATGTTCTTGGTCATAATGTTTAGTTTTAAAAATAATTGTAAAATATTTATATCACATTGTACATATAATTAGTGCAATTTCATGTATGTAACAAAATAAGAATATCCCGTTAATATGTCTATGCAAGTTAAAAGAATATTATTCCTTTTTTTTAATGGCACATAATTATTTATTGTATGAAATTAATCAGTATGGTCTATTTGTAGATATGATATTATGAAGCCCATTTATAGCTTAAGTCGAAATTAATCAGGATGACCCAGTTGTAGAAATGATGTTATGAAGCCCATTTATTGCCTAATTCATTTAGGCGTGAAACTTTAGAGATCTCTTATTCTTTTAGTTTAAGGGGATGTTATACACAAAATCTCATTGAAGACGGGCGATATCCGTCACTACCGTTTCCTCTCACAAAATGCCCATTGCCCATTGAGAGGTGAGTGGGAAGCACATGGGGGTGCCCCACCTTGTCTCCTCTCCCTTTTTGTGAGAGGTCACAAGCTTGTGACGGGATTAGCCCGTTACAAGCAAGACTAGCTATATGTTATACTTGTTTTACGTAATCTGGTTTGCGTGAGATATGACATTGATACTGTTTGTGTTAATAATTGTCGTTATAATGCTCACATGATAATGTTAATGTTAAAATATCGTTGCCAAGATGTACATTTGGCCAATGTATCATCCGGGACATTATTATTGGAAGGGACCAGACCACATTATTATTTTATCCCGTGTACATGGACGTGAGCTCTGAAGTGGGCTCGGCAGGGGGCTCGGCAATTGGCTCCGCCCCGTTATATCCGGATAAAAAGAAAGAAAAAGAGAAAAAGAAAAAAAAAAGAGAAAAAGAGGAAAAGATTGTTATCCTGTGTACACGGAGGAGGGCATAGCCTAAGGGGGTCTCGGCTCCGTAATGTGGCCCTATTCAATAATAATGACCCGAATTATATTAATTTAAGTTGGAGGTTATGAGAAATATACTCAACATGTGGTTGATTGACCCTTTATTTTATTAATTTTTTTTCAGGTACATAAAACATGGAAGGGCATGAGTGAGGTTGACGCAAGAAAATGGAATAAGAATAATTTATCAAAATAATATAATCTTATTAATAAGACCCGTTACAAGTTATTTGGTTGTACGGAAAAATAATGTAAGCGTATTTCTCTGTATGGGAAATATGGCGGTAACGCTCTGTAATTTCCGCTGCTATTAATAAAAATATACCATTTTGTACTCATGTTGTTTACGGGGAGTTACAACCATGCCTTCCGTCATCAACCCTAGTATTAGGACAAAATATTTAATAAATCCAATTTTAATAATTGCTAAACAAAGTAATTACTTCAATAATTGAAGAATTGTAAATTGTAATCCATTGATCAAGTTTTTAGAACAATTAAATTTAATTTTAGGGAAAAAGTATCTATAAAACCTAATTTGTTTAGATTTAACAAGAGGTTATAATATAAAAATTTTATGAAAAAATGTATGTAAAAGAGTAAAGTCTAGAGATAAACACAAATTCTCATTGAAGACATGACATATCCGTCACAAGCTGAAGACGTATACCATTTTACCTCACAATGTACCCACTTTTTCTCTCTCTGCAACACTATTCATGTGGTCCCTTTTCTCCACTAACCCATTTTGTTACCATTTTATCTCACAAAATATCCGTCACAAATGATAACCCGTCACAAGGGAGACCAATTGAGAGATAAAAAAGCAACACCCATGATCTAACTCGTTTCAAGGTATTTCAAGTCATAACTAAACAACTCGTAAAACTCGTCAATTATTTGGGTACATCATTTGGACCTCGACCTTAATAATAATAATAATAATCTTAAACCCGTGCCCAAATAATCATCAAAGTCTAACCAAAGATCCCAAAACCCCTCCTCACTCCCACCAAAAGTCATCCTTCCCTCTCAAATGACCCCACCCCACTCTCCCACCAACGACACCCTCTCCCCCACCGCACGCACCACCGCATCAACCCCCGCAAAACCACCAGCTATGCGATTAATAGTTCCATTACAAGGCGTCGTACAAGGCAGAGGCGGCCTAATCCTCGGCTCAATTATCCCATGCGCTCTCTTCTACTTCTATCAACTCTATCTCAAAAAAAACCGTCGTCGTCCTCCGCCTCCCTCCTCCCAAACGCCGCCGTTTTTGTCTCCTACCTCATCCTCCGCCGACCTCACCCGCACCTCCTCCCGCCCTAACCTTCGTTCATCTTCTTCCCTTGGGCCTGCCCCCGTTTCGGGTCGGGCTCATGGACTGTCCAAGCCCAATGTGTCCCCGTATTATTTGGGTCATGACCGGTTCTCGGACGACCCTTATTGTCCGTCCGTTAATCCCGATGGGGTTATTCAGCTTGGGTTAGCTGAGAATCGGGTTGGTCAACTGTTTATTTGTCGTCTTACTTTTATTTAGTTAGTTAGTTAGTTACTCCCTCCGTCCCAATCATTTGTTTAGCTTTTTATTCTTCGCGAAACGTATTATAATCGAAGGTAAACAAATAATTGGGACACGGAGTAAATTGAATCTTATTGTCGTTTTAGGTGGATTGATAATGTGGGCGTTTTTTGTTTTTTGTTTTGTTATGTAGTTGTGTATGGATTTGATAGAGAAATGGGTGGTGGAGCATTGGGAGAAATCGATGGCTACTGAATTGGGGATTAATGGGATTGCTACTTACCAGCCTTTGGATGGATTGATGGACTTGAAATTGGTGAGTTGTTTCGCTATTGTGCATTGTTGTTTGATAATGAATTGTGTATTTATTGCATAACTATTGTTTTCGGTTAGTTGTTGCTTTTGAGGAATTATGAATTATGAATTGTGAAATTATGTGAATTACTCTTGGTTCTAGAGGGTGATGATTTTTAGATGAAATGTGATAACTATGCTAAGAAAGGGTAGATTGGGTGTTGAGTTCGATGAATGTCTTAAAATGTCATTCTATGTTAGTGTTGTGGCGAGTTGTGTATTGGCAGAAAAAAGGGATTGTGTTGTAGGAAGTGAAGGGAAAATATGCAGAGGTGGAGAAGTTTTATCTTAAGCGCACTATTACACATTCACCTAAATGTGCAACTCTTTTAGTTCCAAAAATGTGCTGTTATTTAATAAGGAAAGCTAGGGGTGACTTATTGAAAGATGAAACTAAATGTTATTTTAAAAGCTATAATGGAATAAACTGACCATCAACTTCGTCGGACATGTACTCTTAAAAGTAGCTAATTGCGTTGGAATGAGTGATTCTTACTCGTAATTATGTAAATTTGACTTAGTGGTACTATTAACTTTTTGATTGCTGAAAGTGGCCAGTTGAAATGCAATATATTAGGGGTTTTAGATAGATGAACTTTCAAACTCAGGATTCTCAGCTGAAATTCTGCTTAAATTTGACTTCAAAGCGTTATTTACGCCTTTCTTAAACTTATTTAATGCCTCATATAGTCTTGTAAAAAAGGGTAAATGCCAAAAAAATATAAAAATATATGGGAAAACAAATTTGGGTTTTTAATGTGTGCACAATGTATATTATTTTGTTTGCAGGCAATGTCTGATTTCATGTCTATGATCATGGGAAATGTCAGCATTGATCCATCGCACCTGGTATTGACTTGCGGGGCAACTCCTGCGGTTGAGATACTCTGCTTCTGTCTGGCAGACCTTGGCAATGCATTTCTTATTCCAGCACCTTATTATGCCGGGTAACTCTCTAATCATCACATATATTGTTTTGTCACTTTTAATTTTCTTCAAGCTGATGAAACAAAGTAATTTCTATTCAAACATATTTGATCAAGCTATTGATAAAATGATGGGGGCTGATAATTAGTGCATAACCTGATACAAATTTTACAGGTTTGACAGAGATCTAGTACGTACAGGAGTGGAACTCATACCTTTTCATTGCCGTAGCTCGGACAACTTCACATTTAGTATAACTGCTCTTGAGCAAGCCTATAATAATGCTAGAAAACGAGGTGTAAAAGTTCGGGGAATTCTTCTCTCAAACCCATCTAATCCTGTAGGGAATTTGCTCCCTAAGGAAACTCTTCATAATCTTTTGGATTTTGCGCGGGAGAAAAACATTCACATTATTTGTGATGAGATCTTTGCTGGGTCAACATTTGGAAGTGAAGAATTTGTTAGCATAGCAGAAATTGTTGATTGGGAAGACCTTGACAAAGATAGGGTTCACATCATATATGGGCTTTCAAAAGATCTTTCTCTCGCAGGATTCCGAGTTGGGGCCATCTATACCGCTAATGAGAATGTGCTGACCGCTGCTAAGAAGTTGGCCAGGTTTTCTTCCATTTCCGCCCCTACTCAACATCTCCTAATATCAATGCTCTCGGATAAGAGGTTTATTCAGGAATATATGGTAACTAATAGAAAGAGACTGAAAATAATGCATGATTCCTTTGTTTCCGGTTTGGAACAACTGGGAATACGTTGTGCCAAGAGTGATGGGGGACTGTATTGTTGGGTAGACATGAGTGCATTGATAAAGCCCTACAATGAGAAAGGGGAACTAGACTTGTGGGATAAGCTACTGACTGTAGGCAAGTTGAATATAAGCCCTGGATCTGCCTTCCACTGCATTGAACCTGGTTGGTTTAGATGTTGTTTCGCTACCGTAACCGAGGCAGATATTCCTTTGGTTATGAATCGGATAAAGAAAGTTGTTGAAAGCTGCAAACCCCCCAGCTAATCCATGGCAAGCTTTTCTCTTTCTAGATTTACACAAATTCTCATATGAGACAGTATCATGATAAGTTGTCAAATTATCATGTGACCTTACCATATTATGGGTATTTACTTCATGATTTCGGTTTTTAGCAAGTTAATGGATTTATGGATGGGTTCTAGCTTAGTTGGACTGATCTCATATTATGTTAGTGTGAGACCGTCTCTGAGGTGATTAACGGATATTATAAAGGTAGCAGTGCATGATTGATTTTTAGCAGCAATTAAGCGTCACCTGGGTTGACGGTAGTGTTAGAGAACTTGACTATTATATGCCAGTCCTGGAGATCCTTGATGATTTTCTGGTTAATTAATTTAGAGAAGAAATGGCGCGACAAAATTCTCTGCCATACTGACAATCATTCTTGAATGTTGTTCATGGTATCTTTGCTTTCTAGAAAAGATAAGTACAAGAAATTATATCACTGTGAAGTGCTCGTGTAGCAGAAGTTTCAGTTGAGGAGTCTATTTCCAGACAGTACAAGTCCAGCACAGCATCCTTTAGGTTTGGATCCTGCCATCTTTCAATCAGCCAAGTTTTTAAAATGGATAGTTCATGTATGTAGGATGGAATCAAGTAAGGTAGTTGGCCTATTTTTGTGTTCATTTGTAGGTTGAAAAGAGAATGTAATCATGTTCTTGTTAACGAGGTAATATAGCTGATTAGCTGTATGTGTCCATTAGTTTTGAAGGCACCCTTCAAAATTTCAGTATATAGCAATTCTATTGTTTCCTGCTATCTTTGCTGAATACTTGCCTCGTCTTAGTCTTATGGCCCTCCACAGTCCTTTTTTATCTTTTTTTTTTTTTCTCTCAATGCAGATGTTAGTTAGCTTAGCTAGGAAGGTTATTTCCTGCTGGTACTTGTGACCTAATCGTTGGTATCGTAATTCAAAAAATGTGTCTTGGTCGCGCTTAAGTTCAATAGTGGATGAGACACCCTATCCAAAACACATTGGGTACCTTAAGGGTATGTTTGGATAGCAAAAATGGAGGGAAAGGGAGGGGAGGGGGAAGGAGGGAAGGGAAAGGGAGAGAAGGGAAGGGGAGGGGGAATGGGGTGTGGTTGTTTGGATACAATTTCCCTCCAAATCTTGCCTATTGTGGAGAGATTTTGATTGGCTTGGAGAAGGGAAATTGCATCCCTCCAAATTTCTCCCCCACCATTTCCCTTCACCCTCATTTGTTATCCAAACAAGGGATTTTAAATCCCCTACTCTCCCTCCCTTTCTTTTCCCTCCAAATACCTCAATCCAAACACACCCTAAGTGCGCCTTATGCATAAAGGCACTGCAAGCACTGCGCACTTCAGTTGATTATCTAGGAGCAGCAACAATTTGAAAATAATTTTTTATTCATTACTGTACTGGTTTACAAGAAAAAGAAATCATCAAAATATCAAAAATCAACCCTACTCTAGCTGAAAGTAAAACTTTTCAGTGTCACACATAAGAATCGCTGAACTGTATGTCTATGAAAGTTTTAATGGCTGCAGCTCCTTTCCAAGCAGTTTGGTTAGTCCTCCGCCACTGGCTCCCAAATTGAAACATCCATGTGGTTTGTCGTCGGTGAAATCCTGCCATTTATCGACCAGGTAAATTATTTGATCAAACTTTTTGTTTTTAACATATACTCTGAAATCATCTAAACTTGTATGAGATAGTCTCACATGAGGCTAATTAAGAGTGTGACCAAGTACCTTTGGTGGGTTGTTTTTCTTCATTTGAACTGCTTTTCTACGGTAACTCCTCCTCCTACTTTGCATTATCAACTCCCCCAAGGTCAGTGGCTTTCTAATAATGCCACTGCGCCTGAATTCTGCATCAAATTTCTTGTACTCTTCCAAAGTTGGAAGTCTCCTTTCATTTTTGAACTGAATTTGACCATTATTCTCTTCCGAGTTATCAGGTTTATCAAGAAAGCCAGTTTTAGGAGGGTATAAAGGGAAAAGATGCTGCAAGAAAGAAGCACCCCTCAAACTTGCATTTCTACTTGCATTAGTTGGGCTATTGCTACTTTCTGGTGAAGATGAGCCTTCCTCCATATGTCCGTCATTCTTCTCTATCAGAAAAGGGTTTTGAAGAGGTACAACTGAAGATACAGCCAACCTGCTCGGCGTGGGGCCATTAGCCTGCATCGATAGTGAATAATATTGTATCAGGTATAAATATTTCATTTTTCTTAGGTAATACGGAGTATTATTTACCTTCGCCATGATATACTACTATCTATAAATATATTGGCACCTATCAATAATTTCCGTTTCTGGTGGAAAAAGACTAATGGAATAAATAAATAACTAAATTTTGTTAGTTTTCAATGGGGGTCATTCGAAACAACCTCTTTTCGTGTTGCAACACAGGAAAAATATTGTTTACATTTGACCCTTATCCTGCCATTTGCAAGAGCCCTTACGGGCTACGGCACTAGGATATTACGATATGTTATTTTATATATTGATAAATGTCAATAATAACACGAGTCAGTATTGTGTGGGTATTCAGCTATCTTACATTGAGCGAAGGAGCTGAGCTGATGGAATCCTCCGACAGGGCACTGAGCGTCTCGAAATCCATCTCAGACAGCCAATCTTGGTAGTCATTATCATCACCATAAGAGCTATAATCACCATCACTGTCATTCCCATACTTGGCAAAGTATGCTGGAGGTAACGGCAAATTCATATCCTCTGGTACCGTTTCATGAACTGTACGTTCCTTTGTTTCCTTGGCAAAGCACCGGAGTGGTGTCCCAGGTTTTTCTTCCCATTTGAAGGGAACTGATGCAATATACTTGACTGGTTGATGGACAGCAGTTAAAGGCTCGCACTTAGGCGTCTCCAATTTCTCCTTCGGCTCTCCTGGTTTTTCTTCCCAGTTGAAGGGAACTGATGCAATATACTTGACTGGTTGATGCACAGCAGTTAAAGGCTCACGCTTTGGCGTCTCCCAGTTCTCCTTTGGTGCTCCTGGTTTTTCTTCCCATAAGAAAGGTACCGTAATTTGCTGCTTTGTTTTATTTCCACTCTTCCCTTCCTTATTTTCCTTACCCTCCATTGTATTTAGATAATCCTAGTTGCTAATACCTTGTGAAATGAAGTATACCGCGGTACGAGTTGCTTATATATATATATATATATATATAATGAAGCTTACTTAAGTGGATTAGATTAGAGGATTATGGTTAACCAACTAAATTATCTTGTTAAATAATGTTGCCATTTTCATGCATAAGTGGAGCAAAGTTCATGCTTACCTAATCTTCTATATTGAGGACCATTTAGTTGGTATTTTACCCACTTTTTTAAGATTTGGTATACTAAATTTTGAGTTCAAGACCAGATTCCACTTTGATAGTGCTGTGTGTTGTGGCTGGGTCCTTGTTTCAATCCCTCTAAATTTTTTGACATATGGAATTCCATTTTTTTTGGTGAGGTTCCATTTTGATATTGTTTTACCAGCACTGCTGCCACATATTTTTTATTGACTTAGATTATCAAGTCGGGCACGGCAAAAATGTTTACATTTGCGCAGCCATCGGAAATACTGTTGGGAGTATTAGCCTAGTATTAGGGACTAAGGATTGTAGGTTCAAATCTTTTTTTCGTCTGCTACATAGGGAGTACATATCTATATGTTTCTTTTCTAAAAAACAATTTTTGTTCGGAAATTGTTGGGTCATTTTTTATATACTATAGGTTGAAATAAGTTACTGTTATAATGGTAAATGGATAGGAAATTTGGTTATTTTTCGTTTGAAAAGACAGAAAGTAAATATAGTACGTAATAGTGGCCGAATAAAAAAGAATTATGGAAAAATGGAGATGTGTTAAATGAGCAACAATCATGCTTCTCTTACGTCAAAGAAAATGGAATTGAGCCTAATGCGAAATTGACTTGTTCTATGCTGATGTAACAAACTTTGATTGTTTTGTACTCTGTATCCTTTGAAATCGGATCTTCTCCCTCGTTTTCGTACTTGTGTCTCGCTACCTTAATGTCTCACAACATTAGCCGTCCAATTAGTCTCATTGTAGACGCGTCAAAGATGTCACCACTTTCATAATAAGACAACCCTACCATCCCACTTGTTGTTTGTCTTATTATGAAAGTGGTTATACATTTGATCCGTGTACAACTTTAGACAGATAGTGTCCGTCTAAAGTGAGATTTTATGTTAGCCGTAAAATGATGTATCAAAATATAGTAGTGAAGTGTAAATGGAACAGAGGATTTACTCTCATATATTCTGTTGAAGTGAAGGTTTTTTTGCCGGAGCTCGTAATTCTTTTCACGTAGTTTCTTCCCTTCACGTTTTCACCCTTTTACCATTCTGTGTAATTCTTTTCAATAGTTTTACCACTCTTCACATTGAAAGTTCTTGTGTCAATCAACTCAAAATTATTTAAAAACTAAAGGTTTTATTGGTTGCATTAATTGTTGTTGCTGGTCCCAAATTTCATAGGCCCAACCAAAGCAAAGTACAGCGCTAGACTGGTTTGGCCTAAATCCGTCGAATCCGTATTGGCATGTCCAATTCATAACAAGCTGCCATTTATAACGTCACCAAGAAATAAAATTGGTATAGACTATAGGCACATTATGAACCATGATGTACACAGCTACACATTACATCTCATATCATGCCGCCTTCAAAAAAATTGGTATTCACAAGATTCGTCTAACAAATTAAATCATTGCACAAGAATAGTACTTCTAGTCGTTTTTTTAGATGTGTATACACAAAAAATTCTTGTGTTCTTCGGGAGGATCGTACACCGTACTCCTTATACTAAGTATTTATAATATTTCATTTAGTGGATTGCCTTTAGGTATAATGAGAACAGTTTTCCTGAACACAAAATCTCATTTGTGACGGCACATATCCGCCACTCTTGAGTGACGGATACCATTTTACCTCACAAAGTACCCACTTTTTCTCTCTCTACAACACTATTCATGTGGTCTCCTTTCTCCACTAACCCATTTTGTTACCATTTTAACTCATAAAATATCCGCCACAAATGGTAACCCGTCACAAGGGAGACCAATTGTTTCCTGAAAAATACAAGAATTTTTCATGAGCTAAATCCAAGTGAATAAACGTGGCCTAAACTACAAACTAAAACATGCCAATTGGGGCGGAAAGTAGTATTGCATGAACCCTTTTGACTTTGAAAAAGGCATTAATCGTAGGACTCGAGTTGCTTCCGATGATGGAGATACTCCTAAATTTGTGTTGGTTTTATTTCACTTTGTTAATGCATCTTCATCAACATCTTTTCTTTGCAGAATTGTTGACCAAAAATCGCCTCCTCTTATCACATGATTTATTGGAATAAAGTCAATGATGCACATGTCTTTTAGTTTTTAACAAATTATTGTATATAATCATTTTTGAGTAAAATATACGACAAAGACGTTTATATTCCTAAAATAAAATAACTCAAGATTCTACCCTAGTTATCGAACACTAGTATATGTGTTAACTACAGAGTACCTATTATCGGTTTTGTTCCCGATGGAAGATAGCTTCATTACAAGTTTTATCATCACCAATTCTTGTCTAAGACTGTCTTAACTGAAGACAATTCTCACATTCGATTAATATAAAGGTGGAAATAAGATGAACTTGTGAAAGTCTGAAGTTAAGATGGTTGTGAGCTAGCATAAGCTATAAAATGATTGGCATAGTCAATTGTTGGTAAGAATAAACTTTGCTCAAGTTTCATCCTAATTCATGTAGCAATGATATGTTCGGTGTACTATATTATTCATCCGCCTCAATCATTCATTTACTTTTTTTTATTCTTTAAGAATAATATTTTAATCAAATGTAAGCAAATGATTAGTACGGTGAGAGTGGTCAATAAGATTTATAAGTCCCAAAATTGTTTAATCATGGCTTTAGGAGAAATTTTAAATATCTTCGCCATGATTAATCCATTGAATTCATTTGCACTCAATCATCATTCTCATGTGCTAATTTACAATACAAGCAACAACAAACTTGCGTAGTAGTATTAGTATTACAAACTATACAATTCAAGGTCACATACTCACATACCTTGCCAATTCCCTTAATTTTATGACTCCAATTCTCTAATTAACCCCATAATATCAAGCTTAAAAATCAACAGCGTACCGATACAAATCTAATTAATTAAATAAAATCAGAACGAAAAAAAAACAAAAAAAAGCTAAGGTTGTACTTGTACTATATTTTTATTGTTACTATTAAAGAAGTAATTAGAGCATTCAAGCAATGCTTTAGCATTCATCTCTCGTTCGAACCTCCATATATAATTCAATCCGACTAACAATTCCGTTATTGCAGCTTCCGTCTTGTCTTTATTTGCAAAATATAATGTTTGCAATAACATAACATTAGTAGATTTAGGCATCAAGTTTTGTTGTTCAAAGCTCCTTTCACTTTGCCATTTGATCATGTTATGTGCCAACGGTCCGAGCCACGCTAAGATCCTCCCTAGCGCGTCCCTCCATTCTCCGGCTAAGTTGGGGTCGGTAGCTGAGAAGCCGACCCCTCTTAGTCTGGCGCGTAGGGAGGATCTTATGCTATTTGGTAGCATAGTATAAACATCCTCCCTTGCGTCTAGTCCTACTAAGTGGGGTGACTTGATCATCTTTTCTAAAACGATGATCAAGTTGGCGTAGTGTAATGACAAGGCCGCTGCCCCTAGTGTGGTTTGTGGCGGCGTGACAAAATCTTTTGTCCTGGTTTCGAAAAATCCATTGTTAGTGTACTCTATTTTGTTGGGTTCAGTGGCGAAGCTAAGATTTTTGGACTTTCTGTTTGGATTAGCTTGACTAGCCATGTTCATTGACCCTGATACTGATAGATTGTGGTCAGAGGAAGGAAAGACCATGGCGCTACTTGTCGACAGACTTCGAGGAAGCGTGCTTGGATGAGCGTGGTAATTGTTTTCGATACCAAACACGAATTTGACACGTGCAAGGACGGTAAAAATCATCCTAGCCAAGATTAAAACAACCGAATCATAATTTTTACTCCAAAGAGCTTTCTCTTTAACTCGCTTGATTTCCTGCTTTTGCCACACAATCTTCTGCTGAACATCTAACACGCTCTCCTGAGGCGTTTTCTTAAGATTGTGTTGCAGCACATTCAGCTCTTCCATCTCCCGGAACAACGCGGAGGTAGCCGTGATGTACCGGTCTGCCCGACGGATCATCCCCTCCACGTCCTTCGCACACAGGGCGGACCAGTTATTCAAGTCCCGCCCTGTGCTAGCAAAGTCCTCTAAGGACTCTGGGAAGGACTGCAGACCCAAGTCTGAGCACCGACTGCTAAGTCGTGCTACAGACTTGGAAATGACATGGAGATTCTGTACCATCTCAGCACAAGCCAAACCCAAAAGAAACGACTCGTCATTCGACACAATCTTCCTTACACCATCCAACGCAACCGCCTCGTTCTTTAACCGAACAATGTTATCATCCGATACAGACTGATACAAAGCAAGTAACTTTGACAGAATCCCGGCAATCTCGAAAGCTAATATACCAACGTTGGTAGACTTTGATGATTTAGTAAGTTTAGTAGCCGGGTTTCGGAGTTTATGAGAGATTTGTGACTTAAGTTTGCTTAACCATGTTGAATCTCTTGCCATAATAATATGATTATATTGGTTAGTGTAGGAATTATTGATGATTTATATGAGAAAAAAAAAAGAGAGGAAAAATGTGAGAGAGAATGAATGTAAGAAAGGTGAGACACTAAATGTGCGGAGGGATACATAGATGAAGGGGGAGTTGAACCCACATGCACTAACTCACTATATGGGCGTGATGGGTGCTGCACAAATGTATATACATAACTTTGTCTTTTTGTGGGCCTTTTTATCTTCCTCTATTATTTTCTCTTTTTATTTGTTTATTATTTTTTTTCCCAATTTTAATAGTAATGTTATTAATTTTTGTGATTTTTGGATTGGGAGATATAGTTGCTAATCAACTTTAGAGTGTGAAGTTTAATGCATATGGCACGGCTAGCTGAATTGACAAAGTCATGAGAGGTAATATTTTTGACTTGGGTTCAAACTCTGTTAGTAGGGCTGAGCAAAAAGTCCGATTATCCAAACTGATTCGATATCCGATCCGAATCCGTTCCGAATTTTTGGATATCCGATCCGAAAGTTAAGTTTGGTTTGGATATCTGATCCGAAATCTTTGGTTTTGGTTTGGATATGGATATTAGAATTAAAACATTTGGATATCCGATCCGATCCGAAACTATATTTTTCTAGTATAATTTCAAGAAAATAAAATTTTATTTGATACAACAACTTAATTAATATTTAAAATATTAGAGAAATAATTAACTGGTACTTAAATTTTATGTCTTCAACATTGGAATAAGAATACTAAAGAAAATCATCATGTAAGACTGAATATAATCGTGTTTCAAACTTAAATTAACTAATTTCAGAATTTTTAATATGGATCTCCGATCCGAACTAGCACTTTGGATCGGATACCCGATCCGTACTCTGCCCTACCTGTTAGCATCATATTCGCTCTTTTTACCTTACTTATATACCCATTTGTCTCCTATACCATGGAATATTAGGTAAGATCGAACTTTTCATATGTCGTGTGTTGTCTACAGTTACGATTGTCGATTAACCCTCGTGTTTGAACTTGTTCATATGTCATGATAAGATCATAATACCAAAAAATTAAAAAGGTCTCTCGCGAAAACCCCCAAATAGCTCCCAAGAAACCCCCAATTAAAAACCTAATCTGCTCCACCATCTCCAGCCGCCACTCCTAACGCCTGCGCTCCTCTATCGATCGGTCGGCCGCCGGAGATGAGGTGGGCTCTTTGCTCATCTCCGGCGGAATGATCCCCCATTTTGCGTTGTCCCTTTTCCAGGGATATGCCCCTCTGAGTTTTCAGCTATGGTGGATGCGAAATGCGATTCCATTCTCGTCTCACATTGGTTGTCTTTGGCCGACTTGTCTTTAGCAGCTGCCTTGTTGAAGCACCTGTTTAGGAGCACCTCCTGTATCTTTTTTCAGTCAGATTCCCGTCCCACCGATCCTCGTCCTGTCATCGGAAATCGTGTGAGCAACCTAGGGGTGATCCCCCACTCCCCCCACCTTTGGTTTGGCCTTTTTAATGTGATTTGTTGGTTGGTTTTGATGAGCCGAGCTCATCCCTTGTTTTCGGTGTTTACGGTTTTTCGGCCGTTGACATGGAGCTGTTCTTTGTGGTTTTGGTTTGGGTCGTTTATGGTGTTTCCCCCCTTTCCCCCACCTTTCGGACCCTTTTCCTCTGTCACTTGTGTCTGTGTCGTCTTTAGTATTGGCCTTGTTGCTTATATGGCGGTGGTCCTGGGAGGTATCGTGTGGCGAAATTGGGTTTCATGGTCTGACCTTTACTCTATCTTCTCTGCGTTGAAATGGTTTGGGACCTCGTTGGTCCTTGTTCTTTGGCGGTGACTATCGCTCACGCTGTGCTGTTGATTTTAGGTTGTGATGGATCGAGTCTTTGGTTAAGTTTTATAGTTTGGTTCAACTTTTTTACAAAATTTAAGGGTAAAAAGGCTCTAAGGTCAGGTGTGTGTGTGTGATGGTGTGTGAGGCTGTGAGTGTCTTTTGGGTCTGAAATGGTGATCCCCCCATTTCCCCCACCTTTTGGACCCGTTCCCTGTGTGTGTCGGTTATGTGAGATGTATGGGTGGGCTTTGTAGTTTCCTTCTGTCGATGGTGTGTCTTTGATGGTTGGGTTCTTGTTTGGGGTGAATCATTGGGTTGTGTCGATATGAGCCTGGTGTGGAGTTGGTGGTCCTGTAGTGGTGGATTTCTTCTTCATGAAAGGACTTTGTTGGAATGTAAGGGGTTTAAATAACCCTCTTGCTCCTACGATTGCGAAGACTAGAGAAATTATTTCAAGTACTTATTTTGATTTTTGTTCTTATACGAAACAAAGTGTAAAGTAAGATTAGTTGATCCTATTTTCCGATCCTTTGGGTTCACTCAGAGTTTTGGTGTAGATGCTCATGAAACAAAAGGAGGCCTACGGTTTGGTTTTAGGCCTAATGCTCGGTTTGAGTGTATTTTTGCTTGTCAAAACTTCATTATCATCAAAGTCATGCAATGTAAAGAGAGATTTTGGTATTTGTGTCTTATTTACGGCGAACCAGTCACTCATAAGAGAGAAGTTGTTTGGAATGATCTCGACCAATGGATCCGATCTTTTGAAAACCCTTTCCTTCTTTTAGGGGACTTTAATCAAGTTGACTATCAAGAAGATAAATGGGGAGGTAGTAAAGGTAGGATCCCAGGAGCTTCATGTTTTAATAAATGGAAGGCTCAGCATTTTTTGATGGATATTCCTTTTAAGGGGCCAAGATTTACATGGTGTAACAAGAGAGAAGATCATAGTATAGTGTTGGAACGACTTGATAAGGGATACGGATCGTGGGATTGGAATGATATCTTTCCGAATTCTGGTATCACTCACCTTCCTATTCAAGTTTCGGACCATGCACCTATTATTTTTGAAACAGATTTACTTTCTTGTAATGGTAGAAGACCTTACAGAATGGAGGCCTGGAATCTGGACTACGAGGAGTGTATTTGTTTGGTACATAAAGAATGGTCTGTCTCTGTCCCTGGTTCTATTACGGTCAGAATGATACGAAAATTCTCTAGGGCTAGAAATTGTATGCGTCTCTGGTCTATTTCTAAAAGAAAAGAGTGGAATAAGAAATGGAGTGATTTTGATGACAATTTGGAAAAAGGTTTGCATGAAATTGAGACAATGGGAGTGACTCGGACTTTCACTACGGCGTATGATAGTCAAGTGGAGTATGCTAAGGTTTCGGCTAAGTATTGGAAACAGCGTGCCAAGATTAAATGGAATATAGAGGGAGATACTTGCTCCAAGTACTTCTTTAATTGGGTTAAGGGTAGAGCTGGCAGGAATTTTATTGCTGGGATTAAAATGGATAATGGGGAGTGGAATTTTGACACCGAGGACATTATGGCATTATTTGTCCAATTCTACTGGTCCAGTGCATTTAAGGAAGGAGTGAATGGGGTCTCATTTGATGAGTACTTCCCTCTTTGTTAAGAATTTGTTCACTTTGTCGATAAAGGGTTCCTTTCTCCGGATGACGGTGATGCTCTTGGCAACCATTTCACTCCTAAAGAGGTTCGCACGGGAGTGTTTAAACAGCCCTTTAAAATCTCCGGACTGATGGTATTCCTGCTATTTTCTTCCATAAATGTTGGCACTTCATCAAGCATGATGTTATTAGGACAGCCTTAGCTATCCTGAATGGAAATAGTTCACCAGAATTCCTGAATAAGACCTTCTTAGTTCTTATTCCTAAGTCTAGTGCCCCTGAAACAGTTGATAACTTCCGCCCTATTAGCTTGTGCAATGTTATAATGAAAATTATTACAAGGTGTATCACTAATCGGTCAAGAAGTTCATGGGAAAACTAGTGGGCGACTTCAAAATGCGTTTGTTCTGGGAGGAATATTGGTGATAATATTTTAATTACCAATGAAATTTTGCAAAAAATTTCATCTTCTAAAAATGGCAGTGTGGGTAGAATGGCGTTTAAAGCGGACATGAGCAAAGCCTATGACCGGTTATTTCGGAATTTTATTAGAAGTCTATTTGGTTTTGATGGGTTTTCCCGCAACTTCATTCGGTGATTATGAAGTGTATCACGACGGTGTCCTATGAAATTTTGGTTAAAGGTGTTCCTTCTCGGCGTATCTACCCGAGTTGCGGACTTCGTCAGGGCGATCCTCTTTCCCCATATATTTTTGTTCGTACCATCGAAATTCTCTCGTTAAACATTCTGCGCATGGAGAGGGTGGGCTTATACAAGGAATTAAGGTTAGCAGAAAGAGTATCCCTATCTCTCATTTGCTCTTCGCGGATGATTCTATGTTTTTTATTGAAGGTAATTCTAAGAGCTGCGTTAACCTGGACAAAGTTATTAAGGAGTACTGTCATGCATCGGGTCAGGTTATTAATGATAATAAATCTTCTATGACTCTAAGCTCGAGCTCTAGTCTTTCCTTTGCTCGAACATGTTTGAAAACCTTCAACATACCGTGTGGTACTAATATGGGTTCCTACTTGGGTGTTCCTACTGATGTGGGTCTCTCAGGGTGTAATAAAAGTAAAAGAGAAATTTTTGAGTTTATCATTGACAAGGTTAGGAAGCGATTATCATCGTGGAATTGTGTTCTTCTATCGTCTATTTGGTAGGTTGGCTTTGATTTCTTCGGTCTTGTCTTCCCTTTCTGTTTACTTTCTATCGGTATTCAAAATACCGATAAGTGTGACAAAAAGATTAGATGCTATATTGTCACATTTTTGGTGGGCGGGTCAAAAGAAATCTCCTTCTATTAGTTGGTGTAGTCGGCTATTCCTAAGCCAACCTAAAGGGAATGGTGGTCTGGGTATTAGACGTATGAAAGAGTTCAATCAAGCTCTCTTAGCAAAGATTGGATGGAGAATGATCACACACCCCATTCTATTCTTAGTAGGTCTATTGGTGCCAAATATGGCCTAAGGTGGCGAGATGGCGACCTGATCTTTAATAATGGTAAGAGTAATTCTTCATGGGGATGGAAAGGTATTGTTTGGGGTCTGCAACTCATTAAACCTCCTTTAGCTTGGAACATCTCTCCATTTTCTGATCTTAGTGTTTGGAACACTAGATGGGTTAATGGAAGGGTGCCGAAACCACGATGTTTAGAGCTTCTAACCGATCCCCCTAATTTGAGTAACTTGAGAATCAAAAACATTATTCTTAACTATAGGTGTTGGGACCGTAGATTAGTGTCTATGTTTTTTGATGAAACCTTGGTGAAAGACATTCTTGCTATTCCGATCCGATGCTCTGAAGGCAGTGATAACTTCTTTTGGTCGGCTTCTTCGTCTGGAGATTACTCTGTTAAGATTGGCTACCACATTGCTCTAAAAAACTCTGGAATACTTGACTACACCGAAGGACCTTTCAAGAGTTAAATTTGCGTGTATGGGTGTTTTTCGGAAAATCCTATGGAATCTTCCGGTAGAAAAGTTGGATCATTCTTATTTGGAAAACTCTCACCTTTGAAACTTTGCCTTGTGGGGAGGGTTTCTTAAAGAGGGGTTTTGATGGTCCATTTACTTGTGTGCTTTGTGATTCACAAGAAACGGAAACGCCTGATCATCTTTTCCGTGATTGTTCATTTGCTAGTAGAGTTTGGGCTGGAAGTGTTTTGGGGATCGGGCTCAATCGGGGATAATTTGAACCTCCAGTCTTGGGTTTGCAATTGGCTTTCTGTTCTTTCTAAGGCTGATAATAAACAAGAGGCTTGTCTTTCCTTTTTGTGTACCTTTTGGACTATCTGGGTGGTAAGGTGCAGAAAGGTTTTTGATAATTCGAGTATTCCCTATTGGTGCTATCTTACTTTACCAAGATTCTCTTAAATGGGCTCTTTTGGCTGAGGATAAGAAATCAGAGTCTATTACATACCAAACACCTTTGGAGGAAGAATTGACTAACCTTAGGAATGGAGTTATCTTTCCTTTGATCCAGGGTTCTCTTAACTGCTCACAATCTCATATTTATGTGGATGCTGCATGGTCAAAAGAGCTTGTTGCTGGTTTGGGTGGGTGTATCATATTTGATAATGAGGTTGTGTCGAATTCGTATCAAAGAAGGCCGAGAATCTTTGAGCAAGTGAAGCTTTGGCAATTAGGGAGGCCTTGAAGTGGGCGCTCTCTCGCAATATCCTCCATGTTACAATTTTATCCGATTGTCTACGAGGTTCTTGCTCAAGTTACGAAGTGTTCTCAACTCAAACGTTGGATTAGGAATCTTTTGTTGAAGATATCATCAACTAGCGGCAAACTTTCACTGCGTTTCTTTTGCTTATGTTCCTAGAATTTGTAATAAAGCCGCTCTTAGCTAAGCGTGCTGCTAAATTGTAGAACTCTTTTAACCCGATTGTCAAAAAAAAAAAAAAAAAAAAAAAAAAAAAAAAAAAGATCATAATACCAATTAGTTCTAACTTATAATCTTGTGCATGAGTTCTCTTGTTGAGTTGGATCTTTATATTCATCATAAGTTGTTGGCATGTCAATTCTAAAATTGTTGAGAGTAATTTTAAGGTGATTTCTAAGTAACTTTTAATATAAGCATTCAATATTGAGATTTCAACTACGTACATGTAAATGTAAATATTTGGGTTTATCTTATCATGATATATATAATAATTGGAGATAAGATTACAAGTGAGATATCCTGAAAATCAATCAGAAAATCAGTATCTATATATAGTACTGTAAGCAAAGTGAAGCATATATCAGTGAAAAGGGAGGGAAATCTGCAGTTAATAAACTGATTACAGCTAATAAAATTTGGAATAAAACATGGCATCATGTGCACTAGAGACAAGTGCTTGAGTTTGTACCAAAAAGACAAAAACTAACTGGTTTTGAGCCTTTGATGCTTTTAACTAAGAAGACGACTCTGATCGTGTGACTTAACCTTTTTCTCCCAATTAGGTAGTACTAAAGTGTCTACTGTAGTACTTTCATTACTATTCTTCTGTTGAATATGCACCATCCACCAATAGCTAAATCCAAAACCAAAATGTCCAAACGTTATCCGGGATGATATTGAGTTTTAGTATCGATCACCTCCTCACATATATCGTACGTAATGTAGATTTTATACATTTCTCTTTCCATTGTGGAGGGTCTATCTAGTGTTTGTGAGCGGAGGTGGTGGAATTCAGTAGCATTCGGTGGCGCATATCATTGTTCAACTCAATATATAATAGCATACAATCAAATTAAGTAACCAAATTCATGATGGATACCGATCTCAGTCTTAACTTAGGATAGAAACGTTATGGACTTATGGTCTGATAATAAAGGCTCGTTACCATATCAGAGTGTGGTCGTTGAGTGTAACCCTTGTCAAAACTATTATAAAGACCACTTTGGCTTGAGTGTAGTGGAGCGTGGGAGTGCCTCAAAGCACTGCAAAATGGCAACGAATTGAGAGGTCTCGAGTTCGACTCCCTAGACGAGAGTGCTGCGGTATCCACCTGCCATCAAGGGCAACCTTGATGACTTACCTGGTCCCCGGGTTTGCAGGGTATCCGAGTGTTCCCTTGGGTAACCAAAAAAAAAAACTATTATAAAGCGGATATTGTCCAAGATCATGTCTCGAGTTTAATACCATGTTTTGAGCTAATAGCGGCGAAACTCTCCATCTCTTTAACAAACTTATCCAACCTCAAAATCATCATAAACTTTTATCCAACCAACAAGTTAAGCTAACTTCGATTTCACTCATAAACACTTAGGTCGACCGGTATGGGATTGTTGTTCTAATTTAACCAAAGGTATTGGGTTCAAGCCATGATAATGTAGAAATGATAAAACTAATGACGAAAAGCTTTACTGCTCAGCTGCCCTAGTGATCCCACCTAGCTCGAATTCGAGCTTTATGGCCGTAGTGGACCTATACAGCTTGAATTCGGACTATACCCGATGGTTTACAACAAAAAGAAAAATGTCCAAGTGAGCTTATTATCTCTTGGGGTGAAGAACTAGCCAGCTAATGAGCGGTGAAAATCACAAATTTGATAATATTAATTAGATGCCGCATGGAGTTATGAAAACATGTAGTAAAAAAATGTAACAAAAATGTGGAGATGTCATTGGAGTGAATGATACCAATGATAACATATGCTGATATGCTCCTATCTAGGCTGCAAACTTTATTAAACACCATGATATTATCATAAAAATGCGACATATTTAGCAGACTTTTTTACGAAAATATATTATAAAAATATAATACATGAAATTTAAGAAAACCAATAAAAGTGGTCCAAAATTGTAATGTCTAATAAATGTCTGCTTCATGCGTTTAACTCCATGTTGATGAAGATGAT
The DNA here is from genome assembly GCF_048544455.1 of Silene latifolia. Lineage (NCBI taxonomy): Eukaryota > Viridiplantae > Streptophyta > Magnoliopsida > Caryophyllales > Caryophyllaceae > Silene > Silene latifolia. Next base: position 325,496,994 of record NC_133537.1, read on the forward strand.
TATATTGTCATAATGCAAGTATGCAATGCAACGTCTTTTGTTTCTTTTTATTCGAAAATGGTCAACAAATCTAACTGACACCCATTATTATTATTATATGGGAATAGTTTAATTAAGGGAATAATTAGAGAAACAAAGTATAATGATTAAAGGGTGTGATCTCTTTTGCTTTGGAATAATCTGGTAATCACTATCATATCCCCCATTGCGCATGTGAATGGACAATTAATTATTTTGGTAATACACCAATAACCTTTCTGTTTCAATTTCTTTGATAACAAATCATTTGAACAACTTCTTGTGTGGGTGACCCCAAACTCAATTTCTTTTGGGTTTAAAAGTGTTGGCAAGCGGGTCACAACTCACAGGTCACTCGGGTTGATTATGGGTTAAGTCAGAGCGGGTTGGGTTGTATCAGATTCTAGTTGTTTTGGGTTAACTGTGAGTTCCAGTTGACTACAATTCATGTCAGGTCTAATTGGGTGACAAATCGGGTCGGGTCCATAAGTGATTATCAAGTCAAGTAATAAACATATATTTTATTAAATATTTATTTTAGTTTTAATCTTAAAATATTAAGACGAATATCAATTTGGTCTTATTTGGACCATTATTAAGTTAATTTTGTTACCGGGTCAAATTCGGTTTGAGTTAATATCAGGTCACACGTTGGCTTATCCCTGCTGAAAACTGAAAACTACAAAATTTTAGATAAATTTTCACCTTTTTTTTAGTTTCGCTTATGAAATTATTTAGTGGCCTCCGCTGAATTTTTTTTTCTCATAACTTGAAATCCTAACTCTTGCCAAATTTACTTATTACACGGTGCGAATTTTAGGTTGATGACCTAATTTTGAGTTTCAAATTCAGTTTAACAAAATTGTCTGAAAATTGTCTTGTTATATCGTGTGAAAATCTGAGTCATTTGCAATTGAGCATCTGGGCACCATGTATAGTCAACTGGTGTTGGTGATTGATGAAGTGTAAGTCTGTAACTGAAGTGTGTAAGTGAGAAAAAAAAAGTAAAAACATAGACAAGAAAACAAATGGATACATATTTATGTATTTCTGAAAGAAGGCAGGAAATAGTACAACAAAAAAGGATCACGTTGTGCCATGCACCATGTAGGAGTTGTAGCTGTGAGAGACATAATAACACCAAAAGAACAAACAAGAATCTGATTTATATTCACAAAATCCAACAGCAAAACCAAATCGTCTATTTGTACAAATAATAAAACATTTGTACAGATCAACTATTGATACTGGCAGATGCGAAATTATCTATTCATTCAAATATACATAAACTTAACTTATCAGCAGGTTCGGGATTCGTCCCGTCATAACTACGATAAATGCATACGTAATTATTATGGGTTTGTACGCAACATAACTAAGATAAATCGTCTTTGGCGGGTTTTGATTTCCCTTTCAATAGCGTGAAACTCAATCCCTTTTTAAAAGAAAATTGAGGACAAATTAAATTTTCAAAGAAAATGACATTTGGAAACTCGATCTTGTCATCTTGGTTACCATATTCCTGTTTATTAATTAAAATTATTTAATAGCTGTTCAATTTGCTTAAATACACCATGAACTGGGGATCGGTGTTGCTAAGTACGGAGTACCGTTTTGCAAGCAATGGAGTAGACAAAGGAGATTAATTGTTTAGTTGTCGGAGAATGGAATGACATTACTAGGGGTGCTAACGAGCCGAGACAGCTCGCGAGCTACTCGAGATCGGCTCGGTCAAAACTCGGTCAAAGCTCGGCTCGTGCGAGCTCGACTCGGGCTCGGGCTCGGCTCGAGAGCTTAACGAGTCAAGCCGAGCAAAGGCTGGCTCGACTCGAAAAGCTAGCGAGCGGCTCGAATTTGTGCGATTACATAAGATATTACTCATATTTTGTAAAAATATTTTATCATGAATATATTTTTATATCACACATAACAAATATCTCGCTGATTTGCGAAATATTTTTACATATAATTTTCGAGCCTTGTTATTAAAAATATTGAAAGAAAAAAAATAAAAAATAAACAGTTTTATATAGGCTCGACTTGGGCTCGAGTTTGGCTCGAGCTCGCGTTAAAGCTCGCAAGCTTTATAACGAGCACGTTTTTTTGAAGCTCGGGTAAGCTCGAGATCGGCTCGAGTTCGAGTTTTGGTTCTTGAGCACAAGCCGAGCAAGGCCAAGCTCGGGCTCGGCTCGGCTCGTTAGCACCCCTAGACATTACCCATCCGTATTCCATACTAATGCTATCTTGGCACCGGAGCTTATTCCAGTTTATTTAAACCGGAGTAATGTTCAAAAAAAATAAAATGAGAAGGGAACCTTCCTCCGTATGTCGGTCCAATAACCTTTTTTTTTTTATCGGAGTAGAAGACATAATTTCAAAACATAAATAACTTCCATAAAAGTATTGTTTTTATACGTTATGTTACTTCAACTCTTCACTTTTTGCATGACGATAAATGTTCCACAAATCTAAATGTTATTGGTCTTGATTATTAGGTCGTCTAGAAAATAATGGGGGCTCTGTTCAAAACCTTAAAATCGGGCACTTTAATTAAAAGAATATGGAATACATCCTAAATACAATTTTTGTAAAAAAATCACTTTTTCGTAACGCAAATAGCGCTTTGTTGTATGATGAGAGGATAATGAAGTATTAAAAGTAAAGTAAATTATTTTTAAAAACATAAAAATAGATAGTCGTAAATTTAGAGTTGATAGAAATAATAAATATACTAAATAGGTAAAGATATTATTACATGCGGTGATGCGGGTGATAATCATGGCGTGAATGGTTAGACCAAACCTTTTGTATGTCTCTTTAGAGTAGCAATCGGTATTTAAGGGCCCCTGGTTCCGTTGCACTACTTGAATATCCTTAAAGACGGCCCTGTTGATTGTGAGTACTTGGTCAATGTGCACGGATTACTCATTTACTCCGTATATATTTGTACGAGATCTGTCACGAGGAATACTAGTAAAAGAAGGATTACTCTTTGATTTCTGTATAAAATCTACTCGTTTAATACATTTGTCGGCTAAACAATTGCTAAAATTGGATCAACCAAGATCCCTCATCTTTGTTCATTAGTCAGACAATTAGTCAAATGCACCTATCAAGACAAATCTTTGGTAAAACAATTCAGCTCCATATATTGTTTGTCATTTTGTATTTTGCTTTGACATACATCACACTATACATACATGCATGTTCAATTGAAATGTACTAAAATTAAGTAATCTTATTTAAAAAAAAAATTCATGTAAACTAATGCAATCAGACAAGAGAGACTAATATATAAGTTTTGGAAAAAAAAGTCGTTTATTCACTTAATCGCAATTGCTTGTATAAAGCGGTCTAACACAAGCAATCGTAAAACGCATTATTTTAGCAATCGTAAAACGCATTATTTTAGCAAATATTTTTCACAAACTCAACACAATACAACAATAGGAGGATACACATTCGCTTAATTTGGTTATTATTATTAGTAAGTTGGATAAGAAGCAATGCCGACAATACATGGTGTAGGACAACTTATGCATTTCATACAACTTATGCATTTCATACAAGCGCACTCTACTAAAGTCTTTTGCTTTTGGAAATTAAGTGGCTGCTAAAGCTAATTTATGGTGTGAAAAAAGTCTTATTAATGAGGTAAAGTTTGATTAGATTTGGTTAAAAATTTATTATTTTCTATTAGCTAGTCTAATGGGGTATAGAGTATAGTATTAGTCTATTAGAGATTAGAGACGAGTTGAGAAAGTGGACCCTAGTGGGCTTAACATTCTTTAAAGATGATGGGCCCAATTTATCCCACGGCCCAACCAAACACAAGCACCTTCTCAAATTTGCTTCGTTTGTAATTCTTTGGCGTTAGTTTTTGAGCAAATACTCGTATAAGGCGGCTTTACATAAATTTATCGTAAAATGAGATTTTTTAGCAACTTGATCTGCTATTAAGGTTGTATTTAGATCTATTTTATAATTATGTTAGTGTAAAACTGCCTTATATAAGATTAACTCTCATCCACAACAATATCAAACATTGTATAATATTGTGTGTGACTTGCATTTAAATAAAAAATATTCATTGATCTTAGACTGCCAAAATTTAAATTATAAGAAAATAGAACCCCTTGTCGCATGTAGTGGTGGAGCTAGATGGGATTAGCAGGTTCGGTCGCCTCCACTGAACAATGAAAAATTTGAAACTTGTAGTTAAAATTTCCGATTTATTTTCATGCTTGACACTACTATATTTGTAGTCCGTCCATGCAGGAATCTCCCACAAGTCACACTCCTAACATCATATCCGGTCTCGGCCACTGACCATCCGTGTGTCTTATGTGACTGACACAAATAGTTATGCCGTGAAACATGCAGGTGGATACAAGGCAAAACTAGAGAGTAGTGATAAGTACTAAACAAACCAAAAAATGAAGTGAGGGGGCAAAAAACTTAAAGAGAAATTATGAGGAACAGGCAGCCCTGACCATATAGTATTAAGTTGCACAGTTGATACGGGTCTACAATTCTACATTTAAGATGTTGTAAGTTGTAACCAAGAGGCATGAATATATGTTTTGAGGCTCATATTGAATTTCTGGATACTAGGGATGATGCCAGCTCTACTAGGTAGGACATGCCTTTAATTAGATGGGTGTCCTTCATGTGTAGTAGTACTTTATCAATGTATCATCAACATGATTGCTGATTCTATACCTTAATTAATGCTAATCACGACATCACGCACACGTGTCTGTGGGGTAAACTGACAATTCTCTAATACATAGTATTATTTGTACTAAAACCCCAATAACTCAGTTACTTGTTACATATATACTCCCTCTGTTCTAGTCATTTAATTTGTTAATCGGATGGGAAAGTAAAGAAATAATTGTAACGGAATGACTACGCATACCATAAAATCCAAAGGAATTTGAAGGTCAAGATCACTTCACCTATTGCTTTTCGTTCAACTTATTCGACCTCGAAACATATTTGTGATATGTCCCTTCAAATTCAACCTTACACACCCTTATCAATGTACTCGTCACTTATGTGATATTTCCCTCCACTTTTGCTATCCAAACACACCCTTATCAATGTACTCGTCACTTATGTGATACTGTATGTCCCAAACGTTTAAGGTAAGAACGTGGTCTAATAAAGGACATATATAACTCAAATTAAGGACATAATAATCCCAATGTATGTGGTGGCACCATTTCAGATTTACTGCAAGTCGATTTACATTGCGAAAGACAGTAGACACATTATCTAGTACAAAAACGCCAAGCCTGAGGCACCTTACATGACTAATAAATAGCCCCATAAAACCGGTGTTGATAAACATCCGTCTTAATTTTTGACTGGAAGCCTCATACATGAATTCTAAAATCAAATCGTCAAGAGATGGACAAGCCTTCATAAGCGCTGCCAGCAACACAAAATCGAAAGGAAAATCCTTAAGCCATAATCGTCTCTTTAAATTCGGAAGATTGATTAGATCACTACATACTAGGGCAAATCAGATATCGACCATAACTCGAGCGACACCAACGACTGCATTTGGAAAATGAAACTTGGCAATTTAAGCATAGAGTGATCCTTATCCCAACAACATGCTAATAACTTGAGTTCACGGACGTTGCGATCACAAGCTTGTCGAATCCAAGAAACCATGAGAGGCAAAACTCGATCTATTAATTTAATCAATACAGACTGAAAATCGTCACACAATTGTCAAAACTAGTCAGTCCGCTTAGACCTGTCAAGTGAAATAAATTGGTTCGCCATTTGCGTTCCAAATTTTGGTACTGGTATTCCGACACATCTTGAGAAACCTCCCTACAAATTCGACCTCACAACCCATTACCTTCCTTGAACACTTGCAGAGTAACATAAGGCTTAAAATCTTTAGATTGGGAAGATCAATGGGACTACAATCCGACAATAGCCACAAACAAGACGACAAATCTAACTTCATTGACACTAACTAACGACTGCTTTTCGAAAATATAGCTTGGCAATCTCAACACGCAATGCTGCTGTTCAGTACTTACCATGACTTCACCAATGTTCCTGCAGCAACTATAGATTCCAAGGAACTCTTCCAATTTGAGTTCAAAATATCGCCTTCTACAAGTCCCACACCTAAATTCAGGATAGACGGTGATGTAATTTGCGACATGAGTTCATCAACAGATGTGTACTTGAATACATGGTTGGTTAAGTGAATAGAGGTTATATTTTTTCAGAGACCACGCCATCGACGAGATAAAGACCCTGTACGGATTGCTAAGTAGAGGGGAAGTACAGAGATAATTCCGATAAGAATATCGTCGGGGAGCGAGCTGAGCCTGTCTTCCAACTGTTTTTGGCCATCCAAATTGCTCCTACTTTGCCTCCTTTGTTATTCATCTTTCTACCTAAACAGATTTCAGTCTCCAGGGCTTAAATGTTACGGTAAAATAAGAGAAAATTTCTGGTGTTTCATTAACACCACGTCATTTTAACTATGTGGTGTTACCCATTATTAATAGAAAATGCTTAAACTGACATGTCAATAGTAATAATAATAATAAGATCTTAAAATAATTTTATTGGAATATTTGCCTAACTAATAAGATTGCAATATCTGTACTAAGAATCTAAAATCTCGTGAATAATACAAACTAGTTTTCTTGCCCGTGCGTTGTACGGATATTAAAATAATGTGTGATAAATGTCACAATATAATGGAATATAGACATATAGTACATTGTTCATGTTTAAGATTTTATGTATGCCACATGACCAACAAATAATTCCTGTTAACATAATATTGACATAAAAATAAAAAAGTTTTTGATTAATAAATACTTTTTTTAAGGAAAATAAAACCAATATGAAGTTTATACATATGATACTTGGACTGATAGTTTTTAGAATTTGTTCATTAATACCTGTTTGTTTTTCAATTGATCAAGGAAAACAATAATATTCTACTCTGCATAATCAACTCAATGATGCAACAAATCTCCTTCTTTTGAATAACAACCATAATTTAATCATTACTGGATCAACTTGTAATTATGTAAAAACATTTAGAGGTAGTTAGAATGTTATATCTCCCGGTCAAACTATAGAACTACGTTTTAATGTGAATCAAATTCCGACGCATTACTACATGGCTAGGGTTACTTATATATGACACCCCCATAGCAATAGTCTTGGTCCCCATCTTCTCATTTGAAACAAAATCTTTTACCCAGACCCCTATTTTTCTTCCATATTCACACACATGATTTTAAACAATCTCATCTTTGAAAGATCGATCCTTGTCCCCGAAACTTATCTCAAATTTATCTAACCAAGTGAAAAACTCAACCCCTATTTCTAGAAAAATCCACCATCCAATGAAAACTAACCCTTGCTCTCGGTAATGTTGTTTTTTTAGGAAAATAAAATTAATATGAAGTATATATATATGTGATACTTGGGACTGAAGGTTTTTAAATTTTGTATTCATTAATACCTATTTTTTTTTCAATTGGTCAAGAAAAACAATAATATCTACTTTGCATAATAAACTCAATGATGGAACACATCTCCTTCTTTAGAATAACAACCATAATTTACTCATTGTTGGGTCAAATGGTAGTTACGTAAAAACATTTACAGGTAGTTAAATGTTATATCCCCCGGTCAAACTATAGACGTACCTTTGAATGTGAACCAAATTCCGCTGGGGCTGCTTATGACACCCCCCTATAACAATAGTCTTGCCCCCATCTTCTCATTTGAAACAAAATCCTTCACGCAGACCCCTATTTTCTTCCCTTTTCACACATATGATCTAAAACAATTTCATCCCTTGAAAGATCGTTCCTTGTCTTCGAAACTTATCTCAAATTTATCCAACCAAATGAAAATCTAAACCCGTACTTCTAGAAAAATTCACAATCCAATGGAAACTAACCCATGCTCTCGACAATGTTGTTAGAATTAAGATTTTACTTTAATTTGGATTGATGGGGCAAGAATAAGTTTATCAATATTATCTTTTGAGGTTTCTTGTTATTATTCATGTTACATATATGTTTTAATGCAAGTGATATTTTGCTGATAAATAACCTTATCTATTATCACTATCCTCGTTAAACTCAACCTCCACAAATGCACCCTCCCTCCACCCCACTAATTTGCACGCAAAATAAAACATCAGCCATTGACATTAGTTCTTACTACTTGAAACAACCTCCAATCCACTACCACTACCACTATCACTACCTTTCTGCCACGTTTTACATCTAAGAAGTCATAAATCACATTCACCTCCATGAAATACCTATCTTTATAAAGCTGATATGGATCCTCGTCTCCCTTATCGAAGACAATTTATTTCTCCTTCAACAAAAAAAAAGTTTAAGAAGCAATCTTCCCTCTTATCTCTCTCCATTTCCCTTCCTAGTCTTTTTCTCGTCCCCTCCCCTACCTCCATTCCAGATACTGATCAAACAAAGTGTTTGGGCACTATGTTTGTAAACTGAATAAGTTTGAATATTATATATACACGAACTTTGCCATTTATTTCATTTTGCATAAATAAATCTTACTACCTCCATCTCATTTTTATTGTCCTTTTTATTCAAATTTTACTATCTCATAATTATTATCCCTTTCTAGATTTAGTAAGGAAAAACTTTAGTCAACCAACTCGTCGCAATCAACCTCATTCTCACTCGAAACAACCTTTAGCCCACTACTTAATTAATCCCTTCGGTTCACACATAAAACGGTTTAAAATGCAAAGCTTTCACGTCTCTCTTGAAAGTCCATCTAACTAACAGAAAACTAACCGCTACCTTCTGAACTCCATCATTTTTACATCCCGTAAAGATTAAGTTGAACATGACAAAAAAAAAATGCAGAAACTTAGGTTTTGTTTGATAACGACAGATTGAACATTTTTTTTTAGCATTTTGAGAGTTTTTACATTATTTAAATAACGAATGTGCTATTTTGAGTGTTGATCATCGACATATTGAAATAGTAGATTGTGGTGTAATTTCCTGTTTTACATTATGACCTTTAATTAGTATATTATAAGAAAATAAAAATTGAGTTTTTTTATCTCTGGGGAAATTAAAGATCAAACTTTATCTTTATCATATTTATAATTAATATTCTTCACTTAAAATATACAGTATAAATTTAAGTAAGTTCAAGTAAGTTAGCTAAAAGTTATAAATCACAAATTGTACGAAGCAAGATCAAAAGAGCTTCCTAATACGTACCCTCACCCCTTACTCCATATATCTGTGAACACCCGTGTTCATTGGCATCCACGAAAGTCATTCTAGACATAGAATGCTAAGGGTAACGATTGCTTAGTGTTCATGTCTCTACTTTGTGTCTTGACATGACGCGAGGTATTCGAACGGTTCCAATTTCCCATAAAAATTGGTGGCGACTCCATACAAAAATGCAAACGCTTGTTCACCAAGCGCCCCCGTGGCCCCCGCTGTCCACAAATGTAGGCAAGGATTTAGATGGTAATGGGGAGAGTTGATTGGTAGTTATAATGCACTTGTTTGTTGGTAATGTTTTTCATACATCAAATTGACGGTACATCACATATTTATACTACACTAAGTCAGTTTAACAAATGGATTACCGACTTTAGTGATTCTTCTAGATATCTAATCTTGTCTTAGTTGCACATTGTACTTGCTAGAATTTTCTAAGGCTTTTTTTTTGGTTATTTATCTAGATTTCCCTAGATTACAATTTTAACACTCCCCCTAATCTGAGAAATCTAGAACTCTGAGTAGCTTCTTGAACTCGATAATCTTCTCGGCATGCTTCTATAAGTATTCTTCTATCTGTTCTTCTGTCTTGCGAAATTGTAGCTTGATATCTTCGTTTTTCACGTGCTCTTGGATGAAATGATAACTTATCTTTATGTGCTTTGACCTGTTGTGAGAAACTTTCATTATTGAAATATTTGATGCGACATCTTGATGTTGAGTAGCCTCTGGTGTTCAGCCGAGTGTTGTAGCTTTGGCTGGAGCGATTCTTATTATGCTTGATCTTGTGTGGCTGTTTTCGGCCCATGGCTTCATTGTCTCCAAGCTCCCTTGTTATGTTATTTTTCTTTATTTCTGCTTCCTTGACTTCAACTCTTTTTTCATTTGCTTCTTGTAAACTTGGTGACTCTCGAGCGGTAAGTACCATGATAGCATGGCCACAATCCAAGTTTTTTCGCGGAGATGGAGGTCGTTTTTCTTGATAACATTGTTTGATGGGCTTTATAAGCATTGGATTTGGTGTTTTTTGGTTTTTTGGATATGGTGTAGAAATTTGTGTTGTTTTGGAGTTTGAAATTTTCGATTTTTGAGGAGTTTCTTTTTGTGTGGTTGATTTTTCTGTGTTTACGGGCATTTTTAATGGGAAAGTCTTGTTTGCGGCCATGTTTACGGAAGTTATTAGTTGGCCATTTTTCTTATTGTAAATGAGGCATTTGTTGTAGTCAAATTTCACCATATATCCTTTTCGTATCAGTTGTCCATTGCTTAGTCGATTCGGTCTGTATTTGTTTGTTAAATTTATTGTTCGTAATAATCAATCCCCTAACAAAAATCATTACACGTACATTTGTATGTTCGAAGGAAGGAGTATCAAATGGTGAATCTGAAAATCGTTTGGATACCCGCACTCTGTGTAAGGCGTCCATTAGATTTAAAGAAGGAGGCAGTTTATGGACCGTTGTTGACTTCAATGATGAACATAACCATGAAATGGCAGCAGATGATGAAAAACACTTACTAAGATCGGGGAGAAAAATAGATTCAGCTGATGCATCGGTTATTTCTTCCATGGTTGACGCAGGTTTCGAGGCTAAAACGTTTTCATACTTAGCGAATGAAAAGGGTGGAGAAACCAAAGTTCAGTTTACATTAGAAGATCTAAATAATCATATTCGCACGAAAAAGAAGACTCAGTTAAAAGCAGGAGATGCTCAAAGTCTTGTGAATCATTTTTGCAATGAACAGCAGAATGACCCAATGTTTTTCTATTCTGTGCAGTTAGATGACGATGGCCACATGACCAACTTTTTTTGGCGTGACGGTAGATCATTGATAGATTATGAGTCTTTCGGGGATGTGTTGATTTTTGACAGTACTTATCGTACAAATATGTACGGTATGATATGTGCCCCATTTACTGGAATTAACCACCATAAGAATGTGGTTATTGGATGTGCATTTTTATTAGATGAAACTACTGAAACTTTTGTTTGGCTATTTAAAACCTTCTTGAAAGCAATGGGTAATCGACATCCGATAACTATTTTCACTGATCAGAGCCAAGCTATGACAAATGTTATCAAAGAGGTATTTCCTAACACCAAACATCGTCTATGTATGTGGCATTTATCTCAAAATGCAGGAAAACATCTTAGTCATTAATTATCTGTTCCCGGGTTTAAGGAAATTTTTACCAAGTGTGTATATGGTTGTCGCTCCGAACTTGAGTTCGAGGAAATTTGGTTCAAAATGATAGTTGATTATGATATCACAGATCATAAATGGTTAAAACGTTTATATGACCTTCGTCAAAAATGGTGTCCGGTATTTAGTCTTGATATATTTTCGGCTGGTGTTAGATCCACGCAACGGAGCGAAAGTACAAATAGTGTTATTCGTAAGATGTCTTGTAAGACCATGACACTGAGCCGTCTAGTTCATCATGTACAAAAGGTCGCTGAACGATGGCGCTCTAAAGAGCGAAAGCTAGCTTTTCGCTGCAGGATGGGAAAACCGGTGTATGCGGCTCGAGATAGTGGAATTTTGAGGCAAGCGGATGAGGTTTATACTCTTGCAATTTTTGATGAGTTTAAGAGAGAGTTTTATGATACATTACACTTGGTTGCGAAAGGATATAGCCAGGATGGTGACCATTATGTTCATGTCCTACAACAAGAGACAAAGACGGTTGATTTCGTCGTTAAGTTTAATCCCTTGTGTGGTTCAGTGACATGTTCATGTAAGAACTTTGAGTCAAAGGGTTTATTATGTTGTCATGTTCTGAAAGTTCTTAACTTACATGGAGTGAGTGTGATTACTTCTAATTACATACTCAAAAGATGGACAAAAGATGTGAAAAAGGGAGCAAAGCAAGTTGGGAGCAATAGTTTGAATGATGGAACTTCAAAACTATCTGTAACACTTGCGAGAAATTATCTATTACACAAGGCTTATAAAGCCATAAACCAAAGTGTGCTAGATGGCAATGGGGTTAAGATTGCAGAAAAGTATTTATCAGCTTGGGTAAAGGAGATTGAAAATCATGTTGCGGATATAAATATTTCTAGTGATGATAGTTCAAACTCAGATGATGATAGAAATGGTGATATAGATAGCGATAGAAATCATACTCTACAAGTGAAGAACCCCACTAAGAGAAGACCAGTGGGTGAATCAAATGTGAGACTAAAAGGTGCCCTTGAGAAGAGAAAAAAATCGACAAATAGAGAAAATGCCCGTAAGTCTATAACTCGAAGTCTCTTGCTCTTTTAATTTTGATAGTCTTCTCTTTAGCAGAGTGTCATAGTGTACTAATGAGTAGTGACAACGTATAAAAAAATAATTGTTTGCTTAAGCACTCACACTGATTTTCACTATTGCAATCTTAATTTGCAGGCAATAATTGAGATTTCTTGAAGATCAATGAAGTGAATAGCTGCATTTGCCTACATTGGACTTCCCAACTCAGATTCTAGTTCTTATAAAGCAAGTTCTTTTTGAGTCGATTTCAAATTTTTCGTTAGCCATTTTTTTACGGAGTATAACAGCATTCATATTGTTATATTTTCTTTTAAGTAATTTATGAAGGTTTTTCATTTGCCATAATTTTTCGTGTACTTCATAGTATAGTACGAGACAATTTAAAGGTAGTAATAAGAACATGTAGTAATTCTCTATACTTGAAATCCTTTAATGCTACATTCATATGCTAATATTGCTGATTGTAGAGAGATATATAGGCAGGGACCAATTTGCAATTTGTAATAGATATATAGGCAGGGACCAATTTGCAATTTATAAAAGTTAAACCGATTGATTTAGAGATAATAAGAACTAGAAGATTGAGAGATCTCGAAGATTGGAATCTTGTTTGTTAGGCAAGTATCTCAGTCTTTATAAATTAATTTTATTTTCCTTATTTTTACATGGCAATTTAAATAGTTTTTATTGGTTGGTAACACCACATCATTCTAATGATGTGGTGTTTATGTAACACTAGAAATTTTCTCGTTAGGATTAGAATATACGTAGGTAAAAAAATAGTGCCAACGCATTTTTTCTACCATAATTTAATATTAAATGGTTACATTAATTATATTGACACAATTATAAAAAAATTCGGAAATTTCACATGGTACCCCTTAATTTTGTTAGATTTATCATGGTACGCCTACTTTTAAGAATCTGCTCATGATAACTTTGAGGTTTTATTTTTGTGTTGGTAGTACCCCTTAATATAAGGCAAAGGCGAAAAAGTCATCCTTAGCTTAACGGTAGAGTATTGAATGCCTTTGTTGGATGCCTTAGCTTAAAAAGTCATCCTTGATAGACGCAAAGGCGGAAAAAACCCTAACCTAAATATCTAATCGCCTAAATATCTAATCCTAGTAATAATATTGGTAATCTCCAAATAACTCTGAATATAATCTTATTTATCTCAATATTAAAAACTAAATCCTTATTTACCCTGCCCTTGTTCGTCTCCAATTTTAAGCCAAGGGATTCAACAAAGGCGAAAAAACCCTAAAAGCAAAGCAATGCTACAACAACATAGATGGAGCTCCCTTTCCGACGATATTATCGTAAAGATAATCTCCCACGTTAACTTTCCTCAATACTCCACCGTTAAGATTTCCGCTACTTATTTCGACGCCAATCTTTTCGAATCTGTTAAGGACAATCTTCCCGAGATTTGGAACATCCTTGATAACCTCTTCACCATATTCACCACACCTTCTATCAATACCTTTAGTATTCATCTTAACCATACCCTCTATGAAGAACCTTGTGTAAGGTCTATCTTAGACTCATGGGTTCGTCGACTATGTGCTCGTAACACCCGACACATCAAGATTCGTTCAGCTGGTTTTTGTCGCTTTCCTGACCGAGTTTGCCCGCCTAGCCTTTTTAAAATTCATTCGTTGGAATCACTCGACATTTCATTATTTCACGACGAATGTTATAGGTTTATTTTACATCCTATTATTCTTCCAAAGCTCAAGAGACTTACTCTTTTATCGGTTAATTACGAATTTTTTAGATGGCTACTAAGTAATTGCCCATCACTTGAAGACTTGACATTTTCCCTTATTGTTAAGCCAAAGGGTAGAAATGGGTCGGTGTCAATATCGAATAAGAATTTGAAGCGATTGCGTATAACTCTAGATATGTCGTGGATCCGTGGTGACATTGAGGTTATCATTGATGCTCCAATATTGGAACACTTGCGCTTTAGTGCCGATTCTCCTCTTGTATCAATGTGGATGTTCAATTCGATTTCCAACCTTAAGTCGCTTGACGTCAGTGGTGGTCCAACAACGAACCTTATTGGCGACGGTCCAACCGATAGTATCTTCCCTAAAATGACACATCTTAGATTATCTGTGAGTTCTTCTGAAGTACTTCAGGCAATGTTTAAACAACAAATGCTGCATTTCCCCGGTTTATTAGAAGTGCCCCAATTTTACTCATTTTAACGATGATTTCTTGAGCAATTATTTAAGTGTGTCGATCATACTTCTCGCTGTCAAATCAAACTCTTAGAGGATATGCAGTTATTGCAATTGGGAAATGCCCTATTTTAGTTCAAATATCCATTATTAACGTCTCTCCTATAAAATAAATTCATTAGCAGCCAAGGGATGATAAATAAGTATGTCAAATCCCCAGTCATGGTCATTTATTATGGGTATTGATTTGCGCAATACGCATTTTACTTATCGCAGTACATTATTGACCATTCTACCCTTCTCATTTTCCATCCCATCTCGCAAAGATGTGTACTGCACTGAAAAGTAAAGGAAAAACAAACCCCTACCATACCACAGTTGACCACCCGTTACCCTCTGCCAGCCGCCCACTTCTGCTGCACCGCTGGCCAACCTTCCCCACAACGACAACCGCCAGTTCCCCCTTCGACAATGTCTCACCGACCCCTAATTCACCCCAAAAGTATACCCACATCGTCCCACATTCCCCGCTCCGACCAATACTCCCTGCACCACTCCAGCAACACCTCATCGATGACACTCTTTCCGCCTCCGACCAGTACCCCTTCCCCCGACAACCTGTCTCCATCCCTTTCCTGACTCCTTCCACCTAGAGATGGCAATTCGGGTCGGGCCAGCTTGGGCGGCACGAGTCCGGCACGGCACGAGCCAAAGTGAATAGTAACCTAGGCACGAGCCCGAATGGCACGAGCACGCACCTGGCACGGTACGGCCCGTGAAATGGCACGTAAGGGAAGAAAACAAACTGTTTATGGTTGTTTTACTTAAGATCTAGCCGTTTTTTTTAATATCGGTTCTTAATTATTTAAATTATTTAATTAAATCGAGTACATAAAATATACAATTAATCAAGGACATTAATATTTAATAAAATAAGTATTTAAATCATTGTTATTCATCGGTTTTTAGACAAAAACATACTAAAAATATAACATTTTTTTAAAAAAACAAGAAAAAAAACTGAAGGCCGGTCCGCCCACGTGCAAGGCACAATTAGCCAATGGGCCAGGCACGACCCGAGCACGAAAATGGGCGTGCCAGGAGCGGGCCGCGACGGGGGCAGGGGTGAATGGGCCTGGCACGGCACGGCCCGAGAAGCCCAATATCCGTGTCTGGGCCGGGCCAAATTTGGGGGAAAGCACGATGGGCCGGCACGCGGGCCGACCTAGCACGGGCCATTGCCTACTCTACTCCCACTCCTTTAATTATTAATTAAAAAAAATGAAAGAGAGACATTGATAGTTTCATAAACATGAAATTAGTGGATAAAATACATACTTAACTTTCAGATTATCATTCATAATTGACAAATTTGTGTAATTTGAGAGGTGGTATGAAATTAGGAATTTACCAAGTTAGGTTTCAAGCATTTTTTTGGTTAGGGGTAAGAAATAGAAATTAATGGATAAAATGTAATATGTACTACGAAAATAAATTACGTTTATTTATCTATAACAGTACAATTTTTTTCGTGTCTCACTCATTTATTTTAACTTTCTAATTAGAAATGATTTTCATGAGTTATTGGATCATACATCTCATTTTGATCCATTGTACTAGTCATCCAACAAATTGTACCCTACCCTCTCTTTGATCTTTGTGTCAAAATAGAAGGTAAACAAACGACGAGGTGAAGGGAGTATAATTTCTGTTTTTGCAAAGTATTGTAATAACTGAATATAGTCCTATATAATATTGTAAATATTTTTAATAAATTTGAACATGGGATTAGAGATGATGTAGAGCTCCACCCTATTACCCATGTCTAGACTTGTTAAACGGGTTGTGCGGATCGGGTCAAATACGTGTTGGTCGTACGGTTTACAAGTCGGGTTAGAGTTTTTTTACCATTTTTTAAATCGAAAAAATATATTTTTTTAAATAAAACATATTTAATATTAATATTTTAATCATATTTGTTCCGGGTGTAATTCCGGAGCAGTGTTTGTGACCACGTAAGCTTGATGAATGACGTCTTTTGCTTGTTTCTTCCTTTCGGCCTCTCCTGAAACAATGAACAAACTGAGGGCTCGGCTTGGTACCGAGCGTACTCACTCCGACGCTCAAGTCAGTAAACTTAAAGAGATTAAGTTGTGTGTTACTTGGCAAAGTATATTGTAGAGAGATAAAGGAGTTTATACCAGATTAATAGTGAGTTTATGGATGAAATGTGGATTATTCGATCGTTTTCTCAATGAGAATTGAGGAGTATTTATAGACTTTCACCTTTTGTCACGTAGTGGCCAAGTGGCAGAGCAGGTGGAAAGACTGTTCTACCCTCGGCCGAGGGACCCATGGCAGGCCGGCTGGCCTGGTTGACTCCATGCCGAGGGGACTTAGATGTGAGTACGCGGATATGCCTCCCGGCTGGTTAGTTGCCCAGCCGAGACCCAAGTGACAGGCCGACAGGCTGCGTCGGTTAGGATGTCTAATACGTTGACTTCCTGTCTTTTGGTTTTGACCTTGCTCAGTATGTTGACTCGGTCAGCGGGTGCAGAATATGCCCCATCAATTTGCCCCCAGCGTAGTCTATGTCGTGGTATGGACCTTCGATGAGTGTTGAGCGTATTCTGCGCAAGTTGAATTTCTTTCCCGGCTTCTTCTTCCTCGGCTTGGTTCTGTTCAGGCCGTACCATATCCCCCCTCCACATGGATGTGTAACGGAAATCCTATGTGGAAAAGAAAGTGGCGCTGGCCGAGACCAAGGTTGAGAGTGTCGTTTGTGCTTTTGATTGCCCCCGGCCGGTGCTGTCTTTGCTTTGTTGATTAGCTGGCCGTTAGCAAGTCATACCAAGGAGCGTGTTGAAGAAGATTTGTAACTGTATGTCGATTGACATTCCATGGCTGCATGCTTGACGCGTGGCTTGGTATTGATTGGTCGACGTTTCATGGGCTTTGCCCTGATTGGTCCATTTCATGGGCTTTGCTCTATAAATAGAGCAGTGTGCCCCTTAATTTTCCGCACAAATTTCATTTTCTCAAAAAATTTCTTCTCTCTAGCTTTCTTCGAAGAAACTTCTCTCTAGTCTTCTCGGCGTAACACTTTTCCAAGGTAAACAAACAAATTTTTCAACTTTTATTTGTTAAGTATTTGTTGTCATGTCTTCAACGATCTTTGGAACCAGATTTTAACGGGGCGAACCGTCGCATCTCGATGAGCGGGAGCCACTTGCGTTACCCCGCTAAGGTTCGGGGGCCCCAGGTCTCCTTCTCCTGAAATTGATGAGAGATATTTGGAGGGTATTGATGATGACGATGATGAGGCGACCCCTTCTGCCGTAGAGAGGCCGCTTGTTTCGTGGCACGGTGATGCCTGCTCGATCAGTCCTGATCGTGCCTGGACGAACAAGTTCGCCAGTTGTTCCGGTTCTGAACTTTTTGAACACCACTACTCCTTCGGCAGGGGGTATAGAATTGTTATCCCTGAGGAGGGTCAGGCCGTCTGTTGCCCTCCCGAGGGTTGTATCGGCGTATACATCAGACACCTGGAGTATGGGCTCCGGTTTCCTCTGAATGAATACATTGCTGCCATTTTTAAAGCCATGAATGTCGTCGTGGCCCAACTGCATCCGTTGGCCATCAGGACGATTGTTGGTTTTGTATGGTTGTGTCTTTTCAAAGGGGAGGCCCCAACGGTGAACCTCTTTCGCCGGCTCCACCACCTTCGGGGGACTACCCTAGGTGGCCCGGGCTGGTACAGTATACAGACTGAGCCGGGTTATATCACCGTCCCTAAGCTTACTTCTTGCAAGGACTGGAAGGGGCGGTGGGTATACGTTGAGGTTCTGGAGGACTATCCGCTGCCCCGGTCTTTCCAGGACCGCGTCAATTTGCGGTGCGAGAATCAAGGGGAGCATGACAGATACGTCTCCCGGAATAAACTTAAGATGGACGCCTCGAAGGTCTATCTTAATGAGGACGAAAAGCGGGCAATGAGGCTGTTTGAGGCTGAGAAGGATGGCACGCCGAAGGGATGGATGCCCCCGACACAGATCGTTCTTCAGGATGAGCTGCTCTACCACGTCGGCCTCATACCGGCCCTCGAACAGGGTGAGTGGGGTCGGTGTGAGGCCCATCTTTGCCTTTTATGTTTCTGTTTTTGAACTTTGGTTTATTTCTTTTACTTAACTCCTGCTTCGTTTCTTCTGCAGACCGATTTGGCCCGGAACTGCCTGCCTCCGTCCTCAAGAGGTTGGGACTTGACGAGAACGGGAGAGTTGTTGAGCTGCATCCTAAGGCCGGACCACGTGATCGCAGACCGGCTCCTCACGAACTTATGAAGCAGCAGTTGAAGGCACTGGATGTGACGGCGTCTCAGGCACAGATCGCCGGTAACGTGCCGCGCCGGAGATCAAAGACAATGATGGTATCAAGCTATACCTCGCAAGTGCACGATTCTATCGTTGTACACTATTAAGGGTCGATCCCACAAGGAGTTGAAAAGATTACTAATTGTTCTAATCCGATCGTTTAGCTAAGTCGAAAATAAGAGAGGATGGTTGTTATACTAATGCTACCTAAAATAAAGAGAAATGCAAACTTAACAAAAGCAAGGAAATCAAACAAACACGAAGGGTAGATGGTAATTCAAATAATTTAAAGGCCTAAGACTCGGTTCTTCCCAAACAATTCGCAATTCCACATGGTTAAATTTCTAGGCTAATCACAAAGGTAGTTAGGCGAGGAGGTGACGGCTCTAATTCGCCTAAGACCCCCCTCTCGGGTTCGAAATAGGACACTAGCACTACCCACCAACCCCCCTCTCGGGTTCGAAGGTCGGAATCCCTAACTCAATACCCGACTACCCCAAAAACATGCATTTTCCCAAGGTAGTCCAATATTTGCTAAGGTCATTAAGCCCCATCAATTCCCGGGTCATCCCACTCCCTCTCTCGAGGGTCGATTTCAAACGCTAGTTTAGAGGAGTCCTACCCGGTTCTCCTTTCGGTCTCAACCGAGGTCAACAATAGGGTCAAGTCTCGGGTATCCAAATCACAACCTAACCAACTCTCGTTGGTGGTCAAGGGTCGTAAGTCGACACTACCCAAAAGTCATCCCATAAACCAAGTCAATCCTCTAAACTACCCTCACCAATTTCCCCAAATAATTAGCCTTTATGAAATTCAATTAATGAAATTACTCATGTCGGGTCAAACCGAGCCCTAGTGGAAGACTACTCACTAATCATGGTTCTAATTGCAAAATTAACAATAAAGATGGAAACTTTGGTCACAAACATGGTGAGAAGATGAAATTCACTACTAAACATGCAACAATCTAACAATGGGTGGAAGGAAAGATGATTTAATCTAATAATGAGAGAGATTTAAACCTAAAGACACAATCTTTAACCAAATCAACTCAAAGATTAAGTCTTTGAGGACAACTACCCAATGATGAACAAAAGCAAGAGGAACAAAGGAAAGATGAACAATGATAAGATAAGAAATGATGGATTTAACAACAACAAACAAACAACAACAACAATTTTAACATAAACAATCAAACAAACATAAAAGATGAACAAAATGTAAACAATTGAAAATAGGGAGAGAAATAATACCAACAAAATAGTGAAAGAGGAATTTGGATAGAAATAATAAAGAAGGAAATCCTTCAATCTTCTTACAAACCCAAATTCAATCACTAATTGATTGAAGAACTTCTCTAATTAAAGAAAGATTAACAAAGAGATTAAGAAAGTTAAAGCTTGAAAGGGTAAAATTTCTGGATCTAGGGTTGTGTGTACAAAGGGGTTTAAGAGGGGGTATTTATAGGCTTGTACAAAATTAGGAAGAAAAGAGGAAGAAAGGCTCAAAATCCCGTCTGTTGCGTTGCGTAATGGTGCACCGGCAAAAGTGCTCTCCGCAAAAACGTGCAAGGAATTAAAAACATCTGGCATTCGTGTTTTGCCGGTGGGCCGGTTGCCGGCCTGCCGGCAAAACACACTCTTCTGAACTTTGGATGTGTGAACTGCCGGTCGACCGGCTGCCGGTGCTCCTACCGGCAGCGAGGCCAAGCTTGTTTTTAACCAAATTCTCCAATTAATTCCACCTGTTGTGCTTTACCGGTGGGCCGGTTGCCGGCCTGCCGGCAAAGCACACACTTCAATCTTTTCTTCACAATTCCAAGTCATTCTCTGGGGTGTGTTTTGCCGGTAGGTAGACCGGCTGCCGGTGCACCGGCAAAACACACTCTTCAGCATTTCTTCACCTCTTCTTCATGTAAAGGCAATGGGGTGCCTTTCTTGCCCCGAATTCTCCATACTTGGGTCGTTTCCTACAAAAGGATGCACAAGGTAACAAGTACGGGTATTGGGCACAAAACGCAAGGAAAAACACCCGAAACCGACTCGATATGAGTCGGTATGCGTAAAAGAAAGAGGGAATTAGAGGTAAATTAATCGTATGTCAAACCTCCCCACACTTAATCCTTACTCGTCCCCGAGTAAGTCCTTAAACCAAATGTACAAAGCATTATTATGATAGACATGGAGAGTGGATGCACAATATAAGCATCACTCAACTAAACTACTACTTAAGCCGATCGAGTATTAGCGCACTCAACGCCCCTTCAACTCACAATTTGACACCCATGAGGGGAGAGTGCCCTATTGCAAGGCAAGTTGGGTCTTGCTACAAAACTTTTGACTCATTCATCATGAAAGCACATAATCAACAAATAGAATGCATCTAACAAAATGATCCACTTTCCTCATCTAAGTGGTCGGATTTTTTCAAATAACAAAACATGGTCTCGGTCGGGAGTACCGTCTCAGGAGTGCCAAATGAGGTGCCAACCCCCTAAATGTGACAAAAGCAACCCATGTGTGACCAATGCTCAAGAAACTAATTCGAGAGCGGGGAAAGGGAAGAAAGGGCAAGACCGCCGAGAATTACAAGGCCGACACAAGATTCGACCAAAGGACCCATGACTAAGGGGACCAAGGCAACGACATCCTCACGGTTTTCACTCGTCACTCAATGAAAGAATAGGGTGATTTTTGTGACAAAAAGTAACCAAAACCACTCGACTAACTCGACTAGCGAAAACGTGCCCGCAGTCTAATGTGTAAGACCGTCCTATGTCCAATGAAATGCAAACAATGATAAAAATGCATACAATATGAAGCAAAGGGTTACAACGGGGCTAAGGAGAAGGTCAAAACGGGATTGGTGCAAGCACCGTTTGGACATGTGGAGCTAAAATCAAGAATCGTCGACACATCACATCCCATTTCTTATTGCAACACAAGAGACACGTCTATGCCCTAACATAGCAATGATGACCAAAACTATGCAAAAATTGCATAAACCCAACTCAAGTAGGAAAAATTTGATAAAACTCCTTTTATTTCAACAAATGGTAACGTCTACACCGTAACAACGACTCGGTTTCCCAAGCCATGCAAAAAATGTGCAAACCCGACTCATTTTTGGAAAAACATCAATTTGCCCCTTTTTATTTAGCAACGGCTTTTTCTACCCCTTTAAATGATGAGTAGGGGTGTTGCTTGCCTTTTTCTTTTCTTGACAATAAACAAATATATACAACACAAGTAACTCATTTTTTGGATTTTTCATGACTTTTTCACTTTTCTATTTTGTTTTTCATTTCTTTTTTCGAAACCTCTTATTTATATACAACACCAAATGTAGACAAAATTTTCAACCCAATGGACATGTACTTCGTCCATCATCAAATTCCGACTCCACCACCTAGACACTTCTACAAATCATGACCCATTCTTGATTAAGGAGGGGTGTTTTTGGGATGTAGCTCTTTTAGTGGGTATGCCAAAAGGAATAGGCTAAGGCTCAGAGGGGTGAATCAAAAAGGAAATCAATGCAAGGGACGAAACTAAGCTAATTTGGCTTTTGTGAGGTTCATAAAACTGATTTTTGCTTCAAATCATATGCACAAAAATGTAATGCAATTTTCATGGTCTAAGGACGATGCGACACACTTATGCGTAATGATATGACACGCCTCGCGAGGAGACCTACTCTCAAACCTAGATGAGGGCGGGGTATGAATGTACCCGCCCTAGGAGGCTCTACCCTTACTTTTGAGTAGTTTAGGTCGAGCCAGAGGCCTAGTCTACGGCCCAAGGTGTCACAAGATCGGTCTAGACTCTTTGGTCAAGCTCCCCCTTCCTTGGCTAACTAAGAGGCCACGGGTGCGAGTCACGAGGAGGGGGAAGGCACAATTGAGCACATAAGTTCATCATGGGGGTACTTGGTTCCCTTCCTTTGACCATGTTCTTCCTTAAAAAAAAAAAAAAAATATTTACAAACTCAATGCAAAAGAAAGAAATGCAACAAGTATTTACATGTGAGCAAATGCATGCGGAAATTTAAACAAACATGAAATGAAACATGCAACAAATTGGCTAAACCTAGCAGCAAAACAACACCAAAATTCCAAACGGTCTCCCAAGGAGACACCCAAAGCAACAAAAATCCCATCCTCCTCCATATTATACAACAATATAAAAAGAGAAAGAACGGGAAAAAAGGAAAGAGATAAGAACGTCTATACCAAGCGGTCTTCTAGTCTCCTTTTTGCCTTGGATAGTCAATGTACCTTGCCACTTTGTTAGCCGAACACATGTATATACAATGCAAAATTTTTGAATTTTTGAATTTTTTCAATTTTTAGTCATTTTTTTTTTTTTTTAATTTATAAACATTTACAATTATAAACAAATATACACGAGTGGATATTTCCCTCCCCACACTTGAGATGTACATTGTCCTCAATGGACAAAAGCATAGGGAGTGAATAAGAAAAAAAAAAAAAAAAAAAAGAACATATTTTTGGAGTTTTTAATTTTTGAAAAGAAAAGAACATATTTTTGTGATTTTTGTTTTGAAAAATTAAAAGGACATATTTTTGGGTTTTTGATATGAGAACTCCCTCCCCACACTTATTTATTTACATTACTTCCAAATGGAAATAAATGTGTGGAGGGAATTCAAATTAAAAGCATGTTTTTGTTGTTTTTTTTTTTTAGGCCCTCCCCACACTTATTTATAAACATGGGAGGGCATTTTAGTGAAATAAATTAACATGTTTTTGGTGTTTGTCATTTTTCAATTTTTAGTTTGTTTTTATTTTTGAAAATGCAATGCATGCTCTATTCTACATGCAAAATTGAAATGACAATGCAAATTATGCTACGTGAATGCAATTACTAAATGTGACAATATATTACAAAATTGAAATCTAATGCAATCCTATATGATGCAACTAAATGATTTATCAACTAAATGCATGCGAAAAATTTAAACATGAATGAGAAATTTGGATAAAAGGGAGAAATCATACTTTGCATTTGGATTGATTGGGAGGACAAAAGAAACCATCAATTCGGGGACTAAGACCCCATCTCATCATCAAAATCATCATCATTGATATCATCTCCGGTGTTTAAATCGGAGCCTTGAATTAAATCATCGGCGTTGAAGGTGAAATTACCGCCACTACCGTCGACACCCGGAAAACCACCCGTGAAATCACCACTCATATTCATCACGCCGCTATCTCCTCCCGTGACACCACCACCGGACCCCGACGCACCCGCATCACTAGCAAAATAGGGCCGAACTCCCCCAAACCATTGGGCCTCATGGCCCTCCGGTCTAGGCTCGGGCATAGGCGGGAAAACGGGTCGCGCAAAGTAGTCCGGTTGGAGGTTAAAACCTCCGCGGACCATACTCCCATCCTCTCTCGAGTAGTTCCCATCGGGCCAAGTGAAGTAGGAGGGGTGAGGGTACTCATAACCCACGTAATCCCGACGACAAAAATCATCATAGATGGGATAAGTACCGGTAGCTTGATCATAATATATCCGGTCCAACTTTCTTCCCAAGACGTCCCTCTCACTAGCGGCTTTTGCCGTGGCAATGTCCATCCTCTCCATCCACTCGGTTAGGGAAGGTGGCAAGGGAGGAGGGGTCGAGGAGGACGCCTCACCTTGTTGAAATTGCCACGGTGGGGGTTGTTGAGTTTGAGGTGCGGCATATCGAAGGGAGGAGGGAGTGTCGCGTCTACGGTCCCTAGAATAAACTCGTGGAGCATTGGGAGGTGGTTGATCGGTGGGAGGGTCTTCTTCAATATCAAGGAGATAGAACTCCTTGTCCTTTTCAATCTTTACCGCGGTAACATTTGGAAGCCGGATTGAATTCTTATGATTGATTTGCCAATATTCAAGATCGTCAAGGGGGCTCACCTTGAACCACTCAAGTTTGGTGGCCATGTAGTGCTTTGTCAAGTAGGTGTCCCCGGGTATCCAATTCATCGTGGAAAGGTCAACCGGACGATCCATGTTACGGGCAATTCGGGTGATCATGCCACCCACATGTATCGGGACTTTGTGCCCCGGAGAACTTGCAATTTTTGATAGGTTAAGGGCGAGGTAGTGAGCCACATTAATTCGGAAGGGGGTGGGTTTGGTGAACAAGTAGGACCCTAATATTTCAAGCTCGTGGGTCCTAAACACCTAAGGTTCATCCACCGCAAGAACGGTGCACCCCATACATCTATGCCACACCCGAATGACGGGATTGTGGCAACTTGTCGCGGGCCTTTTCACCCCGGGTTGATCATCAAGGCCCGAAATCGCCTTCCATACACGGGAATAGTGAAAATCAGCGGGCGGGGTATGCGACGGCGCATTTTCCAGCCCAAAAATTTGAGCCAACCTACCCAAAGTGATGTTGTGTTCCCGGTTCATTAGTCTAAAACTAAGAGTGGCCACCATCCCCGATTGCCGGCTCTTGGTAATCTTAAGACTACTCAAAAATTCCCATGTGATCCGGGGGTAAGTGTACTCATGCATGTGAAATATTCCCCTCATACCACACCCCTCAAACAAAGTTTCCGTCTCCCTAGCAATCCCAATGGCACACAAAGACGGATGATGAAGGAACTTAGTAGGGGTGAGGGGACGATTTTTAAAGAGAATAAACTTACCCTTCTGCGTAGGCGTGGTAAATTCGACAGTGGGAAAATCCGGATCGGGGTATGTATCGGTCGCGGCTCGATCAATCAAAGCTTGTTGGTCCCTTGCTATGTCGGCCCTTGTTCTTCTTCCGGCCATTTTGATGATTGGAGTGGATTGGTGAAGGTAGGAGGAAGTTTGATTGAGTTTTAATGGAGTAAGGGTTGAAAAGGGGGGAAAAAAATATGGAGGAATGAAGAAGGAAGAAAGAAGAAATGATTTGGGAAAGGGGAAACACGGGCTTTAATTTTGCGTCTGTTGATGCGTTTTGCCGGTTTGTGAACCGGCAACCGGTCAGCCGGTAAAACGCACTTCCCAAATTTCTAATTTTCGAATTTCCTTTTCAAATTTCTTGACCTCGCTGCCGGTGGACCACCCGGTTGCCGGTCCACCGGCAAATCACTCCTCTCATCTCGTTTTCCCAAATATCAGGCGTGTTATGCCGGTGAGCCGGCTGCCGGCCTACCGGCAATACACTCTCCTCACTCAAAATTAACTTCCCAGGCTTCAATACATGAGTGTCCTGCCGGTGGGCCGGTTGCCGGCCTGCCGGCAAAACACTCCTCTTCACCAATTTTCGAGATTTTCTAAGTCAACATGTGTGTCATGCGTGTGGGCCGGTTGCCGGCCTGCCGGCAAAACACACTCCCAATCACCAACTCTTCAACTTTTCATCTTGCCAGGTGTGTTATGCCGGTGAGCCGGCTGCCGGCCTACCGGCAAAACACACCCTCACTTCAATTTTTCAAAATTTTTATTTGACCTCGCTGCCGGTGGACCAGCCGGCTGCCGGTCCACCGGCAAAACACAACACACAGCTATTTTTTTGTTGTGTTCTTCCAAATTGCTCAATTTTTCTTCAACTCAACTTTGAGCTATTTCATTGACCCCGGGATTCATGTTTTCCACAATTACTCCGACGCATGATGTCGGGATTTCGGGTCAACGAAAATAAAACTTGTGTTCTTCAAAAGTGACCTCCGTCACCAATCCAAATTGACAAAATACGACTCCAAATCTCTCACTACTAGTCTAGAATGCATGATATATACAAAGATGCATGGGTTGCCTCCCATGTAGCGCCCTTGTTTATTGTCGTAGGCTCGACGGAGTTATGAATAACAATCAAAGATTTGGAATAAAAGTGGCAATTGAGCTCACATTCTTGATAATAGGGGTCCCGGCAATGTAGTGCTTTAGCCGTTGTCCATTTACCTTGAATGTTTGGTCTCCATCGGAAACTTCAACCGACCCATATGGAAAAGCGCGGACCACGGTGAAAGGCCCCGACCACTTTGACTTCAATTTTCCCGAAAAGAGCTTGAACCTTGAATTAAAGAGGAGAACCAAGTCCCCCTCCTTGAATTCCCTCCTTATAATAGCTTTGTCATGGAACCGCTTGGTCTTTTCCTTGTACAACCTAGAGCTCTCATAAGCCTCTAGTCGGAATTCTTCAAGCTCATTGAGGTCAAGTAGCCGCTTCTCCCCGGCGCTCTTTAGGTCAAAGTTTAGTAGACGGATGGCCCAATGTGCCTTATGCTCCAACTCAACCGGTAAATGACAAGGCTTATCAGTACACCAACCGAACGGTGAAGTTCCTATTGGTGTTTTAAAGGCGGTCCAGTAAGCCCACAATGCATCGTTAAGCTTGGTAGACCAATCTTTCCTTGACCGGTTCACGGTCTTTTCGAGGATCATCTTGATTTCACGGTTAGAAATTTCGGCTTGGCCGTTGGCTTGAGGGTGATAGGCAAGGCTCCGCCTATGTTGCACCCCGTGCCTCTTGAGTAAAGCATCAAGAGTCCTCTCCCGGAAATGGGTTCCACGGTCACTTATCACAATTCGTGGGACTCCAAACCGGGGGAATATGATTGTCTCCATGAGCTTGGTCACGGATTTTGCGTCACAAGTCTTTGTTGGAATTGCTTCAACCCATTTGCTCACGTAGTCCACCGCAACAAGAATATACTCATTCCCATTTGATGAGGGAAAAGGGCCTTGGTAGTCAATGCCCCATACATCGAATAGCTCCACCTCAAGTATGTAGTTCATTGGCATTTCATGCCTCTTTGAGATGTTACCACTTCTTTGACACTTGTCACACTTCTTGACGTAGGTGGCCACATCGTGAAATAGGGAAGGCCAAAAGAATCCACATTGTAGCACCCTCGCGGCGGTTTTTCGTGAACTACCATGCCCTCCACTTGGCATGTCGTGGCAATGAGAGATTATGGGTTGGACTTCTTCATTGGGGATGCATCTTCTAATTATCCCGTCGGCACAAGCTTTGTAGAGACACGGTTCTTCCCAAAAATATTGCTTAAGGTCATGGAAGAATTTCTTTCTCTTATGGGAATCATAACCGTGTGGGATGACCCCGGATACCAAATAATTTGCATAGTCCGCGTACCACGGGGTATCCATCAAAGCTAGTGCGAATAGTTGATCATCCGGTAATGTGTCATCTATTGGCAATCCATCCTTATCCTTGACATGGAGTAGCCGAGAAAGATGATCGGCTACCACATTTTCTACACCTTTCTTGTCTCTAATCTCGATATCGAACTCTTGCAACAATAGTATCCACCGAATCAAGCGGGGCTTTGACTCCTTCTTGATTAGCAAGTGTCTCAACGCCGTATGATCGGTGTGCACAATTACCTTAGAGCCCACCAAATAAGAACGAAACTTGTTCATGGCATATATGACCGCCAAAAGCTCCTTTTCGGTGGTAGTGTAATGAGATTGAGCTTCATCCAAAGTCTTGCTTGCATAATAGATGGCATGGAGTTTACCATTCTTCTTTTGCCCTAGCACCGCTCCCACCGCCACATCACTAGCATCGCACATCAACTCAAAAGGTTCTCCCCAAGTGGGAGGTTGCATGATTGGAGCGGTGATGAGAGCTTCCTTCAACCTATTGAATGCATCCAAACACTCATTAGTAAATTCAAATGGCACATCTTTTCCAAGCAACAAAGTTAAAGGTCGGGCAATCAAAGAAAAATCCTTAATGAATCTCCGGTAAAAACCGGCATGCCCAAGAAAACTCCTAATTCCTTTAACATTAGTGGGAGGGGGTAGAGTTTTGATCACTTCAATCTTGGCTTGATCAACCTCCAAGCCTTTACTTGACACTACATGACCCAAAACAACCCCGGATGTCACCATGAAGTGACATTTCTCCCAATTCAAGACTAGACCACTCTCTTGACATCTTTTCAAGACCTTACCCAAATTAGCTAGACATCCATCAAATGAGGTGCCTACGACCGAGAAGTCGTCCATAAACACCTCCATGATGTTCTCAACATACTCGGAAAATATAGCTAACATGCATCTTTGAAATGTAGCCGGCGCATTGCAAAGCCCAAAGGGCATGCGCCTATAAGCAAAGGTGCCGAATGGGCACGTGAATGTGGTCTTTTCTTGGTCATTAGGGTGAATCGGGATTTGGAAAAATCCCGAAAACCCGTCAAGGTAGCAAAAATGAGAATGTTGGGCAAGTCTTTCCAACATTTGGTCAAGGAAAGGGAGGGGGAAATGGTCTTTCCTAGTTGCCTTGTTGAGGCGCCTATAGTCTATGCACATTCTCCACCCGGTTGTGACTCTTGTTGGAATTAGTTCATTCTTATCATTGGTGACTACCGTGACCCCGCCCTTCTTCTAAGCACAACATGCACCGGCTCACCCACGCACTATCGGAGATAGGGTATATTATGCTTGCATCATAGAGCTTCAACACCTCCTTCCTAACCACTTCTTTCATAGCGGGGTTAAGGCGGCGTTGAGGCTCAATGGAAGATGCGCTCTCATCCTCCAAGTGAATGCGATGGGTGCAAAAAGAAGGGCTAATCCCCTTGATATCATCAATTGAGTACCCAATGACATCCTTGTATTTTCTCACAACATCAAGCAATTTTTGAAGTTCGGTGTCATTGAGTGCACTATTGACGATAATAGGGTAAGTATCATTAGGGCCAAGGAAAGCATGTTTAAGAGTAGAAGGAAGAGGTTTCAACTCCACTTGAGGAGGCGTGGATCTCTCCTCTTTCTTATCATCTCTTCTCAAACTTTCAAATTCTTTTTAGGGTCTTCTTCAATTGATGCTTCCATAGCTAAAGCATACTCCCGGTGCTCCTTGCAATCCTTTACCTTGCCCTCAAGGAACCCTTGCAAACCCTTGTCTTCATCAAATTTCTTCATATCAACCCACTCTTCTACCACATCAATCATATAACAAGACTTTTCTTCCGAAGGCTCTTTCATAGCCTTGTTCAAGGAGAATTCAACCTTTTCTTCACCCACTTGCAAAGAAAGCTTCCCATTCTTCACATCAATCATGGCACCCCCCGTAGCAAGGCAAGGGCGCCCCAATATGATGGGAATATTTGAGTCTTCGGGGATGTCCATTACATAGAAATCACATGGAAATGCAAGTTTCCCCACCTTGAGCGGGACATCCTCCACAAGACCAATAGGGTATCTTACCGACCTATCCGCAAGTTGGAGAGAAACTCTTGTCGGTGAAAGCTCATAACCCTTCAACTTCTTGAAAATTTTGAGGGGCATAAGACTAATGCTTGCCCCCAAATCACACAAAGCTCTCTCAATGTGCACGGTCCCAATCTTACAAGGTATGGAAAAACTCCCCGGGTCTTCAAGCTTTTGAGGAGCTTCATTC
This sequence comes from Silene latifolia, assembly GCF_048544455.1. Classification (NCBI taxonomy): domain Eukaryota; kingdom Viridiplantae; phylum Streptophyta; class Magnoliopsida; order Caryophyllales; family Caryophyllaceae; genus Silene; species Silene latifolia. The sequence goes on from NC_133537.1 coordinate 325,527,504, forward strand.
ATGAGAATTGCACTACACTCTTTGGATAAGCTCACCGTAGTTGTTGGGCTCAAAGAGTTTTTGTTTGAGATAAGCTCCTTCAAGAACTTGCCATAGCTTGGAATCTCCTTTACGGCATCAATGAAAGGCATGGTAATGTTGATACCCTTCATCATGTCCATGAACTTCCCATACTTTTGTTCAAGTTTGGCTCTTGCCAACCTTTGTGGAAAGGGAACCGGTGGTACATAAGTTCTTACCACTTGTTGTTGAGGCTCTTCAACCACCCTTGTTGGTTCATCAATCACTTTTGGAGTTTCCACAACAATTTCCACAAGCTCATCTTTTCCCTCCTTTTCTTCAATCACCTTAGGAGGTTCAACCACCATTTGAGGTTCAATGACATTGCCCGGTCTACTACTCTTCCTTTTCTTGACAAATTCCCGGTCTTCCAAATCTCTACCACTCCTCAAGTGAATAGCATTCATGGTTTTCGGATTTTCCTCGGTTTTACCCGGGAATTTACCTTGGGAGGCTTGTAGTTGGCTCATTTGGGTAGCCAATTGGGAGATTTGGTTGTCCGTCATCCGTTGAGAAGCTTGCATTTGGGTTCTAAGTTGGTTGATGGATGAGGTTGTCTCTTCTTGTTTTTGGGTGGTATGGTTGATGAATTGTGTTTGATGACTCATCATTTGTTCCATCATGAGTTCCATGTTTGACTTTGGTTGGGTGGGTTGTTGGAATGGTTGGAAATTTTGTTGGAAAGGTTGGGTTGTTTGTTGGAATGGTTGGGTGGTTGGCGGATTAAGTGATTGAAATTGTTGTTGTCTTGGTTGGAAGGTTCTTCCTTGGAAACCCGGTGGACCTTGATTGAATGTCGTGTTTTGTTTTTGAGTTTGGAAGTTTGGTTGTTGTGACTTTTGTTGGAAGGTTGGGTTTTGGACATTTTGAGAGCCATAAGAGAAGTTTGGGTGGGCTCTCAATCCGGGGTGATATTGGTTGTTGTTAAATGCTTGCTTGGCCGGACTAGACTCCCATATCCCGTTCACTTGCTCCATACCACTTCCATCTCCAACCACCAAAGGACACTCATTGGGTGGATGTCCTTGGTCTCCACAAAGCTCACAACTATAGACTTGGTTCCTCATAGAAGAATTGCTAGATGTTTTGCTTGAGCTCATCAAGGCAACTTGTTGCTTAAGCTCTTCTATCATCTCTTTCACTTCCACATTGTTGGCCGATTCGACCGGTGACTTCCCTTTCCTCTTGTGCCTATCATTGTTCCAATGAAAGGTACGAGAAGCCATTTCTTCAATAAGCTCTTTCGCCGTCTTGTGGTCTATCTTATCCAAAGCTCCCTTCCCGTTTTAATCAAGGTTCATCTTCATATCATTGTTTAACCCTTCATAGAAATTGTTGATGAGCTCATCATCTCCAATACCGTGGTGAGGACATAGCCTTTGGAGGCCCTTGTACCTCTCCCATGCTTCATAAAGGGTCTCATCTTCTTGTTGGGTGAACCCTTGGAGCTCACTCTTGATTCTTGCGGTTCGTTGGGGTGGGAAATACTTGTTGAGAAAAGCCTTAGAGACATCATCCCAAGTCCGAAGAGAGTCGGGTTCACAACTTTTAAGCCACTCCTTGGCACTTCCCCTCAAAGAGTAAGGGAAAAGCCTAAGGCGTACGGCATCCTCCGTCACTCCATTGGCCTTGAACATGTCACAACTATCCAAGAACTCGTTTAGATGCTCGTTGGGGTTTTCGGTGGCTCCCCCTCCGAATTGGTTCCCTTGGACTAGTTGTAGCAAGGTGGCTTTCACATCAAAATTGTTGGCTTGAATAGGTGGCTTCACAATACTCGGATTCACCACCTTTTCGGAGCAAGTTATCTCTCATTGGAACCGCGGCCATTGTTACTTCCGTTTAGGTGTTGCAAAAGGATTTTCGAAAGTTTCAAAGACCCGTGGTTCTCCTTGAAGGTTCTCAATTACTGGATTTTCTTGAGGAATCGGTGTTTCTATAAGCCCTCTTCTACGAAGTGAATTTAGTCTTCTCGCGGTTGCTTCGATCTCGTGGTCAATCGGACGTATTGGATGACCTCTTCGAGTTCTCCTTCTCATGCAAAAAGTCCTACACACTCAAGAGAGGGATTAGTAACAAAGGACTTAGTCTAAACAAGAATGAAAACAATTAATATCTAGCCGAACTCCCAAGAAACTGGCGCCAAAAACTTGATGGTATCAAGCTATACCTCGCAAGTGCACGATTCTATCGTTGTACACTATTAAGGGTCGATCCCACAAGGAGTTGAAAAGATTACTAATTGTTCTAATCCGATCGTTTAGCTAAGTCGAAAATAAGAGAGGATGGTTGTTATACTAATGCTACCTAAAATAAAGAGAAATGCAAACTTAACAAAAGCAAGGAAATCAAACAAACACGAAGGGTAGATGGTAATTCAAATAATTTAAAGGCCTAAGACTCGGTTCTTCCCAAACAATTCGCAATTCCACATGGTTAAATTTCTAGGCTAATCACAAAGGTAGTTAGGCGAGGAGGTGACGGCTCTAATTCGCCTAAGACCCCCCTCTCGGGTTCGAAATAGGACACTAGCACTACCCACCAACCCCCCTCTCGGGTTCGAAGGTCGGAATCCCTAACTCAATACCCGACTACCCCAAAAACATGCATTTTCCCAAGGTAGTCCAATATTTGCTAAGGTCATTAAGCCCCATCAATTCCCGGGTCATCCCACTCCCTCTCTCGAGGGTCGATTTCAAACGCTAGTTTAGAGGAGTCCTACCCCGGTTCTCCCTTTCGGTCTCAACCGAGGTCAACAATAGGGTCAAGTCTCGGGTATCCAAATCACAACCTAACCAACTCTCGTTGGTGGTCAAGGGTCGTAAGTCGACACTACCCAAAAGTCATCCCATAAACCAAGTCAATCCTCTAAACTACCCTCACCAATTTCCCCAAATAATTAGCCTTTATGAAATTCAATTAATGAAATTACTCATGTCGGGTCAAACCGAGCCCTAGTGGAAGACTACTCACTAATCATGGTTCTAATTGCAAAATTAACAATAAAGATGGAAACTTTGGTCACAAACATGGTGAGAAGATGAAATTCACTACTAAACATGCAACAATCTAACAATGGGTGGAAGGAAAGATGATTTAATCTAATAATGAGAGAGATTTAAACCTAAAGACACAATCTTTAACCAAATCAACTCAAAGATTAAGTCTTTGAGGACAACTACCCAATGATGAACAAAAGCAAGAGGAACAAAGGAAAGATGAACAATGATAAGATAAGAAATGATGGATTTAACAACAACAAACAAACAACAACAACAATTTTAACATAAACAATCAAACAAACATAAAAGATGAACAAAATGTAAACAATTGAAAATAGGGAGAGAAATAATACCAACAAAATAGTGAAAGAGGAATTTGGATAGAAATAATAAAGAAGGAAATCCTTCAATCTTCTTACAAACCCAAATTCAATCACTAATTGATTGAAGAACTTCTCTAATTAAAGAAAGATTAACAAAGAGATTAAGAAAGTTAAAGCTTGAAAGGGTAAAATTTCTGGATCTAGGGTTGTGTGTACAAAGGGGTTTAAGAGGGGGTATTTATAGGCTTGTACAAAATTAGGAAGAAAAGAGGAAGAAAGGCTCAAAATCCCGTCTGTTGCGTAATGCCGGTGCACCGGCAGCCGGTGCTCCTGCCGGCAAAACCGTGCAAGGAATTAAAAACATCTGGCATTCGTGTTTTGCCGGTGGGCCGGTTGCCGGCCTGCCGGCAAAACACACTCTTCTGAACTTTGGATGTGTGAACTGCCGGTCGACCGGCTGCCGGTGCTCCTACCGGCAGCGAGGCCAAGCTTGTTTTTAACCAAATTCTCCAATTAATTCCACCTGTTGTGCTTTACCGGTGGGCCGGTTGCCGGCCTGCCGGCAAAGCACACACTTCAATCTTTTCTTCACAATTCCAAGTCATTCTCTGGGGTGTGTTTTGCCGGTAGGTAGACTGCCGCTCTGCACCAAGCAAAACACACTCTTCAGCATTTCTTCACCTCTTCTTCATGTAAAGGCAATGGGGTGCCTTTCTTGCCCCGAATTCTCCATACTTGGGTCGTTTCCTACAAAAGGATGCACAAGGTAACAAGTACGGGTATTGGGCACAAAACGCAAGGAAAAACACCCGAAACCGACTCGATATGAGTCGGTATGCGTAAAAGAAAGAGGGAATTAGAGGTAAATTAATCGTATGTCAGACAACGTCTACGGCGGCAACGGCGTCAACCCCAGCTCAATCTTCAGTCCCTGTGGTCCAAAAGGAGGAGGTGGTGGTGGTCGTCAATGTTGAAGAGGAGGTCACCGTTGCGGAGGGTCCTCCTCTTTCAAATAAGAGAAAATAGGCAGCGTCTGCTGCTGCCGCCGTTACCGAGGCCGGTAAAGAAAAGGGTCCTCCAACCAAGAAGGCCAAGGCTGGTACGGATCTAACCTATGGCTCAGATTTAGCTGGTTCATTAGGCATTCCTGATGACAGACTTTCTGACATGTCAATGAATGTTGACATGGACGCTTTGTCTGAATTTTTTGTAGATCAACGTTGCATTTGTCCCTCTCACTGAACGGCAATTGGAGAAGCGGCCTGTGCAGACGGGCAATCAAAATGTCACCGTCGACTCCTCATCCCTGAAGCCTTCCCCCGCCCAGATTAGGGCGGAAGGCATAAGGTTGTCCAAGATGCTGGCGAAATGGACTGAACTAGCCGGCGTTCACATTATGGAGCAAGAAAAGGTCATGGCTGAAGCTGCCCCTGTGCTTGAACGGCTTAGGCTTGAGCTTGCTGCCTCTAAGCAAGAGGCCGAGAAGGCGAAGAAGGACTTTCAGGCCGCCGACAATGATTTCCTCGCTGAGCGAAAGCTCAGGGAGGAAGCTGAGAAGACGGTCCTAGCCGAGAGGGCCAAGGTTGAGGCTGTACTGGCGGATGCCGCTAAGCTACGGGAGGAGCGGGACAAATTGGAGGGCGGCTACAACGCCGTGGTTGGGCAAAAGGAGAGGTGGAAGACTCTTCATTCGACTGAGGCGAAGGATCACAAGAACACAAAGGCTATCCTCGCCCAGAGGGAGAAGGACATTGAGACGCTTAAAACCGTCATTATCCCTAACATGTGTGCCCAGTACCGGGACCAGGCCGAAGATGCTACCAGGGATGTGATCAAAAAGCTCCTTCCGGAAGGCGATTTCCCGTGGCAAGAGTTTGACCGGCTTCTGGATGAGAAGGCCGTTGCTGCGGAGGCAGAGGCTGCGGAGAAGGCAAAGGCGGCAAAGGCCGCTGAGGAGGCTGTGGAGAGGGCGGCCCGGGATGCCAAGGTAAAGGAGGCCAGAGAGGAGGCTGAAAGGGCAAGGGCACGTGAAGCTGCCAAGCCTTCTTCTGGACCGGCCACCAAAGATGATGATCTTTTGCCGCCGGTGGCGAGCAGCAACAAGCATAGGGAGACGGGCGGTCGTCACCAGACTCACCTGGCCCTTCGGATAGCTTCAGCTGTTCGGGGGCCAACTTTTGAGCCTTCTCTCCCTGCCATCCTTTTGGCGCTTCATTGTCTCAATGTGATACTTTTGTTGTTCCTTCTTCTTTTTTTTTTGTAAAACTTTGGTAGGTTGAGTTTAGGCTATCCTTATTGGGACGGCCGTCGACTTCGTTTTGTATCACCTGTAAACATGTTTAATAAAGTTTGTTTATTTGCCCTCGGCTTGGCCGGGGCTTTGATCACAATCCTTCATTCGCTTGTCTTCTTTCGTTATTAATTGAGCGCTTTTTTTCGTTTTTACCTTCGGCTTGGCCGAGGCAGTTAGAATGCGTATCTCAATGGTACTTAACGTTTTTAAACATGTTGGCATGTCGGTCGCTTCCTCCTTCACTCGGTGGCCTGGCCGAGGCATCGATTTGCGCTTCCCAACCGCCGTTGTGAACATGTTAGCGATCGGTCGTTGTGTCCCCGTCGCTCCCGGCTTTGGCCGATGCAATCGAGGTTACGGCTCGACAGCGTTCAGATCAGAGACATGTTGATCGCTTCCTCTTTCACTCTCGGTGCCGCCAAGGCGTCGATTTGCGTTTCTCAACCGTACTTATACGTTCCTAAGCATGTTGGTCGCCTTTGCGAGTATCAATCGCTGTTGGCAAATCGCGTTTCCCTCGTCACTCCCGGCTTTGGCCGAGGCAACCGAGTTTACGTTTCGACTGCTTTCCGTATCTATAGACATATTGATCGCTTCCTCTGCCACTCCCGGATTGGTCGGGGCAGTCAGATTTGCGTCTCAACAGTGCTTATACGCTTTTATACTTCGGTAGTGACTGCCCGGCTTTGGCCGCGGCGTCTATTCTGGCATGACTATAGAGGGGACTAGTATTTTGATGAAAAACTTGGATTATTCTTTATAAGGTGTAATCATGCGTTGGGGTGTCCACAACGGTCTCGGACACCTCCGCCGTTATACAAAATATTTCCTTAAGTTGTCCGTGTTCCAGTGGCTCATCAAAGGAACACCCTCCATGTCCGTCAGCCGGTATGTGCCCGGCCTCATTTTTTCAACCACCTTGTAGGGTCCTTCCCAGTTGACCGTCATTTTTCCATGGACGTTTCCTTTGTTTGTGGCGGCCGACTTTCTTAGGACTAGATCTCCTACTCTTAAGTCCCTTTTGTGGACCCTACGGTTGTATGCTCTTCTCATCCGGTTTTGATACACTGCCAAGTTGAGCCGTGCCGTGTCTCGACTTTCTTCGACCAGGTCTCAGGGAGGCTCTCGTGCCTTCCTCATTTTCGATCGGGTTAAAGGTTTGCGTTCGAATGTCGCACCGCCGCTTCAATTGGCGTGACGGCCTCGAGACCCATAGACTAGGTGGAATGGCATGTACCCGTTGCTTCTTTTTCCGTGGTTCGAAGTGACCACGACGACGGGTAGTTCATCACCCCATTTTCCCTTTAGATCTTCAACCTTCTTTTTCAACCCGTTCAATATTGTTTTATTAGCCGCTCCTCCCGCCCGTTGCTCTGAGGGTGGCAGACGGAGGAGTATGCGAACTTGATACCGAGCTCTTCTAGCCAGTTCATCACCATGTCACTCCAAAACTCTCGGCCGTGGTCAAATACCATGACTTGGGGTAACCCAAAACGAGTTATGATGTTCTCCCAGATTACCTTTCTTACGGCCGCCGTGGTCTTGGCGTGTACCGCGACGCCTTCGACCCATTTGGTGAAGTAGTCAACGGCGACGATCAGGTACTTCCTTCCTCCGGAGGCCGTCGAAAAGGGTCCTAGTAAATCCATCCCCCATTGTGCAAATGGCAGGGGACTAAGTACCGGTTGCAGGTCTCAGGAAGGTGCGTGTATCACCGGAGCATGCATCTGACAATTCTTGCACTTCTTAGTCTTAGCTCTGGAATCCTCAAGCATGGTAGGCCAGAAGTAGCCGGCTCGGAGAGCTTTGTGGGCTAGCGTTCTTGCCCCCATGTGATGTCCACATATGCCTTCGTGAATCTCTCACAAGATGAGCTCGCGTCCGGGCCGACATATTTCAAAAGTGGTCTTATCACGGACCTTCTGTATAGTTCTCCTTCGAACACCAAGTACCTTGCGGCGATCCTTCTTATCTTCTGAGAGAGACTGCGGTTCTCCGATAACTCTTTTGTTAGTTTGTATTTCATTATCGGAGTCATCCACGTCGTCTCGACTTCTATGTCGCCCACCATACCGACGGTCTCAGTGATGCTTTTAGCAATCCTCGATATCCACCAAAGACGGTTCGGTGACATTCTTGATGGTTGAATCGGCAAGTTTTGAGAGAGCGTCGGCTCGGTTGTCCTCGCACTGGGATGCATTGGATTTGGAAAGATTTCAATTTTGCGGTGTCAGCTTTTACCCTTTCCAGGTATCTTACCATCCCGTCGTCTCGAGCCTCATACTCTCCTCTGATTTGATTAGTGAGTAAGAGTGAATCTGTTTTCACCACAACATGCTCCGCCCGGCAGCCTCTAGCTAGCTCGACTCCGATTATCACCGCCTCGTATTCGGATTCATTGTTTGAGGCCGAGAAGGTAAACTTCAAGGCGTACTCAAACTCGTCCCCGTTTGGGCTGATGATAAGGATGCCGGCTCCTGAGCTGTTCGCCGTGGAGGACCCATCGGTGTATACTTCCCACACTCCGGGATTTGGTTCTTCTTGATATGTGCACTCGGTCGGAAGTCCGCAAGTGCACCGCCTTTATCGAGGTCCTCGGCTTGTATTGAATGCCGAAGCCGGATAGCTCTACTGCCCATTTGATGAGCCTGCCGGATTTTTCGAATTTTTCCAATGCTTTCTCCAATGGCTGGTCGGTTAGGACCGTCACGGGATGTGCGTCGAAGTAAGGTTTCAGTTTCCTTGCGGCAACGACGACAACAAAGGTCGCTTTTTCGATCGGTGGGTAATTTCTTTTCGCCGCCAGCAGTGTATGGCGATAAAGTAGATTGGGTGTTTTGCGTGTCTTCTTCTCGACGATTACGACCGACCGTGGCCGAGGTAATCGCTATGTATAGATATAGTGTCTCCCCAAAGATCGGCCTGGACGGGGTTGGGAGAGTTAGAAGATGAGCTTTCGTTGCTCGAAAGTCGTGCTCGTTCCTCCCCGGTGAAGTCTTTATTCCCCTTCAACACTTTGAAGAATGGGGTGCTCTTGTCGGACGACCGAGAGATGAAGCGGGCGAGAGCCGCCATCCTCCCGGTCAACATCATAACCTCTTTTCGATTCCTCGGCTCCGGTAGGTCCAGTATTGCTTGGACTTTCTCTGGATTGGCATCAATTCCCCTGGCGCTGACAAGCACGCCGAGGAACTTACCTGCCCGGACACCGAAGTTGCATTTCATTGGGTTAAGTTTCATCTTGTATTTTCTAAGTGAACAAAATGTTTCGCTCAAGTCGGCCAAGTGCTCGCTGTCAGACTTGCTTTTTACAATAGCATCGTCTACATAAGCCTCGATATTTCGCCCTTTTTTATCTTGAAACACTTTGTCCACCAGCCTAGTGTAAGTTGCGCCAGCGTTTTTCAAACCGAACGGCATCATTTTATACATGTATGTGCCGTGTATGGTGATGAATGCGCACTTAGGCATGTCTTCTTCGGCCATGAATACCTGATGGTACCCTGAGAAGGCGTCTAGCAGGCTTAGCATAGTGTAGCCTGCCGTTGCGTCAATTAAGCTATCTATTCGAGGCAAGGGATAGCAATTTTTAGGGCATGCTTTATTAAGATTTGTAAAATCAACACACATCCTTCACCCCCCTGATGACTTCTTCACCATTACAACATTTGCTAGCCACTCAGGGTAAGTACAAGGCATGATAAAGCCTGCCTCTAACAATTTGTCTACCTCGGCCTTGATGGCCTCGTCTTTCTCGGCCGAGGAGTTCCTCATCTTCGCTGACAGGCGAGCGGTGGAGAGCACGTTCGGCTTGTGAACGATCACCTCTCGCCACGCCCTGGCATCTCGGCGGCTGAATACGCGAAGACGTCTTTGTTCTTCTTCACAGTCTAGGAGATCGGCTCGAATTTTGGCTCTGTGCCGACACCGACGCTATTACGGTGCGTCCTGGGTCAATTTCCACTTGCTCGGTCTCGGCTCCTTCGACCATGTCGACGGTGTTCATCGGATCACCCTCCTGTTGTAAGGATGGGCTCTTCCCTTTCTCTGATTTCTTCGCCACTTTGAGGGATTGTATGTTACACCCTCTGTCAGATATTTGGATATTGACAATTTCGTCTCTCTCGTCCTTTGAGACGAGCTTTTGTGCTTCTCCCCGGTCCGAGACATACATCAATGTCAGGGCCCGGATGGACATTACAAAGATCGGCCTCGCTCAAAGTAACCCGGCCTATCGAACATTGTAGGCGGACGAACCATCAATGACCACGAACTCGGATAAAACATTCTTGGCCGCATCCGCCTGGCCGAACATCACCGGCAACCTGATTGACCCTGTGGGTACCAGGCCGGCCCAGAAGTATAGTGGGTTGGTGCGGGGGCTCGGGTCCTCAATCTTCGACCGAGATTGAGGAAGCATTCCCGAACATGATGTTCGTGTAGGCGCTCGTATCAATTAGGCACCTCTTAACCAAGTGGTTGGCTATGTCCAGGTGGACTACCGGTCGTCATTTGTGCGGGGCTACGACTCCTTCGTAGTGTTTCCTTCCGATGGTTATATCGGGGACGGTGGAAGCGGGGATCGCTGTGGTGGGCACAAAGTTGATGGCTTGGTAAAGCTCATTTAGGTGCCGTTTGTGCCCATTAGCTGACCCTCCGTTCTCGTTTCCTCCGATAACAACCTGGATCACTCCCATCCTCTGGAATACTGATTTCCTATTCGCCCCGTCGGAGCTCGTTTCCGGGGCCCCAACTACGTACTTGCTGAGGGGCCCCTTTCGGATCAGCTCCTCGATGGCGTTCTTCATATGCCGACAGTTGTCGGTCTTATGGCCGGTCTGGCCGTGGTAATCGCAAAATTGGCTTGCGTCGCCTTCCCCCCTCGTCTTGGGGGGTCTTGCCCACTTCTGCCCTTCATTCTTGCTCAGGGCAAAGACCTCGGCCGGAGATTTGACCAGGGGGGTGAGACCGTTGTACCGCTTCTGGGTGTATGGTCCCGAACTCCCCCCGGCGCCCGCCGAGTTCTGCTTCCTATTAAATCTCTCAGGCCGTGACCGATTCATGTCACGGCGACCTTCATCAGCATTCTCCCGGCGGCTCCTCCTTTCTGGGTGCCCAGCTTCACTGTGGCCTACCCAGGTCTTGTGGTAATCCTCCACCTTTACGGCTCGGTCGGCCATCTTTCTGGCGGAGTCGAGGTTGAGGTCCTCGCACTTGATCAGCTCATTTTTGAGCTCGCCTTTTGGGAGGCCTTTCATTAGTGCGAAGGCCGCCAGTTCGGTGTTCAGCTCACGGATCTGCTGAGCTTTTGCGTCGAACCTCTTCACATAGCTTAGTAGAGACTCGTCCTCCCCCTGTCGGATAGTGAGGAGATCCGATGTCTCCACGGCCCTTATCTTGTTGCAGGCGTACTGGGTTATGAAGTTATCCCTTAGGTCGGCGTAGCAGTATACCGAACCATTAGGCAGCCCCTTGTACCAACTCTGGGCCATCCCATGCAGGGTTGTTGGAAAGACTCGGCACCATACCTCATCAGGCTGCTCCCATACCGACATGTAAGACTCGAAAGCCTCGGCGTGGTCGGTTGGGTCACTGTCCCCTTTGTATGATAGGGACGGCAGCTTCAGTTTGGTCGGCACGGAGACTTCGAGGACATAGGCACTGAGGGGCTGTCTGACCACGTGTCGAATGACACGTGGCGATCGGCTCCTCGCAACCCTAGTCCGGCTTCTCTCCCCGTGGCGGGAAGGGCTTCTTGTTGTCCGACTTTGGAGAGTCGGACTTCTTTCTTCATTTCTTCGGGGTGGCCTCGTTGTTGTTGGCGACGCGCTGTCCTCCCGCGAGTGGGGGGAAGGACTTTGTCCGCATCGCGCACGGGCTCCGCCGGCGTCCTAGTATGCATGGCTCCTTGTATCGCCACGGACAAGTTGTTCGGGGTCACCTTATGGGCCCTGGTCACCGTGGGTGCGCTGCCGTCACCGCTGTTGCGGCGGGGTGATCGGCGTACTACCCATCAGTCCAGGAATAGCTTCGCTTTGCAGTGCATCGACCACATGTCCCATGACAGTGACTTGGCCGACGAGCAGCGGTGTTTCTGGTTCTCTTGGCATCCCGTACTTCACCGGCTCAATGACTCGGCCGGTGGGGGACAGCCCGATCTCAGAATTAGGAAACGTGTCATCTTGGTAGAATGCAGTTTCGTCGCTCACTATTATTTCTTGTTGTTTTGACATCTTCTTAGCTTTTTGAATGGTTTTTGGTTTGTTTTTTTTTTTTGTAAGGTAGGTGACCAGCTTTTAGTACCTTCCCACAGACGGCGCCAATTGTTCCGGTTGTAATTCCGGAGCAGTGTTTGTGACCACGTAAGCTTGATGAATGACGTCTTTTGCTTGTTTCTTTCTTTCGGCCTCTCCTGAAACAATGAACAAACTGAGGGCTCGGCTTGGTTCCGAGCGTACTCACTCCGACGCTCAAGTCAGTAAACTTAAAGAGATTAAGTTGTGTGTTACTTGGCAAAGTATATTGTAGAGAGATAAGGGAGTTTATACCAGATTAATAGTGAGTTTATGGATGAAATGTGGATTATTCGATCGTTTTCTCAATGAGGATTGAGGAGTATTTATAGACTTTCACCTTTTGTCACGTAGTGGCCAAGTGGCCAAGTGGCAGAGCAGGTGGAAAGACTGTTCTACCCTTGGCCGAGGGACCCATGGCAGGCCGGCTGGCCTGGTTGACTCCATGCCGAGGGGACTTGGATGTGAGTACGCGGATATGCCTCCCGGCTGGTTAGTTGCCCAGCCGAGACCCAAGTGACAGGCCGACAGGCTGCGTCGGTTAGGATGTCTAATACGTTGACTTCCTGTCTTTCGGTTTTGACCTTGCTCAGTATGTTGACTCGGTCAGCGGGTGCAGAATATGCCCCATCAATATTAAATGAATACAGTAATTATTATTATTATTGCCACAATTATAAAACTTAAGTTATTTTAATAATTATTATAGATTTAGCTTTGACCCAATGTGTCGACCCATTTGAATCGGGTTTTGGCCCTAAATTAGCGGGTCATTTCAGATTGGGTCAAGCGGGTCGCGATTTGAGAATTTTCGGGTCTTGCCGAGGATCAGGCGGGTCAGATTTTCAGGTCGGCCAGAATTTGAGAGGTCAAATTTTAGTTCAAATATACATGTATTTCCTTACAATATACAGTATACACTAATTTTTAATTTTGTCATTTATTATTTTCAATACAGATCTTGAAATTTAATTGTGCCCCTCTGATGTGAAAATCCCGCGTCCGCCATTGTACACTTTTTTTTTTTTTTGGTATATATGAGGGGCAGGCCCCGAATACTAATTAGCTATATAGTACAGGGAAGGCCACCCAAAAATATCCTCTTTAAGAAGGACGTAGATCAACTGGTGGATAATCTAGAATAGTAAGATCGGTGCTCAAAAGAACTCCTTGATTGCCTAACCAATCACTTGCTCAATTAGCTTTTTTATATGTATGCTTAGCTTAACCGTCCATAACTCTCCTTTAATAAGTTCCTCGCATCTTCTAACAATGTGCTTAAGGTTGTTACTCACCACCAATTGGTCCTCGAAAATGAGCTTAATACAAGGCTGATTATCCATATGAATATTAATAATAATCTTGCTCAATTTATCCTATGATCTTATTCAAGAAAAGGATACATTAGTTAGGAAAATGGATACTCTCCATTTCTTTTCTCTTCATTTCCTCTCACAATCTCTTTAAATAATAATTCACATTTCACTCCTATTTTTCCTTTATTTTTATGCATAAATTTAGAACCGTTAGATTTTGTTAAAATGCGATCCGAACCATTAATAGGAACTTGCCTCTGTCAATCATAACAAATCATTAGTCAATGATTCTTCAATCAATCCAACGTGAATCAAGGAATTGATTTAGTCAACTGTGTATATTAGGAATTGTATATTGTTAGCATTATTCTCTCCTATTCTAATGTTATTTGTTACCCTAATTCTAGCTATGTAAATCAGTATATAAACCTTGTATTCATAGTTAACAATTCATTAATTCAAAAATACAATTCATTATCTTATATGGTATCAGGTTCTAATTGATCCTATACTACAACACCGCTTCCGCCGTCCCCAACACCCATGGCATCCAACAACAACCTCATCCCTAACCTTGATGAGCCAACCAAACCCCTCATATCCCTGCACTTCCCGTCCTGCACGAAACTCACACCACAAAACTACCGCACCTGGTCTTTCCAAATCACCCGTCTCCTCCAAGGATACGGCTTATTCTCGTATCTCGATGGCACCTCCGACATCCCACCTCAAACCATCCTACCTGCTGCCACTGAATCGAAACCCGATCCCGCACCCATTCCTAACCCTGCTTACCACACCTGGTTTCGCCAAGACAAACTCCTTCTCGGTGCCTTGGCTGCCACACTCCACGACTCAGTCAGCCCACTCATCCTTAACGCCACCACCACCCATGAAGCGTGGCAACTCCTGAAAAACACCTATGCCAACCCTTCGAGAGGTCATATCCTCCAACTTAAAGACAAACTCAAAAACCTCAAACATGGTGACCAATCCATCACCGACTACATTCTGTCCATCCGCTCTTGCACTGACCAGTTGGCTCAACTCGGTAAACCGGTTGATGCCGAAGACATTACCTCCCACATTATCTCTGGACTTGATCCCGAACTTTACAAACCCGTCATCGACGCTGTTAGGGCTCGTGACACACCCATAGCTTTTGATGATTTTCATGAAAAACTAATCCAACATGAAATTCTTGTCAAAAACCAACCACCAACCCATACCACTGCCTTCACACCCACGGCTCACGCTGCAACCCGCCACTATCACAACCAACACAACACTCGTTCTTATCAACCTCGCACCTCTTACCAACCCTCCTCGACTCAAACCCAGACCCGTCACACCAACTACACCAATGCTCAGCCTAAACCCTTCAAAGGGAAATGTCACTACTGTCGTGAACAAGGGCATGTCACTGGTGACTGCCCCGACTTCAAACGTGACTACCCTACGGTTGTATTCCCTCCACCCCTTCCCAAACAAAACCGTCCTCATGCCCACACCGCTGCCGTGAACACTGCCTCTTCCTCATCCTATCTCATTGACAGTGGTGCATCCCACCATATCACAAACGACCTCAACACTCTCTCCCTTCACTCTGTCTATGATGGCCCCGACGACCTCGTCATCGGAGATGGTTCGTCCCTAGCCATAACACATACTGGCTCCTTTTCTTTTCAATCTCTTAATTTTCACAATGTTTTAGTTGTTCCCAATATTTCTCGTCGTTTAATTTCCGTCTCTCAATTTTGTAAAGATAATTCCGCTATTGCCTTATTCTCACAAAATTCTTTTTGTTTTAAGGCGATCTCGACCGGCCAGATTCTTCTTCAAGGCCATTCCCATGATGGAACCTATGAATGGCATCCACCTCCACCTCCCCAAGCACACTCGGCCAAGCTCTCCTCCACCCTATGGCACCAACGACTTGGTCACCCCTCCACAGCCATCCTCAAGCTTTTAAATTCAACCTGCAATTTTCGAATTTCCGATTTTTCTCATTGTAATTCGTGCTTAATGAATAAAAGCCATAAGCTTCCTTTTTCTGTTTCGTCGCTACAATCGTCTGCATCTCTCGATCTTATTTTCTCGGATGTTTGGACCTCACCCATTCTATCCCGTGATGCCCTAAAATACTACGTCATTTTTGTCGATCATTTTACGCATTACATCTGGCTATATCCGATGAAGAATAAATCCGACACACATCTCCTGTTCACACGCTACAAAGCTATTATTGAAAAATTTTTCAATAAACCCATTAAATGTTTTTACTCGGATAATGGCGGTGAGTACATAAAATTAAACCCGATTCTTCTCGACAACGGCATAACTCATCTCACCTCACCTCCTCATACCCCCGAGCACAACGGCTTTGCAGAGCGTCGCCATCGACACATTGTTGAAACTGGCCTAGCTCTCCTCACCCAAGCTCGTATGCCTATTTCGTTCTGGCCAAACGCATTTGCCACGGCTGTCTATCTCATAAATAGACTTCCGACACCAACTCTTCATAATAAATCCCCATATGAACAACTCTTTCACAAATCACCCAATTATCTCAAACTACGTCCCTTTGGATGTTTATGTTTTCCGTGGCTTCGTCCCTATAATGCTCACAAACTGAACTCGAAATCAACTCCTTGTGTTTTTATAGGGTACTCCACAACTCAAAGTGCCTACCTCTGTTTTGACCCACTGACACTTAAAACCTACACTTCACGACATGTTCGGTTCGTCGAAACCGAATTTCCATATGAATCACTTACAAAACAACCCATGTCCACTATTCCGTCCTCTGAACAATGGTGTGAACTTGCTATTCCCATTATCCAACCCCCACCCACAAACGAACCCAACCCACCTAATCCCAACCCAAACCCTGAACCCACACCCGAGCCCAACTCACCTGCCCCAACACCATCCCCTGGACCAACCGCTGAACCCACACCCGAACCCTCTTCCCCTCCAAACGAACCCAACACTCCTCCCTCGTCCTCCCACTCTAATACTCCTGTCTCATCTCCCCCTACCAACCCTACCCCATCTACCCCATCGACCACCGACAGCATACCCACACCACCACCCCCACCTCCACCTCCTTCTCGAGCTGTCACACGCCTTAGCCATAACATCGTCAAACCCAATCCGAGGTATGCCAAAACCGCCATCTCCACTGCCAACCATATCACACCAAATACCACTAAACAAGCTCTCATTGATCCTCGTTGGCGTGCCGCAATGATCGCTGAACACCAAGCATTAACCCGCAATAACACATGGACCCTAGTCCCTCGTCACCTTGCCCAAAACATTGTTGGATGCAAATGGGTTTATCGCATTAAATATAATCCCGATGGAAGTCTCAAACAACATAAGGCCCGTCTTGTTGTGAAAGGCTTCCATCAACGCCCCGGTATTGATTACTCCGAAACCTTCAGTCCAGTTATCAAACCAACGACCATCCGCCTGATCCTATCACTCGCAGTCACAAACAATTGGCATCTACACCAAATTGATGTCAATAATGCGTTCCTCCAAGGTACCCTTTCGGACACCGTATTTATGAGTCAGCCGCCTGGTTTTATAGACACTGACAAACCCGATCATGTCTGCCGTCTCAACAAAGCCATCTACGGGCTAAAACAAGCTCCTAGGGCATGGTATACCGAACTCAAAAAATATCTCCTAGACTCCCAATTTCGAAACTCTGTTTCGGACCCCTCCCTGTTTCTTCACATCACCCCAACACGAACCCTCTATGTAATCGTGTACGTAGACGATATTATTGTTACTGGCCCGAACCCTACCCATATCGCTGAGTTCATTACCCAAATTTCCAACAAATTTTCTCTCAAAGACCTTGGACCTCTATCCTACTTCTTAGGCATAGAAGTCACTCCCACGAAAACCGGTATCCATCTTAACCAGACCAAATATCTCTCGGATCTACTTCATAAGTATAATATGCATGAATGTAGGCCAGCTACAACACCCATGGTAACTCATCCTCCCCTCCTCAAAGAACCAAACGCACCCGTCGAAAATGAAAGTGACTACCGTTCCATTGTTGGCAGTTTACAGTACCTTTCCCTCACACGCCCGGACATTGCCTATTCCATTAATAAACTCGCCCAATTTTTGACGCACCCTACCTCCACTCACTGGGCTGCCCTTAAGCGCCTCCTCTGCTATCTTAACGGCACTCTTCACCTCGGCATTCAGCTCACCAAGTCGACCCCATTATGCCTTCATGCCTTCTGTGATGCTGACTGGGGTGGTGACCCAACCGACTACGTATCCACAACGGGTTACATTGTTTACTTAGGTAGCAATCCCATTTCATGGTCATCTCGCAAACAACGCGCCCTATCTCAATCTTCCACTGAAGCTGAATTTCGTGGCATTGCGAATACAACATCCGAAGTTCTATGGCTCACTTCCCTTCTCTCTGAACTCGGTGTTACAGTTACTAAGGCTCCTACAATTTATTGCGACAACTTGAGTGCGACTCACTACTCTGCCAATCCCGTCTTTCACTCAAGAATGAAGCATCTAGCACTTGCATTTCACTTTGTCAAAGAACAAATTCGTCTGGGCTCCATTCGTATACAGCACATCAACGGTACTGACCAATTAGCAGACAGCTTAACCAAGCCCCTACATAAACCTCGATTTCTCACCTTGTCTTCCAAGATTGGCCTCCGTCTTCGACCGTCCATCTTGAGGGGGAATGTCAATCATAACAAATCATTAGTCAATGATTCTTCAATCAATCCAACGTGAATCAAGGAATTGATTTAGTCAACTGTGTATATTAGGAATTGTATATTGTTAGCATTATTCTCTCATATTCTCATGAAAAGAATTAAATAATTAACAAGATTCGAACGCAGACAATACCAAACATGAGAATAAAGGGTAAGATTATTAGTAGTCAGTAGTCTTGAGACAAGACTTTGATAAGTCTTAATACAAGACTACCAATAATCAGGGGCGAAAGGAATATGTAGGTAGTGGGATTCGAACCCAAGGCACTAGGTTGGAAACCAAAGCCTTTTACCATTGAACTACAATGTCTATTGTACATTTAATGAGATAATATTTACTTATCACCTATTCAGCAATATTTGGGGTAGCAAAAATCCGTCTTCTAAACCAATTTTTTAAAGTTTGGGGTAGCGAGCGCCACCCCTTGCTACTAGGTGGCTTCGCCCCTCCCAATAATCTACTCTAGTCTTGACAAAGTCTTAAGTTGAGTCTTGGAAATCCAAGACTTTGGGTGAGTTTTAACCCCACTTTAAAAGAAAATTAACCAATGAGTGAATCCATGTGTCATTTCTTTTTTGTGAAAAATAAGGAGTAAGTGAAAAAGTAGAGTTTGAGGTGAATCTGACGGATAATGTATAAAGTCTGAGTTGAGTCTGAGCTGAGTCTGAACAAAAAAAGAAATAATAAAAGTTAGTGAAAAGCTGATATGACAAAGTCTTACTGATAATCTCACCCTAATATTCTATCACAAATTCTCATTGAAGACGAGCATTATCCGTTACAAGCTAAAGACGGATAGTGCCCCTCTCACAATATGCAAGTGAGACTATTCATGGGATGCTCCATTTCCTCCCCACTTGCCCTCCAACTTACCTTATTGTAAGAGGGATACTATCCGTCTTCAGTTGGGCTTTGATATTCTATATGAGCCGCATCCAACAAAATTGGACGTATTAGACAAATAGACAGTCTCCGTTGACTGTCAAGATAAGCGTCTGCGTCTCATATGGTGCGTAATTCAAAGTTGTAGTGCACCTTCCTATTTGCATAATTGCATTTATGAATTATTATGAAGTATATATGTGCTTTTGTCATCATCATTTAAAATTACTCCCAGTACCCATATGAGTATAATATAACAACTACAAGTAGCAAATATCTTATTCTCCCATCACATATTCATCCATCAATAACATGGAAACAAATGCAAAAATAATCATTGTCGGAGCTGGAATTTCCGGTCTTGCTACTGCTTTAGCCCTTCATAGGTAACTTTTCAAAACTTAGCGACTTTTAATATTTAGGAAAATGAATTAGCGTTATCAGATCCTAACATGTTTTAAATTCTTTTTATCCATTTGCCCGTTTTACTCTGTAATAGTCTATGTAGTATTGTAGTCTATATGACACCGTCTCCATGTAACTATGTAAGGCTAATGGGTAGGTCTCACATGTAAAAAAAAAAGATCGATTTTTTATGTCTTTTTTGTTAATGAAGGTTGGGGATAAAAAGTTTGGTGTTGGAATCATCGGACAAATTGAGAGCAGCAGGGATTGCATTTACAACATGGACTAATGCATGGAGATCATTGGATGCTCTTGGGATTGGACAATCTCTTAGGCAACAACATGAACTTCTACTTGGGTAATTAATTAAGCACTAAATAATTAACTACCCTTTTATTTGCTTTAAATAATTTATAAATTATATTTGTATAATTAAATAATTTGTAAATTGGTGCAGGATAAATACTTTTTCTACAGTTACAGGGAATTTGACTTCTTATGTTTCATTTACAACCAAGGGAAAACAGTAAGTTAACTCTGTTACATGTTTTGTATTGAGTTATCGTATCACTTTCTCACATACATTCGAGTGTTTCCCTATCGGTTATGGAGACTATGTAATATACGCTCGTGAAATGATGATACTGAAACTCTGTAACTTAATTTTAAGGGTTTATATAAAATACTCAATAGTTCTTGAATTTACACGAAGAATAGACACCTCGGATTTTTAAGTAATTGAATTGAGACGGTTTCCCTGAATGGTTTAACAAAATGCAGTGGCGATCATGAAGTTAGGTGTGTGAAAAGGAAGGTACTTTTAGAAGCGCTTGCTAAAGAATTACCAAATGGCACAATAAGGTATTCATCAAAGGTCGTTTCGATTCAAGATTCAGATTTCTTAAAGCTTGTTCATCTCTCTGATGGTTCCGTCCTTAAAGCCAAGGTATTGTACTAATATGATATGTGAGGACTCACATTGCACATATTTAGGCAGTGACGGATTTAGAAAATTCTATTTTATGTTCCGTCAAAAATTATGAATTTTTAAACTTTTAGGCTCATAAATTAGACAGAATGCTCGAAAATGAAATCGAGGTTCAAATGTTAGCGGGTTAACTTGAAGTGATATGATCAATGTTTTGTCCAAGCAGGTGTTGATAGGGTGTGATGGGGTGAATTCGGTTGTGGCAAAGTCGCTTGGATTCAAGAAGCCGTCATTGATAGGAAGATCAGCGATAAGGGGTTGTGCGTATTATAATCAGGGTCATGGGTTTGAGCCCAAATTTCAGCTGTTTGTAGGAAATGGTGTTAGATACGGTATCATTCCCTGTGATAACTCGGCTGTGTACTGGTTTTTTACCTGGTATCCGTCCTCTCAAGGTACACCTTTATTATCTGTATGTATGTACGCCGTATGTTTAAAGATGATAACGGGTCAAATATGAACTCGATTTTGTTGGATAACAATATTGTTCTTGTTTTAGAATACAAAATGGTGGAAGGAGCTGATCAACTGAAGCTAAAGCAATTTGTACTGAGTAAACTTGGCAAAGTATCCGACCAAATACAAGGTGTGATAGAAGACACCGGAGTTGAAGAAATTGTATACTCTCCTCTCGGGTATAGACCTCCGCTTCAAATATTAACCGGAGACATATACAAAGACAATGTTTGTGTAGCCGGTGATGCATGTCATCCAATGACTCCAGACCTCGGTCAAGGTGGGTGCTCAGCTCTTGAGGACGGTGTGATCTTAGCCAAGTGTCTTGCTAATGCCTTCCTTGAGAAATCAGATCATCCTACAAAGGGGAGTTCTGAGAATGAAGATGATAATGTGAAGATTAGAAGTTCATTAAATGACTATGCGAAGAAGAGGAGATGGAGAGCATTCGATCTTATAAGCACCGGTTATATGCTCGGTTTCTTACAAGAGTGTAACTGGTTTGGAATGCAGTTTTTAAGAGAGAAGGTGCTTTCTGCATTCCTTGCTGGTTTTTTCTTAAGCAAGGCTGATGTCAATCCTACTGAACTCATGCTTACAGCTTGAGATCATGCCTTTTTTTCCGGACAACGGTGTCGGAAACTTTGTACGGATTTTGTTTGGAAAGTATTTCAGGTAACGAGTCTTGTATGAGACTTATAAGACGAGTCCAGCGTTACTAGCAATACATACGAAATATTTGATATTCCTCGTTTGATATATATGGGAAACTATAACCGTTTCATAATGAGAGTTTTATACAAGTATTTATATTATCTTCAAGAGTTTCAGCGTTATTCTAAATCGGTATTTGAAATGACCTAGTGAGTAAACTAATTATGCATCAACAGTAAGCAATACCAAAAGAATACTGCTACAACAATCATGTGATTCCCATCAAAAATTTGAGCACCATTATACAGGGAATAATTCAGGTCCGCGAATTAAAGCCGAAAACAAGATCCTGGCTATCAGATTGCTATCTAATCTCGTTGTAATCATCAGTACGCCGGTAACTCCAGCGAGGCTCCCGAGTCCCAACCTAGTAGACTAATATGGACTTGGATGTATAATCGCTGCAGGAAAATTAACGTGACTGATCTGATAGCTGCTTAGCAATATGCCGATGAATATGCACTAGAAACTCGACATATGAGAGACCCATTGGAGTCTTGTCTTCTACCATGTTTGAGTAAAACGACATCCCTGCCACAAAACAAAAACAAAAACCTAGTTGTCAGACTCCGAACAGTGAAAATTTTTAAGGGGCATTAAAAAGAGAATTTCTAGTTCCGCCATTGGAAAGAAAAAGCAAATCAGAATCCCATTCAGTCGCTTCAGAATATATATCTCATTTTTGTCAGATTAAATTGCTAACTAAGGAGTAGAAATTTTTGTGTTCTTACCTGAAGGGTCTCCAGTTCTGCAGATTTGTATACTGGCAAAGAAAAAGACATAGAAAGTTAAATTGGTGAAGAATGTGGATCATTTTCTATGAATTTCGATAGTTTAAATGACAAGTACCGTAAATAAGAGCATCTCTGGCGTCGTATCTCATTAACGATCTCGTTAAACTTCTTAGACAGTGAGTTTTCATGTTGCTGAAGCACAAACTGTAATGGCAAAACACCACACAAAATATTATCACTTCATAAACATTAGCAATTAGCGGCTTGATTGTACGAAGAAAATACCAAACGACAACCTGAATGGGAGTAAGTTTAAGAATACCTGAGTGGAAATTTCATCGACAGATGAAACACCAAAGAGTTGCTGCAAAATATTAGAGTCTACGGAATTCCCAACATGAATTAAAGCATCCACGCCATTCTCGAGAAGGTAGATTCCTTTATTACTGATTTGTTCACTAGAAAGTGGGAGTGAAAGTGGAATAACGGAGCCATCCGTTTCCTGCTGACATGGTAAGAGAGCCAACATGATATCAATGTGATAACCAATGTACAAGATTACCATGAAACCAACGACGCATCATGCAAGCACTAAATTGTACTCCCCACCCATGTCTCGTCCATTTGTTTACTTGTTCCTTTCTACTAATGTCTCACCCATTTGTTTGCATTTCTTGTAAAGGTAAGTTTTGGAGTTAAAAAGACTCTTTTGCCATCATTTTCTTCTCAGGATTCAGATACACCCATATGACACCTATATGACGGGTGCCCCAACCTTAGCAGACTCTTAACCTACTAGATTTGCATGTGCACGTATAACAAGCTGAGCCAAAAGGAAATGAATGAGACAGAGAGAGTACCTCAGAAGACAAGTCATGGACAGAGATCAGTCTAGGATACACGAGAGGAATTGCCAATGTTGCAGATATAAAAGAGGCATAACTCATCCAGAAAGAACGATCATCTATCCGACCATCAGTTTTCAATCCAGTGCTTTTGGTCAATGCTGCGAAGAGTATTTAGGCAACATTAGAACGCTGAATCTTTTAACTCATGCAAAGACTATCAATAAGAATGCTTTTTATGAACACAAACTAAGACTATCACCAACAGGTCATTTCAGATTTTTGGGTATGTTATACACTTTGAGTGGATCGGTTAAATTTGGTTTTTAGATTTTTCTGTTAGGGCCTAATCAAGTAATGGGTCGGGTTATTTGGGCTGGGTCATCGGGTTTTTGCGACAGTTTTACAGGACGTCCAGTTACTACTTACTAGTAATAAGATAAATAAGCCACGAGTTTCGAAGGAGTCTACGAACTACATTATCACCACAAGTTTACCCAACTTAGCCATGTGGCATAAAGACATACCTAAGGTATACAAAGGAAGAAGCTTGAGTGCTTCAGGCAGAATGAGTTGGCCTGGAGATTGGACTGCTGAACAAAATTTCCGATATGAATGGAGAATGCCAACACAATGGTTTGTAACACGATCCCTGACTTGTGAGAGTGGAGTAATAGAAATTTCACTTGCAGCTAAACAAAGAAGGGACTTTAGTTCATACAAAATGGACAACATCGTTATACACTTCGAAATTCCTAGAAAAAAAGAGGAATGAAAATCGTACCTTGCTTCAAAAAACACGTAAATTGGGTATCCAAGTCAGCTGATCGGAATAGATTGGGTAACCCGCTTGTGCATGGAAGGGAGAGAGTCATGACTCTTATTCTTCTTTGACCGTATACAGTGGTGTAGAGGATGGCACACTGAGGATAGAGGAGATTACATTGAAGTTCCCAAAAAAAGAAAGGTACAAACTTTTTTTGTTTCAGATGATTGACAAAGGAAAGTACATTAGATGCTTACCTGAAAAGAGCATTCTGCGCCGTCTTGTAGTTTATCGTCGTGTTTTAAGGTCACCATAATAGTTTTATCACAGTCAATCTGAAAGTTAAGCCCAATTAGAAGAGTCAGACACCACCACGTGAATTACCTGCTACTAAAGATGAGGCCAACAAAGATTTTCAACAATTTTATGACGATATCTACAGTGTAATTAATGAAAGCCCTCCAAGATAACGTGTCCAAAAGTGTAAATTAAACACTTTCAATCAGAATCATTCACTGAATACTGAATAGTTCTTGAACATCAGCATCCTTTAACATAATCACATAGATGTTCTAGCATTTTGTGCACCTGAACATATCAACCCTAAACCCCGTTGCCGTTATCCTCTAGCACTCTGTTCAAAAACTTGCGGCCAAAGTTGAGTAAAAACTGAATGCACATACCGCAGGAAGGTCAACGTCTGTTGGAATGCGCTTGCAGTAATTTCCGGTGTACTCCTGAACTTGAATACCCTAAAGTAAAATAGGACAAATAAATTTATCAATAAAACCATCTACAAAAATGCTATGTAGTAACATGTAAATGATTTGAAGGGAGTCAAGTAATGCTATACACTGCAGATAACGTACCTGACTACAACGTACACGCATCACGGCTTCGAAGCCCTGGGGCCTAGTGACATTCCATCTAAGATCATTGTAAAGCTTGGCGGTATCAGAAAGTGAAGAGAAAGGGTAATAATAGTAAACCTGCAACAACAACAACAACAAAAATTGTTCGGAATTTTTTTTTACATAGCAGTGGAATAATAAGCATCCGCATTCGACATAAATGGGTATCAAAGTAGCCGTGTTTTCAAACAAGTCAATGATTTCGCATAGATGACAAATCCACTCTCATTGGGATACATAATACAGTCACTTGTATAAGAAATGTACTTATTTGAAATGGATAACACAGTTTAGATTAGATGTATGAATAACTTCCCAACTTATTTCAGCTTCAATTACATATGGTAAAGTTGCTAATTGGATCCTCATGAACTTTAACTGTAACTCATCAAATTGGATGCATGGCTCATAAAAAACAAATTAATAAAAGAAACTCTGGCACGTTAAATAGCTCGCTAACAAGAATTTCAGAAGTTGGTAGGTAGTAGGTACCATAAGAGTGTAAACTAAGGGAATGATTAATTGAGAACAAACACGACATCTTCAGATATTCATGTGCATATTGCATACCTGCCCACCAGTAGTCCTTGGAACAACGGAGATAGAAGCAATATCTACATATGACTGGGTAGTAAGGAACACGTCAACAGAAACCTGTAACGATTACTTAGTAAGCTTACTAGTAGATCAAGGGCTTAATAAAAAAAGCCTCATCTTTGGAACTAAATAATATGAGCTTTTGGATGGACTTAAGTCGATTTCATATATTCACCTGATATTCAGCCAATTCTATAGCCATTTCTCTCAAGGTCTTGTCTGCAGGCTGCAGCAACTTCTGAGCCTCCTGAGATGCGTGACCATGAAAAGTTAAATAAGGAACATCTTAAATCTTTTAGCCTCTAAAATGAAATTATAACAACAGACATTGGAAACAGAAAATCAATTACAGATTCCAAAACACACAGCTCATACACACACTGCCGACTCAAACATACATTCTCTACGCATCAGAAGGCTAAATCAGAATAGTGACTAAAATATAAATTATCTAGAGCAACAGAACTGTTAATTCTCGAAATTTTAACTACACGGATACGGGGTACTGTTTTCCTAGACAACAATGTTAATAGTTAAAGGATGAATATACCTTATCACCAGTAGATACATTAGCTCTACCTTCAGCTTCTCTAGCAGAAAGAGCACCAATGCCAACTGATGGTAAAACTGTAAAAACACAAGATTACACTTGTCAAACTCAACCTTTTTGGTAATATTACACTTCTCAAACAGTATATACTTCCTCCGCCCGAATCATTTGTTTACCTTAATTTATCCTTTGTGATGGGTATTTTAATCAAAGGTAAACAAATGATTGGGATGGAAGGAGTATAATGTAAGCAATAAAAGAAATAATAGGTTATAAATTATTTAGGCCCTTTATTTTAGATTTAAGTTTAGATGTCATGAAGCAAAAATTACTTTCTTGAGTGAGTAGTCTTCCTCTGTGACTCCTTTGCACATTCATTTATCCAAATACCTTTTTTTTTTTTTCAAATTACTTGTCCTAAGAAGTTTGTACTACGATATTCCCGTACTATTCACTTGTAAGAAACTTAAAATCGAAGCCACCCTTCTCAATGACTCCATATCAAACTATTAACATAATCGCCAAGTCATGTGCTCATGTTTGAGTCAACACACTTTGTAAAAATGTCTCTTAATAAATAAAGGACAATAAAAGTGGGACAAAGGGAGTAATATTTCTTTTCACTTCTAGCTATACCTGTCAAAACTCGACCCAACCCGAAAACCCGACCGCGGCCCGTTTGACCCGAACCCGAAATGAACCGTTATTTTAGGGTCGAGACCCGACCCAAACGAGTCGACCCATTGGGTCAAAGGTAAATAATGAATTTTATTAAAATATTACTATTTATAAATTATATTTAAAAAAATAGTTAAAATTTTTTTTTTTATTACTTAAAATTACAAACACAACTAAAAAGTCAATTTTATATAACTTTTATAATATTATGGATTAATAATAAAATAATTATTAGAAAAACTTTATTTTAATAATTATGTCAATATAATTAATGTAAACGTTGAATATGATAAAAATATTAATTTTAAATATGTTTTACTTTTTAAAAAAATATCTTTTTAATTTAAAAAATCGTTTAAAAAAGACGTTTGAAATTATTTCTTGACCTTTATTCTGACCCTAACCCGACCCGTGACCCGTATGACCCTCTAACCCGACCCATATGACCCGACCCGCCCGACCCGTTTGACAGGTCTACTTGTAGCTGACAACCTCTTTAAGAGGCCTTCTATATAGACAAGAAGAGTGTTAAAGTTGGTACATAGATCTTGACTTCTCATGCATTAAGAAACAGTAAACTTTGACATAAAGAGTAAACGTAGCAGCTACAGAGCACTATAGTGAGAAGGTACTGCAGAGCACTACAGTGAACGTAGCAGCTACAGACCACTGATAAACATTAATAAAGAACTAGCAACAACAATAGTCGTCCACTATGCAGGGTACGAGGGTCGGATACTCGAATGGGTTACCTTCAACACAAAATGGTTTTCAGATGACCCACTATAAAAATCACATAGAAAATTGCATCAAATGACAGCTACTTCATAGTATAAGAACCACGGATAGTTTGGTGCGATAGTTCTTTATTTCATCCTATTCCAAAGCTATAGAATAGTGAATCTATGGCTCCATTATAAATAAAAAGTTATTGTTGAAGATACGAGAGTGTAGATAAATGAAAAACTAGTGAAACATGAAAGCATAAAAAAAAAGTAATGACAGAAGGGTAGACATAAAATTTATAAGATTTTGTTCTGCAAATGTCAGCTGCTAACCAAAGAAGGCCTACAAAAAACTTGCCTGATTGAAATACCAATAGCTTTCCTCCGGTGCTCTTCATCGCCAAAAATGAAGCCTGCACAGAGTAAGGATCATGTCATAGTTATCATAACTAATTGGCTATCACTACCAACTGAACATTAATGACTTTCAATCTATCAAAGAAACCTTTTATTCTCTCCAAGTTTCCTCCCCATCCCAACTAGTTAAATAAAAGGGATGAAAATTAATCACGGTAGTTTAACCAAACAACGTAGAAGGTCAATTTCCATCTAATGCAAGGCCTCACGGAGAAATGTAAAAAGGTCCTCCATCACCAAACATTGATAATTCACATTCACAGCATTTTCTCGACTTTTTAACAAAATATATGAAGTAAACTGCCATGGTAAAGCGCACAGATTCTTAGTTTCCTCAAACGAAGAAATACAAAGTCAGTAATGACTATTAAGTGCTAATCCAGTTATGCTCAGATATCCTCGATGTGCCTACCAACATCAACCTTCATGTTTATTATAGAGTAGCCCACCACATTTAGTTTCATGCTACAGCTAGCTAAAAATAACTAAAGGTACAACTTTAAATATAGGATCATTCCATTCATCGCCTCCAAATAAAGGTCCATACAAAAAGGGTAGGAGAGATTTAGACATACAAAACCTTCTCGTACACTAAAAGAGAGGTTCTTAATTATCCCTCACAAAGATAGCATCTGCTCCTTCTATAAGATGGTCATCATCAACACCAATACCCCAATGTATCCTACATGGTTTACCCCAAAACCATTCAAATTTAGCTCACTACATGATTTACATCCCAACGCCAAAGCCAATGCCAAAAGCAGAATGAGCCTTTGGCACAATTTACATCAACGAAATTCAATGAATTTTCTTTAAAAATCTTAACCTGAACCCTGGTAACTAGCTGAAAAACTGATTTATAATAATACGAAAATTATTCCTGTGCAATAGTGCCATCTACGTCAAGTGTACCTTCACTGCAGCACCAAAGGCTGAATCAGCAGTCATATTACTCTGAAACATGGTTGGGATGTTTTCCAGCAATAGCTCCAAATGCTGACGACACTATATTCACAGACATAATCCCGTGTTTAGTTAACTAAAAAGTTAAATCAGAAGAAATAGAGAGTGTTTTAATGTCCGAACCTCAGAAAGTTGAACTACAACGTCTGTTTCCAACGGAGTATAAACATCTTGGATGTCAGGCACAATGAGCATTAATGGCTGCACAGATTAGTTAACACATTATTACAACATCAAAATACAATTGATGATTGACAGTCTGTTTTCCATAATAATCTGTGAAGACAAAAATAGCTTCAAGCTACAAGCATGATCTAATCGAAATGCTAATAAAAAAAATAGAATATGGGTTGGTACTAGGGAAGTAACTGTACTATTCCAGCCACTGTAGCAACTAAATCAACTTAAAAAAAAAGATTTCAACGATATTAGGTGATTTAAGCCAAATTCACTAGGTATAAGCGGAAATGACAAGCATAATCACATAACAGTATCAAGCCATGAAAGTGTTGACAATAGTACTGAAAATGGTACACAACTAAAGGGAAACTGTCTACAAAACCTGCTGCAGTGCCCGTTTCAGATTATAGAAATGTATTGTACAGTCAAATGTTGCTATTCCCACCATAGTTCTATGGCCTTCCTGTAAAAAGAAAATAGAGGGAAAAAAATTGTTTAAAATTTCTGCACGACAATACATGTCTAAATAATGCATTAGAGAAATTCAAGTGTCATAAAGCGCTCTAATAGACACTTTTTTTTTTAAAGATACAAGAACAGGAAAAAAAAGAATATATTCAGACCAGAATAGTTAGATATTCGATTTCAGTTAACATGTCCAGCGAAATTCACCTGCTGCCAATGTCATATAATCTTCATATTGGACTCAATATGGGAAACTAAATTCATAGTTTAACCTACAGTTTCACGAATAGCTTACCGGAAGATCACCAATTACTTGCTTAATAGCACTACAAGCAGCTGCAGTGGCACCAGTCTTGACTGCATTCATCGACACATCAACAAGAAAGAAGAACACTGCTGGCATTGGCTCACGCACCTAGAGAGACGAGGAAAAAGGAAAGGCTCGTATTTAACAATTAACATTTATAGATAGATTACATGACTGATTGGCCAACGTATAATTTTCCAAACTTGATGGCACGCTAGGCTATGAACTTCTCTATAAACTCAGAGAATACAACTTTCTACAAATTCAATGCAAAGAACAATCCCACTGTATCAACGTGTGATAAAATTTAAGGAACACAAACTTGTGCAAAAGTTCATTAACTCCAACGCCTTATAGCCCAAGAAAAAAAAAACCTATAGTAAACAATCTGGGTAAACAATCTAAAAACGTCTTCGAAGGAGTTGGAAAAAAAAAAACACTTCTTCCTGTTAAAAAAGGAAATGATAATGACACACTAGTCTTCAATCAGAATCAAGGCACCCTCATCTCAAGGACCGGATAACTTGTCATGAGATCAGAAATAGGCACTGGCAGAATTAGCCAATTAAGTACATATTTAAAACTGAGAGACTACAGAATTACTAATTTTCCCGACATAACAAGAGCAAAAGCTGTATCTCTAGATTCTCTACATGCCAGGAAAGTTAAAAAAACTGAACAAAAGAGATCTGTACATCCTAAGAAGAAATTAAATGACGTTGCGAAACTACAACATACCATGTATTCTTTTGAGGCGACAAACTCAACGGTTCCTCTACACAGTTCAGGCCTTTCATCAGCATCTCTACGTCGACCATCAGGCCCCAGATTGCACTGGTAGTCCCGTGGAGTTTCATCGGTAAAACCTATATAAGTGCATTAACAGCTGATTTGTAATTAAAATAAATCCAAACAACAAATATGAAAAGCTACAGACTCTAGCAAATTGTATTGTAAAATACCAAGCCTCTCTTACGTGACTAAGTTCTAGAAGCTTGTCATTCAATTTTAAGCTTAACACCATGTTTTTCTAGATCCACTTGTTCTTGCAGTGAAAAAGATCATTTTTCAATAGCAAACTTCAAGTAACAAAGTGAGGCATAAAAAACTGACTGGAGAACACATAGCAATGACACAAAGAAAACTAGCGGCAGCATTAGAAAAGTTGAAAAAAAGTAACAATGCATAAACCTCACAAATGAACAATAACAACATAAACTATTTATCACCCCTCATTGAAAGAACAACACAAAAACATAAAACAGTAGAACACAAGGGTGATCTCTTGAGATCCAGTGTTTATTCTCTTTTGGCAGCCTTGCTTAGCATGGTAATCCACCCCTTTCAAGGGCCATGATAAGGGTTTTCGTCACTTTGGTATTAGGAAGTTGTTGGGCCTGTGAATACTAGGGCTATGGGCTTCACATTGCTTTTCTATAATTTCCATGTGTAGGTGAAGTGCTCTGCAACTCATCTCATTTAAAAATATTCATATTCAAAAGTACTAATAGTTGTCCCTTTGAGAACATCAAACTTATTAAAAGGTAAAAAAAATATCATTCCAGCAAACATGCGTATAGTTTTGGATCCTTAGTAGCGTTAACACAACGGCTAAAAAAATTCTGGAAGATAATTCTCCTCTTTGTAAGCAAATGGTTCAATTTCAACCAACATTACCCCAGTGTCCCAATCGCAGCTCCCGCAAATTGCGGGGCAAGGGGGGTCAGATGTAAGCAGCCTTACTCTTGTGTTAGCAACACAAAGAGGCTATTTCCGAATGACCCAAGATGAAAATTGCGTCAAGAACCGCTTCTAAGGGCTGGTACTTCACAATAAAAAAGAAGTGCAGCCACTTTAGTGAGCCATTTTGATATATTCCATCATAATTCAGAACCATAGAGCAATGAGTCTTTGGCTATTATACGAGTACCATAGTAGCTTGTAACATCCATTACAAACACAGCAACCCACCAAAAGCAGCACAGTTTAGTAAGCTACTAATTCTACAATAACCTTCAGAAATCTGAAAGCTCAAATGTCTTCTCCACTACCACCTTCTAGCAATTAATGAAAGAAGGAAGCAGCCCATTGTTGAAAAACAATATTTTTGCTTCCCTACAATAGGAAATAAACACTAAACTATGAAATTAAATACTCAATCAATGCCATAAATGTTGTTAAAGGTTCCGCCAAAGTCTATACACTATACAATGTCAAGACAACAGTAATTTGATTACTTCCATAAAAGTTCAAAGAGAGCATGTAACACACCATAATTATAAAATAGAGTTGACCATAGCTAAAGCATAAGCCTTTATGAAAGACCAGTCAGGAATAACGCTACAATGACCAATACTAACCACAAAAATTGCAGATGAACCGCCTTCCCTGGTCAATAAATCTCATGAAAGGATTTATATAGCCTTTACAGCGCGCACAACGTAGTGGACCACTTTCTCCAAAATCAACAACCTGCAGCGTTAAAAGTTGTTAGATAAAAAAATTAAGTGAAGCAAATCCTATAGCAGACAATTTCTGGCAATCAACAATCACATTTGTTGTGTAGAAATAGAACAGATGATTGGTAAAATCCGTCATTCTTCTTAAGATAGAACTGGATATAATTTTTAGATGAAAATTTTGCACTAGAGAAGTCTACGGAAAAGCTTTCAAACATACTCGTTTTCTTTCCTTGTGTAAAACAAAGGACGTGACAAAAATCACCTGAATTGGTTCCTCAGATGGATGAGGAAGAGCAAATGGTTGTACCAGTAGGGCCAACTGCATCCCGGATGTGGCCAAAATGTCACTTGTGCATGGGATCTGTGGAGGCAGCCACCGACTAAAACTTATACAAAAATGAATGAATGTGCACTTTTAATTGCTTCATTGAAATCTATTGGCAAGCATTACCTGACTAATCGTACACCTCATAAAGCGAGGGCTGCAATTTCCAGTGTCTTTAACAATATATTCAGCTGTAGCAGGCTTCAACAAGAAGAAACAAATAAAGAGTTGAAAAGAATTCTATAATTATATGCGCAGATATAAAATATATAATGCTTAAACAAACCCCTACCCAAAAAGAATTGAAAGAAGAGAAGGACAAAAAAAAAAAAAAAAAAAAAAAACAAGAAATCAAATCCGCAATTTTCACACTCCCATGAAAAAAATAATGCCAACAGCAAAACAACACTTGTCCAAAAAAAATCTTCTTGAAACACTAATGAAATTTTTCCTTCACATATAAATTGATGAATAGAATAGAGACGATATTCCACCGGAAAATGTCCCCCCCTAAAGTGAACAATGCTCTACTACTTACGAATAAGGTTCCTAACATCTACACCTACCAACATCCTGCGTTTGCAAGAATATCACTCCATTGTTGTTGTTACACTCTTTTAAATTGTAATTTAGGAGTTTGATATATAAAGAAAATGTGCAACTCCTATCGTTGCCTCGTTATAAAATCATCCAGTGTGTTTTCAGAAACTGAAACTGATTTCAGAGGAAGGGCAACACAGAGATAAAAAGTTAAAATTAAAATAAACGAAAAAGTACTCAAATTTTAAAACAGCAGCTGAGAAAGAAATAGTACTGGAGGAGGATTAGCTTGATTGTTCTGGCGAGTCTCGTACATGATAACTGACAGATCAGGAATTGGGCGAGGGATTTGGGTTGGGTCAACCTTTGATGTCATCTGACCTCCTGTCTGATTGAAATCAGGTGGTAATGCTGCCATGTTTTGGCTATTCATTGGCGGAGGCATTCCATACATCATTGGTGGCGGCTGAGAACTGGCCACAGCCGCAGGAGCCACCTGGCAGATATTATGATACACATGCCCGTATCAGAAGTCAAAAAAAAAAAAAAAAAAAAACTGAATAAAATACATGCAATGTGTCATGTGTGCCTAGGGCCCTACGTATATGCATAGGGAAACCAGAAACATAGAAGGGAGATTAATTTTATCTACAGGAGGTATATCACAGTAGAATGATAGCCACATCAAAACTACGACACAAAAATGCAAGAATCTCAAAAAAACCTCCCTGATCATGATATGAAAGAACAAAAAAAACTAGAAACAAACCGGACAAGTGAAAGCTAACTGTGCTTCAGCTTCTAACATATGCCAACAACGTTATTAATTTCCAGTTTATTCTCCCTTTCTCTTTTTCTTGGAAGGTGGGAGTAGAAGAAGGGAAACAGGTTTGTAGCTTTGAACCAATATATGCTTCTTTTAGATTTAAAAAAAAAACAAAATATATCAAAGAAAAAAAGACAAATACATGAATGATAGCAAATTCTCGAAAAACTTGAGCAAACTACATGTTTCTGCAATTATCTTACAAAAACATGATAAGAGAATCCCTAAAAAACTCAGCAACCTTGACCCATAGGGATGCTTTGTAAAGAACCTGGCCCAAAAGCTTGTACGGAATCCCTAAAAGCTCGTAAATTAATTAGCACAAATTGAAAATGTATACAGCCAATACAGGTAGTTAATAGGTAGTACATTGCATATACTTTGCAGAGCTTTCGCAAATCAAAAGCCTGCATATTACCCTGGAACTGATGCATTCTGACATTAGAGCATGGCCAATTTAAAATGGCAAAAAGAGGTGCTGATAGTTACCTGGCGCGGTTGTGTCTGCCATATGGGCTGCCCAAAAGAGGATGGAGGCCCACGTTGCGGAACCGCGGAAAAGGGAGACTGTGCTTGTGATGGAGCCCCCATGATAGGAGAGCCTGGGCCCACAGCGGGCTGACTTCCGAGCTGAGCTTGCATTGAGGGAGGCTGCATAGAAGGCCCAAAGGGTCCCGTAGTGGATGGGCGCCCAAATGCAGGTTGTTGTGCTGAAGGAGGCCCACCAGGAAAACCTCCATACGTGTTTGCAGGAGGCCCATTAATAAAGGGACGTGGTTGTGTGGACATAGGAGGACCTGTTGTTAACGGTGGAGATCCAAATCCACTAGGCCGAGCACTTGATTGCTGAGTCATAGGTTGCGAGCCATGAATAGGAGGAGTCGTCCCGAGAGGAAGATTTCCTCGGACAGTTGAGGGTTGAGCCATGGGAGGAGCTGGTCTAGAGGCAAAAGGTGGGTCCTGACCAGGGATAGGATCCAGAATAGGTCTGCCAGGTCCCGCATTGGGGGGTATCATATTTGGTGGAGGTCCGCTGGGTGGAACCACGCCCCTGGGAACAGCACCGGGTGGTGGGGGTCCTGGTCTATATGCGGGTGAAGGTCCGCCAAAAGAGGACGAAGGAGCTGCAGATGAAGGAAAAGGTGGGTTCTGACCAAACGGAGGTGGTGGCCTACTAGCTGGTGGTGGTTGGCTATATTGTGGTTGATTTAGTTGCATATTTTGGAAATTCTGAGCTAATGATGAATCGGGACCTCTAGGGGCATTAGGATTATAGCCGGCAGGCAATCCAGTAGGACGTACAGTATTAGGTCTAGGTGGCCCGGGAGGTACATTAGCTGCCATCTCACTAGACGCTTAGTATTCCTCTACAAAAACTCGAAACAGGCATCATAAATTCAGTCTTTGCTGTACTATAAAAGGGCTAACAAATTCAAAACATAAAACAAGGGATCTAGTGCCCTAAAACTACCTAATTCATTGTTAAATTTCATAATTTTCATAATTCCCCAGACTATTAATCTTTGAGCAGAAATCATCACCATCGTCTATGCCTCAATCGAAAAAAGCAAGATAAATAAATAAATAGAGCCAGATTTGTACAAGAACAATGTACAAATCCATACCATCTGTCAATCTGATACTCCTGTTAAACTACAAGCAGTCATATTTTCCACCCTTAACAGAGCTCTAACATTAGAGATTTTAAAATTAAAGGCAATCAAGCTACAAAAGAAACAATTCACTAGTCCCTCCGTCCCAGTCATTTATTTACCGTTGTTTACAATCCCCTCAAAAAAACAAGCGAAGGTAAATAATTGACTGAAACCGCCAAGAAAGCCGAAAAACAGTAAGTTGCCCATTACACTAAATCAACAAATGATCAAAATAATACAAAATCAATTTAACTAAGCTCTTACATACATAACTGTAAAACCTTTCAACACACTGAATTTCAGCATCATTTTTTTTCCAAAATTTGAGAGAATTCAACATCAGTTACAGTTCAGGGAATGTTGCATCTAGTAAAAACTAACAAATTCAAAGAACTATATGATTCTTGAACAATGTAGCAAAATATACAACTTTATTAATAAAAAAATGCCTAAAGATCATATATTTTACCTCAAATTACACAAAAGTTGATCTGGACAAATGATGATTACCTGTGAGAAGAAACTTAGAGAATTGGAGGTTGGTAGGCTTTAAATTTGATGGGGGTGAAAAGGGTAATTGAAAAGAATTGAACTTGGATCAATATGGCAATGTATCAGAAATTTGAGGAGTATAAAGATTTAAGAGCGAAAGAAAAAATAATTATCTGAAGAAATATGAAGTTTTTTAGTAGTCTAATTGTTTTGGGTATGGCTCGATATGAGCTCGTTGCGATAAACCAATATTTCTAATTTTTCCGGCAGGTAGTAAATTAACCCTATAACTTATGAATTATGTGTTAATCAGCCATTTAAGTTTCACTTGTAGTAAAATATCTTCATAATTTTCTTAAATTGTGCAATTAAGCACAAAACAAATTTTTTACCATTTTTTTAAATAAAACATATTGTTTTCTATTATAGAAACTATTATAAATATATTTCTTAAATAATTAAATATAATATTTACATATTCAACGAAAAAATTCAAACCAATTTTAATATAAACAAAAATTTGGTCATGTCAATCAATACTATATATTAAATCCAGAAACCAAGGGATTTCAATGTAATTAAAGAAAATTATACAAATTAATTATACTATATAGTTTTAAATTAATAGCACCGTGTGATGGACCCGATTAAGGGGTCTCAATGCAAATATTATATAGTTTGGGTTAAAATTAAATTATATAGAAACTTTGGTAATTTTCCTAAACATTTATAAGAGAATAAAACATGGTCAATTTCCTTAAAATAAAATAATTAATTAACATAGTCAATTTTAAGGAGACTAAAAGAAATAAGATGCTTGGTAATTTTCCTAAATATTTATAGAAGACGAAAAGATGGTCAATTTCCTTAAAATAAAATAATTAATTAGTATAAACATGCGCACTTATGGTATTAATTATTATCATCATAAAATTATATATTAAATTTAAAATCTATGCAATTTTATTAAACTTTTTAATTTATTAGATGCATAGAGATGTTAATTATTTAACATATAAAAATATAATAAGTAGGTTATAAATAATTCAAGTTTGATTCCATAATATATAATATTGCATAATTCTTTCGATTTGATTCAATGCATATATGTAATATATTTATATAAATATATAATCCTCTTAAAATTGCATGCCTAATTAGTAAAATTAATTTCGTCAGTAAAGAAAAGAATTGTAGTAATATTGGATATAGTTATATTACAGTAATCACTCATTTGAATAATGAAAGTAAAAATATTATCAGCGAGATTAGTGAAAGGGGGTACAAACAACGATGGGAGTAGTGAAATAATCAATTTGAATAATGAAAGTAACAATATTATCAGCGAGATTAGTGAAAGGGGGTACAAACAACAATGGGAGTACTGAAATAATCAATATTAATTCGGCAATAGTAGAAGTAACAATAATTACGGTGGAAGTAGTGAAATTATCAATATTAATGTGACAGTAGTGACAGTAACAATAATTACGACGGGAGTAGTGAAAGTAACAATGATTACGAGCAAGTAGTGAAATTTATTACTATTGCTTCATTAATAAGAGAAAAAATTTAATAGCAGGAGTAGTGAATATGTCAAAATTTATTTCATCGTAATTTTAGGATATGTCATAGGAAAAATATATTAATGATAAATTTATGGGTTATGCAACTTTAAGTAATTTTATATAATGAAAAAACAAATTTAATGGTAAGTAGAGGTAGCCCGGGCGAAGCCGGGCTCCAATACTAGTAACTTTTAATTGTAACATCATTAATAATTCTCATATTAGGAACATTTTCGCCAACATGTTTTTTTAATAAACAAGAATTTTAGGATTAAAATCTAATCAATAATTTTGATTTTAAATAACAGTAAAATACTACTTGGAAAGCCCGTGCGATGCATGGGACTCTTGTTAGGATCATTTTCAACAATATGCATGTTGAACATCCTAAGAATTTTGCACTTTTCTTTAAACAAAACCTATACTTTGAGTTTTTGTGGTATGAGAAAATGAATTTTTCATGAGATTTTGGGTAGGGGGCTTAATTTCACCTTTTGCGTAATTTATGGGGTTTAATTGCTACAATCTAAACCTAAGGGGCGCAATCTCACAATTAGCCAAAGTAGTGGGGTTCAATGGCCACTTCGCGCTTTATAATTTGCTTAACGATCATTATTGATTGAACATATGATTTTATAAGGTAAACTAATTGACATTTCGATAACACATTTTTTTTCCTTTACATAGTAGTTTTGAGGTTTTATTGATAAAACAAAACAAAAATGACAATTCATTTGTGTTTTAATTAATTTAACAATGCATGTCTTACATATAATATTTACATAGTACGCGTCTTCTCTCTTTGCATCTTTCTAACTAAAGTATGATAGTGACTAATATATATGTGGTACATTGTATACCCTTTGACTTCTTAAATCCCTTCTTTTTGGACTTCTCCTCCCCCACCTTAAAAACGTGTTTGACGTCCTCCATTATAGTCAATGGCTCTTAGAACGTTTATGACAATGAGTTTTAACTTGTGCTCCTTCAAAAGTTTCTTATTAGGTCTCTCTTATTACAAAGAGTTCTCTTACCCTCATTATGACATAGCAAAACTAAATCGACCCCAAACAAACTTGACTTGAACCCGAATTGAGGACCCAAATATGACCAAAATCTAAATTGGCTTGCTTATTTAACCTGACCCGAATGTTTATTATCACAAATTGATCATTCTCTCCAAATAATTAACTTGAAAATAAACAATATACCCGAAAATAACTTAAACGCGAAATGACCCGACTCGACCTTGTCCAACCCGAATTCCGCCAAACCCGAACAACACGAACCTGGCCTGTTTGTTAGTCTACTCACCTTACTCTTCTTCTCTTGTCAGCCTTAAATGGTTGTGTTCTACTCGTACCAACACCATATTTCTCTTTTCTTGTGTCTTTCTTGGTAGGCTAGCTGTACTCCTAGTCTCCTACATAATGTTACCTTCTCCTCTGGGGGTTTGCCTATTTCACCTTCTTGCGGCATGTGTAACCATCACTATAAGACCACCATCCACATAATGTGAGACTTTTCTTCGCTTCACAATGTGTAGGGTTCTTGTGAGCTCTTGTTTATCTTCATCTACTCCTTTAATTTGACTTTTAACTTAGACTTTTTCATCAACACTTCAATCACTCCAACGCATCTTAATTTACTTTCATATCTTCTCCTTATTCATTTGGTGGCTTTGGTTAGCTTAGTGTTAGACCCCTTTGACCCGTAGTGGGTTTAATGCTTTGTTACTCATTTTCATTGCTCTTCATGATCTCTTGCCAACACTCTTGAAATCCGCCCTTAGACACCAGTCAATCGATTTTTTTAAGGCCCTCCTAATTCTCCGTGGCACAAGATCATTGTAGACGCCTTCTTTTGCGCTACTTCTATTTTGGTGTGTATTGGTTAGGTTGCTTGTGATCATTTAAGGCAGTGGTTAGAAGGATGAACTTTCAAGTGTACTCCATGTATTCCTTTGGAGCGAACTACTTACCATTCAGGTTGGTCTTCTTTCTTGTGCAATCGCATAATTAAGTTGTTTCATCATCAACTCGCTAAGTCTTTCGTCTTTCTTGCTACATACTTCCTCCATTCAACTTTTATTGTACTCCTTTTTGTAAAATTTATTCCAAATTAATTATTCCTTTTCTAAATTAATTTGATAAGCTAAAATGATGGACTGCCATTATTCCCCTTGTCTTTTAACTATCTGTCGTTCCATCAAAATGATATTGTACCCATTCTTCCCAAATAAAGGGGTAGAGTAGTAGTTTTACATTTATCTCTTAAACTTTCCCAAAATAGAAAGTAGGACACCAAAGTGGAAGGGAGGAAATATTATTCAATTAAATTACAATGTTTTAAAAATGGTGGGATAAAATTCAATCACGAATAACATAACATGAATTTTTACAGTGTTCTATGTTTTACGAATGGTGGGTGGGTATAATTAGACATTATCTTAAAAATATTGTTGTTATTGTATTTGAGTTGATCTTAATAGTATATTCTATAATAGTAATATTAATATTTGATTATTGATATTGATGCTTTATGGCCTGTTGTATCGACTTATGCCTTAAACACTAAGAAATTCCACTTCGTACATTTAACATGTATGCTTCTAGGATGGTATGATGTGAATCATAAAAATCTTAATCAGATTGTCATACCTAGATAATTGTCATTGAAGATCTATAACCTAATTCAAGATCATGAAGTAGTCATTAGCTTACATAAATTTGGTGAAGTGGTAGTATTAGTCAAACAAACGTTCTAAAAACGCAAAATTTAAAGGTGTTGTCAATATTATTAATGATACAAATCCTCCCCATATATCGTTGTTTCCTACAAAAGAAATTCACTCGGAAAACACTATGTCAATATCACAAATAGTCATGGAATATAAAGTACTAAACTGCCTCCCATTTGTTATGAGACATCTTTAACATTTTAGTTCATTTCCAACTGGAATATAAAGTAATAAACTGCCTCACAGTTGTTATGAAATATCTTTAACATTTTAGTTCATTTTCAACTTAAGATAGAATGAGAAATTAAAGTTATCATTACTTATAAATTTATACTCACTAAAATACATATGCGTGTGATTTAGTAAATTTAATCTACTTATATTACGATAAAATTAAATAAAATTTGTTTTGTTCTTAAGAAATCTACTTTTATTAGGATAATTTTTAATTTTTTTTAGAAATCTACTATTGTTAGGATACATTTAACAACATTTTAGTTCATTTTCAACTTAAGATAGACTGGGAAGTTAAACTTACAATTACTTGGAAATTTATACTCACTACACTCTATATATATATGTGTGTGTAATTTAATAATCACTAATTGTTTAATAAGGTGGTCTTATACCATAAGACCAGCCCTTTTAACAAAAAGCCCAATGAAATCCCAGTTAGTTTAAAACTTCTTATTTACCATTTTTCTCTCAATTTATTTTACGTTCCCATCTTCTCAGCCAACATTTTACCATTTTCTCCATTTTTGCTTTATGCATCATCATCAACAATCAAACAACGAAATTCATCACCTCTCTCATATCTCTCCTCTAGCTTTCCCTCAACATCTCTCAATTCAAAACCCCTAAAACTCCAACTTTCAGTGAACAATCAAAGATCGGTCACCTTCTAACTGGTATTATTATGAATTCATCTTCTCATTAAAACCAGGTATGTTTTCAACCTATTGTTCAGTTGTTCTTCTAATTGTAACATGCTTGAGATTTACATGTATTTTGGTATCATCCACAAGGTTCTTTCTCTATAGTC
Source organism: Silene latifolia (assembly GCF_048544455.1). Taxonomy (NCBI): domain Eukaryota; kingdom Viridiplantae; phylum Streptophyta; class Magnoliopsida; order Caryophyllales; family Caryophyllaceae; genus Silene; species Silene latifolia. Next base: position 325,568,806 of record NC_133537.1, read on the forward strand.
ATCTTTATCATCTACCTGATATCTTTTTGTACAAATGAATGACACGATTGATGAGTTTCGTTGTTATGAGCGATTTTTAATTTCTAGTAGTGTATAAAGTTTTAGGGGAAATGGTGGATGATACAAATTTTCTTTTACAAAATATTCTTATAGATGGATTGACATCAAATCTTTTTAGCTAATTCCCATTATTGTAAGTTGACAAATAAGACTATAAGTTTTGAGGTTTTAGTTTGAAAACTTCTTGTTTTAATTTCAAAATTTAACATCAGGAATAATTGACTTAGAAATATCTAAATTTTAGTATCCAATTGTTAAACTTAGACTATAACCTGGATTTTAACTTAAAGTCTTGAGTTTTTAAGTCACAAACTTTGTTTTAAAGAAAAAAATAAAGAATTGAAAGGTCTAAAATTTAAATTTCTATTTTGTAAAAAGCTAATTAGCTCAAATGGAAGAGCATGTGCACTGCGCAAGGTATGGGTTCGAGTCCCATATTAGCTAATAAAATGTTTCTCATTTTTAAGTTATAAAATGGTAGTGATTATCATTGATATCGTCAATAAGTACTTAAGATAGAATGAGAAGTTAAACTTACAATTACTTGGAAATTTATAATCACTACACTCTATATACATGTGTGTAATTTAATAATTTTAATCTACTTATATTAGGATATAAAATTAAATAAAATTTACTTGTTTTTAAAAATCTACTCTTATTAGGTTAATTTTATTAATTTATTTTAGAAATCTGCTCTTGTTAGGACAATTTATTAAATTTTTCTTTAAATTATAGGATTTCTAAAAAAGTTGGACTCTCTAATATCGCTTGAAAAGTTTCTGCTTTATACTTCCTCCATTCAACTCCACTCTACCTATTTCCATTTTCTACACTATTCACAAGTGCACATTCAATCTCGATTTTCTCTCAATACATAAGTGAAAATATTTTCATGTGGGATCTTGTTTGTTTCGTCTTTATGAGTACATTAAAAATATCTAACTTTTATAATTTTTTCAAATACGTAGCTAACGATATTTAGCGCGTAAAATCCGCGTTTGCGAACGTGAAAAAGCAAAGTGGTAGAGTGGAATTGAATTGAGGAAGTATATATGTATTAATTGATAGTATTACTTTCTCATGAATTATTATATCTACTTTGATTAGGATAATTTTCTCATAAATTATTAAAAGGAAAAAGCTAGATCTACACTTATTGGATTTCTAAAATAGTTGGACTCTCTAATATTGCTCGAAAAGTTCCTGCTTTATATATATGTATTGATTGATTTAATTAACAAATTTTATTCTTAAATATCAGATATGTGGTTAGTTGCACATTAAGAGAAACTTATGGGGTTTTTTTTTTTTTTTGAAGAAAATACCCCTACGGGTATTAATTCATTAATGATAAATCATACTCTACTGCAGAATTCGCAACAGAAGGTAAAACAGACGGCCAAACATTTTTGCCATCCACCCTAGGTAAAACATGAGCTAAAGCATGAGCTACAGAGTTATTAATGCGACTAGTATGAGACCAAACAACAGAATCAAAAGAACTACATAAACTTAAAATGTCATCAATTAAAAGGGAAAACGAGCAGCGCCCTTTGCGTTTCTCCAAAAGCGCATCAACCACTTGAAGACAGTTACTCTCCAAAACCACCCGCCTATGTCCACGTGTGTGAGCTTCTTGCAATCCGTCCAGCACCGCTATCGCTTCTGCAAAGCGTGGCTCCCACTCCACATCCCGCCTTATCGTGAGACCCAACTCTACCCCTCCACGGTTGTCACGACACACCGCCCCCGTGCTAACCCCTTCCCCATCCTTTACTCCTGCATCAACATTTATCTTAACCGCCCCTTCTGTTGCCGCTATCCAACCTCGTGGTTCCCTCTCATCAGCGCGCTCCCTCCTTCCTCTCCTTCCACCCCCGGCATGCCCCATCATACCAACTCCTTCCTGCAAAATATCCATAACACGTCTAACCACATTGTCCGGATCCACCCGCACCCCGTCGAAAGCCACCTTATTCCTGTGCTCCCAGATAGCCCAACACCCGATCATGAACTTCCCGTAGTCCTCCGCCATAAAGACTCTCCATCTTTCCTCAATCCATCCCCGCACATCACCATCCTCCCCCCACGCAGCACCCTCTCCTTCCCACTCCAACCTAATAGCTGTTAGAAATCATATTTTAAATATCACATATTTTAGGTTTAAAGTTTTAGTCATAAAAACTTAAAGATCTTATGCATGCAAATCAAATACAAGAGTGAAGAAAAATCGGTTCCTTACAATTGTATTTTCGGCTATATGGGCACAAATGAAGTCTCCTACCTCGCTTGTTCTTGAGCTATAATGAATATTAGGATGATCCTCCAAAAATCCCAAAGTAGAGATTCTCCTCTTGATTGCACCCAAGATTATCACTTATCCCCACTAAATAATATAAGCTAGATATTAGTTTAGTAGTTTACCTTAAAATTGATTACTAACACTCATATATTACATTAATAATTTTAGTAATCTTTTATGAACAATTTGGATCAAAAATCTCATGTTTTGATGAAGATTAAAAAGAGAAAAGAGAATAATGCATGAACTTTGCATGTGATAATGTAAGAATGAAATAAGAGAACTAATTCTCTCTTAAAGTGAAGGAGGCGCACGGTTGGAGTAGTCCAACTAAGGGCATCTTCTTTCTCTTTTTGTCTTCACAAGAAAAGATGTGTAAGATGTGTAAGAGTAGGTTTAAGGCTAGTTGTAGGTAGGCATCATCATGCCATTTTATTAAATAAAATAAAACAACCAAAACCCACTAACACTCCTTCCATATTTCGGTCCATCCTCCATAAAATGGACTATCATTTTATTTTGTCAATTGTCACACAATATGTCACATGTAGCATGTTACATGTTATTAATTAATTTAATGCATATTTATCACATAAATATCATTTTATAAATTAATTAAATTACATACAATAAATTGACTAGTTATACTTGATCACATAAATAAAATGGGTCATTTAATTATAATTCACAACATCTTGTAATTATAATTAACCATTCATTCATATCTCTATTGTTTCTCAAACAATAACCAATTTTAGTAACACGTCTTTTCAATTACTAAAATAAATCTTATTTAATCCCATTACAATAAGATATCAATGTTCTCTCTCACAAATGAATTGTTCAATTTTAAGGAATTGATCAACTTGTATCATCATACAATTAATCAACTTTACAGATAAGGGCATCATCCTTTAGGTGTGACCTTAAGGGATCAACTGACCACCACCGCCCCACGACGAGAACGTCAAACTCTAGCAAGCCAATCGTTACCGATTAATGTTGATCAGTTGACTATAAAATGAATCATCCCTTACGTATTCTTAAAATGAGATTTAAACATGTGATCAATATGATCGACAATTGTGATCGCATTATTGTCGGATGACACATATTCCAACAATCTCCCACTTGTCCTCGACAAGTGTGCGTCACCAATTCTCTTATCCTATTACTATCTCTCACTCAATGCAAGGTGTCTTTCAGGTCGTACTTGCAAGTGATCACATCGAGAGTGGTTTCCTCGATCTGGAGAATAACTGATTGACCGGAATTTTCTACCATAGAAATCTTCCGAGCGTGGCCACGCATTTCCAGTTCATTACTCCTCGAGTGGCCCTGAGATATTGTTTTAACCCTGAAAAAGGGGTGGACAATTCCTATCGCACTATTCCCTTCGATTAGCCACAGCCATCATAACCCAAAATATGCCCATTTGACCCCATTTACGAAGGTCGTAGTAACATAAATCAAAGCTAATCTGAAACCATGCCACCTTAGGTGAATAGTCTTTAGTCAAAAGAATCGACTCATTAGAATACTATAGTAGCTCTCGCCACGACCAGGCTTTATAAATTTGCCAGAACTCTATAAGCGGTCACTGCCCGACAAAGTGTTCCTAACAGTCTGCATATGTGATCGACTAGTCATCTCACATGACTCTATGGCACTTGAACTTGCCATCAATCGCATCACACTCTAGTCACTTCGAGACGTCACCTCATACAAGTGACTATGGGCGAATACTATGTTAATCCGGGTTCACTTTAACGGGGTTCAATATTGTCTCTACAACCCGTTTGGATATAACAAAGTACAAGAAAAGAGTTTTTAAAGTAAAAACTCGAACGACAAATGCGATTATCACATATGAATAGTCAATGCCTGATTACTATTTCATATTCTATAATCTAATTTGATCTTGTATGTAGTTGTTCATTTCAATTCAATTGAAATGACATGACTCATCATGTTTAGCCTATGATTAGGCCTTGCTAAGTAGGTTTTAGCAACTCCCTGCTCAACCTTGCTACATACTTATTTTCCTCTCGTAATGTATACATTTGCATTACAAAACTTTCTGAGTACGTGTCTAGATCCAATCTAGACATAGGCTATCTAGCCTTAGAACAGCTCCCACTGTTTTCACAGTGTGAGGGACTCATCCTTCTTGCACATCTCATGATTGCAAGTGCACTCAATTTCCGTTGTAAATATCTCTCATTGTTCTTTATTGCCTAGAACGATTCTAGCAAATGTATTTCTTAAATAACATAGCCACAATGGTTCCTAAACCATCCTAATGTGTTTTGATTATGGTTTTGTCGGAAACCATGCGCAATCTCAATTGTCAATTGTCATTTGTGTAACACCCTTACACAAAATTGCATCAAAAACACTTTGCGTTACATCCTTAATGCTTCTGCAAGCACTTAAGGGTAATCTTTATGGCTTACTTGGTAACTATTACTTAAATTCGATTTGAAACAATTCATCATACTCAAAGTATATGAAGTGTTATACATCATTTCCTATTTAATTGATTCGGCAGCGGAAGTGATACGTCTGTCGTGTACCTATCAAAAATAAACTAACTAAACTAACTATATAGCTAGAGAAGTCAGGTCGATCTCCTCAGGGAGGCAAGATATCTGTAGAAGTCCGTCTATTTGGTCACAAATGGGGGGGGGGGGGGAGGGGTTGTTGAATTGTTTTCTAAACTACAAAAGGTTAAAAGAAGAGAAATAGAGACAAGAGCAGTAAAAGCAAGAAAATAGGATTAAACTATCAGATAGAGAAGGGACATGTCGGGAATTCGGTTCACTACGGTAGTCCAGTGACTCAGCTGTAAATAACTCAGACGAATTAATGCAAGGCGGATGTGGAAAGGTCCTTTCGGTCCACTTTCTATCCTAAAACACCACTAACTTAACTTTCATTCTCGTCAGGGTAGTCTACTGTTCATAGCAGACCTATTTAGTCCAATCTTTCGATCTAGGATTAATTTTAGCCAGATTAAAGAGATGACTCAGAAGCGTGCACTCAACTAAGTCGATAAATACAATTAAATTGCTACGGTGATAGAATCTCACAATTAATTCATCTATTTCATTTACTACATCGTCACATTCCTACCGCAGATCCTCTAATCCCAACATGCATTAAATTTAGCTACTCATATTGCTATTAATATCAAAACTAACAACGAATGATGAATTAACAATAAACATTATGAAATAACAAATAAAATGCATAAAAGTAAATTAGGGCAGAAATTAAGTATGACTAAACAAGAATTAAAGCAAACAAAAGATCGATTATTATTAAGAGAAGAGAAAGGAATTACAATCGTGCGAATCCGGCGTAAAGAACTATCGAATCCGAGCAAGGTAAATCCCAAAATAAAGTTACAGTGAAAAGGAAAAAAAACAACGTAGTAAAGTTCTTTGTGTAAAACTGATTAAGATCCAAGATAGATCCTAATGACCTAGTAAAGCGTGCTTAAATAGGAAAATAGATAAGTTTTGCGAAATAAAACAAATCACGGGCTAATTAAAGCCCATAGCAGCGGAAACCACTCGATCGAGTGGAATAAAACCACTCGATCGAGCAAACCTCAGCAAAATCTACTCGATCGAGTAGAATAGTTACTCGATCGAGTAACTCTTTTCTCAGCAACTTCTGGATCGAGTAGAAAACTACTCGATCGACCAACTGGGGACGTAAAAACCACTCGATCGAGTGGTAAAACTGCTCGATCGAGTCTTCTGTCTTCAAATCAGCTCAAGTCCACGCCTGACTGCCTCGTAAACCGTGCCTTGATGCTTCCCAACGCAGTATCTCACTCTGGAAAATCCCGTCTCCTCTAAATGCATGCAAAAAGGACGAAAAAGGGTACGATTCCACTACTTTCGCGTTCATTTCTACAAAACGGACAAAACGAACTAAAGTAGCCAATTCGGGGCAAAATACTATAAAAACAGTATAAAAATGCATAGAAATACGTGCTGAAATAGGCTAAAAAGACTATATAAAATGCACGTATCAAATCTCCCCAAACCGAACCTTTACTCGTCCTCGAGTAAACTAAAATGCAACTAATGGAACGGAAATGAAAACTCATAGCTAGCTTAACTTGTCTACTTGAACCATTTTAATGCAACAAAAACTAACAGTTAAAGCCAAGCAGTCAATACGCAAACAAGTTATAAGCTGTTCAGAAATATAGCCAACCTATCGACCTTGCAAGACCTTCAAAATCGGACTCTCTCGTGGTCACTCTTCTCTAATGAAGCAAAGGGTGAATGTTATATGTAAAAGAGAGAAGAAAAGACAGTCACTCACCTAACTGCGACCATGCAACAAAAATGAAAGACAATTCAAGTACTAATGCACACACTCCAACCAATAATGTCCGTCACAGCCGAGGGCTTACAAATAATGTGGGAATAGTGAGGTTCTGGTGAGAAAAGGCAAAACAAGTTATGGTAATGTAGAGGTAAAAGCGTCAAGCTAGTTCCTAACAGAACCATATAAGACCATCTGAATCTCAACTGACTGAAAAACTAAGTACAAGTGCCCTTCATTGGGAACACAACTCACTAAACTCAAACACAATCTCCTCAAAAATATAGAATAAGAATGGAGGAGTCAGACGGTCATAAATTTCCCTTTTTTAATACCGTCTAAATGAATCATATCAAACAAATCAAACTTTTTTTTTTCAACTTTTTATTTTTTCTTTCTTCACGTGATCAGCTTTCTTTTTTTTTTCTTTTTTTTTCTTCTTTTTTCTTTCTTTCACGTTTTTCCTCTTTTTTCTTTCTTTTTTTTCCCTTCCTTTTCTCCTTCCTTAATTTCCACCAACTCCATACAATGAGATACGAACCAAACTGCAGACGGAAAAATATACCACAAAAGAACATACTAAACTAGCTTGACTAGGCAGGCTTAATTTGAGATGTAGCTAATGGGTCAAAAGGCAAGTTTTGGCTTATGTGGAGCTAAATGGGTGAAAAATATAAGGAAAAGGGAAAATTTGCAAGCACCTCCCTGCATGTGACACCAACCACAAACCCGAATATGTGCATTTGACAAGAAATTGAATGTCATAAAAGTGCAAAAAAGATGAACATGTTATGCAAGGAGTACTACTCTCAATTCCTAATGAACTGGTCATGAATGTCACCAGTTATGGCTGTAAAACTAATTTATCAAGTAGTTTGCCAATTTATCAGGTCAAGTCTAAACAGTCAGCTATATTTGAACAAAAACTCGTAGAATATGCGTATGACAAAGCTAATAATTATCAAAAGAAGTGCAAGACTCAAGTAAAATGACAAGTTATAGTGCATTATCATCACGGAAATCTACCGTTCCGACTCAACCTATATGCAAAAATAAACGTGAAATTTAATTTTTTTGAAATTTTCTAATTTTTTTTCTAGTTTTTGAATTTTCTAATGAAATAAACAAACAATGGAAGCTAAAAAATAAACGTGAATGCAAAACAAATGCAAATGCAGACTCAAAAGGATGCAATACCCTTCCCAAACCAAAACGGACAACGCCCTCGTTGTCCTCCAGCATACACCAGCAGATATATACAGGGGAACGGTAATATACAACCAATAAATAAATAAAAACAGTAAATAAAAGGAGACAAAATAAAAGAGTAAGAAATATATACAAAATGCGAACTTCCCCAAACCAGCCAGAAAACTGGGGAAGTGAGTAGACCAGTAGCTACTCGTCAGCGTCGTCGTCGCTGTCGCGGACGTCCTCTACCCTGAACTCAGGATCTCTCTCCTCCTCTCTCCTCCTCCGCTCCTCAGCTCGAGCTCGCTCCACTGCCACCTCTGGGTCCTCGTCCTCGTCCTCCTCCTCAGCAGACTTCGGGTACCCCTCAGCTGGGTACCGGTAGAAGGAAGGGTGTGGCCAACCCTCTAGGATCGGATGGTGTCGCCTCAAGTGGTACTCGTACAGAGGGTGCAAGGCTAGGGCGATGTCCCTCTCCATACGAGCCTGACGCTCTGCAATCTCAAGCAACAAACCATCACGGCGTCCTTGGTCCATGCCCGCGGACGCCACAAAGGGAGGAGGTGGTACGAAAGTAGCCGATAGGACCGGCTGTGCCTGTCTCTGGTCAGTGGGAGTAGTAGTAGTAGTAGTGGGAGTAGGGGTCGGGATGGGAGTAGCCGTGGAAGGCTGGGTACTCCCTGAAGGTGTGGACCCCTCTCCAGTCTCAACTATACGCCGCTTCTTGGCGGCGGGTGCAGTGAGAGGTGGTCGGAGTGGAAGGTGAAGGTCAGGCAGTGGTGGAAGTCGGGCACCCCTAGCAACAGTAGGCAGAGGGGCTAGACGGGGGAGAGTGTCACAGGGTAAGTCTACAGACATGAAGCCGTCTATCTTCCATGTCTGGTAGTCTGGGGTCAGCCAATGCTGAGAAAGCTTGGCATCCAGACTCAGATACCTCTCTCCCTCGAGGTACTGCAAGTCACGAGGCCAAACGGGGAAGAAGGAACGGGCAAGAATGGTGGCTATGCCACCGTAGGCAATGGATCTCGTCTCCTTCAGCCCCTGGGCCTGGAAGTACTGGGCGGTCAAGTAAGCTATGTTGAGGGTAAAAGGACCCTCACAGTCAACGTTCAGGTAACCGCCCAGGATGGAGAGCTCGGTGTTTGTGATGTTGTTCAGCTCATTTCGGCCGAAGATAGTGCTCCCCATCAATCTAAGAAAACGACGGACAGGGGGAAGGTGGACCTGTTGGAGCTTTCGCTCCGTAAAAGTGGGTGGGGCTGTGGTCCGCCAAAGTCGACGAAAGACCCTCCTAGGGGGTGTAGTCTCACCCGTAGAGGAGAGGCCAAGTCTCCTACCAAACTCCTCTAAAGTCAACTGAAAAGTCCGGTTAAACAACCGGAAGGACACTGAAGAACTAGTGAGGTCAGCATCGTGTGCCCCTGAGGAGAAGGTAAAGGAGCTGAGAAACTTAAGGCTCAGTGATACGTGCATTTTATATAGTCTTTTTAGGCCTTTTCATGCACGTATTTCCATGCTTTTATCGTAGTTTATGCTACGAAATGCCCCGAATATGCTACTTTGGTTTGTTTTGTCTTATTTGCAGGAATGGACCAGAAAGTAGTGAAATCAAGCTTTTTATCGTCTGTTTTGCATGCATTTGGAGGAAGAGTGAATTTGGAGCGGAATTATAGTTGTCTTGGGATGCATGAAGCTGTTTCGGGAGCTAAAAAGACAAGTCATAGCTGAACTAACGAGAATTATGAGCTGCTGAAGTTAGTTTTCACTCGATCGAGTACTTAACTAGTCGATCGAGTGGTTTTAGGTCAAGTAATAAGTCGATCGAGTACTTTAGTTGGTGGATCGACTAGTTTCATATTAGTGTTTAGTCGATCGAGCACTTCTTTTGGTCGATCGAGCGGTTTGAGCCTGAGTTTGCTCGATCGAGTAGTTTAAAACCACTCGATCGAGTGGATTCTCTTACGGGCTGGGCTTTTTAGTTTATTTCCGTCGATTAGGTTAAATAAATCCTATTTTCTTATAAATAGGAGAGTTAGGACGTCAGTTGAAGGGGGCTTCTCCTCTCTTCTTATTCCAATACACTGTTTCTGTTACTTTGTTTCTCTCTTATTCCCGGATTTATTCATCGTAACTCTTCTTCTCCCTCTTTCCCTTTTAATTTATTCTTGTTCCTTTATTGCTTTTATTATTTCTCTATTTAGTTATCATGTCTTATGTTATTAGATTAGCCATTGCTAGTGTAGTATCCCGAGCCATGCGTAGCTAATTCCTTTAATATGCTAGGACTAGGGAAACCGTGGTAGCAATATGTTAGGATCGACATGATTAGATTAGTTTTGCGACAAGAATTGTATTAAGCAATATAATTGTGATTAGGTTGAATGAATGCATGCAGGAGACCGATTAATTAGTTACCCCCGACCTGGATCGAAAGATTGGAAGGGAAGGCTTGCTTAATTACAATAGGTGATACCTAATTAGGGCGAAAGCTAAGTTAGGGAGACCCTGGGGCGATTAGAGACCGAAAGGGTATAATCGTAGGTTTAAGGACCGAAAGGTGACGACCTCGCTCTTCTTATCAATAATTTAATCGACTCAGTTGACCCGATAGTGTAGCTGCCACGGTAGACCGATTCCTAACATATTTCTCTCTTTTATCTGATTTACCCCTGTATTTCATCATTATTTTCTCTTGTTTTGATTTTTCTTGCCTTAGTCTCTTTAGTTTAGTTAAAACAATTAAAACCCCCACTGTGACCTTAGACAGACCGAATAGAAAAGTAGATAGTAAACCGCCTCCCTGTGGAGATCGACCCTACTTACCGCTGACTTCTATTAGTTGTACTTAGGTATTTGTTTTTGGTACATAAACGACTGTATCAAATTTTGGCGCCGTTGCCGGGGAGGCAACTATTTATTTATTTGTTTAATTCTGTCTGTTTTTAGCCTCAGGGATTTTTCCCTTGAGGCCGTTCTAATCTTTTTCTTTAGTGCTGTTTTGATAGGCCTTACAGGTTCTACCTAGACAGTTCTAGGTGAAAGATCGTCAAAGGGAAGGCTTGAGTACCTTTGACCCATCACCTATGTCCCATTATATGGCACAAAGGTGATTTATGCGGGAGATGTGGTGTCACGAGCACAATGCAGCCTTTTGCATGGCAGAAAATGACGAAGTTTACGCGTTCCAGCAGCGCAGTCGAGCTAGTCAAGCAGCTGTAGTTGTGCCACCACATCCACCCTATCAACGAGGCTACCAAGAGCCTCCGTTTGTCTGGCCACCACAACAAGATCCTCCTGATATTGGGGAAGAAGACATGGCGGAGCTGAAGTCTTTAATGAAGGCACTAGCATTCCAAGTGCAAGAAGGTGATAGAGACACTTTTTCGCGATTTGATAAACTCGAGTCTGAAATAGCTCAGTTAGTTTCTGAGTCGGATAATTGGCAACCAGAAGAGGTATACTGTACCGAGATCGGTTTTCCCCGTGAAGAAACCGTGTTGCCCAATGCTAAGGATGATTTTTATGACTCGGATGACGAATTTCTATCATATTTCAGTGCCTTACACGAGGATTTCAGCGCTATACAGGAAGAGTCACTCGATCGAGTGACTTATATTAGTCGATCGAGTGAATTTCCAGAAAAACCGTTCGATCGAGCAGATCAAAGCACTCGATCGAGTGAAATTCAGGAAGGAAGTGGTCGATCGAGTACTAGTAACAATTCTACTCGATCGACTGAATTGGCCAGTGAGAGCATTTATTCGTCATGTGGGTTTGTTTTGGATGACGAGTTTGACGATGATAATGGATACGGTGAATCCCCCTTATTCAAAGCTGAGTTAGATGCACTTGAGGCTGCGATTTACGGGATGAAATCCACTGAGGAGGTTGACGAGGAAGCAGCTGAGTCGGTAATTGCTCCTAGCACGGAAGAGGTAATAAATTCCTTTATCTATGATTCCATCGTTGAGAGCAACCAATCCGAGGTAGTAGACGGTAATTCTATTATCGTCTGTTTAAATAGTACATTGCCTTACTTGACTTATGCTTCGTATTCTAATGCTTTACCCCTTCCCAGTAGGTCAATTAATTTAACGATTTTTCACCATCCTTATCATTTCAAAATTGTTAATCTGAAACGGAGCCCTAATTTATTGTCAATTGCTCCTGCGCTCCTTTATTTTGTGGATAAATTTAGGAGCTCACATAGGAAATTTGTTAGGCTTAAACGGTTGTACATTTTTATTTCCTATATTTTTATTCCACTGTGGTGCTATTTACATTCTTGTGTAGCACATGCGCAGCTGTTTGATCGGTTGCTGCGCGCTTTGAGCTGTTTTGATTATGACTGATTAGAGAGGCTCGAAGAAAAAGAAGGTCGAGCTGGGACCTGTCTGAAGCTAGCGCTACCCGGGAGGCAACCCGGAGATTTAATTTTCATTTTCTATTTTATTTCAGTTGTAATAAATGGTTTTCATACCATAGACTATATCAATATTCTTGTTTTGTTAGTTTTGCGGGCTATCTTTATTGCGTTTTGCAGGAACACAGTGAGGATCACTCGATCGAGTACTTTTTTTACTCGATCGAGCACTTTTGCTGATAAATCCTCTCGATCGAGCAGTTTTCCTACTCGATCGAGCACCTGCAAAAAGAGAACTACTCGATCGACCTAATTTCCTTTCGATCGAGCAGTTTTGGATGCTCAACCCACTCGATCGACCACTGTTCGAGTGCCATCGAGTGTTTTTGACTTGGATTAGCTTCCTGTGACGGTATTCCGGGCCTTTAGCAACCTCCCATGTTCACGGTCGGTTTGGGGAGGTCCCTTATTCGCGCAATCTTGTAAGTTTTCCGCATTTACTCTCTTTCACTTTTAGTTTGCATTTCCTTTCCATGTTTTGGTACAATGGGGGCATTGTATGGTTTGGTTTGGGGAGGTTATGCATCCATATCTGTGTCTGCATCTTGTTTTTATTTGCATTTCTGTTATCATGTTTATTTCCGTATGCATTTTTGTTTATTTTTCATATAAAATTTAAAATCTCAAAAAAATTGAATAAATTGTTAAAAATTCAAAAATTTCACGTTTATTTTAGCATATAGGTTTAGTCAGAACGATGGATTCCAGTGATGAAATTGCTCTATTATTTGTCTTTTGCTTAAGCCTTGCATAAACTATATATCTTTTTAGCTTTGTCTTTTGCATATCTACGAGTTAATGTTTAAAATTTAGCTGAACGAATAGATTTGACCTGAAATTTTGGCAACCTACTTATAATTTCTAAGGATTAGAGCCTTATAAACTGGTGTCATTTGTAACCGGTTTCATGTAGGATTGTGAGTAGTTACTCCTTGCATAGCATGTTCATTAATTTGCACGTATATGAAATTCAATTGCTTTTTGCCTGCATATATTCGGGTTAGTGGTTGGTGTCACATGCAGGGAGGTGCTTACAATTTCCCCCTTTCTTTCATTTTTACCCATTTAACTCCACATTAGCCAAATTTGCCTGTTGACCCTTAACTACATTCCAAATTTAGCCTGCCCGATCAAGCTAGTTATTGTATGTTTTTGCGGTATATTTTTCATTGTGCCAAGTTTGGCTTGTATTTGATGATTCGGAGTTGGTAATCTATGAAGAAAGGGAGGATGATGAAAAAAACGTGAAAAAAAAAGAAATGAAAAAAGAAGTTGAAAAAGGAATTCGGAAAGAAAAGAAGAAACCGAAAAAAAAATAGAAAGAAAAGATTTCGAAAAAAGATGTTGTTTGATGAGACGGTTTCACTCCTATGCTTTATCTATATCATTTGAGGAGTATTTTCAGTTCGGTTTGGTGAGTTTTGTGCCAAATGAAGGGCATATGTGCTTAATTCAAATTGAGTTGGAAATGGATGTTGTTATATGGTTCTGTTTAGGTACTAGCTTGATCACCTATACCTCCACATTCTCATAAATGTTTTGCCTTTTCTTACCCATTGCCTCACTTTACCATATTTTTGTAAGCCCTCGGCTGTGACAGGACCTTGTTTGGTTGGAATGTGTGTACGGTAGCTAGAATTGTCTATCATATTAGTTGCATGCATGTTCATGTGGGTCGTAGTCTAGGTGAGCGACTATTTTTTCTTTCTCTCTTACATATATATGTTCACCCTTTGCTTCATGAGAGAAGAGTGACCCGTGAGAGTCCATTATTAAAGGTCTTGCAAGGTCGACGGTTCAGCTTTATTATAAACATCTTATAACTCGTTTGCATTTAACTGTTTGTTATAAGTGTTAGTTTGCTTGCATTAAATTGGTTTAAGTGGACATTTGTAGCTAGCTCTGAGTTATCTTTTTCGTTCCATTAGTTTGCATTTAGTTTACTCGAGGACGAGTAAAGGTTTGGTTTGGGGAGATTTGATACGTGCATTTTATATAGTCTTTTTAGGCCTTTTCATGCACGTATTTCCATGCTTTTATCGTAGTTTATGCTATGAAATGCCCCGAATATGCTACTTTGGTTTGTTTTGTCTTATTTGCAGGAATGGACCAGAAAGTAGTGAAATCAAGCTTTTTATCGTCTGTTTTGCATGCATTTGGAGGAAGAGTGAATTTGGAGCGGAATTATAGTTGTCTTGGGATGCGTGAAGCTGTTTCGGGAGCTAAAAAGACAAGTCATAGCTAAACTAACGAGAATTATGAGCTGCTGAAGTTAGTTTTCACTCGATCGAGTACTTAACTGGTCGATCGAGTGGTTTTAGGTCAAGTAATAAGTCGATCGAGTACTTTAGTTGGTCGATCGACCAGTTTCATATTAGTGTTTAGTCGATCGAGCACTTCTTTTGGTCGATCGAGCGGTTTGAGCCTGAGTTTGCTCGATCGAGTAGTTTAAAACCACTCGATCGAGTGGATTCTCTTACGGGCTGGGCTTTTTAGTTTATTTCCGTCGATTAGGTTAAATAAATCCTATTTTCTTATAAATAGGAGAGTTAGGACGTCAGTTGAAGGGGGCTTCTCCTCTCTTATTATTCCAATACATTGTTTCTGTTACTTTGTTTCTCTCTTATTCCCGGATTTATTACTGTAACTCTTCTTCTCCCTCTTTCCCTTTTAATTTATTCTTGTTCCTTTATTGCTTTTATTATTTCTCTATTTAGTTATCATGTCTTATGTTATTAGATTAGCCACTGCTAGTGTAGTATCCCGAGCCATGCGTAGCTAATTCCTTTAATATGCTAGGACTAGGGAAACCGTGGTAGCAATATGTTAGGATCGACATGATTAGATTAGTTTTGCGACAAGAATTGTATTAAGCAATATAATTGTGATTAGGTTGAATGAATGCATGCAGGAGACCGATTAATTAGTTACCCCAGGCCGGATCGAAAGATTGGAAGGGAAGGCTTGCTTAATTACAATAGGTGATACCTAATTAGGGCGAAAGCTAAGTTAGGGAGACCCTAGGGCGATTAGAGACCGAAAGGGTATAATCGTAGGTTTAAGGACCGAAAGGTGACGACCTCGCTCTTCTTATCAATAATTTAATCGACTCAGTTGACCCAATAATGTAGCTGCCATGGTAGACCGATTCTTAACATATTTCTCTCTTTTATCTGATTTACCCCTGTATTTCATCATTATTTTCTCTTGTTTTGATTTTTCTTGCCTTAGTCTCTTTAGTTTAGTTAAAACAATTAAAACCCCCACTGTGACCTTAGACAGACCGAATAGACAAGTAGATAGTAAACCGCCTCCCTGTGGAAATCGGCCCTACTTACCGCTGACTTTTGTTAGTTGTACTTAGGTATTTATTTTTGGTACAGAAACGACCGTACCACTCAGCTCCAGAAAGGTACGGCCGCTCATAGTGATGAGTCTGGCCATCCCCGTGCCCCGTAGTAAATCACAAACCGACTCGTAGATGCCGAGTCTCACAAGTGCCGATTTCTCTAAAAATCGGGAGGGTACAAACTCGCAGCCTAGCAGGTGATAAAACTTCTTATGATGTAAAGCATAAACAAAAATTACCTGCGGGTAGTCTGGGTGAGAGTTGAGGGAGGTGTCCCCTCGGACTGTGACCGTGCCAGAAGTAGAAGGAGCAACACCTGAGGTAGAAGGAGCAGCAGAAGTAGAAGTAGCGGGAGCTGACGTAGAACGAAAGCGTCCATGACCTCGGCCCCGGCCTCTGGAACCTAAAGTAGAAGCCCGTGCAGTGACGGTGTGAGGAACCAGAGCTGCTCTAAAGGCAGCTGCAACTGCTGGCGAGTCCGCAACTGGTGTGAAAACAGCGGCTGGAGTAGAAGTAGTGGCTGCTGGGGCCACCACTGAAGAAAGACTAGCAGCAGTGCTAGCAGTGGTGGTGGCCGTAACGGAAGTGGCAGCCGAAACCGAGCTAGCAGCAGAGCTAGCTGGGGTAAAAACGGTACCGGCAGCTGAAACCAAGAACACGGGTGCTGCGGTACTAACTAAAGTGGAGACGGTGGCAACAGCAGGGGTTAGGGGTGCTAACGAGCTGAGCCGAGCCCGAGCTTGGCCTTGCTCGGCTTGTGCTCAAGAACCAAAATTCGAGCTCGAGCCGATCTTGAGCTTACCCGAGCTTGAAAAGAATGTGCTCGTTATAAAGCTTGCGATCTTTAACACGAGCTCGAGCCAAACTCGAGCCCAAATCGAGCCTATATAAAATTGTTTATTTTTTAAATTTTTTTTCTGATATTTTCAATAATAAGGCTCAAAGGTTATATGTAAAAATATTTGACAAATCAGCGAGATATTTGATATGTATGATACAAAGATATTATCATGATAAAAAGTTTTTTATGAAATATGAGCAATAACCTACGTAAACACACAAGTTCGAGCCGCTCGCGAGCTTTTCGAGTCGAGCCAGCCTTTGCTCGGCTTGACTCGTTAAGCTCTCGAGCCGAACCCGAACCCGAGCCGAGCTTACACGAGCCAAGCTTTGATCGAGTTTTGACCGAGCTGATCTTGAGTTGCTCGCGAGCTGTCTCGTCTCATTAACACCCCTAGCAGGGGCCACCGTCTCAGACAGGGATGGGCTAGAAGACGAGCTGGTGGAAGGTAGTGAGCTAGACTCCATCCTGTAAGCAAGGGGCAGGGGATATGATAAGTAAAACAGCGGCTAACAGTAAGAAAGCCAGCATGTGACAGCACGAGAAGCAAGACAATTCCCCTACCAGTCGATAAATTTCGACCTACAGCACAAAATTCCCAACAATTCCTCAAAATTTCCGAATCATATCATGTAAATGGTGATAGGGGCGGGATAGCAGGTATTGACAGCAGCAATTAAACAACAACTGAGGTGAATTAAGCATAAAATCATGAAGACTCAGTATAAAAGTCGAAAACCCAGTATGACAGTCGAAAATTTCGACTTGAAATCACCCTTATCGCAAATTTTGCGTAAAATTCGAATTACTCATGCAATAAACATTGAGGGATGGGAATAGATCATCAAGTAAGATAAGCAAGGGCAAACAAAGACAGTTAAAGTCGAAAAATCGACCTCACAGTGAATTTCGAAACCCTAATTTCAAATTACCTCATAAAAATGCAAAATTAATTAAATTGAAATGCAAAGAGGTGAAGAAATCACTTACTTGATGATAGAAATCTTAAAAAGCGCAATTAATCTTCAAAAAGCAAGCAAAGAAGGCGATTTTTGTTCGAAAAAACGCAAACCCTAAACCCGCTATAAAACCGAGTAAACTAGCACAAATCAAGGGGGAATTAAGGGGCTTTGAAAGATTAAGTAGCAAGCAACAATTTGTAGGAGACGGATTTGGTGAATGGGCAATTAAAATGGGGATTTGGGGGATTTTTCGAAAGGGAAGAGTAAAGGAGACGGAAAAATGGGGTTAAAATGAATTAGGAAACAAAAAAGAAAGAGTTAAAGGAGAAAAATTCCTGCGTCCTTTCCCATTTACTCGATCGAGTGGTTTTAAACTACTCGATCGAGCGCTTTGATGCTTCATCTACTCGATCGAGTATAATTCTACTCGGTCGAGAACTCCCCTTAAGTGCTTTACTCGATCGACTAGAAAAGGATCACTCGATCGACCAGAATCCACTCGATCGAGTACAAAAAGTACTCGATCGAGTTCTTTTTCTCGCGTAAGCTCTTTAATTTCGTCTTTCTTCCTTTGAGCTTGCGTTAAAATTCCCCAAACTTGCATAAAAACACGTGCAAAAATATCCCAAAATACCAAATACGTATAGGAACAGTCTATAGTCTTAAATCTACGCTAAAAATTGTCTAAAATCTAATTGTCCTAATTAAAAGTAATAAAAGAAATTCAACGGAAAATTCAAAAATTGTTTTTACAAGGTGTTACACGGGGCATTTCCCCACTCACTTCCCAATGCAATTCACTAGCCCCTTAGAGGGCTCCTGACTGGAGGACGTCATCTCAGCAACATTGATTGTCCTCAGCAACTTCCATAAGCTTGAATTTGAACCATTTAATTCAGTGGGAGGGGAATAGTTCACATCTACATATGCACGAACTTTCCTCATCCTTGCTCCTTTATCACCGTCTTTAGCATCCTCAGTCCCAATTTGATTGACTTTAATTGCACAATGTCCTTTGACGGCTCCTTCATTGCTTTCATCAGCACTGCAAAGCAAGGAAAACAGATTTAACTTTCCTCCTTTTTGCTCTCAACCGAGGCGGGGGTAACAATAAGAAAGACAATACTCCAAATTTTCATCTGGAGTGTCAATAATAGGATCAATAGAAGAGAGGGCATTGCAAGGCTGAGCTTGCATGGGAGCCCTCCGGAGCTTAGACTGATGAAAAATCAGCTCCTCGTCCCCTACCTGAAAGGTCAAAGTCTTACCCCCGACGTCTATTACTGCACGGGCAGTAGACAAAAATGGTTTCCCTAAAATAATAGGGGTATGTGCATCTTCGGGGATGTTTAAGACAACGAAATCAACGGGAATAAAGAACCTCCCGATCTGAACAGGTATGTCTTCTATTATACCTAGTGGCCGTGATATACTACGGTCGGCCATATCCAGGGATCATGTTGGTGCAACTCAGCTTTGTCAAACCAAGTCTCCTAGCTAGAGACAACGGTAAGACACTCACGCTAGCGCCTAGATCGCATAGCGCGTTATCAATCAAATGGGTACCGATATGACACGGAATTGAAAAACTACCCGGATCGATTGTTTGGGAGGTAACTTATTTTGAAATAGGTGACCCTACCTCGTCAAAGCTCTTTGTCTCATTATCACTAATATTCCTCTTACGCGATAAAATTTCTTTCATAAATTTAAGGTAAGAGGGTACCTTTGTCAGCAACTCGGTGAATGGCACAGTGACTTCTAAGCTTCTCAGAAGTTCGACAAATTTGCCGAATTGTTGATTACCTTTAGTATTCTGCAGATGCCTCGGAAAGGGAACCGTGATGGGTATCTCGAGTCCCTTGTTTCTCTCTTCCAATGTATCACCCGGAGCAAGCTCTGTATCCTTTGGACGCTTCTTACCTCTCGAACGAGGTCTTTTAGGTGATTTCTCGCTTAATCAAGCACTAGCAGGCTCTCGATCAAGCTTCCCGTCATCTAAACTACTCGATCGACCAAAATTGGCATTCGATCGAGTAGTTTCTTCATCAATATCACTCGACCGAGTGGAAATTTCACTTGATAGAGCAGTTTGCTTTTCCTGTTCCCTCGATCGAGTAGAAAAACCACTCGATCGAGTACTTTGACCACCAAATCCACTCGATCGACCTCCATAAACCAGTCGATCGAGCACTTTCTTAGCCGTTAGCTCATTTTCTTCGACAGAACACTGTTCACCATCAGTTATAGCCTTCCTTGGGTCTGATTTTTGCATTTCCGGTCCCTCATATGAACGATCGCTTCTCAGATTGATTAAATTTACCGTCTCATGTGGATTCTTCTCATTTTCAGTCGGTAATTGACCCTGCTTTCTTGTGGATTGATTCGTGGCTAGTTGGGCAACTTGAGTTTCAAGTGCCTTAATGGACGCATCTTTCTGTTGATCACTCAGCTGCCACTGCTTTGTAAAGGACTGCAACATAGACTTAAGCTCGCCTATTTCACTCACCCCACCGGAAGATAATGCACCGTGATTGGGAGGAGCGAAGGAAGGAGGCTTCTGAAAGCCTTGTTAATTCTTATGTGGAGGAACATACGGCTGCTGCTGGTGCGGAGGAGGGGTAGGATTGAGCACATTTTGACTAGTCCACCTCAAATTGGGATGGACTACCCCTTGGTTGTTGTAATAGGAACCCCCTCCTTGCCTATATTGCTGAAAGGCAAGGACTTGTTCCTTCTCCACAAGACAGCCAACAGCAGTGTGGCCATCATTACTCCCACATCTCTCACATGAAACAGTCTCTCCTCTAGTAAGAACATGGACCGTCCGAGGCTCCCAGTGACTTGTAACTCCAACTTGTCAAATCTAGCATTCATGGCTTCCGGTGAGCCACAACACGCTTATCATTTGCATGAACTGTTCTTATACTATCCCTCGGGTTTTCATACTCAGCACTGTGATTCGCCATCTCCTCAATAAGGGCCCATCCCTTATCATCATTTGTATTCTCCTGGAATCTCCCATTAGATGCCGCATCAAGTATGGCTCTGTAGTCGTCATACAGCCCATTGTAGAACTGATTAGCTATAAACCATGGGTCAAAACCATGGTGAGGAATAAACCTCACCAACTTCTTGAATCGTGACCACACCTCATATAAAGTCTCATTGGGAGCCTGCCTGAAACTGGTAATCTTGGCCCCAAGCAGATTAGTGCGCTGTAGAGGGAAATATCTCTTGTAAAAGGCAAGAGCAAGAGACTCCCAATCTGTAACCCCTGCAGCTGTGCGGTCCAAGTCAGTCAGCCACTCCATGGCTGAGTCGGTCAAAGAGAAAGGAAATAGAACCTCCTTAATCTTGTCTTGAGTTACCCCCTTAGTGGCGGGGATAGTAGAACAATAATATGTAAAGACCTCCATGTGCTTCCTCGGGTCTTCACCTACCACACCTCTATAAAGATTTCTCTCCACTAGATTGATGTAGGAAGGACGGATGTCGAATATATTCCCATCCTCAGTTTGGAGATTGAAACCTTTTGGAATTGAGGTTGCTTTAGGTACCGAATGACTAGAAAGCTTTGGCATCTTTACTGGATGATCGGCAGAAATAGGAATGTCTTCTGCGAAAAGAGAATGATCTAGCTCTAGCTCGAAAGTACTCAAGTCTTCCTTTCGTGATTTTCTCTGCAGACGGAGTCTATGCCTGAACAATCTCTCTGGTTCTGAATCAGCAGAAAGTAACTCAAACCTGTCTGACCTGGGCATAAACAACACTGAAAGAAAATAAGTAAGAACTGCCTCAAGGAATAAGAATTCCCTGAGACGGATAAAATAAACGAAACAAAAACAGATAGGGCAATTGCCTCCCCGGCAACGGTGCCAAAATTTGATACGTCTATCGTGTACCTATCAAAAATAAACTAACTAAACTAACTATATAGCTAGGGAAGTGAGGTCGATCTCCTCAGGGAGGCAAGATATCTGTAGAAGTCCGTCTATTTGGTCACAAATGGGGGGGGGGGGGAATTGTTTTCTAAACTACAAAAGGTTAAAAGAAGAGAAATAGAGACAAGAGCAGTAAAGGCAAGAAAATAGGATTAAACTATCAGATAGAGAAGGGACATGTCGGGAATTCGGTTCACTACGGTAGTCCAGTGACTCAGCTGTAAATAACTCAGACGAATTAATGTAAGGCGGATGTGGAAAGGTCCTTTCGGTCCACTTTCTATCCTAAAACACCACTACCTTAACTTTCATTCTCGTCAGGGTAGTCTACTGTTCATAGCAGACCTATTTAGTCCAATCTTTCGATCTAGGATTAATTTTAGCCAGATTAAAGAGATGACTCAGAAGCGTGCACTCAACTAAGTCGATAAATACAATTAAATTGCTATGGTGACAGAATCTCACAATTAATTCATCTATTTCATTTACTACATCGTCACATTCCTACCGCAGATCCCCTAATCCCAACATGCATTAAATTTAGCTACTCATATTGCTATTAATATCAAAACTAACAACGAATGATGAATTAACAATAAACATTATGAAATAACAAATAAAATGCATAAAATTAAATTAGGGCAGAAATTAAGTATGACTAAACAAGAATTAAAGCAAACAAAAGATCGATTATTATTAGGAGAAGAGAAAGGAATTACAATCGTGCGAATCCGGCGTAAAGAACTATCGAATCCGAGCAAGGTAAATCTCAAAATAAAGTTACAGTGAAAAGGAAAAAAAAAACAACGTAGTAAAGTTCTCTGTGTAAAACTGATTAAGATCCAAGATAGATCCTAATGACCTAGTAAAGCGTGCTTAAATAGGAAAATAGATAAGTTTTGCGAAATAAAACAAATCACGGGCTAATTAAAGCCCATAGCAGCGGAAACCACTCGATCGAGTGGAATAAAACCACTCGATTGAGCAAACCTCAGCAAAATCTACTCGATCGAGTAGAATAGTTACTCGATCGAGTAACTCCCTTCTCAGCAACTTCTGGATCGAGTAGAAAACTACTCGATCGACCAACTGGGGACGTAAAAACCACTCGATCGAGTGGTAAAACTGCTCGATCGAGTCTTCTGTCTTCAAATCAGCTCAAGTCCACGCCCGACTGCCTCGTAAACCGTGCCTTGACGCTTCCCAACGCAGTACTCACTCTGGAAAATCCCGTCTCCTCTAAATGCATGCAAAAAGGACGAAAAAGGGTACGATTCCACTACTTTCGCGTTCATTTCTACAAAACGGACAAAACGAACCAAAGTAGCCAATTCGGGGCAAAATACTATAAAAACAGTATAAAAATGCATGGAAATACGTGCTGAAATAGGCTAAAAAGATTATACAAAATGCACGTATCAGGAAACAAATGGAATCAATCAAATATGTTCAATTCGATTGAACTAGTCAGGAATCTTATCAACATAAGACTCCTTATTTGACATTAATATCATGTAGATTTATCTCCATAAATCCGGATATTAAAGATGTACTATATTTCTCCAAAAGTCTTAAATCATTCGCAATGATCAATATGTCATCCACATATAAGACTACTAAAATTTCCCTTAACTCCCACTAAACTTCATGTATAAACACAACTTCTCGACTTATCGAAAAATGTTTTATCACATGATCAAAATGTTGATTCCAACTCATTGATGTCCTACTTAAGACCATCTCTTAAGTTGCACATGATCTTAGGATTGTAAGAATCTATAAAACACAAGACATGTATTGAATACATTCATTCTAATTGAAGAAGTGGGTTTTATATTCACTCGCTATATGTATATCATCATAATGAAACACAATCACTAAGAAGATCCAAATAGACTTAAGCATTTCAACTAGTGCAAAACCCTTTGCCACCAATCAAGCTTTGATATCTAACAATTCACTTGGAATTTATTTCGGATTTTCATGGCTCTAAGCCTTGTATTGAGTTATGACTTAAACACTCTCATGTAAGTCATATGTTCATTACTTTCCATAAGTAATCAACTTGAATCAAACAATTTCTTTGTAAATTACAAGCTATTTACTTTCTAAAAGTAACACTAATTCATCATCTTCAACAAGTGATAACTTTAACCTCCTAGGGATTGAAGAAACAACGTCTTACACAAAACGTCTCATGTAGCCAAGAAAGACCAGTTTCTTGCGACATAACATTTTTTGTGTGGCTTTTGAATAATTTCTCCCACTCTGTCTTCTAGAAATAAACTTGTATTTTAGAAGACAGCTTCACGAGCCACAAACCCGTTGTACTCGTGATTATAATAAGGAAAAATGAGCATTTGTTTCTTTTGAAAACTTACAAACATGGTACCCTACCATTTCATATCTCATATGATTCATTTTAGATTTAGTGGAAAAACAATTTAGACAAAATGATAAAATCCCCAAAAGGATCAAGTAACTTAAAGTAACTTGATTGAAGTCCAAACCATATCGAATAGTGTTTGATTTCTTATCCAACCACACATTATCCCATAATGTGTGTTAAGAGAGATTAACTTGTGATACCATATCACATTTCATTTGGCTTATATCAAAGTCTTCACTTTGATAATCCCATCATGACTAGATCGTGATTCTTTGAACTCTTTGATCTTCTTCAAGGATTTTTCTATTTACCTTATTAAGTGAACACATTAGTGTCAACCTAAATTGTTGGTAAAAGAAAATGATCAACCTATTTTGGATCAATGATTTACAACCTCGATCTCTTTTTCAACCAAAAGACACGAGATATCTTGCTTTGAATACAAGATACGCATATACCATAAGATTAAATGGTTTCAAGAGTACTCGATAACTCTTTGCGTTCATCATTCCAGAATCTAAGGTTCAATCTTGGGTTAACAATTTGAGTCTTGTATCATCTACATGATATGTCATTCTAGTTTGGTTTAGAATATAATCACCTTGATAATGGGCTAGCCATACATCAAATCATGGTGTATAGGGTCACAAAAGTGAAACCTCTTTTGTATCTTAACAAGTTTATATTCTTATTTAGAGTTTATGCACTTAATAGTCACAATTAAGTACAACTTTAAACCCAAAAACTAGATTGAGTACGCAATGACTCTATCTCAACATCATTGTTGCTAGTCGTCATATTCTAATCATCCTATGTATCAAATACAATGATGAAAACCACCATCGGTTTCTAATATTGACGAAGTAGTATTAGCAAAATTTATGTCAATCAAATAAAAATTTAAAGAAGAAGGTCCCATTAGATGTCCCACAACTAACTTGTTGATTCTTCAATAATTTGGGGTAGTTTCCTTTCTAGCGTCCAACAATTAAGACAATGGAAACTTTATTGGTCGGGATTGATAAGTTTAGTATCGTTATTCTCAATAACTTTACTTTTAACATTACCTTGTATCAATTCCATTCTAATTTTACTTCTTTAAAACCTTATCCTTTTCTTAACGGTTTAAAAGAATGCTCTCACTTATTTCAATGAGTCTTTGCTAGGAGAAGCAAAAATTGAAATTCATGAAGACTACTCTTCATTCGTTTGTTTAGTCTTAAAACTTTTATTGAAGTGGTTGCGGTATTTTGGTCAATTTTGATTTCAAACCAATCTAGTTACCAAAATGATGTACCGTTTCAAAGTACTTAACTTAATTAAGCATATGAGAAACAATTCATTGTAAGTAGATATGTTAGTCAAGGATCAAAAACCCTTTTGATCACGAATAAATTTTATCTATACTCTTCACAAGAGATCCTTACAATGGATAATACGAGGTTTTTAGAAGAAAAATTCAAATTTTGTTTTTAGTTACGATGTTTTAATGGAGATTTGAATAAAAAATCGAAATGATATCGTATATGAATTTTGGTAAAGAAATAGAACAATATGATAACGGAATAGTGGAAAACTTAACATTTATCATTTTATTAATACTTGTAAATAACAAGTAAAGCATTTACATAGGGACCTCTACCCAACTATGATAAATGATTCCAAGATCCAAATTCATATTAACTTGGGCACGGTGTGGCCGATTCATCCCTTATCAATATAACTCGGTGGATTAACTCTTTAATCGATTCTACTTTTAGAACTCTTGGTCGATAATATTACATTAACATTTATCTTTAGCCCAAAACACATCCGATAAGGGCACGGTGTGGCCGATTCATCCCTTATCAATACTTTTGTTGAGTTCAACACAAATTTCGAATAAATGTGTCCATGATCCAAATCCACATCAACTTGGGCACGGTGTAGCCGATTCATCCCTTATCAACATGAATTCGGTGGATAGACATTTATCACCCACTTCCCCTACGTAACAAGGTTTGTACCCGGTGTGGCCGAGCGCACTCCCTCATGAAATAGGTTTTCATGGTTTCTACTTTTTGGTAAGGCTAAGTCTCAATTGTTTATTTTAGCAAGAGGTCATGTCAATTTATTATCTATCACGTTTTAAGTGAACTAAAGCGGTGAAATACGATAGTTGTAATTGACATGGTCGATAAACTCGATTTAAAATGCATGTTTAGTTATGGCGATTTAGCGATGCATGCAACATATATAAATAAAATGCAAAGCATAAAAAATAAAATCCTAGTATGGCCTTCCTAAAATAGTAAATCTAATAAACTATTACAAATTCGGAAACCAACTTCAATAGTCCCTTGAACTTCGGTCTTGGCACGCATTTCAAGGCAACATTCTCTTTGATTGATCGCCTTCTCGAGTGACACCGTCTTCAAGGAACTCCGGAATAAATAAATTACATAACAAATTACATAATTTCCTATTATACATTTGTAATTAAAATAAAATAAATCTATTAAATTACAAAACGGTGATACGAGATCACAATAAATTACAACCGAATCGATATTCCCATACATTTCGGGCAATATCAATTAAAAACTAAGGTCATACTAAGTAAAATTACATAATTCAAAAATTACATAAAATAAAATTACGACAATCATAAAGAAAATGCAGCATTATAATATGTATAAACATGCCCAATTTTATGCTAAATCGCCTTTAAGGAGCCAATATCGTATATTAATCGGTTTTTACGGATTTGCGTGATTTAACCTTTTAAAATCACAATAATTACATAAAATCATATTTATGTACAAGTTAATTACCCTAAACTTCTTAGGATTCAAAATTAGTCTTCACTAACATTTGAAAATAATTAACCTAGATTTCTTAAAATTGTTCATAAATGGACTCAAAATTACAATAAAATGCCATAAACTTCAAATAAATCATAAAAATTTCAAACAATTTCAAAATTTGAAATTTAAATTCATGAACATTCTGGAAAAATACCATGACACTCATAATGTTCAAAACTTAGGTTAAAAATTTCGAAAATTTATCGAGAAAAACAATGTTGCGGTTTATAGATTTTAACAATTATCACCATAAAAATATGAGAAAAATTATTTTTATCAACTTTTCACTTTTAGATCTGAAATAGGTGATAAAATACAACATGTGACGTTTTTTCTTAGTCATGGAGTATGTTTTAGCAATTTTTCACTAATTAAAGTCACTATTTATGTTATTTTTCATCAAAAATTCATAAATCATGCATAAAGACTTCATTATAGCCAATTATTTTACACACATCTTGTAAAATTGCATGTGACAACATACTAAATTTCAATGACCAGATTCGAAATATTACTCATATTAACCTATTTTTCCATTTAAATTCGATTTTAACTTGAAAAATCCATATTTCGAGCATAACAACTCATTTTATTATGAAACTTTACAGGCCATCAGTAGATAATATATGTGAAAACATATCCAAAACCCACTAGAAAAATCGAAGTTTAGCTAATTTTCGTCCAAAAATGACATTTTTATCATAAAAATCACATTTTAATGCCAATATTATATAAAATGAACAATAAAATCCATAAATAAACCAAAATGTCCTAAAAATCACTTAGGACCAGAAACTTTAACATGCATAATTGATTTCGTGATATATCATAATAAACACAAATTTATAAGTTTTATTTATTAATCGTATAACTCGGAAAAACTATAACCGATTTGCATGCGAACAACCTAAGGCTCTGATACCACTTGTTAGAAATCATATTTTAAATATCACATATTTTAGGTTTAAAGTTTTAGTCATAAAAACTTAAAGATCTTATGCATGCAAATCAAATACAAGAGTAAAGAAAAATCGGTTCCTTACAATTGTATTTTCGGCTATATGGGCACAAATGAAGTCTCCTACCTCATTTGTTCTTGAGCTATAATGAATATTAGGATGATCCTCCAAAAATCCCAAAGTAGAGATTCTCCTCTTGATTGCACCCAAGATTATCCTTTATCCCCACTAAATAATATAAGCTAGATATTAGTTTAGTAGTTTACCTTAAAATTGATTACTAACACTCATATATTACATTAATAATTTTAGTAATCTTTTATGAACAATTTGGATCAAAAATCTCATGTTTTGATGAAGATTAAAGAGAGAAAAGAGAATAATGCATGAACTTTGCATGTGATAATGTAAGAATGAAATAAGAGAACTAATTCTCTCTTAAAGTGAAGGAGGCGCACGGTTGGAGTAGTCCAACTAAGGGCATCTTCTTTTCTCTTTTTGTCTTCACAAGAAAAGATGTGTAAGATGTGTAAGAGTAGGTTTAAGGCTAGTTGTAGGTAGGCATCATCATGCCATTTTATTAAATAAAATAAAACAACCAAAACCCACTAACACTCCTTCCATATTTCGGTCCATCCTCCATAAAATGGACTATCATTTTATTTTGTCAATTTGTCAATTGTCACACAATATGTCACATGTAGCATGTTACATGTTATTAATTAATTTAATGCATATTTATCACATAAATATCATTTTATAAATTAATTAAATTACATACAATAAATTGACTAGTGATACTTGATCACATAAATAAAATGGGTCATTTAATTATAATTTACAACATCTTGTAATTATAATTAACCATTCATTCATATCTCTATTGTTTCTCAAACAATAAACAATTTTAGTAACACGTCTTTTCAATTACTAAAATAAATCTTATTTAATCCCATTACAATAAGATATCAATATTCTCTCTCACAAATGAATTGTTCAATTTTAAGGAATTGATCAACTTGTATCATCATACAATTAATCAACTTTACAGATAAGGGCATCATCCTTTAGGTGTGACCTTAAGGGATCAATGACCACCACCACCCCCCACGAAAGAACGTCAAACTCTAGCAAGCCAATCGTTACCGATTAATGTTGATCAGGTGACTATAAAATGAATCATCCCTTACGTATTCTTAAAATGAGATTTAAACATGTGATCAATATGATCGACAATTGTGATCGCATTATTGTCGGAGGACACATATTCCAACAATAGCATCCCACACCCATTTTGCAACACTACAATCACGGAATAAGTGTAAAGACGACTCAGAATGAGAATGACAAAAATAACAAAAAGAAGACTCACCTCTAGTTCGAGCTGCTATATTATCCAAAGTTGATAAGGCTCCGCTACACAGTTGCCAGAAGAATAGCTTAATGCGAGGCCAAACTCGAACCTTCCACAACCGGTTCCACAGCCACCTCTCCCTTTCCCAATTCGAAGGACCCCCGCGTCATCATCATCCCCAACCAAGCTCGCATACGCTGTTTTAACAGAGTACTCACCATCACGCTCCAAGCTCCAGAACCACGCGTCTCTCGGCCCATTAGAGCTGAGACGAATATTACGGATGCGTTGTGCCTCAAAAGGCAAAAAGAAGTGTGCAAGATCCTCCTCGTTCCAATCCTTGCCATTCGGTGTGATCAAATCCGCCACCCTCAAATTTTCATTACCCCGTCCGCATGGTGAGATCACCAACCCATTACTGCTCAAATCGACCCAAGCCTGCCCCCACACTCTCGTGTCACAACCGTCTCCAATTCTTCGCCTCAACCCACGCTCCAAAACATGCCGAGCCCCCACGATACTCCGCCAAGTATAACTTGGCCTCTGACCCACCTCCGCATCCATAAACGAACTCGACTTATAATATCTGGCCTTCATCACCCGTGCCCAAAGACATTCAGGCTTGACAACAAGACGCCATGCTTGTTTCCCAAGGAGTGCATCATTGAAGACCTCAAAGTCACGAAACCCAAGGCCCCCATTGCACTTAGGCCGGCACAACTGTTTCCAAGCAACCCACAAAATGCCCCTCTTCCCTTCCTCATGTCCCCACCAAAAATGCGAGACCATCGATCAGAGAACATTACAGAAATTCGTCGGAATTTTGAACATACTCATCACATAGGTAGGGAGTGAATTGGCCACAACCTTTATAAGAACCTCCCTACCAGCCCTCGACAATATTTTCCCGCACCATCCCTGTAAACGTTTGCTTAGCTTGTCACGAAGGATATCAGTAAGAACCTTTTTGGAACGACCCACAACCGTTGGCAAGCCTAAGTACTTCTCCTGTGTCTCAACCTCTCGCACACCAAGCTGGGCAAGCACCCTATCCCTCTTAGCTCGTGGGACCCCTCTACTAAAGGACATTGTTGTCTTCTCCAAGCTAATCGACTGGCCCGAAGCAGCTTCGTATCTTCGTAAGATGTTTGACACCTCCACTGCTTCATCCTCCTCTGCTCTCACAAAGAATATACTATCGTCTGCGAAAAACAGGTGAGAAATAGTTGGGGCAGTGCTCGATATTCGCAACCCATGAATAGACCTGTGCTCTATAGCTCGCCGCATTTGGTTTGATAAAGCTTCGGCACAATGAATAAATAGATACGACGATAGGGGATCACCCTGTCGTAACCCTCACTCTGGTCTAAACTCATCCGTCTGAACTCCATTAATTAACACCGAAAAGGATACAGAAGAAACACACGCCATAGCACGAGCAATCCAGCCGCGATCAAAGTTCATAATCTTGAGCACTCTCCTGAGAAACCTCCATTCGACCCTATCATAAGCCTTCGCCATATCCAGCTTAACCGCCATAAAGCCATCGACGTGCCTCAAATTCTTCATATGGTGAAACATTTCAAAAGCTATGAGCACATTATCAGTGATCAACCGTCCGGGAGTAAAAGCACTTTGGTTTTCAGAGACGATATCACCAAGAAAAACCTTCAGTCTATTAGCTAGGACTTTTGAGACGAGCTTATATACCACATTACATAAACTAATTGGTCTAAAATCCCTAATTTTATCCGGCTCTTTCTTTTTCGAGATTAAGACTATATTAGTTTTATTAAACTCCCCTGGGTCCAGTTCACCTCTCAGGATACCTAACACGGTTTTGACGACGTCAGTGCCGATAATATGCCAAAAGGATTGAAAGAATAATGCATTCATACCATCCGGTCCCGTCGCCTTCAGAGGGTGCATTTGATTTAAGACATCAACAACCTCCTCCTCATTATATTCGGACCGTAGGCCAACATTCATTCGGTCTTGTACCCGCCCCTCCATCCCCACTAGCACCTCGTCAAAATGAGACGGTTGTGACAATGTGAACAATTGTTGGAAATAAGTCGTAGCCACAGCCGCAACCTCGTCATGCCCAGCTCGCTCCACACCCGAATCATCAACAAGCCTCCCTATATAGTTCTTCCTCTTCCTTTCTCCCGCCCTTGTGTGAAAGAATTTAGTATTACGATCGCCCTCATGTAACCACAACGCTCTAGACCGTTGCCTCCAATACTGCTCTTCTTGGCGCCGTAAAGCCGCTATTTCAGACACAAGCTTCTTTCTTTTTCGAACCACTTCCTCTGATCGATCACCTTCAGCTAACTGGGTTAGCTGCTTGCCTTTGCGCTCAATCATGTAACCAATTTTCCTTATGCTAGTCTTCTTCCAAGCTTGCAACTCCCGAGCATAACATTTAATCGCTTCACCCAGCACCCCCCCGCCTTTACTAACCCCACATCTAACGGCATCCTCACATCCTTCTTCGCCAATCCATATCTGCTCGAACTTGAAATTCTTCTTTACCTCCACACCCGTTACTCTTTTGTCAAAAAGCAATTTGATGGGGGCATGGTCCGACCACTCCCGCGTTAGATGTATGAGCTTAGCATAAGGAAAAATATCAAACCACGAACTCTTACCCATTGCTCTATCGATCATTTTCTGCCTATTAGCCTCCCCTGCTTGTCCATTATCCCATGTGAATTGGTACCCCTCCCACCCCACATCTTTCAGCCCACAATCATCTACAGCTGATTGGAAATTGTTCATCTGCCATTGTGCTCTGCTTCCTCTTTTCATCTCGGTCGAAAAAAGAATCTCATTGAAATCACCCACGCACAACCATGGTAGCTCGGATTGCCCGCTAAGGAGGCGCAACAACTCCCACGATAAGTGCCTATCAGTGACCGCCGGCCACCCGTAGAACCCCGTCACTTTCCACTCCCTCTCACCCTCACGGACCACATCATCGATATGGTGGACTGAGGCCGATTTAAAATTGCAGTCAACTTCTTTCTTCCATAAAAGAGCAAGTCCTCCCGTTCTCCAAATGCTATCCACCTCAACCCCAAAATACCCATCCAATTTTTCCCGAACCCTCCGCATCTCATGACCACACAACTTCGTCTCACACAAGAAAAGTATGGCCGGGGCTTCCTTTCGCACCAAGGCACGAAGATTATTTACAGCGTCGGGGTTGCCCAAGCCCCGACAATTAAGGCTTAGAAGATTCATTGGGCCCGGCGGGGTTGAGTGTCCTCAACCTCTGCCTCGGATATAAAGACGTCCCCGTCAGTAGTAACCTTTAATTTCTTTCCTCCCACTGCCATAAGCTCCTCCTCACGTGCTCTTTTCCCTCCCTCCGGCATCACTTCCCCACGGTGCTTCTGTATTACCTCCCTTGCCATCCTAGTCCATTTTTTGGACCCTAATCCAGGGCCTTGAACCTCCCCCAACAAATTACCCCTACCGCCATCATCATAAACCCCGTGCTCAGATTGAGCAAGTCCCAGGTCAGAGCTCACTACCTCCTGCACCTCACTCACCATCCTCGCCCTTTCCCCCTCTCCCAACAGCTCCCCCTTCTGTCCCTGCTCAGCCTTATCCCCCTGGGAATTAGCATCATGGCACACCTCCTCTCCCTACAAGGAATTCATATTCATCATCCCCATAGCCAGCCCCTCCTCTTTAGTTCGATGCAACCCAGCAAGCCCCCCCCCCCCTTTCTTCATCTTCAAATCAATGGCGATAGCTTGCTTGGAGTTTATCAATCATAGCAGCAATATCCATCTCCCTATTGCTCCTCCCCTCCACCTCAAACACAGTGTTTAAGTCCCTCCTAGCACGCCCTGGTCCCTCAGCCGAAGGTTTAGTCACCTTCCACGGAGAGGCACGCAGCCATTCACCAAACCTCAACTCACCCTCGTCGTACGGTCCATCGTCACAGTCCTTCTCGCCATGCCCTATCAACCCACACCCGTAGCAATAAAGTGGTAATCTCTCGTATTTGACATCAAAGTTTACCACCCTTCCTCCCCTCATCTTAATAGGCACTGTAGATTTCAATGGTTCACGGACATCATGCAACACCCTTATTCGTACAGCTTCTATCGATCTCACTAATAGGCCCAACATCCCTCGCAATATAGGTTCCTAACTAACGACGCCCCTATCTTTTGTAAATTCGACTCACTTGACCGCCCAACAATTGGTAGGTCGTAGACCCGTGTCCAAATAGGGAAGAAGAAGAGAGGTACGTCAGTAAGTTTACCTTCCCGGTTCGGCTCGTTGAAGCACCATAGAAACTTATCGAAGTGCCATGGTTGACCCTCCAAAACCCTAGCTTTATCACGTTCCGTTCCAAATCGAAAAACAAATATTTTCTCCTTGATATCAATCGCATTCCCTATCATTGGCTTTGAGGGATTCCACAACCTAATCATTGATTCAATCGCAGCCTTCGCATGAATTGATTTAGTCGCCCAAATTTTTCCAACCAGGAGCAATTGTTCGTTCCCACGCCTCTCATCAAAACCTTCCTCCCACTCGGAACCCCTCCTTCATCTGAAATAAATTCCCCCACCGGTTGCTTCCCTGCTCGAATTTGGTCTCGCGTTGAACTACCTACCTGGCCCTGCATAGAAGAAAACAAAGCAAACAAA
This sequence comes from Silene latifolia, assembly GCF_048544455.1. Classification (NCBI taxonomy): domain Eukaryota; kingdom Viridiplantae; phylum Streptophyta; class Magnoliopsida; order Caryophyllales; family Caryophyllaceae; genus Silene; species Silene latifolia. The sequence goes on from NC_133537.1 coordinate 325,602,449, forward strand.
GAATACTAGCAAAAGAAAACAAACCCACGATCGAAATCGTGAGTAGAGCCTCGAACTAGAGGATCGACGCTATGAGGAAGATAGACGAAAAAACCCTAGGAGACTCTAGACTTTTTGTTTCAAACTTTCTGATAAACTTATGGGGTTGATTTGCTACATTTATAAGATAAACGTATAGGGGTGATTTGCTATATTACCCCTAATTTTCTATTGGTTGGGTTTCATGTCCTATGCCAATTATGTTTTTTCCTCATATATCATATTACAACAGCGAATTGAATTTCCTAATTAAAAAGCAATGCATTGTAGATTTGTAGTTGAAATGAATTGAACCGAACTGAATTGAATTATGGAATTTGAATTGATCGTAAAAACAAAAATAACTTAGAGGATCTAAATTGAATGAAACTAATTGAACTTATAGTATTTGAGTTGAACTGAACTTACATGAACCTAATTGGAAGTAAATTGGAAATAAGTCTAAAAGACCGAATCTAAGTTGTACAAAGCAAAACTTTAGACTAGGAAAATACGATCATGAGATGTGAATTTAAAAGTTTACGATAATTATAAAATCAATAAAAAAGGTTATGAGGAGAAATAAAACGGAAACCCTTTACTACCTTCATTATTGGTTTTAAACACGTAAACAGTGACAAAATAATAATGCCTAATAACTAGCCCAAAACTACCCCACCACCACCACCACCACCGTCAGCGCCACCACCCTTGCAACATCTTATAACCAATATCGACGACGATGAATGGGTGTTTTTGGTATATGGGGTGGTTGTGGATTTCAATGGGTGAGGGGGTCGATGGGGGAGAAGAGGGGTGACCCCGACTAGTAATGGATCGTGCAATGAACAACCTTATCAGACCGTTTCTCAAAAGAGTGAGACAAATACTTGAAATCCGATGCTAACTTAATAAGTTTTTTAGGTTTAGGAATCTTCACGAAATTTGAGATATTAATGAGTTATAATGAATCAGACCCCAAAATAATTAACTTGACACCATCTACCTTGCCATCGTCAACCCCAACACCACCACTTTCGGCCGTAGAGCATCAACAAACAATAACCCATTATTGCCTCATTCTTCTCCCAATATCACCTAGATGATCCTGAATTACCACAATTGCGGTCATCAAAAGTAGTTTTCTCAAACATGAAAACAATATACAATATATGATATGTGAAAAATCTCATTTTAAATTTTCAAAAATAAAGTGTGAGAAGTGTAAAAAATAAAACACAAATCATCCCCTTAAACTAAAAGAATAAGAAAACTGAAAATTTTTCCGCCTAAATGCTTTTAACTAGAAATTGGGCCTAACTTTATTTAGATATGTATTGGACCTAATATATAGTCTTTATGTGTCAAAGTATCTTATCAAACACCGTAACTTTTATAGTTGGGCCAAATTTATTTTATTCATTATTATCTCATTAGTCAAATATATGTATTTTAAATGTCGTAAATTTTCTATTTAAAACATATGCATATTTTACTCATATTATTAAAATCTGTGTGTGCTTTTCACTTTTTTATTCTTTAAATTTTTTTTACTCCGTTTAAATTGTTACTCTGTATATTGTAACAAAAGTTACAAAAATAGTTATATGCTTCAAATGCGTAAAAATAAGCATAAGTTTTTGTAATTAAACTAACAATCTTCTTTTTTTTTAATCATAAACTTATTCTGAGTAAAAATGTAAAATTCGTTCTATTTTAATTCTTAGTATTTTTACACATTAACAATTGTAGATAATTAAAAATAAAATTCAAAGTTTATTTATATATTATTATTAGCTTTAATTATTAAGTTCTCTACACATGACATTCTAAAATACCGTGCATTCGCACGGGCACTATACTAGTCTTATATATATATATATATATATATATATATATATATATATATAACTGGGTTGAAACGCTGTGGATGCGCCACGTGTCCTATATAGCCTTAATGACAAGCATTAATTACAGCGAATCATTCAATATGGGCATAATAAATGCTGTATAAATCTCAGCAAAATATTAGTTATAGTTTAATAAATTTATTATAAAATTACATAAAAAAAATTACGGTAATTTGACTCTAAATTTAGTAAAAAATTATTTTTGATAAAAATTATAAAATGTAAATAATTACGTTCATTGCGAAAAATGCTTTCAATTGAGTATAATTTTGATTATATTTACTGAAATATTTTGATATTTTACATTTACGTAAATTTTTTTTTAAGAAAGTTATAAAACTTAGACCATTAAATCTGGTAAGAAAAATATATTTGGGAGAGTCATTGTATTTATTAAAAATAGAACTTAAAGAAAACTACTAAGTTACAAGTTTTTATAGTGTGACAATGAAAAAAATTATATTGCGAGAAATTGAATACATGTGAGATTTTGATAGGTTTAAATAGTGTGATAAGGAGTATGTATGTACACAGTAACACATTGATCGCGGGTATATTTAAATAATCAAAATAAAAGTAATGATTATTAAGTAATATAGTATTATAAACGCCATGAAAAAGTAGAAAACACGTACATTTTTCTTTAATATCTTCAATAAAATATGTATGCGTCAACTCCGTCAAGTATAAAATATTGATTATGATTAACTAAATACTCCCTCCGTCTAGGTCAATTGTTGTTCTTTGATTTTGGCACAAAGACCAAGGAAAGAGGAGGGGACCAATAACTAAATGAAAAGTGGAACAAATTGAATGAGAATGATCAAATTACTCATCAAGTTCATTCTTAAAAGAGAAAGGACAACAAATGACTGAGATACCCCAAAATGGAAAAGGACAACAAATGACCGGGATAGAGGGAGTATTACTTTTAGTTAAATATTTTATTTGTTATCTTTTAAATACTTTGAAGTTAAACCTAAAAAAAATATTTGAGAAAGTTCAACCTATTTTATTTACAGGTAATTTATTAAACATCATTGTATAAAAATAATATAATTGATAGTTGTTTAAAAAACAAAAGGTGTAAATTTCTTATAGACGTGTTTGACACATAAGCACCTGCAGCACACAATCAAAAGAATTGAATAAGTTGAGTTTGGACGCTATATGTTTGATACATAAATATCACACGTTATACATAAAAAAATATAAATTGCATAAAATTATATTCACATCATTTTGAACAAATATTAACTGGTTCGGGACATAATGTATTGTTAAATAATATAATGTGAGAGCTTAATGTTCATCGTTGCGTTATTCAAGTTTAATTAGGTTCACCAATAAATGGCAATTTTTGTAAAATGAAAAAAATAGACAAGGACAATATGGTAATTTCACAACTAAAAAACTTACTGAAAATGGAAAGGGGGAAGAAAATCCACAAATACTATCTTACAACCAGTTGTATAGTAGCATTGTACAACCGCCTCAAAGTTGTTGAGCTCTCACACAAAGTTGTTGAGCTATTTTACAAGTTATTGAGCTATTTTACTAAGTTATTGAGCTTAATAATTATTCTGTTAAGTTCAATAATTTTGTACCACAACTCGACAATTTTGTTAATAGAACTCGACAACTTTATAATAAAGCTCAACTACATTAAATAGGTTGTATATACAACCAGTTGTATTAACTAAAGAAAATCCGACTAGCTTCGAAAATGAAAGAGGGAAGAAATAAGCGACTAGGAAGGAGTATGATATTAGATAAGTAACAAATTTATTTATAAAATATTTATCATGCATAATTAATTATCACTTATTAGTTTTAATAATTAAAATTGTATGTATTTTATTTTGAAACATTAAAGTTAAACCTAAAAAAAATTAATTTGAGAAAAATTAATTTATTTTTATTTCTAAGTAAAAATATTAAAGATTATATATGAATTATATTATTTTTCTTCAATTAAAATAATAAAATTTTAAAATAGGCCGCGCGGATTCTTGTATACAAGTACAATAAAACCGTGTTACAAAACACAAGTTAAATAAAAAGTCATAACCCTGCTCGGCAGCTATAAATAAGAAGTGAGAAATAACAAACTTCCATTCCAACATACACAAATACAATCACAACCCCGCCGCTCATTCACGCAATTCCACCATCAAAACCACCATGAGCTCCAAGGTAGAGTCTGATAATGGCGACAATACCAACACCAATACAAGCGAATTATGCGAAGAGTGTAAAACTGTAAAGTTCAAATACAAATGCCCTGCTTGCTCTCGCCGTACTTGTAGTCTCACCTGTGTCAAATCCCATAAAAAATCCTCTGGTTGTACCGGCAAAAGGGATGCTACTGTTTTCGTCCCGCTTTCTCAATTTGACGATTCTACCCTTGTCTCTGGTATTTTCCCCTCTTTTCTCTCTTAAAAAGTTTCAATCTTTTCATGTTTCATTGTTGTTGTTTTTCGAGTTAGTTTTGCTTAAGTCCGTCTTTTAACTTTACCACATAGTCGCTATAGACCCTTTTAAATTAGCTACATATCGTGGTGACATGTATAATTGTTTACCTTTGATTAGTATTCTCTCCGTCCCAATCATTTGTTTACCTTTGATTAAAAAAACCCTCACAGAGATTGAAAAAGGTAAACAAATGATTGGAACGGAGAGAGTATATTATTTGATTCTGCAATCAGTCTCTCTTGGCTGCTAACATATAGAAAAGGTCCTGTATGTTCTTTATCGTGCCATTTGCAGGAGCCTTTGAGACACTAGATTGATGTTATGTAGGAGCTGGATTTTGATTAGGTCCAAGGCAATTTGGCATTTGTGTACTGTCTCCTATGATACTATGATACTGTTGTTGGATTTGGTTTTCTGTTTTCGGGATAGTAGTGATTTACTGTGGTTGGTTCAGATTATAATTTGCTGGAAGATATTAAAAGAGTAGCCGAGTCTTCCCAGAGAATGCGCACGCAGCTATGTGCATATTATCAGCATAGGTTACCTAGGCATCTTCAAGCTCTTCAAAATGCTGCTACAAGAAGAAGAACAAGGATTCGGTTTTACCCTCCTGGGATGTCTAAGAGACAAAAGAATCAAACTCGCTTTATTTCAAAGTAATATTTTCTTCATTCTAAATGCATTAAACAGACGTATTTGGATACTTCTGTTTTTAATTATTTTATATGATTTTCATTCTGCATGCTTGTTAGAAGTTTAGAATGCGGTAGTTTTTGGTTATGTAATTAGGCCGTATATGCAACAGTGGTTGATTGCACAAATAAAGGCATACTACTATTCTAGTGGTGTTTGGAAAGCAGTTAGGATGTACGACACCTTAGGGCTTACGTTGATTGAGGGTAATTGTTAAAGCGATAATGGAGGCAAAAAACAAACGAAAGTGGGTGGTTGCGGTGGTGGTGTTAGTGGTGGATAGAGGAAGGAGATGAACGGAGGGTAATAGATATCTAAGGCAGTTTATAGTTCTCTTCTTCTTCCCTTTATTAACCCAATCAATTCCCTTCTTTTATCCTTTTATTTTGATTTGCCTTGCCTTAAAATAGTTATTCTATACTCAAGTGAACTATTTGTCATTTAATTTTATCTTAATGTCGTCTATCACCATACATAATCGGTCATGACTAGGTGTTATGATCAATTTGGTGAGTCATATAATTCCATGGTCTTTTCAGTTTCAGACGAGCGGTCTAAAATTGACTCTTGATTACTGTTTCTACGTCTTATCAATTTCTGCAGGCCCAAATCTATTAAATGGACTATAGAATGGCGATTTCATTCAACAGATATTTCTTTGCTCGAACACATGTGAGTGGCTTCTCCATCTTATCTTTATCAAAAAATACCAACAACATATGACTGCAGTTTGATAATGAATCCATCTTATGCAAAATGACTCAAACCCAAAGCTATTCCAACGTTCTTCAGGGTGAACGAAAACTCAACATTGCGCTCTGTAGTGGGAAAGCATTTACAACCTAGCCCATGGAGGAATAAGCTGAGGAGATTCGCTGAAGAAACAGTTGATAATCTCAAGTGTTACATTCGAATAAATCAACAGGTTTGGAATCTTTTATTTATCATAGTTGTCCTTGGATGATCTTTGTTGATAATCTCGAGTCATGATAATTTCTTGAAGCTCTTTTTTTACTTCTTTTTTTTATCACAGTACGCCAATTCGTCCTACCGTGAACTTGATTTGGATACTCCACTAAGGGAACTTTTTTCGGGTTTAGTCATCTTGGAATACCCTATTATTCACATTTTTCTTCCTGCGGACCCCTGCAATTTTAAAGTTGTACAAGATGTGAAGCGCACTTTAACAGAGGTCAAGTCTAAAGAACCGATCACAGAAGATACATCAAGCCCTTTGGTTATTTGCTCTAAGGAGGAAGAAATAGTAGAAGATGAATCTCCAGAGCCTAAGATTTTCGATTTTCTTGACAAATCAATTAAAGAATTATCCAAGAACTCTCCAACCAAGGAACATGTAACTGAAGCAAAAATAGTAGAAGATGAATTTCCAGAGCCTAAGATTTTCGATTTTCTTGACAAATCAATCAAAGAATTACCCAAGGATTCGCCAACCAAGGAACATGTACCTGAAGCAAAAGATGTTCAGCGCAGTACAGAAGTAGAAATGTTGGACTCGAGCATAGATGATTTTGATTTCGACCAAGAGTTGATCGATGCATATTCATTGCTCATGGAACAGGGTAACCCGGATAACTTTATTGATTACAACCGAGAAATTGATGCAGGGGAACGTTTAAATGCTGATGTATTCTTTGCGGATTTGGAGGAATTAGAGGAAGGGGAGATTCCTAGTTCTGATTAGTTACCCTCCATTGGTATTCCTTCTAAATTTTGTTCTGTAAGTTGTGGCTCTGAGATCTTCTATACGCAGTTTTGTTTCAAAAAAATTGGTAGATGTGAATGTAGTGCAGCGTTCTTCCCTAAACATTGTACTCAAATCATCTCACTTCCGTTGTTGAGATTTGGTCAGTATTCGAGACAGGCAAGACAAGGGTCAAGGGGTAAATCCCTTCCTCCCTAGACCTATTTGTAGGGAATCGACATAGATTTGATTAAGACAGATGAACCATATATGAACGAGTTGATTCTTTCGGTTTGAGTGATTACAAGCTTGGTCAGGATTTCATTCCCCTCAAATTTACGAAGTGTAAGCTTATAACAAATGAGGATTAGCTCTGTACTGTCTCATGGTACGAGATTATCTTTTCTGATTAATTGCAATAAATGATATTCGGAGTAATAAACTCGAAGTTGCTTGTTATCAAACCATTCCTACAAAATACTGTAGAACATACATACTCCGTACTAATTATTAAGCAAATTAAGTAGCAGAACATAGATACTCCAAACTCCAAATTAAAGACTTAATATCTAATTATTAACTAAAACTAGACTTATTAATATCCAACTATGTTAGCAACTTAAGCAGTATCAGTGTCGGTCAACGTGCCAAGCCAGGTTGGTGGGAGCATCCCAGTCTGCTCATTTACAGTCTTCATAAGTGGTGGTAGCATACTATATATCCCAGCTATGTCCTTCATTGAGCCACCAGAGCCGCTTCCTCCGCTCAAACCGGCCCCACCCAGTCCTGACGACCAGACACTGATCTTAGGCTGCAAACCCTGAACAGCATTAGCATTGATCTTAGCCATCTCTTGGTAAACACCAGAGTTGATCATCATGTAGTCCCTTAGAGCAGGGTAGTTTCCATCAAGAGACTTAAGAAGGGTAGAAACGTAAAATCCTTGCGCCTGAGCTAAGGCCACGATACCCTCTGCCTCCTTCTTTTTGGCATAGACTTCAGCATCGGCTTGTTGCTGACGCGAATAGAATGACGCTTCTGCTTCCGCCTTTGTTCCCTCAGCTTGCATCTGCTTCTCATATAAAACTGCATCTGATTCTTTCTGGTTGTTGTACAGATTCCTGTTCGCTTCCTGGACCTTGATGTCATATTCAACAGTAGCCTTACTGAGAAGCTCGGCCCTAAGTTTCTCGGTCCTAGAGATAGCATTCTTCTTCTCCACCTCACTCTGCAGCTCAGCCTCTCGAATGGCTACGGCCTTCATGGCCTCGACCTCTGCAAGCTGAGCAGACTGGGCCCACCCAGCCTTCTGAGCCAATAATGCAGCATTGGCTTTCGCCACGTCAGCTTCCTTTTGGTTCTCAAAAATCTTAACTTCACTTTGGACTTTGATTTCTTCCTTCTTTCCTTCTCCTTGCCTTTGTGTAGCAATAATCTTAGTCTCAGCATCGATTTTCGCAGCGTTTTGTGTTGTTTGGCCTTCCCTCAGCTTTGCTCCAATCTCTCCTTTCATTCTTGCTTCAGACACATCTATCTTAGCCTGATTAGCAGCATCCATCTGAGTCTTCTGACCCAAATAAGAAAAATATTCGTGACCCGGAACATCAACAAGCTGCTTAACATTAGCATTATAAATTTTCAAACCAAATTGGTTCAACTCCAACTGCACCTTATCAAAAACCTCCTTCTTAAATTCCTTAGTCCCTTTAAATATCTCCTCCATCGTCATGGAAGCAGCGAGTACACGGGTTTCACCCTCAATGATCCCCTGTACGAGTTCATTCACGTGCTTCGAGTGCATCTTGTGAGGGGACATGAGTTTTGCGTACAAGATAAGTGACGCGTCATCCTCGACTTTCGGTCCAATAGTGAAAACTGCAGGGAGCAGGAAGGGGAGTTTCTCCGCACTCATTGCTTGAACTTGAAACGTGTAGTTTTCAGGGGAGACGACTACGCGTACGTAGCGTTGGCCAGGGAGGATTAAGGCCTTTTTAGCGAGCTTAATGTCGGTGATTTTCCATCCTGTTATGGCTATATATTCTGACGGTCCTGCAACTACGTAATATGGTACTGGCGCCATTGTTGTTAATGGTTTTCTTCTGCTTGTTTTTTTGTGGGTAAATAATGAGAACACATGAGACGTATATTTATAGCCTAAGATAGACTCCTTACCTTCACCTAAATTAGGAGGAGACCATATTATTATCAAATACGGAGTACTACTCTCCTGATATCATAACAATAATCATACTGTATTATAGTAATAAGAGATAATATGAGACTCCATGGTTGATTGAATACCGACTACTCAAATTACTAATTATATTGAAAGACCGTCTCACACCGGTCATACTAAATAATCAAACGGGTACGCAGCAATAAAATTATAGTTTTATACAACCATTTCATCCCTGCCTATTAATTCAAATTTGTTCTACATTTTTTTTTTTTTTTGATAAGGTAAGAAAACTCAAATTTGTTCTAGACGATAGTCCTAGAATCTAACGGTTATTGCATACTAAAACAAAATGATAAGCTGTAGCCAAGTTTAAATACTAAAAACGTATTCATAGCAAATCAAAACCGGTAACCATGTAAATACTAAGGACGTAAACAAAATTGTTACTATATTGTCTCATACAGAGTTCAACATATTCCAGAAGCAAATAAAGCGGGCACAAAACCGTTTAGCTATATACTTCTGTATGCACACGATAAAAGTTTTGCTTGATCCAAATGTGACCACAAAGACGCTCTTTTTACGAGCTCTATTGTTATCAATTAACGTAATTATCATTATTATTTTTTCTCGTTAACCATTTTTCGTGACAAGACCAAATACAAACGAAAGTGAACGAAATCTAGCCGCCAGTTTAAAAGTGAACCTATACGCCATCAGCCATGAACAATTATTATTAGGAAGGCAAAAATAGGGAAATACAAGGTAGCAGTTTGACAGCAAGAGTCACGAAGATGCCTTTTCAGTCACAAGAAACACGAACAATCGTCTCTCGTATAACTTTTGTAATTGTATTTCCACTACCCCACATGATCAAAGTTTACTCATCAAGTCATCAATGAAACACCAAGTATCTGCCTAGGATTAAGGATCAGCATTGTGCCATCCCTTAGTGCAAGGTGGAATGCTCATGAACTCATCGAATTCCTTTACATGAACATCGCAACAGTTCCACTGCAAGCCAAGAAAGCCGCTCATTAGCATTTAAAATCAGCACAAACACAAAAGTATAGCACATCAAGGTGTATATAGGCATCTCACCCCTCTCATCCTGTCGTGAAAAACAGCAGGCCCTGGGTGGTAGTTGCATGCATTTTCATGATTATCGATCTCCTTAAAAGTTTGTCCACATCCTTTGTTCTTACATGTTTGAGGCTCATTTATACCGACTATTTTTCGTGGTGGAGCATTGACAATAACAGGCTCTTCAGAGACAACCGTAGTCACTTGCGTATCGACTGGCTTAGGGTTTGGATTTGACACTGAAATGGACATGTGGAACACACAGATCAAGATTAAAAAAATATGTTCCTTTTGCAATCCCAAACAGTAAGCTACACAAGTACACAACATGTTCATATTCCACAGCAACGTCAAACTAGTTACTAACGTGCTGCATGCTTAAGAAACAGGGGAAAGGCAAAAAAATAATACTACCTCCATTTAATTCTTTTTGTCCCGATATGATTTTGGCGGTCAATCAATGTGAACTTTGTCTATTAGTTTCTTTAAAAACAAAGTAATGCAAAAATACAAAGAAAAACTTGTCATAATTATTTTTGTTTTGATACAAATATTGTTGTATCATCATTTTATAAAAGGTGGTAACTATTGCATATTAGGATAAAATATTTGTCTAATAAGTTGATGTCTATTGACCAATACAGACTACTGGGGACAATATAAATGGGATGGATCATGGATGTAGATAACTAAGGGCAGAAAGATAGCAATACCATGGTCTGAGCAAAAGAATCCCTGTTTGCACCTTGAGCAAGTTTCTTTTGATGAGGCAGTTGTGGTATTGGTTATGACTGGAGTTGGGGCAGGAGTGGGGTTTCGCGGAGCTGCTTTCGTTATCACTGGCTTCTCAGTCGTGTGTTTACCAGTTTTGCATCTTCAGTGAGAAAACGGTATCAATAATTGGAAACCAAAATTAAGTAAAAACACTGCAAATAAAGTTAATGAGTTCTAAATTTACTTCTCTCTGATAATACTCCGCTTCAAAATAATTAGAGGTCGTGGAAACATTCAACATACCCTGGAATTTCTAAAAACAAGCTAAAGTCATGACTCCTTTTCTTGCAACAACTCCATTGTTTCATTCCATCATGAAATAGAGGCTGAAACACATTAAATATTAGGCTTATGAGTGGAAATATAATAAAAAGCAATCATGATAGAGCAGAGGAATAATCACTAGAAAAGAAAAACAAGCCTGAAACAGTATGAAGAAGGAAAAGGGTGGAAAGTTTGTGACATACTCCCTGATAGACAAAGGCCAATCCAATGCGTCCAATGTACATCATGCAACGACAAAGAAGAAACATCAATCAGCTTAAGTATAATTTACATGTCAAGCAATTGATAAAGTCAACTAAATTGAAATGAAAGCAGTGATAAATAAAATCTACAAAAGTAGTGCCGCAAGAATAAAGAAAGGCCATCATCTGATGCTTTTAACATCTCTGCGGCAATTAGAATTTGCAAGTCTGATGAGCAATATCAGCCAGCTAAACTACAATGTCTTTTATAGCATACAATTCCAGGATCATTTAGGACAAAGAAAAGGTAATAAGGAGGATATACAATCATGCTCTGAAGACACGTTAGAGGCTGAATGTGAAAGCAATTGAAGAAAGCAGCCTTCACCATAAACTCATAAAGAGTATTTATAGGTTTCCACTTCCAACATTCTAATGCACCCGTATACTTTAATTAGGCCAGTCCTATGCACTTGGAACATATACTAGTTTGTTGCTGGAGACGAAACCATTTCAACATCGTCAGTTCATGCCTAGTGTTACATGGATGTCACTGACACAAACACCATTCTTCAAGTGTTAAAACAAAGCATTAGCAAATGTAACAATTACTACGAAAGAATGATGTTAACTGAGTTTATGGGTGGTTGATAATTTAATCTCCTCATAAATATATAGGAGAACTATTCTTGGTGAGAGATTATCGATCAGCACCACATGATGATTCTTTACATCATCATACTTTTCCCATTCCTTCATAGTTTCTTGAGCTTCATTGGGTGTACAAGGGGAGCTAAACGCATTCAATTCATTACAACAATTCACACACATCCTACCATTCATTCCAAACGACTAACGTATTAATCACAGGCTCATACTCAAGTCCTAAGCTATCACTCAGCACTAGTACGGCAACCACCTTTTCTCAGTCACCTGCCTCTGATTTTCATACCACGGCCACCATCGTGGTAAACTGGTAAATGGTCGTGAATCGCAGTAGTGCATTTAATGGTGAGGCTTGTTTCTTATCTCCCACATAAACTTCATCAGTTAGTACCGATTTAGCGGTTTAATTAGCCTTGCGTAGGTCATGTATGCAACCAAATATCAGCTGTATTGCTCAAATATTGCACCTAATTTTATCCGTCAAAACTCAAATATCGACTATTTTAGAAGCCTATGCATAGCGGAAAACATCATCTAGTAGCAAATTTGAATTCAAATCATGGTTAATAAGACCCCACGAGAAACCGACAAAGCCGATATTCCTAACAACTAAATACAAATGCAAATTCCTCCCACACATCAAGAAGGCTCCAACATGTTCATTATCCTAGTTTATTCCTCTAAATCAAAACGTGGACACACGTAGGTGTTCCTTCAAGTAAGGCCACCAACATTCGCAATATTAACAACAGCGAAATTGCGAAAACAATGCTCAAACATTATCATCCTAGCTCAACCACGTGAATAATCCATAACTTAATCCTAAAAACGAACTACTACACAAGTCAAACAGATAATCAATCATATCTACAAGTTGATACGCTACATAGCATGAGTTATCGTATTTTCATAACAAGAGAAAACAGCGAATTGAAGGTTGAAATTAGGAGAAATTAAGCAGATCTATCAACAACAAAAGAAGATTAAGCAATAAATTAACAGCAAAATTGAAGAGTGAAGAGAGAAATATCGGCCAGCTAAACTACAATATCTTTTAAAGCATGCAATTCAAGGATCATTTAGGATAAGAAAGGTAATAGGATGGTCATACACTCATGCTCAGAAGAAAATATTTTGAGGCTACTAGTAAATAGAGATCTTTCTATCAAGAAAATGGCAGAATGTGAAGCACTTGAAGCAAGCAGCCTTCGCCATGAACTCATAAAGTATATTGATAGGTTATCCTATTTTCACAAGTAACCTTAGTAGAGATTATAGGCTTCCATTTCCAACTTTCTAAAATACACGGATACTTTAATTAGGCCAGTAACATGTTTTGAGTCCAATTCACTCGGAACATATACTAGTTAGATACTGGACACCAAACCATTGCAACATTGTTAGTTAGTGCCTAATGTTAAATGTATGTCACTAACACAAACATCATTGTTCGTGTCTAAAAACAAAGCATTAGCAATGACTATGAAAGAATGATGTGAACTGAATTTTATGGGTCGTTGATCATTTACTCTCACAAATAGATATGAGAAGTATTCTTGGTAGAATTTGATGATCACCGTCACTAGATGATTATTTTCATCACCATAGTTCTCCCCTCCGTTCATATCTTCTTGAGCTTAATGGAGTGCAATTGTGCAAAAGGGGAGCTAAACTTGTCCAATTCACTACGACAATTTACATACATACTACATTCATTACAGACGACTAGTATATTAATGTTAAATACTCTCCTGATCACATATCGCGCCCAATCTTATTCGATACATTTCAACTATTTTTAGAAGCTTTATACCTAACGAAACACATCATGTCGTAACAAAGTTGAGCTCAAAATGTTGAAGCCGATACTTTAACGCTAAAATTTCCTAACTAACTACAAATGCAAATTCCTCCAACACATTCAAGACGGCTCGAACATTTCCATTATTCTAGTTACTTCCTCTAAATCAAAATGTAGAACGAGACCACCAGCATTCGCAATACTAACAGCGAAATAGCAAAAACAATGCTCAAACCGTATCATCTTAGCTCAACGACATGATTAATTCATAACGGAGTCCTGAAAACGAACTACTGTATTACACAAGTCAAACAGATAATCAATCATATACAAAAGTTGATACACTACTTAAACCGCGAATTGAAGTTTGAAATTAGGATAAATTAAGCAGATCGATCAATAATAAACCTAATTAAACAAGAAATTAACAGCAAAATTGAAGAGCGAAGAGAAAAGAGAGAGATTACGGAGTCGTGAAAGCGGCAAGAACCTTCTGGATTATCGTCGAGAGTGAAGGTAGCGTCGCAACCGATTCTCTGACATCGAAGCATCGTTACTTGCTCTGTCTCTCTCTCTCTCTCTCTCTCTCTCTCTCTCTCTCTCTCTCTTTTCTTCACTCTTTCTCGATTGTTCTTTGCTTCGAATTCCTAGCGTAATCACAGTTTCTAATTTCTAAGCTTTTGAGCGGCGGTTGTGGCCTTGTGGCCTTGTGTGTAGACTGTCAATTGACAAACGGGGCTTTCGAGTTCCGGTATGGCCCGTATGGGTCACTCGGTATCTATGTACTCCCTCCATTCAACTCCACTCTGCAAATATTTTTTTTCGTCTATTCAACTTTACTTTGTATGTTTCCTTATTTGGCTAAGAAAATGATCATTCTATACTTATTGAAAATCTATATTTACAAAAAATGTCATCCATACCCCCACAATAATCAACATAAACTCCACATTTATATTTTTTAAATATTTTTAACCTCTCCATTCTCTTTCCCTATGTACTTTTAATAGTTTTTTTAATCCGCTCCTTAATACTCGTGCAAAAAGCAAACTTGCAAAGTGGAGTTGAATGAAGGGAGTAACTAATTGGCGTTTTTTTAAAGGTAAAAAAACTAGATTGATTCTTTGCGATGTGATTAACATATCTCATCCTTTCGGATGAGTGAGGTAAGTTGAAGCCATCGGCTTTCAAACCACCTCGAAAGAGTTGGGCATGAATGTCCAATAGAAGTCATAAAGTCAGCAATCTTATTGGCTTCAAAGAAACAATGTTTAGTTATTACTTCATCGAAACAATGAGTGTCTAGTTTCACATCTTTTATAATACTAGAGATTTCCCAAGGGATTTGCCAAGTACTTTGAGATTAATAATCCTCTACAATTAACTTTGAGATTCTTAAGAATGTAGCTGCTGAAATGTCTTTTTTTAAAGCGAGAGTTTCCGTAACAAGAATATTATTGGATCTGCACTTTTTTGTTCTTAACAAAATGACATTACCATTATGATCTCTTATACAATATCCTAAAGCAACTTTATTGCCTTCTATTCTCGACCCGTCAAAATTTAGCTTTAGGAAACTTTTTCTAGGTTTGTCCCACCAGATTTCTCCTTACTAGAATTGATTCTAGTTGAATTGTCTTTTTTGGGGTTGTTGAGGTCCTTATGTTCAGTCTCAATCCAGATCTTAATGCTATTATTACACAAAGTAATAAGTTTGCTGAAAGATAACATGCATTCCACCAAATAAAAATCTTAATGAAATCATCTTTTTTTTTTTTTTTTGAGAAATAATGAAATCATCTTTTGGAACTAAGTCTTTCAGATAATTGAGTTTCATTACAAAACTTTGACTTGCAATATTATTATAATTTGACAAAAAATTGTTATAACTAATAATGTTCATATCTTGAATAACAGACCCAATAAAGAGACATTTGTAAAAGAAATGATCTTTGTGTTTCGATAGGATAGTTGCATAAAACACAATGAGGTGGGACACTAATATGACTCTTGAGTAGCCTACCTTTCGTTGGGAGGCCATCAACACAAGCATTCCAAAGAAAAAAATTTAACTTTGGAGGAATATCCAGTTTCCAAATCTACTGAAATTCACATTTCTCAAGAGTTTGATCGAACAAACCTTGCGCTTCCATCCACGAACAACCCCCCAAAGGAGGGTATCTGGAATATCATTTTGTGGCAGTGGAATGTTAGTAATCTGATTTACAATATCATTATTCACTAAAGTGGATAATTTACAAACATCCCATTATTTATCAGCTGTTATAAGATCTTTAACCAAAAGATTAAGATCACGGTTACTGTCATCATCATCCATACTGCTAGTAAGTGGGTGAGAAAAAAACCCAATTATCAGACCAAAAGTTAATGTTGACACCATTATCTACCTGCCATCTCAGTCCTTTTCTAAAAAGAGTCCGAAGACTCATAAGTTTACATCATTGCTAAGAGGCTGAATTAGGCTTATGGTGAAAGAGTGAACAATTTTTCAAGTAGTTTTTAGTTGTCGCTTTAAGAATTTTTCATAAAAGTTTCATTTGAAGAGTTTCATTTGGTCCATCTATAACTATAGACGGATATATAGACGGATATCCCATCTATATTGAGATGCTTTCTTAAATTTGTGATCTAATGAAAATTTTGTTTCAAATCCAAAAGAAGACAATACATTTGGGCCAAGTGGCTACAAAGACCAAACAATGAATAACAAGCATGTGTCATCCACAAGACTAGTCAGTCACCTATGAGGGCTATTGACATAAACAATCTCCATTCATCTCCACAATTCTATCAACTTCATTCATCTTTGACCTCTTCTTATCATCACAATTCACAAATTTACCATATCCACATAAAATTTGCATAAACTCTACATCAAATTCCAGATAATTCCTCCACTTTGAGAAGAAGAAAAACAATGGCTTCTTTACTAGCGAATCGCATCTCAACAATCTCTCTAAAACCAACCTTTGATCAACAAAAAAACAATCAATTTCAAATATTTAAACCCTCAACAACAATACCCAGATGCTCAAAATTCCCCAAAATTAGAGCAGAAATTGGGTATAAATCAACAACCCTAAATCCTGAACAGGGTAAGTCTCTATCTCCTTCATTAATTCCTGAAAATTCATCAAAAAATGATGTTGACACAATTCAGGAAATCCTCAAAAATGGGTATAAATTCGGATTTAGTGAAAAAATTGATTCTGATACGATCCCGAAAGGTTTATCTGAGGAAACAATTAGGTTAATTTCTTTAAAAAAGGAAGAACCTGATTGGATGCTTGAATTTAGGTTAAATTCATATCATAAATTTCTGAAAATGGTTGAACCAAAATGGTCTGATAATAGATACCCACCTGTTGATTTACAGAATCTTTGTTATTATTCGGCACCCACAAAGAAACCAACTTTGAATAGTTTAGATGAAGCTGATCCTGAATTAATCAAGTATTTTGAAAAATTGGGTGTGCCTTTGAATGAAAGAAACCGTCTCGCGAATGTTAGTAATATTGCTGTTGATGCTGTGCTTGATAGTGTGTCAATTGCTACTACTCATAGAAAAACACTGGAGAAAGTTGGAGTGATTTTTTGCTCGATTTCGGATGCGGTTAAGGAGTATCCTGATTTGGTTAGGAAGTATTTAGGTAAGGTTGTGCCTACTGATGATAATTACTATGCTGCTTTGAACTCGGCCGTGTTTAGTGATGGATCCTTTGTTTATATTCCTAAGGGGACTAAATGTCCGATGCAGATTTCGACTTATTTTAGGATTAATGCTCTTGAAACTGGTCAGTTTGAGAGGACATTGATTGTTGCTGATGAGGGGAGTTTTGTGGAGTATTTGGAAGGGTGTACTGCGCCCTCTTATGATACGAATCAGCTGCACGCTGCTGTGGTTGAGTTGTATGCTGATACTGATGCTCAGATTAAGTATTCGACAGTTCAGAATTGGTATGCTGGCGATGAGGAAGGGGTAGGGGGGATTTACAATTTTGTTACGAAGAGAGGGTTGTGTGCTGGGGAGAGATCAAAGATATCATGGACACAAGTGGAGACGGGTTCAGCTATTACTTGGAAGTACCCGAGTGTTATTTTGGAAGGGGATGACTCGGTGGGGGAGTTTTATTCGGTTGCCTTGACGAATAACTACCAGCAAGCAGATACCGGGACAAAAATGATACATAAGGGTAAGAATACCAAAAGTAGAATCATTTCCAAGGGTATCTCAGCTGGGAATTCAAGGAATGTGTATAGGGGTCTGGTGCAGGTTATGTCGAAAGCAGATAATGCTCGGAATTCCTCACAGTGTGATTCTATGCTTATTGGTGATAAAGCTGCTGCCAATACGTATCCCTATATTCAGGTATTTAGTTCTAACATTCTTGAGTTGGAGTTATCAGTCTTTAATTCCTCGGAGTTCCTTATTAAAAATTTGCTTGTTTGCTTATGCTGCTGATAGCACTACATTACATATGCTGTTTTTGCCAGTTCTTTTTGGTCTTCCTCTCACGGTAGTACTATGTGTTAAAAGGGAAAAATTGTTTGATGTTTTCTGGCATTTTTTCATTCATCTGAAGGCTGGCAATATGCTTTGTTTGACAATCAGTGTGAAAATGCATCTATATTTCTCTCTTTATGGTTCGTGATGCTATGTACATGTTCAGGGAAGAATACTTGTAATTGCATTCACAATATCCGATATTGTTTCCAATACCTGACAATTCGAACCCGAGTAGTCATTATTTTCTCTCAGTCAGTTCAACTCAGCTTAAAACTTATAGTTGCACACTATATGTTCATTATTATCCGATATTGTTTCCAATATCTGTCATATTTTGGAGCATTTTAACTTGGAGACCCTCCCCCCTGGTCATTGGTTTCTGATAACCTTGGAGGAGTAATCTGTAGTCATGATTTTGCTTGAAGAACATGCTTAAACCCTTCATGTTCATATCATGTTTATTCGCTTCAATAGAATTGAAAATCAGGCGCAGCCCTTAAGATCGACTTCCAAAATGAATCGCCACATGTGCGACTATCTCATTTAAGTTTTTGTGTTCTTGTAACATTCAGTCTTGTATGAGAGGTCTCTCATGTGAGACCAACAAAATCTTTACGCGTTCTTTATTAAGATGTCGGGTTATTGGGTGGGGCCGAACTACCAGTTTTCAAGTGAACTAGATGGCTCTTTTCCTTTCTTTTTTTTCTCTTCCATTAACTACTGTCGAATTTCTCTACAGGTTAAGAACCCTAAAGCTCGAATTGAGCATGAAGCCAGTACAAGCAAGATTGGGGAAGACCAGCTCTTCTACTTCCAGCAAAGAGGCATTGATTACGAGAGGGCGATGGCAGCCATGATTTCAGGATTTTGCAGGGATGTCTTCAACGAGCTCCCTGATGAATTTGGCGCTGAGGTGAATCAACTCATGAGCATCAAATTAGAAGGATCAGTTGGTTAATGATGTTATTCTGCATATAACTCAAACGGCAAACAATCAAACCTCACATTCTTGTGAATATTTGTTAGCATACAGTTTCAGAGTTTTGTATGATGCTGGCTTGTTATTAGGTTAGAGTTCCCTCCTGTGTTTCGTATACACTACTGTTGTTGTGTTCACTATATTTACGTAGAAATGGATTCACACGGAGTATTTAGTAATTCACTGCCAATAAACTGAACTACTTTGTATACTATTTTCTTTGATCCTTGATGTATGCATCAAGTCTTTACGTATTGCTTAATGTTGTGATTCTGGAATCAGCTGGTTCGACTGACTCAGTCTTTCCGTATTGCTTCACGCCATAAAGTTTAGTTTTTGTGAGATAATGAATCTCTTCCAATTTGTGCCAACCGGTTTATTCAGCAGTCTTTTTTTTTTTTTTTTTGAGGGGAAAACCCGAAGGTCTCAATCTATTAATAATTGATCAAAAGCAGCAGCAGCTGTCGCAGTCGGTGGTAAACCATCCTCCCACACAACTCTACCAATTGTACGTGGAATACAATGAGCTAACGCATGTGCAACACAGTTATTAACTCGACTAACATGTAACCAACAAACGGAAAGGAAATTAGAACTAAACGACACAATATCATCAATAATAAGTGCGAAAATGCTTCTCCCATCGCTCCGCTTATGGATTGCTTCAATTACTTGTAAACAATCGCTCTCTACTTCCAGCTTTTGGATCCCTCTTCGCGCAGCTTCCTCCAAAGCATCCAACACAGCAACCGCCTCAGCTATATGGGGTTCCCACACTTGATTTCGCGCAATGGACATCCCCCAAAGCACCTCCCCCCTATCTCCACGACACACGGCCCCCGTATCAACCCCCTCACCCTCCTTTATACCCGCGTCAACGTTAATTTTGACGTACCCTTCCCTCGCCACTTTCCACCCTTCGGCCTCCTCGACATTCCCATTACTTCTTCTCCTTCCAGTCGTACCGCCACCATCCCCTACTCCCTCCCTGAGCACGTCACGCACCCTACCTGCTACCACACCCGGTTCCACCGCGACATTGTCAAATATGACTTTGTTTCGGTGCTCCCAAATGGCCCAGCAACCCACCATGAACTTAACGCATTCCTCTCGACACATATCATTCCAACAAGCCTCCACCCACTCTCGTATATCCCCACCCCTTGACTCCGTTACCTCTTCCATCTCCAGCTCCTCCCATACCCAAGCGGCCACCCCACAATCCCTGAAAAGGTGTATACTAGATTCATAGTTAGAATGACAAAAAGGACATAAAGAGTACTCACCTCCTATTCGGGCTGCGATGTTTGCTCGTGTTGCCAAAGCTTCACTACACATTTGCCAGAAGAAGAGTTTCACACGGGGCCAAACCGATACCTTCCAGAGCCGATTCCAGAGCCATTTATCACTAGTCCAGTTCGAACCACCCTCCATATCACCAGCTTCCCCCACGAGCATTTTATAAGCGCTCCGAACCGTATAGATCCCATCCTTTTCTCTGCCCCAGTACCACATGTCCCTCGGCCTATTTGGACTCAACCGAATGTTGCACACTCGTTCCTTCTCAAAAGGAAGGAGATGAAACTCCAACTTCCCCTCATCCCAACCCCTCCCATCCGCGGTCATTAACTCAGCCACCACCAACTCTTCACTCCCTTGCCTACATGGCGAAAGAACACGGCCCGTTTGGGTGCCTGGGATCCAAGCGTGACCCCAAATTTTAGTATCGTTCCCACCACCAATACGTCTTCTCAAGCCAGTCTCAAGAACACTCCGGGCTTCGAAAATACTCCTCCACGTGTAGCTCGGGTTATTACCCAGAGAAGCCGACATGAAATCACTATCGGGGAAGTATTTAGCTTGCATAAGGCGTGACCACAAGCTCGTAGAATTAGTAATCAACCTCCAACCTTGTTTGCCGAGGAGAGCAAGGTTAAACATGCGAAAATCGCGAAAACCCAGACCTCCAATTCCCTTTGGCCGAGCCAATTTGCTCCACGAGACCCAGCAAATCCCCCGCTTATTCTCATCATGACCCCACCAGAACTTCGATACAATCGACCGCAACTCATTACAAAAATTCGCAGGAATTTTAAAAACACTCATCACATAGGTAGGGAGAGAATTGGCAACTGCCTTTATGAGAATCTCCTTACCAGCCCTAGACAAAATTTTCCCGCGCCATCCTTGTAGTTTTTTGCACAGTTTATCACGAATAATATCCGTAATAACTTTTTTGGATCGACCTATCACCGTGGGTAATCCCAAATAGCGAGCCTGTTCCTCCACTTCAGTCACCCCCAGCCGAGCCGCTACTAACCTCCTCCTTCCTCCGTCCACCCCTTTACTAAATGAGACAGTAGTTTTATCCAAACTTACAAGCTGTCCCGAAGCCCCTTCATACTGGCGTAGAATATCGGTAATCACATCCGCCTCTTCCACATTTGCTTTCGCGAAGAAAATACTATCGTCTGCAAAGAGTAAATGAGAGATAGTCGGTGCATGAGGGGCCACCCGAATACCATGAAGAGAGCCATTCACAGCCGCCTTGCGTAACAAATTAGACAAAACTTCCGCACATAGAAGGAACAGATACGGGGATAACTGTAATACTCCGTATTTATGGTCTTGGGGGTACTCTATCGAGTAGCCCTTACTCTGTCGAGTAAGGGTATGTTGCAGAATAAAATAGTTTCTGACCTGTTGGGCACTCGATCGAGTAGCTGGGGCACTCGATCGAGTAGGGGGGTACTCGATCGAGTACCTTGGGTACTCGATCGAGTGTCCGGTTTTACGGGGGAGTTTTCTCGGGTTTTGTTAATTACGCGATTAAGGTATTTAAACCAATTCGTCTTTGTTCTAAATCACTTTTTACAAAACCTAAAACCTGTTTAAGAGAGAAAGCAACTTGTCTTCTTCCTAATCGCGTTCTTGACAATTCCCGGAGTTCAGACGGTCGGTTTGCATCGTAGTTTGTGTCGTTGGATTCCTTGCGTCGAGGGTAAGCTTTTAATGTAATTTATATAATGTTTTGTTAAGATTAGTGAAACCCTAATTTAGGAATTGGGGGTTTTTATGAATAGTAATTGAATAGTAGTATCTATGTGTTGTATGGTAGGAGGAGAGTTCATAGAAGAGGCGTTTTGAGACAGCTGTAGATACCGTCTGCGTGTTGTGCTTTCCAGGTAGGATTTCCTACTCAGTATTAGTCCCATAATGGGATATTGGTGATGTGCTGTAGTTAGTTGATTGATATGATAATTGTAATTGTAATTGTGATTGTGATTGTGGTTGTGTTTGTGATGGTACTCGAGATGCGTTCTCGGCTGAGTGGGGTCACTTGCGGGAGTGATCTCACGCCCTAGTTTCGCCCTTCGTGGAACCCGCCACGAAAGGGGATGTGCACATTAATGGACAGGGTTATCGCTCGTACGATGAGCGGGGCTTAGGTGGGAACGGCTGCGGTCCCCCATCGGTGGTGGGTCCAGTGGACGATCGGTATTGAGATGATGGGAGTTGGTGGTGTGTGTGTGTGTGTGTGTGTGTGTGTGTGACGGTTCAAATTGTCTGTTTGTCTTATTATTGTTATCTATATTGATTGTGTGATTAATCGACCCGTTTAAATGTTTTAAAAGCGTGGTGATCCATTCGGGGGTGGTGAGCGGTTGTTGAGCGGTATTGAGATGAGTACTTTGGGATAGCCTGGGATGCCACGACATGATGATAGGAGTCTTCCGCTGTAGCCTTAGTTTATTCTACATTTCAGTTAGAACAGTCATTTGAGAATCTTGTATCGTACTTTGGTTTGGTTTTGAGGATTGTACTTATTCATTAAATTACTTATAATAAATGTTGTTTCTGTTTTGTCTATTTGATTATCATGCCTCGGGCAACCGAGATGGTGATGTCTTCATACCTGAGTGGTCCTGGTAAGGCACTCGGAGTATGGGGGTGTTACAAATGGTATCGAGCGACGATCCCGAAACCGTAACCAATGAACTTAATGAACATAGGGAGTCAATTAAAATGAACCCGGGGTAAAAGTTGTAGGAGCTAGTGCAAAGGCTTGGGAGACGTCCTAAAGCCGCAAGGGGTCGCCCTACAACTTTGAACCGGTCACATGGGAAAGTGTTTGTCGAGTCGTATGTGTGTTTGGTTAACTGGTTTATGAATGTGATGGAATGTGTTAATTGTTGGATGTTGAAGTAGAAAGTTGAGCATGTGAAAGAAAATGGTGATATGAGGAAACTTGTTGATGAGATATATAGAACTGTGGTTGGAATGAGAAACATGATGGATGATTCATAATGTGACATAATAATAACATGCGAATAGAAATGTTGTGTTGTATACGTATATTTTGTCTGCATAGAGTTGTATGATAAGTTTATGTACTTGTCCACGATTGTTCATGGGTATATGTTGTAAGAAGTGTGTAGCTGTAATTGATGAATTAGTTGGAAGAGATTAAGTAAGTAATTGCATAAGAATATGAAATTCATGGGTGGAGCATGTTTATGTGGGTAAATCGTGATTGACAAGTTATATAACCTATGTGCATGATGAATGTTGTTGCTTGATTTTTGAAAATAGTAACGTATGATTACGAATACTGGTTTTATGAGTTTTGGACTGGTTTTGTTTGCTTGGTTGTTGTTTAAGTCGTTTGGGAAGTAAAAATCAATAGTTGTGTTTCTCGTTTATAAAGAGGTTGTCTTTAAACTGTTATAACTTGAGATGCATAAATGATTTTGATGTGATTCCAATTGGAGATGATAGCTTGTCCTTTTACGATTCTAACGATAGGTCACACGCCCAAATTGACCAAGTAATGAGTGAGTTATGACTGTTTTACGAAAACTGGACAGTGCTGAGAATTAGGGTACTCGATCGAGTATCCTTGGTACTCGATCGAGTAAGGGGGCACTCGATCGAGTACCTCAGTTACTCGATCGAGTAGCCCTGGTGATTTGTTTACGTGCTTCTGATCTTCACCTACTCGACCGAGTAAGTCACTTACTCGATCGAGTGAGTGGCGTACTCGATCTAGTGGCCCCTGTTTTGGGTCATATGCTTATCTTTTGACTTCGTTGCATATTATGTTTAATTCAAAGTTATTATTTTGCCTCTTTATGCATTGTTTTACATGTATGTTGGTCTTGACGCGTAAGTTACCCAATCTTGTGGTGTAGTGAGTGGCACCTGTGGTGAGTATGAGTTCGGTGAGAGGACATGAGTTATACGTGGTTGTAATAGATAGTGGAAAAAGAAAAGGAAGGTTGTTATGGCTTAATTGAGACATAGAGCATGTTTTCTGAGATGAAATGGGATGAGTGATATGTTTGTATGTTGAGTAACGTAAAAGTAAGTGAATGTGGGCAAAGTATGATGTGAGTCTAAGGAACGTGAGAATAAAAAGATTGGAAGTAAGGATGTGGATAGTGGCAGCTTGAGATGTGTAAAGAATTATGGAGGGAGATGGTTAGGAATCGTGTGAGTCAAGATTATATGTACTGAAAGTTCGTTTTAAAGAGGTTGAGAAGAGCGGTATATAGTGAACTTTATGGAGACATGTTGCGAGCTCGGTTTGTAGACAGTGAGTGAGTTTGGAAGATTTGGTTTATTAAGAGATGAAACTAATGTGTGATTTCCTTGGGCAATTAACGGTATAAAAAGAGAATTTTGATTTCTAGAGATGTAAAAAGGGAGATGCAATTGTTTAAACAGTGAACGTGGATTTTATGGATAGATTAGTGGCAAGTGTGAGTGATAGCATAATAAGAGAATATTTGTGGTAAGAAAGAGTGAGATGATATCGATATGAAATAATTAGATGTGAGTTTTGGAGCAGTGAGAACGTAACTGGATTTCTAAAGAGTTAGCTAGAAGGAATAAGGAGTTGAACTATTAATTGGTATTATTGAGTGTAAAGAGAAAAGAAGGATAAAAGTAAGCTGAGGAAAATATTCACCGGAGTCATGTGATATAAAGGTAAGGAATCATTGAAATGTGTGATAGCGTCACGAGGATGTTAGTTAATGGTTATAGAGGAGTTTTGGGACAACATGATTAGTAATGAGTTTCGAGGAATTAAGGAAAGTAAGAAGTTGGTAGAATATTTGCACGATACGAGATTTTTGGCGGAGAGTTAGATGATGATACAATTAAGGATAGTATTGGGAAGAATGTTGAGGTAATTTTGTTGATGGGTTTGTTGTTCGTTGTTTGGGATGTTAACCAAAGATAGGAAAGAAATCGTGATGTTTAGAGATGAGTGAAAAGGGTTCAATGCCCGGATAGTGGTAGTGTTATGGTTTTTGACTAATGGTTAAGAGTGATGGTATGTTAGAAAGATGGTAATTCTAAAGAATTTGATTTTGTAGAGACCGAATTGATAAGTATGGTTGTGAGGAAGTATAAGACATAGTCTTGGGAGGCGGTTTCTCATAGTGAGTGTTAGCTATATGGTTATGTATGGCAGAAGGTGTTGGGCATGCGAATGGAAGAATGTGATGAGGGGCATGCGATTTAAGCTCGGGTGACAGGTAACCTTGGTTGAGTGGTAACTTACGTGATCAGGATTGATTGGTTGGATGTGATTATGGGTCTATGTTATATATAAATGTTTGTGTGAGGTTCTGACCTCACAAGAAGTGGTATGGTGTGATAATTATAAAGTTGTTATATGATTGTTTTGTAAATTATGTTGGGTACGGTATACTAATTGAATGATGTCCAAAAAGGTAATAATTTGATTAATTTGACATGGCTAGTTATAATTTTATGTGTATTAATAACACATGTGTATTCCGTGAAATGGTAGAGATGATGTTCATGAGATGCTTATCTGTTTATCCATATAATATGTTGCGTGGTGAATTAATAAGTGGATTTGAGTAAGTTTTTCTTGTCTGAAAAGTTATGCTGAGTCAGTGTTTATGGGAATTGTATGCAGTTGTGATGTCTATCGGTGTATGTGGTTGTGATGCCTCGGGTGGTGATCCGGGCACGGTACATAGTGTTGTGATGCGGGTATTTTCGCACTACGGTGTGGCTGTTGGTGGCGGTGTTGTGATGCCGTCACCGGTTGTGGTGGAGTAGGCGGGATGATTATGATACGAGTTTTCAAAAGTACATACCAGTCATACATAGATTGTTGTTTTGTTTGTTGTTGCCTCCTGTGAGTTTCAGTTTGTACGGATAGACAGTTGTTTTGTTTATTGATGATTTCTTTACCAGGTTAAGTTTGAGAATGAGGGTATAGTATGATATGAAAGAGAATTGTACATGTTTTCGTTGTTATCATGGTATAGTGATGTTCTATTGATGGGACACGGTTGTGAGAGGTTGTTACAGTAATTTTGATCCTGTTCTAGTTAAGGTTTCAGTAGACATGGTAATGGCAAGTGAGTCGTAGAACATGTGTGGTAATGACCCGAAAGATGCAAGTGGTTCATAATCTTTTGTTGAGACAGTGAGTGTAGGGTATTGGGAATTAGTGTCATGTTAAGTTGTGTATGAGTTTTGCGGTAATGGAAGAAAGAACTGTGGGTTAATATCCGTATACTACCCCTTAAATTGCAGGACTATAACGTAAAATTTACATGCAATTTATAGTCATAAAACGATAAAAACAATAGAAACGATAAGTGTATAGAAATCAACCTCGGGTCCTTTTAATTGCGGCGTAAAGATCAGAAATCTAAGCAGATTCCCTCCTAATCGTTGCACCCAAGACTTTGTCCGAGATATGCCCTTGTGCTAGAACAGTGTTCTCCGATTGCCTTGCAATATAGGGAGAACTGATGTGTGTTTTGTCGAGATGAGAGATCTCAGTTTCAGAGAGAAAAATTAATCTCTGAAACCCTAATTCTTTCACTAATGATGATTATTTTAAACTCAAGGAGAAGGCTCTCCTTTTGTTCTCCTAGTTCGGCCAAGCCGAGTCCATGGGGAGGAAATGGGCTTTTCCATTTCCTCTTCTATTTGACTCGTAGTCCGAACCCAAATGGCTAAATGTATATGACGCGGTCGATTATAAATGTTATCGGTTATCGGAAATTAAGGCATCGCTAATAATTCGGGTTAGCTGAATTATTAATACGTGTCCGACAAAACAGTATTGTATAATTATTTTTAATATACATTTAATTAAATATAAATCACGTATATTTAATTTTACGAATTAACTGGTTAATTCGCCTTAGCCCATGATATTTAATCCGTATTAAATATAATATCTCAACATCACATATTTGACTAATTACTTAGTCAAATTACTCGGACTAATCGGTTAGTCAATATTTGGCATCTACATGACAAGTATTTTCATACCGTCACATCTCTCGAACGTATCCTATAGGTGTGACTTTTAGGGACCAGATGATCACCGCCATCAGTATGACAATAACGTCAAACTTATCTAGCAAGCCAACCGTTATTGATAAACGTGGATCAATTGATAATAATACCAAAGTATGCCCTTTGATCCTTTTAGAGGTTTATGAGTCCTTGCACTAACCGTTAAGGACACCAACCCCAACAAGCTCCCACTTGTCCGTACAAGTGTATGTGCAATGACGTTATCCGCACTAACTGGAGGACACAAGCTCCAACAAACTCCCACTTGTCCGAACAAGTGTAGGTGCGATAACCGATTCTCATATTCATTTAAAATTTCTCCCACTCAATGTAAAACAATTTGCAGATCCGGATCCACAAAGGTCGTATTTTACAATCGATCCGTATCTAGAGTGGTTTCCGACTAGAAAGTAACTTAACCGATAAAACGAATCCGTATCCGAGCATGGCCATGCATTTCGATTCTGACTCCTCGAGTGGCCCTGAGAAATATCGAGTACCCGATAAAGGCTGAATATTTCCTTCAACTCGACTCCTTCCGATCTAAGCACAGCATGAAATGACCCAGAAAAAATCTACTTGGCCCCCTGTTACGGATGACCGTGAGAAAGAAACCAAAGTCACCCAAAATCTGCCGTAGTCTCAAGAGACAGTCGATAGTCAAAGAATCGACTCTTAGGATCACCATGGAAGTCCTATCCACGACCGGGCAGCGAATGTTATAAAACATTTAGGACTCCACGTCGATGTCACAATTGTGTCCTACGAAATATCCGTATAAATCGCCTCTGTGATTGGTCAGTCAACCTGTTGACTTATGGCTCGTTGAACCCACCATCAACCAACGTCACAGAATAATTGCGAGTTATCGGTCCGCTCATGTGGGCAATTAAGGACTAACAAGATATGATGTTTGTTCGGTTCACTTTGTGGTGTTCAAAATTGTCGTACAATTCCACATGAAAAACAAAATATATATATAAAATATCAAAACGATGATGTCGTATAGAGTACAAAGGAGAATGAATCTGATCCATAAAAGAGTACTACAACTCAGGAACACGTTTGATTCCCATGGAATTTACGTGCCCTTCATGCTTATCTTGTCGTAATGCTTTAGTGAGAGGATCTGCTATGTTATCATCTGTAGCAATCTTTTCTATCACTACTATCTTTTGCTCCACGTAATCCCGGATTAGATGAGCTTTCCGTTGTACATGTCTAGATTTGTTACTAGACTTTGGCTCCTTAGCTTGGAAGATGGCACCACTATTGTCGCAATAGATGGTGATCGGGTCATTCGAACTAGGCACTACAGATAGTCCATGTAAGAATTGACGCATCCATATCGCTTCCTTTGTTGCTTCAGACGCGGCATAGTACTCGGACTCAGTCGTAGAATCAGAATAACAGTGATTTGTTTCGAACTCTTCCGTGACTGATCATAGCGCCATTAAGAGTAAAAACGAATCCAGACCGAGATTTCGAGTCATCTCGATCCGTTTGGAAGCTAGCATCTGCAGAATCGGTTGCGCATAGCTTTTGAGAGCCTCCATAAGTCAATACCCAATCTTTAGTCCTCCGGAGGTACTTAAGAATGTTCTTTGACCAACCAATGTGGTTCACCTGGTTCTTTGTTGGAATCGACTTGTCATACTCAATGCATATGCCACGTCCGGACGTGTGCATATCATGGCATACATGATTGATCCTATTGCCGAAGCATAAGGAATCCGTGTCATGCGCTCTTTCTCTTCCGGTGTCTCTGGTGCCTGAGACTTGCTCAAATGCACCCCTGGGGACATGGGAAGGAACCCCTTCTTGGAGTTAGTCATGCTGAATCTCTCAAGGACTTTGTCTATGTAAGACTCCTGACTGAGAGATAACATCCGTCGTGATCTATCTCGATAGATACGGATGCCTAGGATTCTCTGTGCCTCTCCCAGATCTTTCATCTGGAAATGGTTCTTCAACCATACTTTCACCGAAGTTAAGAGAGGTATGTCATTCCCAATCAGGAGTATGTCGTCAACATACAATATTAGGAAGACAATCTTGCTCCCACTCGACTTGATATATAGACATGGTTCCTCGACAGATCGAGTGAATCCATTGTCTTTTATCACTTGGTCGAAGCGATGATTCCAACTCCTTGATGCTTGCTTAAGTCCATAAATGGAACGCTTAAGCTTGCACACTTTCTTAGGATGTACTGGATCGATGAAACCTTCGGGTTGTACCATGTACAACTCTTCCTCCAAAAAGCCGTTTAAGAAGGCGGTTTTCACATCCATTTGCCAAATTTCATAGTCATGAAAAGCGGCGATCGCTAAGATAATCCGAATGGAACGCAGCATAACTACGGGTGCAAAAATCTCATCGTAGTGCAAACCTGGCACTTGGGTGAAACCTTTAGCAACTAGTCGTGCTTTGTAGATATCTTGTTGACCTTCCACAGAATGCTTTATCTTGTAAAGCCATTTGCATTGAAGGGGACGAACCTTAGCGGGTAAGTCAACAAGATCCCACACGTTGTTCTCATACATGGAGTCCATCTCGGATTGCATGGCCTCAAGCCATAGCTTTGAGTCGAACTGGTCATGGCACCTTTATATGTTGCGGGTTCACTACTCGTTAAGAGTAGAACGTCATCTATGTCATGTTCCTCGACCATACCGATGTATCCGTGGGAGGAATAGAGACTCTTCCCGACCTCCTAGGTTCCTCGGGAATATTCACGCATAGCGGGATTGAAGGAATTGATTCCTCCAATGGTTGCTCGGTGTTTGGTTCTGGAATCTCCGACAGGTCGAAGGTTCTATCACTCTTTGCATTCTCGAGAAATTCCTTCTCTAAGAATGTCGCACTAGCCGCAACAAAAACACGTTGTTCGGTTGGCGAGTAGAAGTAATGACCACGTGTTCCTTTAGGATAACCTATAAAGTATGTCTTGACCGATCGCGGGCCGAGCTTATCTTCGTGTCTCCACTTGACATAAGCCTCGCAGCCCCAAACCCGTATAAAGGACAAGTTAGGGACCGTTCCCTTCCATAGTTCATATGGAGTCTTGTCATGAGCTTTAGACGGACTTCGGTTAAGTATTAGAGCGGCTGACATAAGAGCATAACCCCACAATGAATCAGGTAAAACCGTGTGACTCATCATGGATCGAACCATATCAAGTAGTGTTCGATTTCTCCGTTCGGACACACCATTCAACCGAGGTGTTCCGGTGGAGTTAATCGTAGGGCAATCCCACGGTCCTTGGTGTTGATCAAACTCGTGAGAAAGATACTCGCCACCACGATCCGAACGCAGTGTTATTATCTTTCTACCCAACAGGTTCTGTACCCTATTTTGGTATTCCTTGAATTTCTCAAAGGATTCACTTTTGTGCTTCATTAAGTAGACATAGCCATATCTACTCAAATCGTCCGTGAAAGTGATGAAATATCTATAGCCTTCTCGTGCGGTGATTGACATAGGACCACATACATCCGTGTGTATGAGCCCTAATAGGTCAGCAGCGCGCATTCCAACACCTTTGAAGGAAATCCGAGTCATCTTACCGATGAGACATGATTCACACGTGCCAAATGATTGAAAATCAAAGGCCGAGATAGCTCCATGTTTGATGAGCTGTTTTACGCGTTTCTCATTAATGTGTCCCATACGGCAGTGCCATAGATACGTTTGATCTTTGTCACCAACCTTTAACTTTTTATTCATTATGTGTAATATTTCATTGGTCTGATCTAAAACATAAATTCCATTCATGGAAACTGCCTTGCCGTAAATCATATCGTGTAATGAGAAAATGCAAGCATTGTTTTCTATTACAAATGAAAAACCAAGTTTATCAAGCGCAGAAACAGAAATAATGTTTTTAGAGAGACTGGGTACATAATAGCAATCATATAATGATAACTCAAATCCGCTTAGGAAGTGGATCACATATGTCCCTTTGGAGATGGCAGCTACTCTTGCTCCATTCCCAACACGCAGGTCCACCTCACCCTTTACGAGGGGTTCGATGTTTCGGAGCCCCTGCACATGATTACACAGATGAGAACCACAACCAGTATCAAGTACCCAAGTTCCGTAACTTGCGTGGTTAATCTCAATCATATGAATAAAAGTAGAAGAGAGAGAAGACATACCAACAGGTTTAACACGACCTGCCTTTAAGTCCTCATGATAAACAGGACATGTGCGTCTCCAATGCCCAGTCTTGTGGCAATGATGGCATTCCATGTTATCACTCTTGCTCTTTGTCATGCTCGATGAGTTACTCGACTCACCAGGACCACTCTTCCCGAACCCGACTTCTTGAACTTCGCCTTACCATTGTTAGGTTTTTGCCGGAGCTTTGCCCTTACCTTTCCCTTTGTTTGACACAACGAGAACATCCTGTTTCGAACTCCCACTACACTTCATGTCCTTCTCGGTCTGTACGAGGAGGGAGTGCAGTTCATGGGGAGTTTTCTTCAAATCATTCATATAGTAATTCGCTCTGAATTGCGAATAACCATCGTGGAGTGAATGAAGAATACGGTCGATAACAATATTCTCGCCGATGTTACGATTAAAGGTCTCCGGTTTCTCGACATTCTCAATCATCTTTGAGAATGTGTGGGCTAACGGTTGGCCCTTTCGAGTCTCGCATCAAAGAAGCGAGTGGTATGCTCATAGGTCACGATTCTCGGTGCTTTCGAGAATTCCTTTGTGAGCGTGGTGAAAATCTTGTTTGCACCTTGGGCTATGAAGCGTTTCTGCAAATTGGGTTCCATTGCAAAAATGAGCACGTTTTTAATCGCACCCGCTTCCATGACGAAATCGTTATAAGTAGCGATCTCGTTAGCTCGGCCGTGGGAACCGGGTGTGGCGGCATGGGCTCAAGTAGATATTTGAGCTTTTCGTCGCCAGCGGCGGCAAAGATTCCGTAATGCCGCCTCCCATCCGCGAAGTTGGATCCATCATTCTTGATCGAGTAGACTGATTCATCTGATTCATGAAGATCCTAAGCCAGGACTCACGGTCCAATGTGGCACTTGGCATTGGGTTATCACTTGAACCAGCCATTTGATGTTTAGCAGTTTAAAACGTGATCTACACTGAAAAAGAAAGAAAAACAAAACGAAATAAGCAACTCATCGAGGTGATTTAAGTCTATTTTAAAATTCATTTTAAACATGTAGACTCTCGCACTTGCATAATTGATCTCCCTCAAGAATGATACAAGTGATCCCAAGACTCAATTTCAGTAAATTGATAAGCCAACTGTTTAGCTAATTCTTCTGGAAGAACTCTTGGTCGATAGATTTCCGTAAATCCTATCTATAGTCCACCATGATCACAGGATCGTACGAGTGACCATAGTGTTGAGATAAAATAGGTCAATCGGTTCCAACTTACCCGACGTAGAAGGGGTCATAGTATGCCTACCGACGAAGAAGGGACTCATTGGAGTTTGACCTATAAAGACCGTTCTCAATTTTTGTTTATACGAGGAAGATCCCATCAACTAAATTATAATTCATTTTTAAGTGAACGAATAACTAGCGTCTGTCGTGAATGAATTAATTTAGATGATGGCTTAAAACGTGTGACATGAGAATGTCAATGAAAACTAACTCGTGACCTCTATATGTGTCAGTTTTCATGCAATAAATTAGGTGGTTTGGTTTTTAGGCGGAATATGATGCATATTATCGTTGCGAAAAATAAATAAATGAACGCAAAAACGTAAATAAAAATGTCCTAGTGTGGCCTATCCTAGTAAAAGAACATAATACAACTTTGGAATCCACCGTTGGACCCGAAAAGCTTGTCTTGATGTTCCATCTTGATCCAAGTAGCGGGAGTGAGCATCCGGTCTCCATCTTTGGTCTTCTCAAAAATTACAATTAAAATTACAAATATAAACCTATTTACATTCTAATTAAAACTGTAATTACAAGTGAAAAATCCAAAACGGAGATACGAGATCTCAAAATACAACCAAGACCGTGTTCCATCATTACGGTAACACGTTCTACTAAGGCCACACTAAGTTACAATCGCTTGTAAAATTAAATACGTAATTAAAAGGCATTCACGGCATTCAACAAGACGATAAATAAAAATGCATCAACTAAAACAAATTCATTCGTGACATAATTCTGTAATTATGTTAAATTTATCCAAACCACCTTTTAATGATTAAAATTCGTGTGATAAAACCGCTTCTATCATTTAATTTTAATCTATTATAATCCGTCATTTTAAAGACACTTTAAAACAACTATATGGTACGTGAGTGAACCGATTCACTATTAAGCGAGTGTACTATATCCGGATAAAGTACATATTAAAGCCAAAGGAAAATTTAAATCAAAAGAAACAAATTTTCAAAGTCGCTAAAGACGAAATCCCTCGATCCAGGGACATAAGTGCTCGATCGAGGGACAGGGGAGCTCGATTGATCGAACCGCAAGTTGATCGAGAGGAATGCTAATCGGGAGGTGCTCGATCGACTAAACGGTGGTCGATCGAGTACCTATATCAAGAACACTACTCGATCGAGTACGAGGACAACTCGATCGAGCAAACAGGTTTAGAAAGGGGGTCGATCGAGTACAACAGGGGACTCGATCGAGAAAAGGTTTTTGACACAGGTCGATCGAGTACATCGGGGACTCGATCGAACAAAAACAAGCAGAAAAAACACTCGATCGATTGAAACTTTATTCGATCAAGTACAAAAATTTCTGAAAAATCCCAAACCCTCGTGAAAACGATTTGAGACAAAATCAATTGCAAATATGATCAAAAACGCATTAAAACAAATTTGACAATTGACAAAAACTTGACATGTTGCTATAATCTCTGTATAAAATAACAACATGTAAAAACAACATGAAATTTGAAGCAAAACAGCCGTGTAAAACATGACACGGTTTGGTTTTCGAGACAAAACAACAACAAGAGCAACCGTGTAAACAAGACACGGTTCCCAAAGCAACCAAAAACGCAGCAAATTAAAAAAAATTTCTGCCGAGTTAAAAGGATGGCTGCCGAGACAAAATTTTTAACCAAAATACATCGTTTCAAAAATCGTTTTATGAAAAACACATATAAAATTCACGTGGCCTCGCTCTGATACCACTTGTGGGTTAATATCCGTATACTACCCCTTAAATTGCAGGACTATAACGTAAAATTTACATGCAATTTATAGTCATAAAACGATAAAAACAATAGAAACGATAAGTGTATAGAAATCAACCTCGGGTCCTTTTAATTGCGGCGTAAAGATCAGAAATCTAAGCAGATTCCCTCCTAATCGTTGCACCCAAGACTTTGTCCGAGATATGCCCTTGTGCTAGAACAGTGTTCTCCGATTGCCTTGCAATATAGGGAGAACTGATGTGTGTTTTGTCGAGATGAGAGATCTCAGTTTCAGAGAGAAAAATTAATCTCTGAAACCCTAATTCTTTCACTAATGATGATTATTTTAAACTCAAGGAGAAGGCTCTCCTTTTGTTCTCCTAGTTCGGCCAAGCCGAGTCCATGGGGAGGAAATGGGCTTTTCCATTTCCTCTTCTATTTGACTCGTAGTCCGAACCCAAATGGCTAAATGTATATGACGTGTCCGATTATAAATCGTTATCGGTTATCGGAAATTAAGGCATCGGCTAATAATTCGGGTTATTTGAATTATTAATACGTGTCCGACAAAAAAAAGTATTGTATAATTATTTTTAATATACATTTAATTAAATATAAATCACGTATATTTAATTTTACGAATTAATCAAGTTAATTCGCCTTAGCCCATGATATTTAATCCGTATTAAATATAATATCTCAACATCACATATTTGACTAATTACTTAGTCAAATTACTCTGACTAATGGTTAGTCAATATTTGGCATCTACATGACAAGTATTTTCATACCGTCACATCTCTCGAACGTATCCTATAGGTGTGACTTTTAGGGACCAGTTGATCACCGCCATCTGTATGACAATAACGTCAAACTTATCTAGCAAGCCAACCGTTATTGATAAACGTGGATCAACTGATAATAATACCAAAGTATGCCCTTTGATCCTTTTAGAGGTTTATTAGTCCTTGCACTAACTGTTAAGGACACCAACCCCAACAAGAACTTGATGATCTAGTGTGCGTGTACATAACGAGTGTGGATCGTGAGTTATGCTTCTGGGAGATAAGTGCCTTACATAGAGAGGTATGTTGTTTTGCAGAAATAATGGAGAGTTAGTATGGTGATTTTGCTACGAGTTTTATGGTATAGGTTAGGTGGTATGCCAAATGAGTTGAGTTATGAGAAATGTTTAAGTAAGAGAGCCTTGGATATATGCATGGTAA
Source organism: Silene latifolia (assembly GCF_048544455.1). NCBI lineage: Eukaryota > Viridiplantae > Streptophyta > Magnoliopsida > Caryophyllales > Caryophyllaceae > Silene > Silene latifolia. The sequence continues at coordinate 325,638,460 of NC_133537.1, forward strand.
GTGTTTGGTTTATAAACGGTTATCTTACACATGTGGTGGTAAAGAGAGTAATGAGATGTATCTAGGATTTAGTATTAGTGAGTTACGAGGACGTAACATTTATCTTAAGAGGAGTAGGATGTGATAAAAGAGATTTTGATGGGTGTGCATATGGTAATATATTTGGAAGAAGAGTGTTGGTGTAGAATAAGATATAGATTTGTATATGTTGTGGTTGATAGTGTTAAAAGGCCACGGACGTGCTTGTAGTAGTTTGATGTTAGGAATGCGAGTTGACAGTTGGATGATGAGATTATGAGTGTGAGTAAACTTCGAGGACGAAGTTCCTTTTAAGGGTGGCAGAATGTAACATCCCGTTTGATGTCTATGAGTGTCTTGATTTTGGACTTGATAGTGGATGATATTATGGAGCTAGCAGCGTTAGAGGATGGTAGTTGGTTATGTATGGAGTTGGTGTCGTGAGAGATATATATATGTGGAGTTGATACGATATCGTGAGCCATGTTGTGGAGATAGGAATAGTTAGTGGAGTTGGTGTTACGAGTTCATGTTTGGGTTGGAGTTTTGTTTCGAGTTCTTAGTTACGTTGTTGTGTCTTGATCGAGTTAGCATGTTTGTTTTTATGTATGGGTTGAACTTCGGGGACGAAGTTCCTTTTAAGGAGGGAAGACTGTAATACTCCGTATTTATGGTCTTGGGGGTACTCTATCGAGTAGCCCTTACTCTGTCGAGTAAGGGTATGTTGCGAGAATAAAATAGTTTCGACTGTTGGGCACTCGATCGAGTAGTGGGGCACTCGATCGAGTAGGTACTCGATCGAGTACCTTGGGTACTCGATCGAGTGTCCGGTTTACGGGGAGTTTTCTCGGGTTTTGTTAATTACGCGATTAAGGTATTTAAACCAATTCGTCTTTGTTCTAAATCACTTTTTACAAAACCTAAAACCTGTTTAAGAGAGAAAGCAACTTGTCTTCTTCCTAATCGCGTTCTTGACAATTCCGGAGTTCGACGGTCGGTTTGCATCGTAGTTTGTGTCGTTGGATTCCTTGCGTCGAGGGTAAGCTTTTAATGTAATTTATATAATGTTTTGTTAAGATTAGTGAAACCCTAATTTAGGAATTGGGGGTTTTATGAATAGTAATTGAATAGTAGTATCTATGTGTTGTATGGTAGGAGGAGAGTTCATAGAAGAGGCGTTTTGAGACATCTGTAGATACCGTCTGCGTGTTGTGCTTTCCAGGTAGGATTTCCTACTCGGTATTAGTCCCATAATGGGATATTGGTGATGTCTTTGTAGTTAGTTGATTGATATGATAATTGTAATTGTAATTGTGATTGTGATTGTGGTTGTGTTTGTGATGGTACTCGAGATGCGTTCTCGGCTGAGTGGGGTCACTTGCGGGAGTGATCTCACGCCCTAGTTTCGCCCTTCGTGGAACCCGCCACGAAAGGGGATGTGCACATTAATGGACGGGGTTATCGCTCGTACGATGAGCGGGGCTTAGGTGGGAACGGCTGCGGTCCCCCATCGCGTGGGCGGGTCCGGTGGACGATCAAGATTGAGATGATGGGAGTTGGTGGTGTGTGTGTGTGTGTGTGTGTGATTCAAATTGTCTGTTTGTCTTATTATTGTTATCTATATTGATTGTGTGATTAGTCTCGACCCGTTTAAATGTTTTAAAACTGTGGTGATCCATTCGGGGATGGTGAGCGGTTGTTGAGCGAGGTATTGAGATGAGTCTTTGGGATAGCTGGGATGCCACGACATGATGATAGGAGTCTTCCGCTGTAGCCTTAGTTTATTCTACATTTCAGTTAGAACAGTCATTTGAGAATCTTGTATCGTACTTTGGTTTGGTTTTGAGGATTGTACTTATTCATTAAATTACTTATAATAAATGTTGTTTCTGTTTTGTCTATTTGATTATCATGCCTCGGGCAACCGAGATGGTGATGTCTTCATACCTGAGTGGTCCTGGTAAGGCACTCGGAGTATGGGGGTGTTACAATAACGGGTCACCTTGACGGAGACCCCTAGCCGGCTGAAATTCCTCCGAGGGCGAGCCATTAATCAAAACCGAGAACGTCACTGTCGAAACGCAAGCCATAACCCGCTGCACCCAAAGAGAATCGAAGCCCATCCGGATAAGAACACGACGCAGGAACCCCCATTCTACCCTATCATATGCCTTCGCCATATCCAATTTGAGTGCCATGTAACCCTCCGTCTGTCTGTTATTCTTCATATGGTGGAAAAGCTCAAAAGCGATCAAAATATTATCAGAAATTAATCGACCCGGCGTAAAAGCGCTTTGATTCTCCGAAATAATGTCTCCAAGAAAAACTTTCAGACGGTTTGCTAACACTTTCGAGACCAGCTTATAGGCCACATTACAGAGACTAATGGGCCTGAAATCGCGAATTTTGTCCGGCGCCTTCTTCTTAGGAATTAGAACAATATTGGTTTTATTAATGCTAGCAGGGGACATATTTCCGCGGAGAATATTAAGAACAGTACTCATCACCTCCGGTCCAATTATCTGCCAATAAGATTGGTAAAAGAGCCCATTCATACCGTCTGGTCCTGGAGCCTTCAAAGGGTGCATCTGATTCAGAGCTTCTATAATCTCTGCCTCGCTATACTCCGCCCGCAGGCCACGGTTCATCTCCTCCGTGACTCTTCCCTCTATCCCATCCAAAACATGCTCGAAATTAGCAGGTTCAGCCGAGGTAAACAAACCCCGAAAATACTCATTAGCCACCACCGCGACCTCATGCTCCCCCTCTCTCACACGGCCTGAATCATCAACAAGTTTCCCAATAAAATTCTTTCGTTTCCTTTCCCCGGCTCGTGAATGAAAAAATTTTGTATTTCGGTCACCATCCTTGAGCCAGAGAGCACGCGACCGTTGCCTCCAATACTGCTCCTCCTGTTTGTATAAGCTTGCTATCTCAGCGATAAGTTTCTTTTGGATATGTTAAGTTTAGCTCAATCATGCTTATATTCACGGTGAATCAGTTTTGGAACCCAACTCAGGTCATTAATATCTGGCGTGTAATTTGATACTCCCTTCGTCCCGATCAATTGTTGTTCTTTCGTTTTGGCACAGAAACCAATGAATGAGGAAAAGGCCAATAACTGAATGACAAGTGGAACAAATTGAATGAAAATGATCAAATTACTCATCAAATTCATTCTTAAAATAGAAAGGACAACAAATGATTAAAACACCTCAAAATGAAAAATGACAACAAATGATCGGGACAAAGGGAGTATTAGTTTGAATTTATTAGGATCGGTTTTACGAGGTTGAATTTGTTATGTAAAATCTAAACCCGTCTTGAAATCTAGCAGCGATGGCATGGGAAATGAATAAAGTCTTTATTATAAAGCCTCGTGACTCAAATTTAATGTCAAAAATTTGTGGCTATGACTTTGTAACCTCACAAATTCTCATTATAGACGGCGCATATCCGTCTATAGCTATAGATAAGCCAAATATCCACCCACTTTAAGCAAAACGGGTCAACTGTCACCACATTAACGTCAAATGTCATCAATGTTATTTTCTAAGCTACAACATGTAGTTTATCACATGGAAATGGTACTGGTGACATTTGGCGTTAAGGTGGTGACATTTGGCCCGTTTTACTTAATGGGTGGATATTTGACATGTCTATAGCTATAGAGGAGATATTCCCGTCTATAATACGCACATTTATTTCATTCAACCTGAAAAACAAAACAAAATCAACCTTAGCCTCGGAAAAAAGTGGCAAAAACTCAACCACAAGATGTTACACAGAAAATCAGTCCAGATAAGTGTGGTAACCACACGTTCAAATACTTGTCATCCGCTTCATATATTTCCACCTAACCATTTCTCAAAAAACAGAACTCTTCTGAAACTGACCAAAATAAACTTGAGTTCAGTATTATTTGGTGGAAACAATGGCTTGTACTATTAGTATTGTGGGTAGCATTAATGGTGTATGGGGTAACAAGCCGTCATTCGGGTCGGTTCAGAATAATAGAAGGATGGTTGTGGTGAAGGCAGAGACTATTAACCCTGAAATTAGGAAAACTGAGGATAAAGTTGTTGATTCTGTTGTTGTTACTGAACTTTCTAAGAACATCACTGCTTACTGCAGGTTCTTTTCTTCTTCTTCTCTTGTACCCTCAGTATTATTTTAATTCGCTCTTGTTTAACAACTCGTTGTTCTTTTACTTTAAAATACGATCAAATGAAGTGTATTCAGGTGAGACGGTCCTTTTATATAATGTAGATGTATGCAACAATGAATGTAAAAAACGTCTTATTCTATAATTTGCGTGAATTAATGGTATATGTAAGTGCAGGTGCTGGAGATCAGGGACATTTCCACTGTGTGATGGAAGCCACATGAAGCATAACAAAGCTACCGGCGACAACGTTGGACCTTTGTTGTTGAAGAAGCAGTAATATAATTACTCCATTTTGGTGCTGAATTACCACCAAGTTATTGTGCTTATAGAGACTGTTATTTACCTCTTTCACTTCAGAATAAATCCAATATTTTTCTCATTTATCTGTAGTTACTTCATGTGTGTTTAGAAATAATGCTTTTTTCTAGCTCTATGTACTACAAGCTGCTGAACTACATGTGATGCTAATTAATTATCATCCTCTTCAATTTGTATTTTTCACTCTGTTGTAAACCACTTAAACATATAGGCCCTCTTAAATCAATTAGTCGGTTCTGGCAACCTCGCAACTATATACTCCCTCCTATTCTTAATAACCCTCCTCTTTCATGGAGGGCACGGGAATTAAGGTAAGGGAGTATATTAGGGCCGGCTTATTAAGCTATGTAAACCCGGCCCTTGTTATGTATAAATACCGTTTATCGATTAATGAGAAGTCAACACAAACCAATTACACAAATATACTCTTTGACATGGTATCAGTGTCAGGGAAACCCTACCCTCGTGTATTCTCTGCCGCCTGATCGAACCTCCACCTCTCACCCTAAACCGTCTTCCTCTTCTCGACAATGACAATAGGAACGGAAGACTCTAACAATTCCAAACAAAAAATCGATCCCTTATCCCCGTTCTCCCTTCATAATCAGGAAGGACCCGGCCAATCCATTACCCATATCAAACTCCGTAGCGACAATTACGAAGAATGGAGTCGTTCAATGCGTCGATCTTTGAAATCAAGGCTCAAGTTCGGTTTTTGTGATGGGTCAATTGCCAAACCAACGAATGATTTTATGCTCGGGCAATGGGAAGTTGTCCCATTTGTCATCGTAGTTCGGTGGATTCTTAATTCCATTGATCCGTCAATTTTGGACAAGTGTTTGATATCGAAGATGCTCGGGTTTTATGGTCGGAATTAGCCGATCAATACTCTGTTGTCGATGGGGCGAAAATTCATGATTTAAAAACACGATTACATGAATGTCGTCAATCTAAAGGTATGACCGTCACAACATATTATGGAAATTTAAAAACCTTGTGGGATGCTCTCGGCTAACGCAGAACCGCCTTTCTCGTGCAACAACACCTGTTGGTTGCGATTGTGGTGTCACTAAAGCCGCTCTTGCTAGACAAGATACGGAGCGGCTCCATCAATTTCTTATGGGATTAGACAAATCCCTCTATGGGACTATTCGAAATCACCAACTTGCTCTTGACCCGCTTCCGACTCTTAGCCGCGCCTATCACGCGGTATTACAGGAGGAACGACTCCTCGTGGGTCCGGTCGTTCAGCGAGTAAATCCCAGAGGTTATGGCATTCACCGTACGAGGCCCCTCTGCCCACGGCCGCCTCGTCAGTGCCCCCGATTGGCGCGCGCTACGTGACGTGAAAGCGACAAGAAAAATTGAAATTGAAGTGCTCGTTTTGTACCGCACCAGGACATGAAGTAAATAATTGTTACATAAAGACTCAAAAATTTCCGGAATGGTGGGAGACCGCCCCCATTTTGTTGAAGAAGTTAAGGCCGGGCGTGAGCGATATGCCTCGCGTACTTCCTCGGCCGCGTGAATTTTCTTGGTGGCTCGCGGGTGGTCGGTCCTCCTCTCGGGATCGTCTTAGTGGTATGTCTCCTCATTGGATCATTGACACGGGTGCTTCTCATCACGTAACCGGCGATGATACGTGGTTAGCCGATCCACATCCCATTCCGTCATTCCCGGTTACGCTTCCCAATGGTCAAAGTGTCTCGGCTAATTTAGCCGGCACCGTTCGATTAAATGAATTTCTAGTTTTACGAGATGTTTTATATATTCCTTCTCTTGCTTGTAATCTTTTATCAGTCTCTCAACTGGTAGCTGCAACGGATTGTGTTATCAGTTTTACTAACACTTCTTGTCATATTCAGCACCGTTTTTTGAGGACGAGGATTGGAGTCGGTGAGCAACGAGATGGACTGTATCTGCTCCGTGCGGTGGTTAAACCAACAATACATCGGGTTAGCGTTGATTCTTTTGATTTGTGGCATCGACGGCTTGGTCACCCTTCAAATAAAGTAGTACAATTATTGCCTTGTGTTGGTAATTTACCTTTCAATTCCAATACTGTTTGTGATGTTTGCCATGAAGCAAAACATAGTCGTCATAGTTTTGATTCGAATAATAATAAGGCCTCGACATTTTTTGAATTAATACATTGTGATTTATGGGGTCCATATCGATCTCCGTCTTCCTGTGGCGCAAAGTATTTTTTAACCATTGTGGATGATTATTCTCGAACTGTTTGGGTTTATTTACTCCTCGATAAAAAGGAGGTTACCGATATGTTTTTACAATTCTTTGCTATGGTCAAAACGCAATTCTCAGCCGTAGTAAAGCAAGTACAATCAGATAATGGGACGGAATTCTTTAATATGGCCAGTTTTTTTCGGCAACATGGAATTTTATTTCGTACCTCATGCGTTGGTACTCCTCAGCAGAATGGGCGGGTTGAGAGGAAACACCGTCACATCTTGAATGTTGCTCGGGCCTTAATGTTTCAGGCTCATTTACCAATTACTTTTTGGGGGGAATGTATTTTAACTGCGGCATATTTGATCAATCGTACTCCTACTCCCTTGTTGTAAAATAAGACTCCCTATGAGCTTTTATTTGGTTCCGCTCCAACTTATACCCATATTCGGATTTTTGGCTGTTTATGTTTCGCTCATAATTTACATACTAAGGGCGATAAATTTGCTAAACGAAGCCGGAAGTGTGTGTTTATTGGCTATCCTCAAAATAAAAAAGGGTGGAAGGTTCTTGATTTGGCTACTCGGGAAATTTTTGTGAGCCGTGATGTGCATTTTTATGAACACAATTTTCCTTATTTTAGGATGATACAACTACTCCACCTTTGGGCCGATTCGACCCCCCGAGCTCGACCTTTCTTCCGCTTACCGATGATATGGGTTCCTCGATTCGGGTTCGGATACGACTCCCTCTCTTTGGGCCGATTCGGCCTCTCCCTCGATGAGCCTGATTCGGCTTCTCCCCTTGTGGGCACGATCGATCCGCTCTGTTTGCTCCCTCTGTTACTTCGTCTCTTCTTGAACTGGACATGATATGGGGCAGGGTAAGCGGGCCAAGTTTCCGTCCTCTCGGCTTTACGGTTATATTGTTGGTACCACTTTGAGATACGTCCTCGATTCCGCTCCTCTCCCGACTCTCCTCGCTCCTCGGGTACACCTTATGCTCTAGCTAATTATTTGTCTTGTCAAAATTTTTCTTCGCGCCACCGGAATTTTATTGCAGCTATTACATCGGGTGTTGAGCCCCTAACTTTTTTGCTCTTGCTAGCAGGATTGGTGCCAAGCTATGAAAGATGAGATTACGGCCCTTGAGAATAATGCTACTTGGGAAATTTCGGACCTTCCGTCTGGTAAGAAGGCTCTTGGTTGCCGTTGGGTTTACAAAATTAAATATAAATCCGACGGTACTGTTGAATGACATAAGGCTCGTTTAGTTATCTTTGGTAATCATCAGGTCGAAGGTATTGATTATGGTGAAACTTTCGCTCCAGTTATTAAAATGGTTACGGTTCGCTCTCTTTTGGCGATTCGGCTAGACTATTAAAAATTGGGAACTCTATCAAATGGATGTTCATAATGCCTTTTTACACGGTGATCTTGATGAAGAGGTCTACATGAAGTCGCCCCGGGTTTTGGGCGGGCGTGAGGGTAAGGTATGTCGCCTTAAAAAATCTCTTTATGGGCTTAAACAAGCTCCGCGTTGTTGGTTTGCCAAATTGGCCGCTGCTTTGCGCAAATATGGTTTCACACAATCGTATTCTGATTATTCTCTTTTTAGTTATACCCGTGATGCAACTTGTATGCATGTTTTGGTCTATGTGGATGACCTTGTGATTTCGGGTAATAACTCCCTTGCTATCTCGACATTTAAGAATTATCTTGGGAAATGTTTTCATATGAAGGACTTGGGTCCCTTGAAGTATTTTCTTGGCATTGAGGTGGCGCGTAGTTCCGAAGGTCTTTTCTTAAATCAACGGAAATACGCTCTTGATATTATTTCTGAGACTGGATTGTTAGGCGCTAAACCCGCTCCTACTCCCCTTGAGCAAAATCACACGCTCGGGAATGCTAAGGGGGAGCTCTTGGACGACGTCGAGTCCTATCGTCGTCTTGTTGGGCGATTGGTGTATCTTTTGTTACTCGCCTTAGGATCTTTCCTACTCTGTTCATGTTCATCACGTTTTTGAGTGCTCCTCGTAAAGAGCATTTAGAGGTCGCACTTTGCGCGTTGTTCGTTATCTAAAAAGGGTGTCCGGGTCAAGGTATTTTGTTACGGGCCGATAGCAAGCTCGACTTATCTGGGTGGTGTGACTCGGATTGGGGTGGTTGTTTGACTACCCGTAAGTCGATCTCGGGTGGGTTGTCTTTCTTGGACACTCGCCCATTTCGTGGAAGACCAAGCAACAACACATGGTCTCTCTTTCCTCCGCCGGCGAGTATCGTGCCATGGCTACTCTCTGTGCGAAGTTAAGTGGATTCGAGGCACATTCAAGAGTCTCGGTTTTGAGCTAAAGTGTCCTATTCCCATTTATTCCGACGATGATTCGCAATTCAACTTTCTCGAACCCGGTCTTCCATGAACGGACCAAGCATATTGAGATTGATTTGCCATTTTATTCGTGATGCCATTATTGACGGCTTAATTACTCCTATCCATGTTTCGACGCAAAATCGGTTAGTGATATTTTTACTAAGGCTTTAGCTTCGTCTTCTTTTTCTTTTCTCCTTTCCAAACTGGGCATTCTTGACCTTCATGCTCCGATTTGAGGGGGTATTAGGGCGGCTTATTAAGCTATGTAAACCGGCCCTTGTTATGTATAAATACCGTTTATCGATTAATGAGAAGTCAACACAAACCAATTACACAAATATACTCTTTGACAGAGTATTATATGGTAAAATATTGTAGTGGGGTAGGAGATTGGAGAGATGGAAGATATTGTGTGATTAAAATAAGTATTGTTGTGGGGTAAGGTGATTAAAATAAGTATTGTTGTGGGGGTAAGGTGATTAAAATAACATAAAGTATGAGTTTGGTGGGGTATTGTTGTGGGGTGAGGTGATTAAAATAAGTATAAAAGTTTGCCAAATAAAGAAATAGGGAGAGTATTGTGAATAGACGAAAAAGGAAATAGGGAGAGTTATTTAGAATAGGAGGGAGTATCATTTTTTAAAAGTTAGGGGAAACACTCGCTACCATAGTCATATTTGGCTCAAATAACCATCAATTGGTCTTGCTTGTGACGGGTTACCATTTGTGACGGATATTTTGTGAGATAAAATGGTAACAAAATGGGTTAGTGGAGAAAGGGGACCACATGAATAGTATTGCAGAGAGAGAAAAAGTGGGTACATTGTGAGGTAAAATGGTATCCGTCTTCAGCTTGTGACGGATATGTCATGTCTTCAATGAGAATTTGTGAATAACCATATAATAAGAGGATTAGGAGTCTATATATCGAACATAGACATATTGTGTGATTAGGAAAGTGATGACACTCTACCTTAGTACCTTGTCTAACGTAATACGAATACGGGCGAACATATATACAAATACCATGTGAATAACACATACTGACATACAAACGACAATGTTTCCCGGCTCTGGATTCTAATACCGTACAAAATTATTTCTAGGAACCATTACTCCGGAAGTTATGATGGGGTATAGCTTAGGTTTTTCTAATGTACGATGTTAAGAGTATTTAGGTGTAAGAGTTATAGAGAAGACTTAAAGTGAGTTTAATGGCATTAAGGGAGCGGCATGTGCATACTAGATTACTAGTGAATAAATTAATGAAAGCTTAATTAAACCGGCCACCGACCCATAATAATTATTCCGTGTTAGTCAACTTAAAGTCTTGTAATTTAAATACGACATAACCTCAAAACTGGTTATGAATTAAGAGTGGTCTGCATGTATGTCTACACGTACTCGATCGATCTTACTTGTTGGCGGTGACTTGGTGTAAGGGCAATCCCACATTATTAAGTCATTAGGATTTAGGTCAAGGGATAATTATGCCATAGCTATGTAATCACGCATTTCTTTAGCATAATTAAATTTGATTAACTACATCGATGATAAGTTTAATGCTCAATTTGCTCGGTTGGAAAGCGTCAAATAATATATACTCCTCTGTCCCAATTATTTGTTGTCTTATTCCATTTTTTGGTGACCTCGTTATAGGAGACGGGTCCGCTCTTCCGATTACGCACCATGGTTCATTTTCTACTCTTTCTACCTCTCGTTCAATTTTCTTTAACAATGTGCTTGTAGTACCATCGATTTCTCAAAATCTTTTATCCGTCTCACAATTTTGTGTTGATAATAATGCCATCGCTTGTTTCTCACCCAATTCATATTGTTTTAAGGATCGCTTGACGGGTGAAATTATCATCCAAGGACCGTTTCAAGATGGCGTTTATCAATGGCAACCACCCACCTCCAAACCGAGTGCCTTCACTAGTCTTCGTTTGTCTCCCGGCAGCCTGTGGCATGCTCGTCTGGGATACCCTTCCAATGCTACTCTTCGTATTTAAATTCCATTTACAATTTTCGTATTTCCAATTATTTGCATTGTAACTCATGCTTAGTTAATAAAAGCCACAAATTACCATTTGCGACATCCACTTTAAATTCCGCTGCCCCCTTTGATTTAGTCTTTTTAGACGTGTGGACATCACCGGTCCCCTCAATCGACTCCTACAAATACTACGTGATTTTCCTCGATTATTATTCTCATTATTTTTGGCTATATCCAATTAAACACAAATCTGACACATTAATTACCTTTACTCGTTTCAAAAATATTATTGAAAATTATTTTCAAAAACCTATTAAACAATTTTATTCCGATAATGGAGGTGAATAAAAGCTCAACCCTCGGCTCCTTGATGCCGGTATTACCCACCTCACATCCCCACCACACACACCCGAGCACAATGATTTTGCCGAAAGACGTCATCGCCACATTGTTGAAACTGGTCTCGCGCTTCTCACCCATGCTCAAATGCCCAATCAATTATGGCCTTATGCATTTGCGACGGCTACATATTTAATTAACCGTCTGCCAACAACCACTCTTCAAAATAAAACACCCTATCAAATAATCTTTAATCAAGACCCAAACTACAAAAAATTAAGACCATTTGGTTGCCTTTGCTATCCATGGCTCAAACCATATACCACTCACAAACTCGATCCCAAATCCGCTCCTTGTGTTTTTGTTGGTTACTCAAATACTCAAAGTGTATATCTTTGCTATGAACCCGTCAACCAAAAACTATATACCTCCCGACATGTCCGCTTCATTGAGCATATATTTCCATACACTGACCTTGCTAAAACCAAACCTTCATCCCTTCCTTCTACTGATGAATGGTGCGAATTAGCTCTCCCTCTACTAGACCCATCCTTCCCTATTCCTCACACCCCTGCTGCCACTCACCCTCCTACCCCCAATCGACCTCCCTCCCCTAACCCGCAACCTGGCTCCCCACCCGTGCCTCCCTCCAGCTCTTCCTCCCTCACCCCGCCATCAACTCCCTCTGATCCTACACCCACCACCGCAACCCGTATCCCCACCCCTAATCCTTCTACAACATCCTCGCCCTCTCCTCCTCCCCCTCCACCCCCACCTCCACCTCCTTTCACCTCTCGGCCTACAACCCGCCTTTGTAACAACATTGTAAAACCGAACCCGAAATATGCTAAAACTGCCATCATACCCAGCTCTCATGTCACCCCCACTACAACTAAACAAGCCTTAGTTGATCCTCGATGGCGCAATGCCATGATTGATGAAAATCAAGCTCTTCTCCGTAACGAAACCTGGACCCTTGTTCCTCGCTCCCAAGCCCAAAACATTATTGGTTGCAAGTGGGTATTGTAACACCCCCATACTCCAAGTGCCTTACCAGGACCACTCAGGTATGAAGATATTACCATCTCGGTTACCCGAGGCAATGATAATCAAATAAACAATGAAGAAACAACGTTTAAATATAAATACTTAGTGAAGAGTTACAATTCTCAAAACCAAACCAACAGTGTAATACATGTTCTCAAACTGACTGTTCTAACTGAAATGTAAATAAACTAATAAGCTACAGCGGAAGACTCCTATCATCATGTCGTGGCAATCCCAGCTATCCCAGTACTCATCTCATACATGCTCAATATTTGCTCACCATCCCCGAATGGATCACCGCAGGTTTACAAAACAACAACCGGGGTCAGTACTAATCACACAACTCAATATATATGTCAACAATAAAATAAAGCAGACATGACTTAAGCTAATCATCACATACACACAACCAACCAATTCCAATCATCTCAATCATCGACCGTCCACTAGACCCACCACTGCCCGGTGGGGGACCGCAGCCGTACCCACCAAATCCCCGCTCCACATAGTGAGCGATAACCCTGTCCATTAATGTGCACATCCCTTCGTGGCGGGTTCCATGGCGAGGCGAAACTAGGGCGTGAAGCCACTCCCGCAAGTGACCCACTCAGCCGAGGACACGCCTCGAGAACCATAGACAACAATCACAATCACAATCACAACCGTCACAATACAATTACTATATCAAACAATCAATCTCAACACATCAACAAACTTCCCATTATGGGACTAATGCGAGTAGGAAATCCTACCCGGAAAGCACAAGTGTCGACGGTCTCTATCTGGCTTTGTATCAAAAAGCTTCCTCTATGAACCCTCCTCCTATCATACAACATATAAATGCTACCAAATCACATACTACTCAAAAACCCCCAAATCCCTATATTAGGGTTTAACCAAATTAAAGGAAAGACAATAAAAAGGGTACATAGATCTTACCTCGACGCAAGGAACTCAACGGTATAACCAACGATGAGAACCGACCTCCCAAACTCCGGGAATTGCTAACAATGCGATTAAGATGGTGAACTTGCTTGCTTTCTCTCTTAAACAGTAAATTAGGTTTTGCAAAAGTGATTTAGAAACAATGACGGAAGGTTATATATCTTAATCGCATAATTAACAAAACCCGAGAAAACTCCCCAGAAACCTGGCTACTCGATCGAGTACCCAAGGTACTCGATCGAGTACCCCTACTCGATCGAGTGCCCTGCCTACTCGATCGAGTACCCAACAGTCGAAACTTTTCTAAAACGCAACTTACCCTTACTCGACGAGTAAGGCCTACTCGATAGAGTACCCAAAGACTCATAAATACGGAGTATTACAGTCTTCCCTCCTTAAAAAGAACTTCGTCCACGAAGTTCAAACCACTACTAAACAAAGGTACTCCCATAACACTCCCGACTCAACAATCGAAACAAAATTCAACATAAAATATGTTACTAACCCAACTCATCCCGACAAACATACCGACGCAACATACAAAAAGGGGTATAAAAACTCTTAAAAGCGCTCGCGATCATCTCCTACCCCCTAAAAGAAACAAGGTTACGTCCCCGTAACCATACATACCTCAAAAAGGAAAGGGTAACGCTCTTTCATAGCTTCCTCTGGCTCCCATGTAGCTTCCTCGGTCTCGTGGTTAGACCAAAGGATCTTAAGCAAAACTGTCTCACCACTCCTAGTCTTTCTAACCTTTCGGTCAAGAATCTGCTTAGGCACCTCAAGATATGATAAGGACTCATCTAGCTCTAAGCTCTCTGCCTCTAACACATGTGACGGGTCACTCACATACTTCCGCAGCTGCGATACATGAAACACATTATGCACTCTCTCTAATGCAGCTGGTAAAGCCAGACGATATGCAACTTCCCCAACTCGCTCTAAGATTTCATAAAGCCCTATAAACTTCTGACTTAGCTTGCCTTTCTTCCCAAATCTCATAACCCCACGCATAGGAGACACTTTCAAAAGAACCTTGTCCCCAACTTGAAACTCTATGTCTCGGCGATGTAGATCTGCATAACTCTTTTGCCTATCCTGAGCTGCTCTCATCCGTTCCTTGATCATCTTAATCTGTTCCACCATCTCATGCACCATCTCTGGTCCTAAAACCACTTTGCCTCAAAGACTATCGTCCCAACAGATTGGACTCCTACATCTCCTCCCATACAAAGCCTCAAACGGTGCCATACCAATACTAGTGTGATAGCTGTTATTATAAGAAAATTCTATCAAGTCCAACCTCTGTTCCCAGCTACCACCAAAATCCATCACACAAGCTCGCAACATATCCTCAAGAGTCTTGATTGTTCTCTCAGTCTGCCCGTCTGTCGCAGGATGAAATGCTGTACTCATCTTCAAAGTTGTTCCCAACGATTCCTGCAACTCTTTCCAAAACCTCGATATAAATCTCGCATCTCTGTCAGACACTATGTCCTTAGGGACTCCATGTAACTTAAGCACGTTCTTTCGATAGGCCATAGCCAATTGTGCCTTAGTCCATGTATCTTTCATTGGAACAAAGTGAGCTGACTTGGTCAGTCGATCCACTATTACCCAAATCATGTTGTTACCTTGTTGACTCTTTGGCAAACCCACAATAAAATCCATGGAAATGGATTCCCACTTCCACTCAGGTACCTCTAAAGACTGAATCTTACCTTGTGGTCGTCGCTGTTCCCCTTTAACTCTCTGGCATGTCAAACAACGGGACACAAACTCAGCTGTCTCTTTCTTCATCCTGTGCCACCAAAACGTTTTATTCAAATCCTTGTATAGCTTGTCACCACCCGGATGTACTGAGTATGGTGTACAATGCGCCTCTGTCATGATTGTCTTTTTCAACTCCTCATCATTAGGAACACACCACCTACCATCAAACCTTAAACTACCATCTGTATGAATAGAAAATCGGGACACTGTCCCTTTCTCTACTCCAGCTCTCCACTCCACTATCTTAGGATCCAACGCCTGCTTACCTCGAATGTCATCATAAAACTCAGTCAGATCTTTGTCATATCACCCATGGCATCTCCTTTCGCATCATATGTATCCCAAACCTCGCTACCTCATCTCTCAGCCTCATCAAAGATAGAGTTTACACCAGAGAATGTACACTCTTCCTACTCAAAGCATCAACAACAACATTGGCCTTCCCTTCATGGTAGATAATTTCCATGTCATAATCGCCAATCAGCTCCATCCACCTCCTCTGTCTCATGTTCAACTCCTTTTGAGTGAAGATGTACTTGAGACTCTTGTGATCAGAAAATACCTTAAAGATTGCTCCATAAAGGTAATGTCTCCAAATCTTGAGAGCAAACACCACCGCGCCCTACTCCAGATCATGAGTAGGGTAGTTCTCCTCATAAGGCTTCAATTGCCTAGAAGTATAGGCAATCACTTTACCATTCTGCATCAACACACATCCCAACCCATTCTTCGAGGCATCTGTATAAACCTCAAAGTTCTCGCTCCCTTAAGGCAATGCTAAGACAGGAGCTGTGGTCAAACGCTCCTTTAATGTTTGGAACGCCGTCTCACAACTCTCATCCCAACGAAACCTGTTCTCTTTTCTCATCAACGCTAGCATAGGTCTAGCTATCTTGGAGAAATCTTTCACGAACCGTCTGTAGTATCCAGCTAAACCCAGAAAACTCCTGATTTCAGCAACATTCTTTGGTGCTTCCCACTTTGTCACCGCCTCAATCTTCAGGATCCACTGACCACTCCCTCCTTAGAGATCACATGCCCAGAAAAGCAACTTTCTCTAACTAGAACTCACACTTGGACAGCTTAGCATACAACTCATGCTCCCTCAACGTTTGCAACACGATCCTCAGATGCTCCTCATGCTCCTCCTTAGTCTTAGAGTAGACTAAGATATCATCGATAAATACCACTACAAACTGGTCCAAGAACTGTCTGAAGATCCTATTTATCAAATCCATGAACACTACCGGTGCATTAGACAACCCAAACGGCATCAGCACATACTCATAATGGCCATACCTTGACGTGAAAGCTGTCTTTGGTATGTCCACCTCTCTAATCTTCACCTGATGGTACCCCGACCTCAAATCAATCTTAGAAAAGACTGATGCACCACTCAACTGATCAAACAGGTCATCTATCCTTGGCAAAGAATACTTGTTCTTTATCGTCACTCGGTTCAGCTCCCTGTAATCTATGCACAACCTCAAACTCCAATCTTTCTTCTTCACGAAAAGAACTGGTGCTCCCTACGGCGATACACTTGGTCTAATGTATCCCTTCTCTATCAAATCATCCAACTGCTTCCTGAGCTCCTCCATCTCTTTAGGACCCATACGGTACGGTGCCTTAGAGATTGGCCCCGTCCCTGGCTTCAACTCAACGGTGAAATCTATCTCCCTCTTTGGTGGCAACCCCGAAATCTCATCAGGAAAAACGTCGGCAAACTCTCCTACTAATGGTATCTCATCAACTGTCGGACTCTCTATCCGGTCATCTCTCACATGGCACAAGATCAAAGGACATCCCTTCCTCAGATAAGACTTCAAGGTGACAGCTGCAATCAACTTAATTTTGGGTTTGACTAGAAACCCACGATAAGACACACTAACACCCTTAGGACCTCTTAAAGACACTTTCCTTTGATGACAGTCTATCTTAGCTTTATACTTTCCTAACCAATCCATCCCAACTATCATCTCAAAACCGTCGAAAGGAAACTCTAGCAAGTCTACAGGTAGATCAACTTGCCCAACTATCATAGAAACATCTCTAAACAACCTCCCACATGATACAGACTCACCCGAAGGTATAAAAACTTGTTCACTAATAGACTCATATACCCTCAAACCCAACCGTTTAACATGACTTGAAGATACAAACGGCTGAGAAGCCCCCGAATCAAACAAAACAAAGGTAGGAATACCATTAACAAGGAAAGTACCGATGATAACGTGTGCATCCTCCTCAGCTACTTTCTTCTCCATCATGAATAACTTTCCACTGGTCTTCTGTCCACCTCCCTGGACAGTACTAGCTGAAGTGGTCGGCTTAGCACCCGACCCTTGATTGTTGTTGTTGTTGTTCGTTGGTGGTTTCTGATAAGAATTACCGCCGTTGCGGTTGCCTCCACACTGTAACTCGACTTCCCGGTTTGGCCATGACCCGGCCAGTGGTCATGTTGCTCGCATAGCTCTGCGCTGGTCTCGGAAAGATCCGGTGCACTTGTGCACTCATGTCTCTTGTGGCCTATACCACCACAGCTATAGCAGGTCACTCCCCAACTACCACTAACACTTCCACGGCCGCGCCCAAAGGAAGCCCCAGCACTGAACCCTGACCCAGAAGAAAACCCCTTAGACTGATTGTGGTTGCCTTTCTTGTGATTAGATTGGCCACCACCCTCGCTCTCAGACTTCCTCTTCTCACCACCTGACCTCTCCTGAGCCATCTCCACCAACCTCTCAGCTCTCCCAGCCCTCTCATAAGCTTCCTTAACATCAGTAAGGATTCCCACGGGTAACTTATCCATAATCTTAGGGGTCAACCCCCTCTCAAACCTCAACGCCAGATTCTCCTCACTCAAACCCATATCCTCAGCATACCTAGACTTCTCATTGAACTGCCTGTAGTACTCGGTTAAAACTGTCAAACTCTTCCCTCAACTTACTCCTCACATGCTCCGGTACGAACTCCTTTCTCACAGCCCTACGAAACTCCTCCCAAGGTATAGCAGGTAAACCTTGGTTTGTATATATCTCCTTAGCACTCACTTTCACTGTATCCCACCACTTACCATTTTTGCCTCCCTCAGATAGAACGCAGCTTGTTCCACTCTCATCTCCTCAGGACAGTGAACCAAATCTAATATGTTCTCCATCTCTCTCAGCCAACTATCAAGAAGGTTAGGCTCCCCAACTCCCTTGTACTCTTTCGGGTTAAACCTCGCTATATAGAGGCTGATTTTAGACTGATCAACCTCCTTCTCCTTATCCTTATCCTTATCTTTCCCCACAGTCTTTAAAGCCTCAGTAAGAGCATCCTGATGCTCCAACATCTTAACGATGTCATCCATGGTCATAAGCTCAGCTCTCGCATACAAAGCATTCTTCTTGGGCGGCATCTTGAAACTATATATAAGAAAGGGTAGACATAAACACACGTACTAAACCTCCAAAACATGAAAACACGCTGCCCAGAACCTACTCGATCGAGTGCCCAAACATACTCGATCGAGTAACGGGCTACTCGATCGAGTGCCCTCCATACTCGATCGAGTGCCCCAACATCAGACCCCAAACAGACCTTCTGATCTCTAACATACTCGACCTTCTGATCTCTAACATACTCTGATCTCTAACATACTCGACCTTCTGATCTCTAACATCAGACCCCCTACTCGATCGAGTGCCCCAGGTACTCGATCGAGTGCCCAAAAACACGATTCTGGACTCGAAATCATCAAAAACCCACCCGATCAAGTCAGTCCCACTCGATCGAGTCATGCTAACTCAAAAACGCTACCCGCATGCTATATCATATGCTAACATGCTAAAAACTTTATAAAACCACATATTATATCATAACTAAACATATAATGCTACGCATCTTTTCACACGATCTACGAGATCATTATATCATGTTATTAAACGCCACCTTGTAAACATCCAACATGTTATCATTCCAACAACAAGTTTCCATATATCCTCAACCTTTCTTTCACATTCTCAAATTTCTACTTCAAACATCCAACAATTACACACACTTCATCACATTCACACACAAGTTAACCAAACAACACATACGACTTGACAAACACTCCCCCCATGTGACCGGTTCAAAATTGTAGGGCAAGTTCGCGACCTTAGGACGTCTCCCAAGCCTTTGCATTAGCTCCTACAACTTTTACCCCGGGTTCATTTTAATTGACTCCCTATGTTCATTAGGTTCATTGGTTACAGGTTTCAGGATCGTCGCTCTGATACCATTTGTAACACCCCCATACTCCAAGTGCCTTACCAGGACTACTCAGGTATGAAGATATTACCATCTCGGTTATCCGAGGCAATGATAATCAAATAAACAATGAAGAAACAACGTTTAAATATAAATACTTAGTGAAGAGTTACAATTCTCAAAACCAAACCAACAGTGTAATACATGTTCTCAAACCGACTATTCTAATCGAAATGTAAATAAACTAATAAGCTACGGCGGAAGACTCCTATCATCATGTCGTGGCAATCCCAGCTATCCCAATACTCATCTCATACCGCTCAATATCTCGCTCACCATCCCCGAATGGATCACCGCAGTTTACAAAACAACAACCGGGTCGATACTAATCACACAACTCAATATATATGTCAACAATAAAATAAAAGCAGATGACTTTAATCGTCACATACACACAACCAATCAATTCCAATCATCTCAATCATCGATCGTCCACTTTGGACCACCGCCGATGTGGGGGACCGCAGCCGTACCCACCAAATCCCAGCTCCACATAGTGAGCGATAACCCTGTCCATTAATGTACACATCCTTTCTGTGGCGGGTTCCACAGAAGGCGAAACTAGGGCGTGAAGCCACTCCCGCAAGTGACCCCACTCAGCCGAGGACACGCCTCGAGAACCATAGACAACAATCACAATCACAACCGTCACAATACAATTACTATATCAAACAATCAATCTCAACACATCAACAGACTTCCCATTATGGGACTAATACTGAGTAGGAAATCCTACCTGGAAAGCACAGTGTCAGACGGTCTCTACTGCTGTATCAAAAAGCTTCCTCTATGAACCCTCCTCCTATCATACAACATATAAATGCTACCAAATCACATACTACTCAAAAACCCCCAAATCCCTATATTAGGGTTTAACCAAATTAAAGGAAAGACAATAAAAAGGGTACATAGATCTTACCCTCGACGCAAGGAACTCAACGGTATAACCAACGATGAGAACCGACCTCCCAAACTCCAGGAATTGCTAACAATGCGATTAAGATGGTGAACTTGCTTGCTTTCTCTCTTAAACAGTAAATTAGGTTTTGCAAAAGTGATTTAGAAACAATGACGGAAGGTTATATATCTTAATCGTATAATTAACAAAACCCGAGAAAACTCCCCGTAAAACCGGCTACTCGATCGAGTACCCAAGGTACTCGATCGAGTACCCCCCTACTCGATCGAGTGCCCCAGCTACTCGATCGAGTACCCAACAGGTCAGAAACTTTTCTAAAACGCAACTTACCCTTACTCGACAGAGTAAGGCCTACTCGATAGAGTACCCAAAGACTCATAAATACGGAGTATTATAGGTATACCGCGTGAAGTACAACCCGGATGGCACTCTAAAACAATACAAAGCCCGCCTCGTTGCAAAAGGTTTCCATCAGCGGCCTGGGATTGACTACTCCGAAACCTTTAGTCCTGTTATTAAACCCGCCACCATTCGTCTTGTCCTCTCAATTGCTGTTGCCAAACGATGGTCTCTCCATCAACTTGATGTCAATAATGCTTTTCTTCAAGGTAAACTGACTGATTCCGTCTTTATGGACCAACCACCCGGGTTTGTAGACACGGATAGACCTGACCATGTATGTCATCTTCGGAAAGCAATTTACGGCCTAAAACAAGCTCCCTGAGCTTGGTACACCGAGCTTAAAACATATCTTTTAAGCCTCAATTTTAAAAACTCCGTCACTGACCCATCGCTATTTATTTTAAATACCAACCAAATTGTTTTATTTGTTCTCGTATATGTTGACGACATAGTCGTAACCGGCCCAAACCCGTCACACATTCGCACTTTCATTGATGAAATTTCCCGTAAATTTTCATTAAAGGATCTCGGTCCTTTAACATTTTTCCTTGGCATTGAGGTCACCCCGACCAAGACTAGCCTTCACCTTAATCAAACCAAATATATTTCCGACCTACTTCACAAATTCAAAATGGATGAATGAAAACCCGCGACTACACCCATGTTAGCCCACTCTCAGCTTGTTAAAGAACCCAACGAACCCATTGAAAACATTGCTGATTATAGAGCAATTGTTGGGAGTTTACAATATTTATCCTTAACCCGACCGGACATTGCCTTTCCCGTAAAAAAGCTCGCACAATTCCTCACCCATCCAACTTCCTCCCATTGGCTCGCCCTAAAACGTGTTCTACGCTATCTCAAGGGCACACTCCACCTAGGTCTTCACCTTCACCACTCTACACCCCTTAACCTCCATGCCTACTGTGATGCGGACTTTGCCGGAGATTCCGAAGATTATGTCTCAACCACTGGTTACATAGTATATCTCGGCAAAAACCCTATTTCGTGGTCTTCGAAGAAACAGCGGGCATTATCGTGCTCGACTACTGAAGCAGAGTTCAGAGCCGTTGCAGCCACCTCCTCGGAAATTTTATGGCTCGTCTCTGTCCTACATGAGCTCGGTGTAGCTCACCCCTCGTCCCCCGTTATCTAATGTGACAATCTTTCAGCAACACACTATTCGGCGAACCCCGTGTTTCACTCACGCATGAAGCATTTGGCCATATCATTTCACTTTGTAAAAGAACAAGTTCGAAAGGGTTCAATTCGTATCCAACACATTAATGGGGATGATCAGTTAGCTGATACGTTAACAAAGCCGTTGCACAAACCGCGTTTCCTCACTCTTTAATCCAAGATTGGTCTCCGTCTCCGACCGTCCATCTTGCGGGGGAGTGTTGATGTGGACAGCGGGCCGCCCACGGGGGCGCTTGGGAGGAAGAGAACAAGCGTTTGCATTTTTGTATGGAGTCGCCACCAATTTTTATGGGAAATTGGAACCGTTCGAATACCTCGTGTCATGTCAAGACACAAAGTAAAGACATGAACACTAAGCAATCGTTACCCTTAGCATTCTATGTCTAGAATGACTCTCGTGGATGCAAATGAACACGGGTGTTCACGGAGATCTGGAGTAAGGGGTGAGGGTACGTATTAGGAAGCTCTTTTGATCGAACACCTAATCCCGCCCGCCTCGATAGCGGCCTCTGCTAATGATTAGGGAAGTTATTCGTACGTGATATATCGTCGATTATATGCATGCAATGCAACATCCAAGTTTTAATCCTAACATGTGAGAATTAATACTAAGTCGGTTAACAATTAATTAGCATACAATTAGGTTGAAGTTGGATTTTATATTCAATTACATGTGGAAGCATACAAATGATACAAGAAATAATAAATAAAAGAAATTACAATAATAAAAAATTGCAATAATGAAAATTACATTAATTACAATGGGAAAGGCGATTTATGTCGAAAATACCTTTAAAACGGATAATTTGAGAAAACGAATAAAAGAATAAAATAACGAATAGATCAGAAGGTGATAATACGATTAATAGTTAATTATACGTAAGCTAAATAACTAAGTCAAGACAAAACGGAGTTCAGGGACAGAACTCAGCCAGGAACAGGCGCAGCAGAGCTGCGTCCTTTGGAATAGGCGCAGCGGCCCGATTCTTGCGCGTTCCTTGGCCTTTCGGCCCGCCGTGAAGCCGTAATTGCAAGCCGTTAATGTTAATTGGTGATTTTAAAGATCGATTAAATTATTTACTCGGATGAAAGTGATTAATAGGTTATTTAACATATGAATGGGTCATGAAAGCAATAAAATATGAGTGAGACGGAATTAAGATGGATTAATTACAGGAGTGAAAGATATTAACAAATGAAACAAATTAATTGGATGAACTAAACATGATGAATGAACATATCAATGACGAATATGTGAATAAACAGATGAAAAATATATCAGAGATGAATTCCAGAAACCCAATATTGATGAATTGAATCTCTATAACCCGGAATTGAATTTAATGGCGAAAACCCGCAAATATTGGATTATTTGGGATTTAAGTCGGATTTGTGATGAGTAAAACATATTAATGATGATGATTATAATATACATATGAATTATATGCTATCGCGATGAAGAATTAACGAACAAACGAAACAAAAACAAGAAACTTGACGAATAACAAAGGACGAATGAAGAAGAAAGGAAGCAGGAACTACGGCAGCCTCACGAAGAGGCGCAGCAGGAACTGCGCTCCTTCGAAGAGGCGCAACAGTTGCTGCGTCCTTTCTCGACGGTTATCTACTGGAAATCCGTAAAAAGAGGTTTTAAAGCATGGTTTTAGAAATCGGTTTTAATGATATTTTCGACATAAACCTTATAATTGTGATACAATAATTAAAATACAATAAATAAAAGAGATTATACACCCTCAGACTTACATGTTGACGAAACGAGAAGGACTAAGATATCGATTAGTGATGCTCGACGCGAATGCAAAGAAAGTGCCCTCGTAAGAGGAAAACGATTAGATTAATTAAGTTGATTGATTGTGGAGTTGGTCAAATTGGTCGGTCATGCAAACAAGGCTGGTACTCAGAAAGATCCGAGCTTACGTGGTCGAATGTTCAAGCACGTAGACGCCAAAAAGTAGGAACAAAGGTCTAGAATGCAAAGGGAGAAGAGAAGGGCGGACACTCGCGTGAGAAATATGAGGAACGAAGGCTCCTATTTATACTAATCACGTGGAGGAATTAGGGTTTCAGAGACTCTTTGGAAGTGAATCTCGGAAAGATATAAAAAGGATACGAAAATTACGCAGAAAAGGGTCTGGGAAGAGGCGCAGCAGCCACTGCGTCTCTTGGAAGAGGCGCAGCACCTGCTGCGTCTGTTCCCAAGTGGTTTCCTCCTGCGGAAGAAAGATTTCCGTGTTTAAGTTATGGTAGGACGGAAATAATTCGGTTTTCCTTAATATCTAATGTGAATATTACGGGAAATTGTTTACTAAAAGATAAAAATTATGAAATATGGAATAGAAATATCCGGAACATTCCAGAACATCCTGACTCGGGATTTAACGGTTATCAGAAAATGGAGACGGTTTTAGGCCCGGACTTCGAATGTACTCTAATTACTGTCAAAACGACCGTATCGGGACGTAGATGACAACTAAGAGGTAGATATTAATATTTGAGCAATCACTTGACGATAATCTTACGAATTGTCACAAATCGTTCCGCGTACCAAACATGCGGCCCAATCATCACCGGGTGGTTTGCGGGAGGTGCAGAAATGAGGTATCTACAGAGCCCCCACTTTGACTGAGGCTTGGACAAGGCGAAAGTCAAAGTATAGCCATCAGGTCAATCGAAGATTACAACCTGACGACTATGGCGACGCGAGGCGACTCAAGGGGTCTGAGCCAAGGACTTGTCGTCGGGAACATTTTAGAGAGTCGTCGACTATCGGGTAGGGTCGTTTAAAGTCCATTAGACTACGTAAGGAGGCTCGCCAGCCATAAGAAGAGACCATACCTGAGACTTCTTCTCGAGATGCTTCCGGGGTTGCATAGGAGCTAAAGGTAAGCGTAGGAGCTAAGGTTAAGACCTAAAGGATATATAAGGATTGGTGCTAGGGTGTGGGGCCCTAAAGGAAAGCATTGACGGGAAGGAGGCCAAAAGTAAGTTCAACTTAAGGGATAACTAAAGCTTGGGTATAAGAACTCTATTGGTTTGGGAACTTCTGGAGAACGACTTCTTTGTCGAACTCCGCGGGGAAACACGAAATATTGTGAGTAGCAGGACACAGGCGGGAACTGCTGAGAGAAAACTGCTCAGGTAGTCTTCGGGAAACAATTGCGAGTAGCAGGACACAGGCGGGAACTGCTGAGGGGAAATCTACTTAGGTAGATGTCAATCCTCATGTCTTGAGAGGGACAGTACGTCCGCTTACTCTCGCTGGAGACATGATTGGGAATTATTCTTCTTGTCATGAGAGGGAAAGTATATCCGCTTACTCTCGCTGGAGACATAATGAAGGTGTGTCGAATTCTGTGAAGGAATAAATGTTCGTTGCGACAAGCAAAAGGTCTTGGAATGAATAAATAACGTGCGACAGTCTTCTGCTGGCTTGGAAATGCGGGCCGGAACGAAAGAAAATCGTCAAACGGACCAAAAGAATAAAAATAGCATCGGGGAAGAGGCGCACCAAAGATGGGCCCACAAATAACGAATTCATAACGAATTTTTGAAAATCCGTATGGAGGGAACACAAGGAAGAGGCGCAGCAAGAGCTGCGTCTCTTGGAAGAGGCGCAACGCCTGCTGCGTCTATTCCCCAAAGTGTTATTTCTGCGTAAAAACGCGATAATCAGAGGTTTTATGTTCATTATTTCGAAACACAAATCACACAATTTCTCTCTCAAATCTTCACCATTTCCGCCAAGGTTTGATCCAAAAGCTTGCATTAATCATGACTAATCGAGGTATGTGTCTCATTCTTGCATTAATCGTCTATATTTGTCCAATTTTGAGCCGAAAAAATTAGGGTTTATGACCCATTTGATCGAAATTTTGGGGCTTTTCCCCCAAATGCATTTGCCTTGTCAAATTGACATTAGAAATGGATAATAGGTAATATTAGGAACATAACCATGTATTTGTCTCGAATTTTCGTCGAGTTTTGAGCCTTTGAGTGAAATTTGAGACGGTTTCAAGCCTAAATCAGTAAATCGCTTCGAAAATAGCCTTAGGATTGCCTATTTGCGATGAAACTTGATATTTGGGATCCTTAAATGATGGGTAAAATTTCTACCATCTCGGAATTTTGGTTTGTGACGGCTTTTTTAGGGCACTTTTCTGGGGCATAATCGCCATTATAACGAAATGCTGCCGGAATTTCTACTCGAACCCGGAACTAGGCTTCAAATTAGACTTGACTTGACCCAAATTACCACATGAGTGATCGGGTAGGTGGGAATATGGCCAAGGATGGCAAGAAAAGAGTGATTTCAGGGCTTCCGAAGGCTCGAAAATCCCTTAACCAAGGCTTGTCGTCACGTGACGCGGCCTAAATTTGCTTTAATGTTGCAGGTGATGAGGCTTCTACTTCTGGGAGAGCTCCTATGGAGATAGACGCTGTTACTGTCGAGGAGGCTTTGGAGCAGGTCTTCACCGCTGCGGTGATGGCTGCTGGGGACGAGGTCCATGAGGAGGAGGCTGTCGAGGAGGAGGAGGCCCCGAGACGGGCCAACGTTGGGCGAGGAGGTCGTCAGCTGAGAGGAGCTCCTGCGTGGGCTGAGGCTTGGGAGAGCAGGCACCTGCTGTGGGCTGCAGAGGGTCACCTGTCCTACAGGACGGTGAAGAGCTTGGTAAATAGGAATTCACTACTCATCACCCCTCTTTCATTCATTTGTTCAAATCTCTTTCGAATTTCATTCAAAACTAAAGATAGCTTTTGTTTCAAATCACAATGGGAGGCCGGGAACATCAGGTCATTCTCGGGTTACACGACAGCGATGGAGCACTACGGAGGAGCGGGCCATGATCGAGCGTGGAGCGTTCGGTCCTTTGGTGCAGGTCTGGAGGGACATCGTGAAGAGGAAGCTGCGGGCTAACCTTAGCCTGGTCCGCGCTTTCTTGGACCGATCCTGGGATACGACTTCCACGTTTTACATGCCTTTCGGTGAGGTGGGAGTCACTCTGGAGGACTACGGCATGATTTCGGTCCGCGTGCGGGGACCGAGGAGGTGGAGTGGCGGAGAGCGCCATGTGGGTGGACTCGGCCGAGGCGAGGAGATTGATCGGCTGGAACTTGTCGCCGAAGGTCACATTCTGATCCGGGTTTGATACCCAGTTCCTACGTTCGAGACTACTTTGCGGGGAAGACTCGTGGCGGCCGGTGACGATTGACGGAGGGAGACGACTCCTCCTCCCTGTACACCGAGCAGAGGGCTCGTTTGTGGCTCGGTGGTTTCGTCTTCGATTTACCTTGGAGACAAGGGCGAGAGGTGTCGACGAAGCTTCTTCCCTTCCTTTTCGACCCGAGTTCCCTAGGGCGTTAGGGACTGGTCAGTCCTTTGCTGGTTTCGCGGTCCTCATCCTCTTCATGAGGGCCATGGTTCGTCCGGAGTTGATGGAGAAGGGGACTTCTCCCGGTGGTCTTTGTCGGACCTGGACTATCACCGGAGGTATGAATCTTCCTTTAGACCAAAGTAAATTCCTTTCTTTATCAAATCACGAAAGATCGTCATTGATTATTTTGCTTTACAGGCGTGGGTGTACTCCTACTTCTCGAGCCTCGCGCCCAAGAGGACGGAGCCGCTGGAGAAGGCCTATCCCGTGGTGATGGATTGGGTGATGTGCCGGACGAAGAGCAAGCGTTCTTCTCACAACGTCTATCGGCGGGACGTGAACGCTCTTCAGCTGGACAGCGTGAGTATCTCACTTATATTCACTCGTGCTTCTTATATTTGCTTTTAATTGATCATAGGAATGATCCCTTCTTTTTTATCTTGTCACAGTGGGTGCCCAGACCTTGAGCGGAGTACGCTGGAGCGCCTCCTTTTGTGGCTGAGGTCCTTCGGCCTAGGAGCCCGAGCCGACTACTGTTGAGGACGTCGATGGGTCATGTGTGGTACTTGGGCGAGCGCTTGGATCGTCAGTGTTTTCGGGACGTGTTGACGGTTCCCGTTGATCCTCCCAGGACGATGTTTAGGGAGCCTTCTGAGGCTGAGAGGGAGGCGGACTTGGCTGGTGCCAGTGGTGACGCCCTTCTTCTTCCTGGTGAGGACTACTCGGCGTTCCTTTACGGGAGGTTGGCGTACTGGCCGGTAGTGGTGAGCATCTTTTATTTTTCCTCTTGATTTGATTTTGAGAATTATGACGAAAGATCATCAATTAATGAGAACCATTTGTCTTTGCAGGAGGTCGAGGCGGCGGGCATCGAGCCCCCAGAGTACCCCGCGACCCTCGAGTACACTGACGCGACCGGGAGGACGACGATTTCCGAGCTGCGTGACTTTGACGTAGCTGTGACGGATGCTGGCCTGGACGATTGGCAGCATCTGATTCGGAGGGTAAAGCCTCTAACTTGTATAACTTTTGTGTAAGAACACATTCGATTGAGTTTGTTTAATTGTTGAGAATTTCTTTTTGAAAGTGCAGGTTGCGCCGTCTCGGTTTGTGGCGTTGTGGAGGGTGGCCAACCGGCTGCGAGCTACTGCCGTCGAGGCACTTGTCGGCGGTCGAGGTCGTCAGGTATGAACCTTATGTCTATTTCATTTTTGATTTTCCGATTTTGCTTGAAACGATTGACATGAGCCAATTTATTGTTTACAGAGTGACCGCGAGCTGGAGCGAAAGTTGACCCAGTCTCGGGAGGAGACAGCTCGCTTGTTGAGGGAGCTCGAGGTTCGGGACGCCGAGATCGCCGTTCTTGTGGCGAGAGTTGCAGAGTTGGAGGGCGCCCAACAGTAGTTTTGTGTAGCTTTTTTGTCGTATTTTGTACATTTGGACATTTGGACACTGATTTTGAACATTTTTGGACTTTGTTTGGGGCTCGAGCCCCCAGTTTGTACATTTCCTTCGTTTGGTGTATATAAGATGGCCTGAGAGCCTTTGTTGTTGGGTTGTGTTGCTTGTATCTGCAGGTTAGTTTTGAACAGGTTTGGTAGATGACGGTTTATGCCGTCATGCTGCCGAAATTTACATAGAAAACACGCAAAGCATACATTTGTATATACATATGGCCTCAATTAGCACAGAGCGAGTGACTCAAAAGAATGCCAAAAATGCAAAATTTTTGCCGGAAATGACCGGACGGTAGGGAGGGTTACCCCCTAAAAAAAGAAAAAAATAGAAATCTATAAGTTAGAAATGTAGAAATGAAATTAAGAAATTGAAATTAATATATATACATGTTGAAATTCGGTAAATAAATGAATTAAATGAGAAATGTAAAATTAAATGAAAAAGAAAATATTCCCTAAAATGATGAATTAAAATAAAAACTATTTCCTAAAATGAAAATATACAAGTGTGATAAAATGGCAAAAATATCGATGTCGCCTCGAAATGCGTGCCCGCGAAATTAGGAAACCTGAAACATGGTAATCTTCCCGTATTTACCAAAATAATAACCCGTAGGAATAGGAAATTATTCGTCATGGAATAAGGAAAGATCTAACGCGGAAAATCACAGAAGTGAAGCTGAGGAAGAGGCGCAGCATGAGCTGCGTCCCTTTGAAGAGGCGCAGCAGGTGCTGCGCCTGTTCCCAAGGTGTGCTGCTCTGACGGATTTTTGGAAACATAAATTAGTATAAATAGAAATGTCGATGGAGCTTTTATTCACACAAATCTTCCGTCTCTTCTTTGTCTACTTGCATAAAATTCTCAAAATAAATTCTTTCGTCATGAATACTTTGGAGATCCGCTTGAAGGAATGGACCAACGAATTTTCGAATATGGAGAAGCATGATATGGGTGCTTATAATTTTGGGTCTTTGTTGAGTTTAAAGCTCATCAAGGTTGTTAAACCGTTCTTGGATGCTTGCCTTGACTATTGGGACCCGAACTACCATGTTTTTGCGTTCCCTGGAGGTGATATTTGCCCATTTCCTGAAAAAATTGCTGCTATTGGTGGGTGGAATCCCAAACATTTGCCTGCCATTCCTTCTACTTCGCAGGGGTACAAGAGCAAATTTAGAGACTTGCTTGGATTGACTAGACTTGAGGTGGACCGTCTAGTTACCTCGAAAGGCGTGAGAATGTTGGACTTTATAGATCGATTCATCAACAGGGCCGACCCCACCGTTTCCCATGTTGCTAGGCGGAGGGCATTTGGCTTTTGCTTGTTGCATGTGTATGTCTTCCAAGGGCATGTTGATGAAGACTTGAGAGGTGATCTCCGTCTTCTGGGCCTTGTTGAGCAGATGGAGCTGCGCAGGAACCCAGCTTGCTTATGCTTAGGAGAGATTCTTTTGGGCTTGGATAATAGGAAATCCAACCGTGATCTGCCGTACTTGGGAAGTCCCGTCATTCTGCAGGTAAAAGACATCCTTTTTCTTTTTTTTTTTTTGTTTCGTTTTTTTTTTCTTTTTTTTTTTTGTCTTTTTTTTTTTTTTTTTTTTTTCCGGTGTCTAATACCCGCTTTTGGTAGGTTTGGCTTATGGAACGGCTCCGATTGATCGAGCCCCCAGTTCATGTTCTTTCTTATCATGCCCGCTCGATCGCGATGAGGACTAGGTTGTATATGGTGGACTTTACTCGGGTTTGTGATTACTGGAAGAACAAACTGAAGAGCGACGACGGTCCCTTGATCAGGTGGGTCGTACCGTGGTGGCACCTCAAATCCGTCACTGGAGTGTCTTCTTTGGATCCCACTAGGTCCGTGCGCATTCCTGGATTGGAGTTTATGGTGTGCATCTTCCCTGAAAGGCTGATGAGACAAGTTGGGCTGACGATCCCGAGGCTTGACACCGTCCCGCAGACTGCTATGGCGCTTACTACAGAGAGCCGAAGAGAGTGGGCCATTAAATGGGCCCAAAGAAACATGTGGTTCTTGAATTTCTCCGCCAATGCTTTATGGGTGTCGGATTCTTATCTGAGATGGAGAAAGGCTACTACTCCGGAAGAGCGCGAGAAATTGAGGAAGCGCGAGCCTGTTGACTACAAGGTGCGCGAGGTAGAGAAAGAGAAGCATCTGATAGAGGGAGAAGAAGAAGCCGGGTTTCAAGTTGTTCATCCTTCGAAGAAACCAAAGACTACTCCTGTCGCGGAAATGGTGATTGGCAAGAATGGAAAAGCTAGGCCTCGAGAAAGACCGTTGGTGATTAGGTCTGAAGTGGCGCAAGAGCGTCCGGCTCGAGGTCGTGACAAGAAATATGACAAGAATGACAAGGGCAAGGGGAAGATGGAGGAATAGCCCGAGTCTCTTTATTATTATTTGATTATTATTATTATTATTATTGTTGTAATAAAAAGGTGGGGTTTTTAGAATCTTAGCCTATTCTATTTTTATTATGTAGCGTACTATTATTATTAGAAAATGAATGAAATAAAAAAGGTTAAATGGTTATGAAACCGTCGTGATTTTCTATTTATTATTCTTTTACGAATTTCAAATGCAATGCAAATGTCTTTCTATTTACATTTTAGATATAATGGGTTTAATCCTGTGAAGGATTGCCTACGTATTCACTTAAAAAAATTAAATCAAACCCTTGCGCGTAGTTCGAGTAAATGTAAAAGAATAATTGTTCTAAGCAAGAGCTTGTAATGAACTGAGAAAATAAGCATGAGCTTTTGCTTACTCTGAAGGTGCGAATTTAATTTATTTGATGATACGAGGATGACAAATTTGTCAAAATGCAAGAGCACAGTGACATTAGCTTATTTCAGCTTGGCCAGGGGCCATTTATTTAGTGCCACAAGAGCGACACGTGGGGTTACGCGAGGCGCGTTTTCATTCCTATTCTAGGCATAGTATCGTTTTAGTTGGTCAAGGTTTGTTGGGTTTGAAAACTCATTCCCGTCTAGGTCAGTGATTCTAACCGCACCCCCTGGGAGTATGGATTTGACTAGAAATGGTCCGGCCCAATTAGGTTTGAATTTTCCTCATGGGTCAACTGGTAAAAGAGCTCTAACCGATTTAAGTACTAAGTCTCCTTCTTTGATGTTTCTTGGCCTAACCCTTTTGTTGAAAGCTCGTTTGATACGTGCTTGATATGTTTGGACATTATGCAAGGCGCGTAGCCTACGTTCATCCAGGAGGATGAGTTCTTCATATCTATCCCTCTTCCAATTGGCTTCCGGGATTTGACTTTCGAGTAGAATACGCAAGGATGGTATTTCTAGCTCGACTGGTTGTACAGCTTCCATGCCGTAGGTCAAATAGAAAGGAGTAGCCCCAGTGGGCGTCCTGACAGATGTACGATACCCCCATAAAGCAAAGGGTATCTTGCTTGGCCAATTTCTATAGTTGTCAATCATTTTCTTGAGAATTGTGACAACATTCTTGTTTGCCGCCTCTACCGCGCCGTTAGTCTGTGGTCTATAGGCCGAAGAGTGGTGATGCTTAATCTTGTATTTGGCTAGCAATTGCTCGGTCTCAGCTTGGAAATGTGATCCGTTATCACTAATGATCTCATGTGGGCAACCATATCGACAGATGATGTTGTTTTGTATGAACTTTGCCACATTTTTAGCTGTAAGACTAGTGTAGGAAGCCGCTTCTACCCATTTGGTGAAATAGTCAATTGCTACTAGAATGAAACAGGTGACCTCCCCTGTTCCTACCGGGGTTATCTTCCGATTATGTCAATTCCCCATGCAGAAAATGGCCAAGGAGATGTCATTGTATAGAGTAATGAAGGAGGGACATGTTGTACATTCCCGAAGATTTAGCAATTGTGGCAATGTCTTACGTATTTGATGCAATCGGATTCCATTGTGGTCCAATAATATCCCAAACGTGTGATTTTCTTTGCCATCATGGGCCCACTCATTTGAGGACCGCATTCTCCGTCGTGGACTTCTTCCATCACCTTTCGTGCCTGTGAATGATCAAGGCAACGTAGGACTACACCAAGAGGTGTTATTTTGTATAACTCTCCTTGCATGAGAACGTATTGGGAAGCTAGTAGGCGTATAGCACGTTGTCCCCTCTTGTCCATATCCGGTGGATATGTACCATTAAGCTTAAAATTCAGGATTGCTTGGAACCAGGGTTCCTGCGCGATCTCTTCTTCATCGATGATTTGGTGGACGTAAGCGGCTCGACCGCTGCTCGATGCACAAAGGCATTTCCATCATGTGATCCAAGCATATTAATCAGAGATGCAAGTTTCGCAAGAGCGTCTGCAAATTGATTTTCTTCCCGAGGTAGGTGTAGGAAGGTTACGTGATCAAAGAATTGAGCGACTTGGTCTATTCTAGCCTGATAAGGTGCGAGGCTTTCGCTCCGGATTTTCCAAGATCCTGTAACTTGGTTGATGATCAGCGACGAATCCCCATGTACTCGGAGGTTTTTAATGCCTAAGCTCACTGCCGCTTGTAGTCCAATGAGACAAGTCAGATTCTCGCAAAGCATTGTTTGTCACCTCGAAGTCGAGTTTGACAACAATTGGTGTATGCTCGCCTTCAGGAGAAATGAGCAACACTCCTATTCTGAATCCTCTTAAGTTCGATGCTCCATCAAAGTACAGGTCCCAGGAGTCTACATCAGTTTGGAGTATATCCTCATCTGGAAATGACCAAGTATCTATTGTTTGTGCGTCATTGATAGGATTTTCTGCGAAAAATTCGGCGACGGCGCGACCTTTTATAACTTTCAGTGGCACGTATTTGAGGTCGAATTCTGAGAGCATCAGGGTCCATCTTGCTAGGCGTCCGTTGAGGACGGGTTTCTCGAAGAGGTATTTGACTGGATCATTTTGGAGTATATTTTGACGGAGTAGCTAAGCATGTAATGGCGTAGCTTCTTCGTTGCCCACACAAGAGCGAGGCATGTCTTTTCGAGTTGTGAGTATTTGCACTCGTACTCCAAGAACTTCTTACTAAGATAGTAGATAGCTCTTTCTTCACTTCCTACAGTTTGAGCCAGCATGGCACCCATGACTGTTTCGGTTACTGTGAGATATAAACCAAGAGGTTGATCTCGTTGTGGTGGCATGAGCACTGGTGGCTTGGCCAATATCTCCTTGATTCGGTCGAACGCTTTCTGACAATCATCATCCCACATGGTGTGGTCCGTTTTCTTGAGTTTCTTGAAGATAGGCTCGCAAATCATCGTAAGTTTCGATATGAATCGACTTATGTACTGCACTTTTCCCAGGAATCCTCTGACTTCTTTTTCTGTTTGAGGTTGTGGCATTTCGATCAGAGCTTTGATTTTGGACGGATCTATTTCTATACCTCGTTGGCTAACGACGTATCCCAGGAGTTTGCCAGATGTTACCCCGAATGTGCATTTCTGAGGATTGAGTCTCATGTTGTATTTTCGTAGCCTTGCGAAGAACTTGCGAAGGTTCGCAATATGTCCCTCTCTTTCCTTGAATTTGACAATCATGTCATCTACGTATACCTCAACTTCTTTGTGCATCATGTCATGTAAGAGTGTAGTTGCGGTGCGTTGATATGTAGCTCCGGCGTTGATCAATCCAAATGGCATGACTGTATAACAATAGGTTCCTCATTGGGTGACAAATGCGGTCTTATGCATATCTTCCATGGCCATCTTGATTTGGTTATAACCCGCATACCCATCCATGAAGGATAGTAATGCGTGGTCTGCAGTATTGTCCACCAATATATCGATGTGAGGTAGAGGGAAGTCATCTTTTGGACTTGCTTTGTTTAAGTCCCTAAAGTCAACACAAACACGGATTCTCCCATCCTTTTTGGGTACGGGTACTATGTTAGCCACCCAGTCAGAATACTCGAAAACTTTGATGAACCCGGCTTTGAATTGTTTGTCAACTTCTTCCTTAATCTTTAGAGCCCATTCTGTTCTCATTCGTCGAAGCTACATTTTGAGGTTTGAAACCTGGCTTAATCGGAATCCTATGTTCGGCGATATCCCTGTCGATCCCTGGCATGTCTTTGTAGGACCAAGCGAAAATGTCTTTGAATTCATTTAGGAGGTCTATGAAATCGGCCTTTTCGGTAGAGCTCAAGGTAGTCCCTATCCTAAGTTCTTGGGGTTCTAGTTCGGTTCCTACATTGATGGGTTCGGTGTCCTCTATTACTGGTTCCCCTTCCCTTTCCTGTAGTATTTCTTTGGCTACGTAGGGAGGTATTTCGATCAAGTCTGGGTCTTGGTCATCCTCAGTATCATCATAAACAGAATTGCACTCAAGATAACACAAAGAGTAAGCAGAACCTGATTTATTCATATTAAAATTTGAGTAAAGTTGAAACAAAGAAGTCAACTGATCCATGGTCAGTGGCGGCAAAGGGACAGTGGTTGGGGTATTTCCCGAACTACTGTGACTACTCGAGGCTAAGCTAGGAGAAACAAAGGGAGTGGGGATGACGACAGGAGTAGACTCTCTAATGACTTCTCTAGACTCCGACTCTGACTCCGACTCGAACTCATCGTCTTCTGGTTCTCCTTTGAACATCTCTCCTTCTCCAGTGGTGAGCTTGAAGAGCCTTCCTTTATTGTTGGTCCATTTGATTGATTTTCTCCATCCTTTCTGCTGTCTTGCGTTGGTTTCTGTGATTAACGCGGTGGGGTTGAAGCGATCATCTTGAAGTATCATGGTAATGATCTCATCCTGCGTGGCCCTAACGAATCGATCTTCTCCAAACAATAGGCTAACAGCTTGTTCGTCTAAGCAAGGTGCTTGACGGGTTTTGACGGTAGGAACCGTTTCTGGAGGGATAAAGTAGCAATCGTGAAAGATCTCGATTCCGGCTAGCTTCCTCTCGAGATAATGCCAAGGTTCGGGAAATCCGTGAAAGAGTTCTAGACTTCCTTATTGAACAAAGTACCCATTTAAAGTAGGGAGATAGGGTCGCATTTGGACCCCTACGTGATTACGGTTTTGGACTTGGGCAAGCATTTTGAGAACCTCCTCTTTCGTGGGTTTGTACCCTAGTCCAAGTGGTATCCTCTTTGAGTTGCCTTCCTTGTATGGTGCGAAGGTATTCTTCCGAATAGGGTTCAAAGGCATTCCAGGGAAGTATCCCTGGGATTTGAGTATATGGTTGACCACCAACTTGGAGTAGGGATCATAGTATAAGGGTGCCAATTCGCTTTCTATGACGCTCACGCTTTGGAAGCCCCCAAGTTCATATACGGGATCCGCAAGGACTTGATTGTTCGACTGTTTTTCGATTATTGCCTTGATGGGTGACGAAGTGATCGTTACTACTTTGCCATTTAGTGGGATCTTGGTCTTTTGATGAAGGGTGGATGTTACCGCTTTGGAAGCGTGAATCCATGGCCTTCCCAGAAGTATGTTGAATGAAGCTTCAATGTCCACTATTTGGAAGTTAACCTTTCGTTCGATTGGTCCTGTGGCTATGGTTAGGTTAACAAGTCCTACTACCTTTCGTCGTGTACCGTCATATGCGCGCACACCTTGATTGGTAGGGGTCCAATCCGACTCTTTCATGCCTAGCTTGTATGCCGTTTTGAGGGGTATGGCGTTGACTGCAGAGCCATCATCTACCAAGGTTATTGGCACATTCTTCTTTAGACAAATGACACTGATGTATAGAGCAAGGTTGTGACTAGCGCCAAAAGGTGGCAAATCTTCGTCCGAGAAAGTAATAGGATTACTTAGCTTCGGTGATTCTTGGAAGACCAAGTTGACTACATCTTCAGGAGTGGAGTTATGTGCTACATTTAGTTTGGCCAAAGCTTGCAGTAAAGCTTGGCGATGTGGGAATGAGCTTGCTACTAATTGCCAGACTAAAAGATCAGCCTTTGTCTTCTGTAATTGCTTGAGCAAATGATCAGTGGAGTCATATTCATTGTCATTTGGTGTGATGACGTTGGTTGGACCATTTTGAGTAGTGCTTTGATATGGACGACCCGAACGAGTTAGGTGGTCCACATCTTGGTCTTCACCATTTTGGACTATTTCTTTGACTAGGGAGTTTTCATTGAGATACTCGATCTCATCATCGTCGGCCCAAACTCCATTGATTGCAGTTAGTTCCCTCATTCTCATGATGTTACCTTCTAGTCGTATGATTTGGTCAACTAGTTTATCAACCACGGTGATTATTTCTTGCATAGTGGCATTTTGAGAGAAGATTAGTGGCACATGTTCTTTGGGTGTTGCGTTAGGATCATGTAGAGTTGTCACCATATTTTCTAATTCCCAAACTTGTCTATCCACATTCCTTGCCCATGTGATGAAGTCGGAAATGGTAGGGGAGATAGTAGAGTAGAACCCTTCATTCTCGATTGTATGGATTTCATTTTCGATTGGAGAGATTAGGTGTGAGCAATCTAAGGTAGATTCATCACTTGTGATCACTAGAACTCCAAGAGGATTCTGAGTGTTGTTGGGTTTACCTCCCGGTGGTATTGGCAATTGACCATCTTCAATCATGTCTTGAAGCACGTTTTTCAACTTGTAGCATTTTTCTGTGCTGTGCCCCTTGCCTCTATGGTATTCACAGTACGAATTCTCGTCCCAGAATTTGGACTTCCTTTCAGGTTCGGGAGTAGGTCCAATGGGTTGGAGTTTGCCTTGGTTCATTAACCTTTTTAGAGCGTTGGAGTAAGTGTCCCCAAGATTTGTGAATTTCCTTGGTGGGGTACTTCTCTTGGATGGCTCGAGAAGGTTAACTTCATCGGTCTTGCTAGTAGAGCCGTATGAACGACTCGTGGAACCTTGATATCCTCGACCTACCGTTTTGGACAAGAGTCCTTTACGGATGTCATCTTCAATCCTTGTCCCTAGTACGGTTAAGTCCTTGAAAGTTTTGATGTTTTGGTATCTTAAATGATTGGCATAGATGGGTTTGAGATTGTTCACGAACTTCTCCACAAGGGTGGCCTCATCCGGGCGTTCAACTAGTTGGGTACTAGTCTTCCTCCACCTACTTAGGAAGTCGGTGAATCCTTCTTTGTCATTTTGGGTAAGAACCTCTAGAGTGCGCATGTTAACTTGGATCTCGGCATTATCCGCATATTGTTTAGAGAACTCGATTGCGGCATCTTCCCAAGTAGCGACCTTCTTGTGATCTAAGGAGTAGAACCATTGCTTCGGGATGGTGTCAAGAGATGAAGGAAAGATCCTTAAGAACATCTCGGGTTTGATGCCTTTGATAGACATGTAATCCTTGAAGGCACAGATGTGGTTCAAAGGGTTCTCGTGCCCCTTGAATTTAGGGATATCCGTCATATTGAAGTTGGTTGGCAATTTGGAATTGACGGCCTCATACTTGCGATTGTTCTCCATATAAATGTCATACCCTTTAAGGTACATCAATTGCTCCTCTAAGTATTGGAGTCTTTTTTTCAGCTACAGTCATCCCCATGAGAGGATTTTCATCCCTGGATTCATCATCGGAGTTACGTAGTACTTCACTTTCATGAGGAGGCAACCTTCCCTCTACGGCATAGATACGGCCTTCAATGAGTTCAAGGCGGTCATAGACTTGGTCTTGGGTAACTTGCGTTTGGGCTAGCGCGGCTAGGATTCGATCATTACCATCTTGAAGTTGGTTGAGGTTTGTTTCGTTGGATTCAGGCATCTTGAAAACTGGATAAGAGATCGGCGACGAATCAAAACACGATCGACCATTCTAACACATTTGCTAAAAGAAAGAAATGTTTTGACTCGTGAAGTGGGTGTATGCCACTTGTGTTGAGTGAGCTTTGAAGAAAGACAAGGTTTTTGAAAATGTGTGTCCTAGTCAACTATAGTGTAGTTGTAGGAGTGGACTCAAAGTGAGGTTTTGAAATGGGCTTGTGGCCCGAATTTTGACACGACAAACGGACAGAGTTTTGACCGGATTTTGCGCTAATTGAAAGCCTATTTCGAAATTTTGTTTGAAAATGGGTTTTGATTTTTTTTGAAAAATCGTCATGGTTTGTTTAGAAGTGGTGATCACGTAAGGTACAAACATTTATACAAGCATTATAACGGGATGCTGAGTGCATTTAAAAGGGTTTTGGTTTAAAGGGTGGGTTGCCATACCGAACCATCAAACCCGAAGTCTGTGGAGAGGCTCGTTCCAAATAAGAGTAAGGCCGATTCCTAGTCCATTTCCTCAAGTAGTGGAGGCCCTTGATACAAAAAAGAGTAAGCATCATGGTATGGATGACGTCAATCGCTATCCATCCTTAGGCCCAAATAAGAATTAGGACCGTTTAGACGGGACGATTGGTCGAATGGGTTGGGTTGGGCCTAGGAAGGCCGAATAAAACGGTCTAGGAAGACCGAGTAATGAAAATCGACAATTGTCTTATACAAACTATTCCTTAACATTGTTCAAGTTTCACCCTTGCTACACGTAAGTGTATTATCCCCAGCGGAGTCGCCAAACTGTGGACAGCGGGCCGCCCACGGGGGCGCTTGGGAGGAAGAGAACAAGCGTTTGCATTTTTGTATGGAGTCGCCACCAATTTTTATGGGAAATTGGAACCGTTCGAATACCTCGTGTCATGTCAAGACACAAAGTAAAGACATGAACACTAAGCAATCGTTACCCTTAGCATTCTATGTCTAGAATGACTCTCGTGGATGCCAATGAACACGGGTGTTCACAGAGATCTGGAGTAAGGGGTGAGGGTACGTATTAGGAAGCTCTTTTGATCGAACACCTAATCCCGCCCGCCTCGATAGCGGCCTTTACTAATGATTAGGGAAGTTATTCGTACTTGATATATCGTCGATTATATGCATGCAATGCAACATCCAAGTTTTAATTCTCACATGTTAGGATTAAAACTTGGATGTTGCATTACATGCATATAATCGACGATATATCAAGTACAATTCCTTCTTGTATCTTATAGTATATACTTGCTTAGTTGGATTATCAGATCATTTCGGTAAGTATATCTCAATATGGTCCTAGTTATAGTGTTCCGCATGAATACAAATGTAGGACAATCCTCTAAATTTCTGAAAGTTTCCATACTGTTTTCTATACGTGAAATACAAAGGCGTATTAGGAATAATCAAAATGACGCATTTTCAAGTTTTTAACTTCATACATACCCTACCAAATTCGTGATTAATGTTATACTTTAACTATCCTAAGATAAACAATTAGGTTTGAAATTCATATCTTGCTTTTACCTATTGAATTATCTAAACAAATCATTTGGGATTAATTTTTGAAGAGAAAAGGTATAAATTGATAGTTGAATGTATATTTGTATGTGTCCTTTCCTATCATTGATTAGTCTATATATACTCTATACTTAGCATTGATCTTAATCAAAGAATAAGCAATTCACTAATTTATTTAAGCTCCAAAATAGCTGTGATTATTATGCAACAATGTAAGTGCCAGCTCCATAGAGAGGAAGATTCTTTAATTACTTTGAAATTAAACTAATCAAATTGGATGATGCGTAGATAATAGATTTTCCATTGGCGAGAGTGTTTTATCTAATCTATTGTACAACTTTACAAGTACTAGTAGACATAGATTATCCCAAAAGATTCCATAGGTTTGTTGGAAAGTTTCAAATTTCGAATTAAGCTTTCTACTACAGCCTAATTACGAGTATAAAATTACCTAAAAAGATGTGTATTAATATATGCTTTCGAGATAATCTTTGTATTACACAGCCTAATTACGAGTATATTATTATTTACATGATTATACATTTCACACGAATTGAGAGAAAGTCGTTTGGTTATGATACAGAAGGTAAATTTCATATAATTCTCACTTATTTGAGGGACTAGGTAAGGAACTTCCTCTACAATACATGAATCGAAGTTTCCATGGAATTCTAATTCATGGGATTTTGAGGCAAACAAACAACTCACTGATTTCTCAAATTCCATGAATTACAATTCATGTGTTTTAAGAGGGGTACCCATATATATACCAAACAATTATTCTACACCCTACCAATAGAAGTCTTCAGTTTTCTTACGGTTGGGTATTAGGATGATAAGATACATTTGGTGTACTATGTA
Organism: Silene latifolia; assembly: GCF_048544455.1. Lineage (NCBI taxonomy): Eukaryota > Viridiplantae > Streptophyta > Magnoliopsida > Caryophyllales > Caryophyllaceae > Silene > Silene latifolia. The sequence continues at coordinate 325,679,384 of NC_133537.1, forward strand.
CTTTTCTTTAGTCATTTGTTTTTGGATTGTCCCACAAAAAAAAAAGACTAGGAGATCTTATACATTTCTTTCAATCCATTTACCCTTTCCGTTTCTTATCAATGGGAGTAATTATGTTTGGAAGAAAAAATAGATGAAATTAAGAGAACAAATGGAGATACCAAATCAAATCTCAATCATTGATATACAGGATTCAAGCTTACAAAAAAGGGTGTTATACCATCAAAATGTTGTACTTTTACTATACAAATTTTCACTCCAATAACACGGATTTGAATGAATTAATAGTAAAAAAATTTCGAACTTTATTGTTACTTTTGTTTCCAAGTGATCAAAAATTTCTAAATCTAGTTACTAGGTAATAGGTATTGTTAATACTAGGTTTTTGGTTCGAATCCCTAATAAATTTGTATTTATCCATTAATGACATAAAAAGATGACTAACTATTCAACCTTTTAGGTGTTAGTGCTCATGTTCTATAAAAGGAAAATATCATGCTCTTGTTAAGCATAAAAAAAAAGGTTCATAGGTCAACTATCTTAGTTGGTAAAATCATGAGAGATGATGACAGATGAATATCATGACCTGAGTTCAAATTCCGTCAGCATCAAAACCACCATTACGGCTCCCTTTACACAATAAAATAATATAGTTAAGAGGTTTAATTAAGAAATAAATAATGAAAGTTGGCATATATAAAATTACAAAGAAATCAGCTTAACAATCCTTATCAATATTAAGTTGACAATTATTATGATGAATCAAAAAGTAGTTCTATACCATGAATAGCTCACGTTTATTATAGTTCCAAATCTCCAACAAATAATTCCTTACCAAACCTCCATTTTCCGTGCAAAAACTAACAAATCACTCTTTATACGAGTACCTACTTGCCGCCTTTATCTACGTTTTTTGTTTCATTCTTCTCCCAATTCAATCAAACTACACCAACCAACATCAACAAATGTAAAATCAAAAATTAGCATCACCAAATAATACTGAATAACCTTCTACCCTCTTCTCTTAAAAAATTGTCGACCTGGTAACGTTCAATCATTCCGAGAAATAAAATCATAGCCGGATCAAAACCGAAAACCGACAAGTGGCAATCATCAAGTCCTATATTATTAGCCACATATAACACCTGTTGATGATTGATTGTTAATTCCTCACACCAGTATCAATCGTTACTCTTAAATCTTTTTCCACTTTCCACATTTCTCAATTAAACTCCGGCGAACATCGCCGGAAAACACTTTAATCACCCAATGCCTCCAGAATCCGGCAATCCGTTACCGGAAAAATCATCTAAACACACGAAATCGCCACGACCTGATAAATACAACAGAATCATATCACCAAATAATTATTTTCATTCCAATTTTAATTTCCATAATTTTACAAAACGTTATTCATACGTATCAATCCACCCACGTTCATGTCTAATAATTTTCATCATCGCCCTTCAAATATCTCTTCTTACTTTGTCGTATTATCACCCATTCTTCCTCTCTCGCCGCCGTCTTAACCACCATCCTCCTACCCTCCCTGCCGCCGCAGACCCGATTTCAGCAGAACCGATTTTCGCATCAAATTCGCGAAACATTAACTCTGTTAACTCTACCAGTTCACTTACCCACTCGCGACCGCATCAAAGCGGTTGCGAGCTAGGAAAGTTTTACGTATACGACCTTCCGGCTGAGTTTAACGTTGATATTCATAAGAATTGTAATAAATTATCGCCGTTTGGGTCCCGCTGTTCCGCTTTCTCGAATAATGGGTTCGGCCTCCCTGCTGTCGAAATTAACAATGCTATTCCGGGTTCTCTCGCGAATACTTGGTATTGGACTGATCAGTTTTCCTCCGAGATCCTTTTCCATAACAGGTATTTTCTCGTCTATATGTTAATTTTATTTTATCAATTTTAATCAAAGGTAAACAAAGACGGAGATAGTAATTAATATCGCGTGTATACTAAGGGTTAGTATCTTTTATCATTTTCTTGGCATTTTAGAGAATATTCCTTCCTCGAATATCAATCATGAATTATGTTTATTTCGCTTAAAGTAAATGATTAATAATAAGAGATTCGAAGAAAATGTTCCGATGATATAATTTTTAATTTTCTGCTTTTTTTCGTTTGTAGTAATCAATTGTTTCAAAAAAGTAGTATAAAATTGCGCAACCGACACTACAACTAATTAGTGGCATGTTACGTTCCAATTCCCAGATTGCTGAATCATAAATGTAGAACGTTGACGGCAGAATCCGCAGCCGCGTACTACATCCCATTCTACGCCGGCCTAGAAGTCGGCAAATTCTTATGGGGTGACACTAGCGTAAAAGAAAGAGACGCGCATTGCGAAATGATGTTACATTACATCGAGCGATTATTTCCGTATTTCAATCAATCCAACGGATGGGACCATTTCCTAGTCATGGGACGCATAACATGGGATTTTCGTCGCACCAAAGACGAAGATTGGGGTTCGAAATGCATACACATGTCGTCGATGCGTAACGTAACCCGCCTTCTTATTGAACGTAACCCGTGGGATTATCTCGACGTTGGTGTACCCTACCCGACCGGGTTCCACCCCAATACGGACTCCGATGTGGCAATGTGGCAGAATTTCGTTTTAAAAAGGGAACGAAACTCATTGTTCTGTTTCGTAGGCGGGACACGTGGGTTGTTTCGTAACGATTTCAGGGGATTGTTGTTGAATCAATGTAAGGACTCAGGCGGGTCGTGTCGAATTGTTGACTGTTCCGGGACTCGGTGTGCTAATGATACGGCGGGTACAACGGAGATTCTCGAAACGTTTCTTGATTCGGAGTTTTGTTTGCAGCCTAGAGGGGACAGTTTTACGCGTCGGTCTATTTTCGAGTGTATGATTGCCGGTTCAATTCCGGTTTTCTTTTGGAGAAGGTCCGCGTATTTGCAATACGAGTGGTTTTTACCGGGTGAACCGGAGAGTTACTCGGTTTTTATTCACCGCGACGAAGTGAAAAATGGGACGTCTATAAAAAATGTGCTTGAGAAGTATAGTAAAGATGAGGTGAAAAAAATGAGGGAAAAAGTTGTTGAATTTATTCCCAAGTTTATTTACGCAAAGCCTAACAACGGCTTAGGGACCATAAAAGATGCTGTTGATATTGCGGTTGATGGAGTTTTGAGAAGAATAAAGGAGCAAAAAGAGAATGGTTTCTATTGGTAACAACATGAGGTATATAATCATTCTTGTATACATGGAACTTTTTCATATGGTGGTAATTTGTAGTTTAAATGTGAAATCATGATTGTATTATTTTTGTTTGGCGTAAAGGGCGATTTAACGATTTTGGTGCTGACGGGATTTGAACCCAGGTCATGAGTACATTATCTCATGACTTTACCAATTAAACTAGTTGATATCTGTATTTCATAATTATATTATATTGTTGCTTCAATAACATTATATATTGATTGAATTGTAGGATTGTTGGTACCGAGATGGTGATTGGCGGTGGTTGATGGAACTCCGGGAACGCAGGTATATTGGTGGGAAGTCGGCTGGAATATCGATCGATGCCTTTAGACATAGTCCTAGACACGAGTACACATTGTTCAAACTTTATTTGCTGAACAACGTTGTCTCTCCACAAATCATTTAGCATCATTGTTGTGAACAAAACATTGAAGCAAATCATAGAGTATGTCCCTTTAGACTTCGATAAAAGTTACTCGTAAATGTATTGGATACTGGTTAGGTTGTGTATGATTTTGTTTTCTCTTCACAATGTAAATTGAATTTGACATTTTGAGCCATGTATTCTTTCATTTTTGAATGATTATGTCAGGAGTAGTATAGCAAGACTAGCTGTAATATAATTGCGGCATTTGTATGGCATTAAAAGAGTTTTGGTTTTGTAAATGAATGAATTAATTTTTACAAATTAGTTTGGTAAGTGTTGTTTTCATATTAGTGAGCAGTGTCATCTTCTGAGCACTCACTATCTACATAGTTGTTACTATGTGTGTGATGCCTCAATTTGTGGCTAGCCTTAGAGTAACGTATGCTTTGGGCCTCTTCTCATAATGCGTCTTTCTATATAGAATGAGACATTATTCTGTCAAGGAAGTGTCTTTTTGTACCAATTTCCTCTATTTTGGTTTATGTGTTAATGAGATAACTTTTTTTTTTTTTTTGAAAAAGAAAGCCCGAAGGCTGTTAATGAGATAACTTTCGGCTAGGTAACATGGCGTTGGTTCGGGTCATACGGAATATCCATGTTCTAGGGGGCCGAACAACATATTATTTGTAGTGTGACAATTTGGTTTATATCCTATGACAATTTGGTTTATACATATATATATATATATATATATATATATATATATATATATATATATATATATATATATATATATATATATATAGTGATAAGTTCTTCTAAGTCCCTTCCATCAATTAGTCGCAAGGTCCGTTTGGATACAATTTTAGGAGGGAAGGGGAGGGGGAGTGAGGGGAGGTGAAGAGAGGGGGAGGAGAGAGGGGAGAGCGAATGGGATGTGGATGTTTGGATAACAAAAATTATGGGGAAATGGAAGGGGAGGAAGGAGGAGATGAAGAAATGATGGAGGATTGAAGGATGATGGTGGTATAATTAGAAAGTCAAATAATGTTTTCTTTCCAAATCTTGCCACCCTTGGAAAGATTATAATTTGTTCTATATGAGGGAAAATAAGTCCTCTCATTTCTCTCCCCTTCCATTTCCTTTCTCCCATATTTTTTATCCAAACAAGGGAAATTAAATCCCTCCCTTTCCCTCCCCTCCCCTTCTCTCCAATTCCTTCAATCCAAACGGACCCTAAGTCTTTCTAAGGGCCTTAGGATGAAGGGAATGGAGGGAGGAGATTGCATCTCAATGGATGGCCACAATTCATTTTCCTCTAATTAGCTCCTCATTTCAATTAAAGAGCTCCCTAATCAGCCATCCCTCATAATCATTTATCCCACCTACAAACTCCTCTCTCTCTCTATATCACACATTCACTCATTTTTCTCTCATCAACAAAACCAAAACAATAAAAACCAATCAAACAAAAAACCAAATCTGAGAAATTTTAAAAAAAACTCCCTCCTTCCCTCAAACTGCCACCGACAACCACCCCTCCTTCCCTTCCTCCCTCCCTCAAACAACCACCCCGCACCCTACCACCGCCACCTTTCACGACCACCACTCCCTCCTTCCCTCAAACAGCCACCGACAACCACCCCTCCTTCCCTCCCCCTCCCTCAAACAACCACCCCGCACCCTACCACCGCCACCTTTCACGACCACCACTCCCTTCTTCCTCAAAAATGACCCACAAACAACCACCTTTCAAATCTGAGAAAATAAAAAAAAAACTCCCTCCTTCACTCAAACAGCCACCGACAACCATCCCTCCCTCCCTCAAACAACCCCAAGCACGCGCCGCCACCGACAACAAACAACAACCACAACCATGCAACCACGCACCACCCGACCTCCTTCCTTCCCTTTTCAGATTCGTTCACCCCGACCTCCAACCGCCATTACTCCCGCCATCTCGTTTTTGGTTTTAGTTTACAAACGTTGGTTTTAATTATCTACCATTCCTTTCATTTTTGTTTTGTTCTTGTTTTAATTATTTTTAATGTTGGTTTCTGATTTTTTTTTAGATTCGTTGGTTTTAATTATTTTTAATGTTGGTTTCTGATTGTTTTGTTACAAACGTATGTTGGTTTTTGTTTGATACAACCACACTGTTTTGTTCTTATTTCGGTTTTTAATTATCTACCATTCATTTAATTTTTGTTTTGTTCTTGTTTCGGTTTTTTTTTATTTTAGATCTAGTATTCTTGGTTTTTTTTTTTTTTTTTTTAATTTCAGATTCGGTTTTTGTTGAGGTTTCCAATGTTTATATAATTTGAATTCCGTGTTTACTTGTGTCGGATTCCGTTTTTTTAAGGTATAGATTCCGTTTTGTAAACGGTTGTATTTAATTTGTTGGTGTTTTACATCGTTTTTTATTTTAGATCTAATATTGTTGGTGTTTATCTTGGTTTTTTTACAAATCTCGCCTTGTTAATATCAGTTAAAATTTCACCTTTTTTTTGTTAAAATTGCATTTTTTTTCGTTAAAATTACACTTTTTTTCGTTAAAATTACACTTTTTTTCGTTAAAATTACACTTTTTTCTATTACAATTACACTTTTTCTTGTTACAATTACACTTTTTCCTGTTAAAATTACACTTTTTTCGATTACAATTACACTTTTTTTTTGTTAAAATTACACTTTTTATGTTAAAATTACACTTTTTATGTTAAAATTACACTCAATTCTGTTACAATTACACTTTTTTCTGTTAAAATTACACTTTTTCTTGTTGGAATTACACTATTTCTTGTTAAAATTACACTTTCTCTGTCACAATTACACATTTTCTTCTTACAATTACACTTTTTTCTATTACAATTACACTTTTTCTTGTTACAATTACACTTTTTCCTGTTAAAATTACATTTTTTTAGTTGGAATTACACTTTTTCTTGTCACAATTACACTTTCTCTTCTTACAATTACACTTTTTTTGGTTACAATTACACTTTTTATGTTAGAATTACACTATTTCTTGTTACAATTACCCTTTCTCTGTCACAATTACACTTTTTCTTCTTACAATTACACTTTTTGTTACAATTACACTTTTTATGTTAAAATTACACTCAATTCTGTTACAATTACACTTTTTCCTGTTAAAATTACACTTTTTCATGTTGGAATTACATTTTTTTCCTTTAAAATTACACCTTTCTACTTTAAAATTACACTTTTTTAGGTTAAAATTACACTTTTTCCTGTTAAAATTACACTTATCTCTATTAATGACTAAAGTTACACTCTTGGACTAAAGTTAGACTAATTTGGACTATTTGGATAATTTGGACTATTTGGACAATTTGGACTAATTAATTTGGACAATTTGGACAATATGGACTAACTAATTTGGACATTTTGGACAATATGGACTAACTAATTTGGACTATTTGGACTATTTGGACGAACTAATGGAGTTTACGACTAAATTGAATACAATATTTACAACTAAATTTGGACTAAAATTATACAATTTTGGACTAAAAATACATTTTTGGATTGAAAATACACTACTTACGAATAATTTTGAACTAATAATACACTATTTACAACTAAATTTAGAGTAAAATTACACAATTAGAACTAAAGTTACACAATTCATTTATTTTGAGTCATTTAGATTGTGCAATTCCAATCATTGTCCACTAAAGTGTAACTTAGAAAATTGATAGTGTGTGCATCTTTTATCGTTTTATAAGTGTAATTTTAGTCCACGGAAGTGTAATTTTAGTCCATAAAAGTGTAATTTTAATCCAAATGTATAACTATAGTCAAAATTTGTGTATCTTTAGTCCAAATTGTGTAATTTTAGTCCAAATTGTGTAATTTTAGTCCAAATTGTGTAAGTTTAGTCCAAATTTGTGTAACTTTAGTCCAAATTGTTCTAACTTTAGTCCAAAAGTGTAACTTTAGTCATTGAGGAGATAACCTTAGTAGAGATAAATGTAATTTTAATGAAGACAAGTGTAATTTTAAAGGAAAAAAGTGTAATTTTAACAGAAAAAAGTGTAATTTTAACGGAAAAAAGTGTAATTATAACTAGGAAAAAACTGTGATTTTAACCAAAAAAAGTGTGATTTTAACGGAAAAAAGTGTAATTTTAACGGAAAAAAGTGTAATTTTAACAATGAAATAACAAGACGGATATTAACAAAGTGATATCAACAAGAAAAAAGTAAAAAAAATGAGATTTCATAACTAATACATTTAGTACTATAATTTTAATCGGAAAAAAAAGTGAAATTTTAACACAAAAAAGTGTAATTTTAACGGAAAAAAGTGTATTTTTAACAAATGAAAAACTGTGATTTTAACCTAAAAAAAGTGTAATTTTAACGGAAAAAGTGTAATTTTAACGGTAAAAAGTGTAATTTTAACGAAAAAAAGTGTAATTTTAACCCAAAAAAAGTGTAATTTTAACGGAAAAAGTGTAATTTCAACGAAAAAAGGTGTAATTTTAACCGATAAAGTAATTTTAATAGATCCTAAATCACACAATACCAAAAGAAAATTTTAAATACGAAAACAAATTATAATTTGTAAGAATGTCAATAACCGGAAAAAAAAGACCAAAACATGAAAATTGAAAAAAAAAAAAAAACGGAAATGAACAAAAAAAAACGGAGATGGGTCAAAAAAAACAAAACATTAACTACAAAACGGAAATGAAAAAATAAAGACCAAAACATGAAAATTGAAAAAAAAATAACAAAACGGAAATGAACAAAAAAAACGGGTCAATGAAAATTGATCTATTTTAGTAGATCTAAGATTAAAAAAAAAAAAAAATCACAAATTTAAAACAATATTATATAGCAAGACGATATAAGGAGAAAAAACAACAAAAAAATAAAAAGAACACCCAAACACAAGTTTTTTTTTTTTTAAAAAAAAAAAAAAAAAAAAAAAAAAAAAAAAAAAATGACCGTGGCGCGGCCGCCGTGGTGGTGGTGGTGGCGGGGGCGGGGGTGGCGACTGTGGTGGTGTCCGGTGGGTGGTGTTAGGTGAATGAAGAATAGATGAGTAATTGATTTATTTGGATTTTTTGGGTTTTTTATTTGTTTGGTGTCTTGGGTTTTTTTTTTCTTGGGTTTTTTTTTAGAGAATATGGAGAAGTGAGATATAGAGAGAGAATGAGGAGATGTGATAATGAGAGGTTAATGTTTAGTGATGAGAAATAATGGAGTTAATAAGAAAATTAGAGGAAGAGAGCAAAATTAGAGGATTAACCCACTTTTTGGTGTTTCATCCTATCCCTTCATTTTCAAGATCCAAAGGCTCACAATGAGACTTATGGACTCAAATGTAAGAGGTGGACTTAGATGATCTTATTACTATATATATATATATATATATATATATATATATATATATATATATATATATATAGAAGAGATCAAGTGAGTCCACCCTTTTACATTGAGTCCATAAGTCCTCTTTAGGACCCTTGAAAAGATGGGATGAATGGCTGAGATTGAAGGCAAAAAGTGGGGGATCAAGGCTAAAATAAGGGATTAATACTAATGTAAAACACTCTCTCTCACTACCTCACTAATCAACCCTTAATTTCACTATATAACCTTTCTTTTTCCACCCACTTCTCTCTCCTAACACACAAATACCATTTCGCTCATCTCTCTATAAACCAAAAAATCCCAAAAATTCAAAAAACACACCAAAAAAAGTTCCCTCCTCTCATCCTCACCACCACCGAGGGCACCCTACCCCGACCTGTCCGCCACCACCACCCCACCCCGACCTCCCTCGTCTTCACCATCCCACCATTTCCTCTCCACCATCAGCCCGCCACCTCTCTCCCTTTCTCCCTTTTTGGCCAGATTCGAGCTCACCACCCACCCTCACTCACCACCAACAACATCCACAAGAACAACCACACCATTTCCTCTCCACCGTCAGCCCGCACACCACAACCCGACAAAAGCCTTCTTCCTCTCCAACAACCGCCCACAACAACACCTCCACCCGACACCATCTCAGCCCACCACCACGCACCACCCACGACCCCTGAAACCACCGCACATCACCGCCACTCCCTCCTCTCTTCCTCTATTTCCGTCACCCACAATCACCTACCTCCTCTGCCAGATCTGAGGACGCATCAACGCAACCCACACGTGGCCGCCACCGTCACCTCATATTTCTAAATCTGAGTTTTTATTTTTTGGAGACTGATTTGTTTTTTTTTAAAAAAAAAAGTTAATTAGTTGATGTTCAGGTTCGTTGATGTATTGATGTTCAATGTTGGTTGATGATTTGCCTTTTTAAAAAAAAATAAGTTAATTTGTTGATTTGTTGTTCATTGCTTTTTAATGCATTTTGTTCTTTTATGATGTTCAGTCAGTGTTCGTGGTTTGTTGTTTTTTTTTCTTTTTGTTTTTTTTTTTTATATATAAAGGTTAGTGGTAGGTGTTAATTTGTTGATTTGTTTGTTTTGTCTTATATTTCGAGTAACATACTGATGTTATTGCTTTTGTGGTCTTATATTTCGAGTAACATTGTGTTTTTGCTTTTTTGCTGATGTTTGGTCTTATATTTCGAAAATCTGAATTTTTGCTTTTTTTTTTTTTTTTTTTTTTTTTAAATCATTTCTATTTCAGATAGTTTTTTTTCCAAAATAGCTTGGTCTTATGTTGTTGTTGTTACATAAATTTTTTTTTTATTATTTTCATTTGTTATTGTGGGTGGTTAATTTTTAATTGCGTATCTCGTCTTTTTTTGTTTTTCTTTTTTAGATCTATAAAGTTACACTCTGGTGATTTCAGATCTATTTATTTTTTTGTGTTATTTTAAAGTTACACTCGTTTTTCTTTAAATTTACACTTGTATTTCCTCACATTTACACTCGCATTTCTTTACATTTACACTCTTATGAAGTGTAATAAATTGTTGATCTTATTCGTAGATCTAATAAATATATAGTAATTTTTGAAAAAAAAAATCGTATTAACATGATTTTTATTCTTAGATCTAATAAATATATTAATTTTACTCATATTTTTTTACATTTACAATCGTATTTTGTTACATTTACACTCATATTTCTTTACATTTACACTTATATTTCTTTACATTTACGCTCATATTTTTTACATTTACACTCATATTTCCTTACATTTACACTTTTATATCTGTACATTTACACTCCTTAAAATTATATAGATTTGCACTCACATTTACACTGGTTTTTCTTTACATTTACACTCATATTTCTTTACATTTACACTCTTATTTCTTTACATTTACACGCATTTTTCACATTTACACTCATATTTCTTTAAATTTACACTTGTATTTCGTCACATTTACACTCGTATTTCTCTTATATTTACACTTGTATCTCCTCACATTTACACTCGTATTTCTTTAAATTTACACTCATATATTCTTAACATTTACAGTCGTATTTCTTAACATTTACACTCGTATTTCTTTACATTTACACTTGTATTTCTTTACATTTACACTCATTAAAATTATATAAATTTGCACTCATATTTTTTGTGGATATGAGTTGGTGGGGAAGGACGACGATGGTGACATTTTTTGGTAGTCGGACTAAAGTTTTACTCGTAAAGGACAAAGTTGATGGTGACATTTTTTGGTAGTCGGACTAAAGTTTTACTCGTAAAGGACAAAGTTACACTTATAAAGGACCAAATTCACACTCTAAGGACAAAATTTACAATCTAAAACGTTCAAATTGACTAAAAAATCAAATTTACACTCTTAAAATGTTACATTTACACTCGTAAAACTTCACATTTACACTTGTAAAATGTTAAAATTATATAAATTCAAAATTTCCGTCACAAAAAAATCAAATTTACACTCTTAAAATGTTACATTTACACTCGTAAAACTTCACATTTACACTTGTAAAATGTTAAAATTATATCAATTCAAAATTTCCGTCACAAAAAATCAAATTTACACTCTAAAAATGTTACATTTACACTCGTTATACTTCACATTTACACTTGTAAAATGTTAAAATTATATAAATTCAAAATTTCCGTCACAAAAAAATTAAATTTACACTCTAAAAATGTTACATTTACACTCGTAAAACTTCACATTTACACTTGTAAAATGTTAAAATTATATAAATTCAAAATTTCCGTCACAAAAAATCAAATTTACACTCTAAAAATGTTACATTTACACTCGTAAAACTTCACATTTACACTTGTAAAATGTTAAAATTATATAAATTCAAAATTTCCGTCACAAAAAATCAAATTTACACTCTTAAAATGTTACATTTACACTCGTAAAACATCACATTTACACTTGTAAACTGTTAAAATTATATAAATTCAAAATTTCCGTCACAAAAAATAAATTTTACACTCTTAAAATGTTACATTTACACTCGTAAAACATCACATTTACACTTGTAAACTGTTAAAATTATATAAATTCAAAATTTCCGTCACATTTACACTTGTAAAACTCATACAACATTACATTTACACTTCTGAAATCTAAAACTCAAAACTGATTAATTAGGGGCTAGAGAGAGAAAGAAAAATTAATTAGTGTATAGAAATTTGATTAGTGGTAATTTTTTTTGGTAATTTTCAATCTCAACCACCCATCTCAATCCAACCATCCACATTTTTTTCCTTTTCTTTTTAATGGCCTTTAATCAAATTAATCTCAACCATCCATTGAGGCCATCCAATGGCCCTTAGAGGGACTTATGGACTCAATTTGAGAGGAGGACTCATTAGATCTTACCTCTCTCTCTATCTATATATATATAGATAGATAGATAGAGAGAGAGAGAGAGAGAGAGAGAGAGAGAGAGAGAGAGAGAGAGAGAGAGAGAGAGAGAGAGAGAGAGAGAGAGAGAGAGAGAGGAGACTAATTTTTTATATACATTCTTGTAAATGATTATTCCAAAACAAAAAAAAAATTACAATCCTAATGTTTTCTAATCTCTCAAACTAGTTTTTTATTACAGCTCTATTATCCTTTGTCTGTAATGTATAATTTAGTGTAATTGCCCTTATCAAACTATTTTAACCATCTTTGTGTGTGTAAAGGAGCGGGTTTGGAAGAAAATACAAGGGTGGAAGGAACGCTTACTAACTCGACCGGGTAAGGAGGTGCTAATCAAAGCGGTAGTCCAGGCAATTCCGACCTATATGATGAGCATCTTTGTGTTTCCAGAGGGAATTATTGATGAACTACATGCGGCTTTAGCAAGATTCTGGTGGGGATCATCTGAGACTCATAAAAAAATTCACTGGATGCGGTGGGAGAAATTATGCGAGCCAAAAACAATGGGAGGTATGGGATTCCGTGACCTTCAGGTTTTTAACCAAGCTCTCTTGGCAAAACAGGTGTGGAGGATTTTGACCAATCCAAACTCTTTGGCAGCAAGAGTTCTAAAGGCCCGGTACTTCAGAAATGACACGATCTTGGAGGCCAGATTGGGCTACGATCCTATACTAGTTACACATGGAGAAGCTTATGGGGAGCTAAATCGCTACTTCTGGAAGGATTGAAATGGCGGGTGGGGAATGGCCATCATATAAATGTGTGGCATGATGCTTGGCTTCCAGGGGAGAATGTGAGTCGTGTTCCTACACCAATTGGGAATTTAGATCCGAACATGAAGGTAGAAGAGCTTATTGACCATGATGAGGGGAGGTGGCGTGAATATATATAATTTAGTGATTTTTAAGGGACTCCACAAAACCTATCATCAAAATTTGTTGCTTGAATCCCCAAGTAGCATGATCCATGTCACTCAAGGCACGAAGTAACCGGTCAAAAGCTTTAGCAAAACCCTCAACTAGACACAAGTAGTGCCAAGTTATAGTGAACCGCACCCGACTTCTTTTCCAACACTTCTTTTCCAACACTTCTTCCCGTTCTTCCTCTTACTCCTCTCGGTATTGTTTCTAGGATCCTATTGGTGACTAGAATCCTCCATTTCAATGTAGTAGAGAGAAGGAGAGAGGGACAGAATCTCATAAATTTCATAGAATGAGGAAGCCTCCTCATGGTCATTACGACAAGGAAAGTGGTGAAGAATAAGAGGTGGAGGAGTCAACCTCTCAACATTGAGGTTCATAATATCATCATTTTTATCCAAATTCTCTTGACTCTTCAATTGAACCGAAACACTACCAAAGATGAGAGCTTCAATTTCTTCCAAGCTAGAGTTAAAACTACAAATGTCGTAGTTTTTCTCATGGCTCCTCAACTCTCCCAATATGACAAGTTCGAATTCATCAAGCTATATTTCCCAACTTTTTCCTTTTCCTCACACTTGTCATTGACAAGAATTTCTTCTTCAAAGATTTCGGAAGGAGGTGGTAGTGGGGAGTCTTCCTCATTATCATAGACATCCCAAATAGGGGCACCAACCTCTTCATAACTTCCCTCTCCACACTTATCATTTTGCAAGGAGTCTCCATAACTGTCCCATATGGGAGGGCTAAGTTCATCTTCATCATTTGGTTAAAGACCAATCAACAATTCCCGATCAACCACTTTTTCAACCCCAATTTTTTCTAGGACGAAATTTTCATCTTCCTCAATTTGTTCACTCACTATCTCCGTGAATCTTCCTAATTCCTTCCCACTTCTCAAGGTAACCAAGTGGACTTGTTGATGAAGTGGTAGTCCATCTTTGGGTTAAGCCCTTGAGTTGGCAAAGAATGCGGGCTTCTTTGAGTGTTAGAAGTCCATTGGTTGTCTATGTGAGAATCAAATGTCCTTTCATGATCTCGGACATTGGTGAGAACGGTTCTCAAATACTTGAATTGTTGGTCATATTGGGCTTCTCTTTGTTGTGCCCTAACATCCATTTCTTTCAACATATTCTCAGTGAGAGAGTTGGCATTTGGAGGTTCAATGAGTGGAGGTTGGTAAGGTTTTTGAAATTGCTCTTGTGAAGGTGGCTATGGAATTTTTTGTTGGAAATTTTGATGAGGTGGAATATATGTTTGATTGCTTTGTTGTGGAAAGGATGAACAAGTGTCATAAGAATGCCCAATACCACCACAATTCTCATAAGTAGGAGCATATTGTTGATAGTTTCTAGGAGGAGGAACTTGTTGAGAGTAGGTCCTTGGTGTTGACCTAGGCTCTTGAACATAGTTGACCATGGAGGTGATTTGGTCTTTCTTCATGATAAGCATTTTCATGCTTCCTCTCCACCAAAAAGCTATCAAATTTCTTTGACAATTCATCCAACTTGACCCTGTTTTCCAATTCTAGCTTTGAAGGTCCTTCATTCTTGGACTCATTTTCTCTTCCATAGTCACCTTCTTTACCTCCATAGCTAATTTCCATGTCGTAAATATTTTGGATCAACTCCGTGATTTGGGCATTTTTCATATTGTCAAAGTTGCCACCGGAGGCCGCCACAATCATATCCCTAAACCTTTGCTCAAGTGTTTTAAATAAAATTTGAGTTGTCATCCAATTGGGAATTCCATGATGTGGGCAAGAGGTAATAAGGTCTCTAAATCTTTCACATGCTTCACTTAAAGTTTCACGATGCTTTTGCTTGAAGGTTTGGATTTCATGTCTTATTCTAGCGGTTTTTGAAGGAGGGTAAAATTTGTTGATAAAAGCCCTTGACAAGCTTTCCCAAGTAGTGAAAGTACCCGGTTCATGTGAATTCAACCATTTTCTTGCATTATCCTTCAATGAAAGAGGAAAGAGCATAAGAAGAATTTGCTCTTCCGTGATGCCCTCATATTTGATCATGCCCGCTTTTTCTTTGAATAAAACAAGATGTTCATGAGCATCTTCACTCTTAAAACCATGAAAGATATCTTGTGGAATAAAGGAGATTGTATGATGACGGAGCTCAAAAGTATTAGGAGCAAGAACTCCATAATTAATTGCCGAGTAAGACCGCTTAGGATCCGGTTTATGATAGTAACCCATTGGTTGGTCAGTCATCTATTTATCAATGAAGTTGGTTCTTGGTGTATTTGGTGGGCTAGGTGAGTTTGAATGTTGTGAATGGGTGGGTGAGTGATTTGGGAGGTATTTTGGTGAATGGTCAGGTGAATGGTTTAGTTGAGAACTGGTGGTGGAGATGGATGTATTTCTAGTTGGTTTGGTGAAGGTGGAGATCTCCTTATAGCCGAGAGTGCTAACCATCTTCTTACCCGGAAAGACTTCTCAATCTCTTGATCAAGATGGATAAGAGAGCCGGTATTACACCTATACAAATATTCAAAAAGAGACCAAATGGTCCTTATGCAATGAATGCACTAGGACAAGAGTGGAAAAACAAGCAAGCAAAGTAAACTAAGCCTAGAAACAAATAATCAATCTAATCTAATGTCATCGTCCCCGGCAACGGCGCCATTTTGATACCGAGTTTGTGGTACTCCTCGATATGCAAAAAATATTTTTAAACTCAATACCAAACTAATGAATGTAGTAGGGTAAGGAGGTCGATCCACAGAGACGGTGTTTGGCTCTTAAATTGTTTGTTTGTTTCCTAGTTTAGTTTTAGCAAATGCAATTGGATGATTGATAAGCTAATTGATACGACTACAACTAAATCAAGCAATGGCAAATTGATTAAGATGCTAACTAAAGAAGCAAGGGTGGTCGGGTTCACATGCATAGATAATGGTTCAAGTAATAATATAGATTAACAAGCAATCAAGGTAAATTCCAAGGCAAATCCCCACCCCTCGATGTGAGACTAAACCAAGGTTAAGAGTAGTTGAACTCTCGCTCTAATTACCCAAGACCCACTAATCGTCATGAATTATCTAGTTACAAGTCAAGCTCTCACCCAACAAGTTATAAAATAGTGAAATTGACTCGAATTCTCATTGAGACATTTCTACAAATACTTTGTATGCATGACAATTAGAAGAGAAATTATCCATGAATTACTTAATTGTTCAAGCCAATAGTCTACCCATATCAACTACACAAGATCCCTCTCCACCCTAGCAATACACTACTCAAACATGATTATGAAATTGAGAACAAAAGATGAGAACTTTAACATGAAAATAGGAAGAACAATCATAATATAAAGGCAAGTGATTAAACTATAATAAACATGTAAATAAATGAAAGGAAATGAAATTAGGAGAAGAATTATACCAATAGTAATTAAAGATGGAAACTTTGATTGAAAATAAGGAGGATGAATCTCTTCTTCCTTCAAATTGCAACCCACTAATCTAAATGTAAACTAATAAAAATTGTGAATATTGAATGAACTAAAGAGGAATTAAACTAATATGGAAGAAAGATTATAACTTTGATTAAAGGAAAATTAAAGGGAGAAATATTCTTCTCTTACGATAATCAGAGAGTAGGAGAGACTAATTATTCTAATCTAATTGGGTAGAATTAATCTAAGGTAAATTATGGTCTAAACTCTAATGTAGTGTAAGATGGTCTTAATCTAATGTGCCTTTTATACTACTACTACTACTACTACTACTACTACTACTACTACTACTAATAATAATAATAATAATAATAATAATAATAATAATAATAATAATAATAATAATAATAATAATAATAATAATAATAATAATAATAATAATAATAATAATAATAATAATAATAATAATCCCCCTTAAACTAAAAGAATAAGAAAACTGAAAATTTTCCCGCCTAAATGCTTTTAACTAGAAATTGGGCATAAATTTATCTAGATATGTATTGGACCTAATATATGGTCTTTATGTGTCAAAGTATCTTATCAAACACCGCAACTTCTATAGTTGGGCCAAATTTATTTCATTCATTATTATCTCATTAGTCAAATATATGTATTTTAAATGTCGTAAATTTTCTATTTAAAACATATGCAGATTTTACTCATATTATTAAAATCAGTGTGTGCTTTTCACTTTTTTATTCTTTAAATTTTTTACTCCGTTTAATTTGTTACTCCGTATATTGTAACAAAAATTACAAAAATAGTTATATGCTTCAAATGCGTAAAAATAAGCATAAGTTTTTGTAATTAAACTAACAATCTTGTTTTTTTAATCATAAACTTATTCCAAGTAAAAATGTAAAATTCGTTCTATTTTAATTCTTAGTATTTTTACACATTAACAATTGTAGATAATTACAAATAAAATTCAAAGTTTATTTATATATTATTATTATTAGCTCTAATTGTTAAGTTCTCTACACATGACATTCTAAAATACCGTGCTTTAGCACGGTCTCTATATTAGTAATAATAATAATAATAATAATAATAATAATAATAATAATAATAATAATAAGACACACCAACGATACATTATTATAAAACAAAAGGGGATAAAAAAAAGGAAACACGCAAAGGGGGTTGGGAGCCGGACCACCGGCCGCCGGTTAGGTCACCGGCTGTGGATTCTCTGGAAGAAAAGGAGTGATTTGGTGGTAGTGGGAGCCGATGGAGGTGTCGGCAGCCGGTGACCCGTCTGGGAGAGCAGATTTGATGCGATTTGCGTTGCAAGCCGGTTGGCCGGCCACCGGTGACAAGGCCGGCTGGGAGTTCTCAGGGAAATGAAGGGTAATTGTTGGAATATGTCGAGATATAGACATATCGTAATGTAGGAATATGACATATCGTAATATGTCATATAGAATAAATGAGATATTATCGAAGATTATTGAATATTCTAGATTATATTCTAGGATCGTGTGTTTGGTTATATATATACGATCGAGTCATTGTATCGAAGTACGAACGAACAAATTCAATAATACATCGATTTCCCTTATGCAACCCTCTCTCTATGATTTCTAATATGGTATCAGAGCCTCACGCTCTTGAGGCCTAAAATAAAATTCCGCTGCCTGCCGGTGGGCTAATGAGTTACGAAGCTCACCGGCGGGATTTTCAATGTATTACTCAATTTGTCTTTTGCGTTGAATTTTTATAAAAAAAAAATCGTTTGTTTTACGACAACATGGTATCATGCCATGTACGTTTGTTTACTTTTTCAAGAAGAGTTGTCCATGGAATGGTCTTTGCAATTCCTTTATTGGTTTCTCCTTGATCTCTACCATTTACATGGTCTTTGCGATTCCTGTATTGGTAGTACGAACGAGTTTTCCATCGATTCGATATGACGGATACTTTTCCGTTTTTTAATGAAGTCAAGTTCGAAAAATTGCGGCGTTCTTGACCATGAAATTTCTACGAATTCGAAAATATTGATCGTTTGATATTTTGACGGGTTCGAAAAATGACGACATTCTCATTTCTATCGAAACTTTGAAGATCGGAGGTCGAAGAAATTGAACTTTTTCTTCTTACCTTTTTTTGTCGTTTGTGTGCAAACTCATGGAAATTTTTACAAATTGCCATGAGTTTGAGGGGGGATGTTGGAATATGTCGAGATATCGACATATCGTAATGTAGGAATATGACATATCGTAATATGTCATATAGAATAAATGAGATATTATCGAATATTATTGAATATTCTAGATTATATTCTAGGATCATGTGTTTGGTTATATATATATACGATCGAGTCATTGTATCGAAGTACGCACGAACGAATTCAATAATACATCGATTTCCCTTATGCAACCCTCTCTTTACGATTTCTAATAGTAATTTTGGTGTTCTCCCAGCCGGTGGGATAGGCGGCAGACGGGTGCCCGTTCGGGAGTGCAATTATGATGCATTTATATCCAATTGACTCGGATTCGATTCCGAGTTCAATATTGATGGTGGCTGTGATTGGTGAATTGATGGTGGGAGAGTGACGGAGGATGAAAATGGTGGGGGAGTTAAATGGGATGGTGACGAGCTGCTGCTGCTGCTGTTGGTGTTGAAGCCGTTGCTGCTGGTTGTCATGCAGCAGGTGGGTTTGTTGAATATCGAGTAGCAATGACGATGCTGGTGAATGGTGATGATTGATGACGGCAATGGAGGTTGGTATGGGCATGGTTGATGTGCGAGATAGGTCGATGAATGATGATGAGGATGGGTTGAAAATTGCCATGGTTGTTTATTGCAATTGCTGGTAATGGACTATGGTAATGCTAGGATGAGCAATGGCGATGGGTTCGGAGTTCGATTCTGAGAGTTCGAACTTGGTGATGAAATGATGGACGAATGGATGAGTTGTTGTGGTTGATTGATGCGGGTATCACTGGTGACAGAGGCTGCCATGGTTGTGCTTGAACGGAGTACAGGGGATTGGTGATGTTTTGTTGTTGCTTCAATGGTGAAGTTATGTGAAATGGCGATGAAACTTAAAAGTGATGATGAACTATGGTATGTGGGATTTGGTTTGTGAAGTCAAGAGTTGACTTTGTCAAAGGCTGACTTCATTAATGCCTTATTTTATTTCGTCTCAAATTTCGTCTCGCCTTGCTTTGACTTTGACTCCCTTCCGTCTAGCTTAGCTTTGACCTGCCTCGGTTTTATTCTTCTACAAAAAATACGACAAAATAAAACGGTAATATAAACACAACAAATAGCCATGAAAGGATTCATGACCCTCTAATAAAACTTATTTAATTATAGATCTAGTTGCATCCATAACATAAGATAAAATAAGGAAGAATTAGGTTCCTTACATTGTAGGTAAGGCTCGAAAAAGGGCACAAATGAGGACTCCTTCCTCCACTTATTCTTGAGCTACAATGTATATGGATGATCTTCCAAAATCCCAAAGTAAAGATTCTCTCCTCTTAGTTGCACCAAGACTATCACTTAAATTTAATAATATATTAACTAGATATAATTATTAGACACGTTAAAATTAATCTAATATTACTAAATATTACTACTATAGTAATCTAATTAGGATATTAGATTTATGAACAAGTGTAAAACTATTTTTAGAGAGAAGTCTAAGAAAAATGTGTATTAAGAGAGTTGATGAAAGAAAAAATGGAAAAATAAAAATCCCTCTAGAAGGGAGAGGGCCGGTTGGGGTGCCACACAAGGCCAATGCATGACCGTCACTTTTGCTTTTTCTTTTACCAAAATATGTAGGGTGTAGTCTATAGAAGGTTATGTTATGATTATGTCTTTTAACAATTTAAAAACATTTTACAATAACCATAAACCACCCATTATTTCGGTCCATATCACAATGTGTACACCCATTTTATTTTTTGTCAATTGTCATTTTGTAATGTTGTGTGACATGTGAAAATTCACATGTTATTAGTCTTACTAATTTACATTTAACAAATTAAATGTTATTTACAAAATGGATAAATCAATTTTAACTAATTAAAAGGTAATTCACAATTACATATTATAAAATGGATCATGTTAATATAATCTATAACACTTTTTAATTAAGATTAACCATTCTCTCTTAATTGTTTCATAAATAAATTTTAGTAATATAACATTTTAATTACTAAAACGAATCTTATTTAATTGAATTACAATAAGATTCATATTTTCATTCATAGACATAAATTGTTCAATTTTAAAGAATTAATTAATCTGTATCAATATACAATTAATTAAATTATCTATTAAGGGAATCGTCCTTTAGGTGTGACCTTAAGGGATCAACTGATCACCACCGTCAAACGACAGTAATGTCAAACTCTAGTCAGCCAATCATTACCGATTAATGTTGATCATTTGACATATATAAATGAATCATCCCTTTACGTATTCTTATCATGAGATTCAATACTGTCATCGCACTATTGTTGAGGACACATACTCCAACAATCTCCCACTTGTCCGAGACAAGTGTGCATCACCAATTCTCTTGTCCTATTACAATCTCTCACTTAATGCAAAGTGTCTTGCAGGTCCCACTTGCATGTGATCACATCAAGAGTGGTTTCCTCGATATGGAGAGTAATTGTTTGACTGAAATTATCTATCGTAGATACCTTCCGAGCGTGGCCACGCATTTTTCAGTTCACTGTTCCTTGAGTGGCCCTGAGATATTTAAATAACCCTGACAAGGAGGTTGACAATTCCTATCGCACTATTCCCTTTCTATAGCCACAACTCATCATGACCCAAAAGATGCACATTTGACCTCTTTTACGAAAGTCGTAGAGCATAACTTAAAGTCACTCAGAAACTGTGCCAATTTGGGCGAACAGTCTCTAGTCAAAGAATTGACTCAAAAGAATACCATAGTAGCTCTCGCCACGACCAGGCTATATAAATTACCAGAACTCTATAAGCGGTCACTGCCCGACAGAGTGTCCCTTACAGTCTGGCTATGTGATCGACTAGTCATCTCTTATGACCCTATGACACTCGAACTTGCCATCAATCGACTCACATTCTAGTCAGTTAGAGACGTCACCTCACATAAGTAACTAGGGGCAGTTACTATGTTAATCCAGTTCACTTTAATAAGGTTCAATATTGTCTAAACAACCTATTTGGATAAAACAAAGTAATAAACAAAAGAGTTTAAAATAAAACTCAAACGCTAAATGTGATTATCATATATGAAAAATCAATACAATATTATTACTTCATATCTCATAATCTAATACTCCCTCCAATCCAATCCAAACTACCCACTTGCTTTTGGGTGGACTTCGAGGCGACACTTTGACCGCATTTTTCTTCCTTTGTATATAATTTTTTTTTTTGCAAAAAATATAATTTATGAAAGATATTTTCATAATACAACTAAATATATAAATTTTATCGTTCAAAGTTTTATATTTTTCTGTGGATTAACGGTCAAACTTTTCCAAGTTTGACCTCCAAAAAGCAAGTGGGTAGTTTGGATTGGATTGGAGGGAGTACATATTAGGCATGCGTTTAAGACCCATGGAAACTACATGTTGGTCATGCGTAGCCTGCGGTAGAGTCTTGGTTAAAGGATCAGCAATATTATCATCTGTCCCAACCTTAAAAATTGCTATTTCCTTCATTTCATGTAATCCCTAAACATATGAAATTTTCTGGGTACATGTCTAGACTTGTTGCTAGACTTGGGTTCTTTACTTCGTTACCTTGAAATATGGCCGCTCTGTTATCAAAATAAAGTGTGATAGGATCTTTGGCAGAAGGGACTACCCTTAGTCCTTCGAAGAATTGCCTAATCCATACAGCTTCTTTGGCAGCTTCAGATGCTGCAATGTACTCAGCCTCCGTTGTAGAATCCGCAACGACTGGCTCTTTGAAGCTTCTCCAGCTAACGGCACCACCATTGATCATGAAAATGAATCCACCCTGGGACTTCAAGTCATCCCTATAAGTTTAGAAGCTCGAGTCGGTGTAAACCTTCACACTCAGCTTGGTATCACCTCCAAACACCAAGAATGAATCCTTAGTTCTTCTTATGTACTTACGGATATTCTTGATGGTTACCCAGTGACTTTCACCTGGATTGGCTTGATATCTACTCGTCATGCTCAAAGCATACGAAACATCGGGATGAGTGCATACCATGGCATACATGATT
Organism: Silene latifolia; assembly: GCF_048544455.1. NCBI lineage: Eukaryota > Viridiplantae > Streptophyta > Magnoliopsida > Caryophyllales > Caryophyllaceae > Silene > Silene latifolia. Next base: position 325,702,460 of record NC_133537.1, read on the forward strand.
GATCCAACAGCGGAAGCATAAGGGATCAATTTCATGCGTTCAACATCTTCAGGTTCAGTGGCTGACTGAGACTTGCTCAAGGTAATCTCACTGCCCATTGGAATAAAACCCCTTTTGGAGTTTTCCATGTTGAAAAGTCGAAGAATCTTATTGACATAAGATTCTTGACTTAATGCCAATATCCTTTTGGATCTATCTCTATTGATTCGGATACCTAATATGCGTTGTGCTTCTCCTAAATCTTTCATCTGGAAATGATTTCGCAACCACCCCTTGACAGAGGTAAGCATTGGTACATCATTTTCAATGAGCAGTATGTCATCTACATACAAGATAAGGAAGACAACATTTCTCCCACTGAACTTCATGTATAAACACGGTTCCTCGACACTTCGAGTGAAACCATTCTCTTTTATAACATGATTAAAACGATGATTCCAACTTCTTGATGCTTGCTTAAGACCATAGATGGATCGCTTAAGCTTGTATACCTTGTTAGGATTTTTCGGATTTACAAAACCTTCAGGTTGTGTCATGTACACTTCCTCCTCTAAATACCCATTTAGAAAGGCGGTTTTGACATCCATTTGCCATATTTCATAATCATGAAATGCGGCAATTCCTAACATAATCCGAATAGATCTAAGAATGGCGATGGGGGCAAAAGTTTCATCATAGTGTAAACCATGAATTTGGGTGAAACCTTTTGCCACTAACCTTGATTTGTAGACATCATCACGCCCTTCCATGCCATTCTTTACCTTAAAGATCCATTTGCATTGAAGAGGTCTCACATCTTCAGGCAAATCAACCAAGTCCCAAAGTTGATTCTCATGCATAGAGTTTATTTCGAATTGCATGGCTTCTTACCATAAAGTTGAATTTGGACTAGAGATTGCGGCTTTGTAGGTTGCAGATTCGTCACTTTCTAAAAGTAACACGTCTATGTTGTCATCTCCCTCGATAATACCTATGTATCTATCAGGTTGGCGACTGACTTTACCTGACCTCCTAGGTTCGGAAGGAATAACGTCTGTGTTAGATGAGGAAAGAACATCTTCTTGCGTCATCTCTTCAGTTTGTGGCTCTTGAACTTCATCAAGTTCAAACTTTCTCCCACTCTGTCATCTAGAAATAAATTCATTTTCTAAGAAGACAGCCTCACGAGCCACAAACACTTTGTTCTCGTGACGGATGTAGAAGTAAAAACCATATGTTTCCTTTGGATAACCTATACATATGCACCTTTGAGATCTTGGGGCTAGCTTATTGTCGGTCTTAACCTTGACATAAGCATCACAACCCCAAATCTTAAGGTAAGACAAATTAGGGACCTTCCCTTTCCACATTTCGTATGGAGTTTTCTCGGTTGCTTTAGTTGGACTACGATTGAGTGAGTGAACACCTGATTGAAGAGCAAATACCCAAAAAGAGCCTGGTAAATCAGATTGACTCATCATAGATCGAACCATATCTAGTAAGGTTCGATTTTTCCTCTCGGCAACACCATTTAGTTGTGGCGCACCAGGTGGAGTGAGTTGTGACACGATGCCATATCCTTTTAAGTGTGAATCAAATTCATTACTAAGATACTCACCACCACGATCGGATTCTTACTGCTTTAGTCTTCTTGTTCAATTGGTTCTCTACTTCATTTTGAAATTCTTTGAATTTATCAAAAGCTTGATCACTTTTATACTTTATTAAGTAGACATACCCATATCTACTTATGTCATCGGTAAAAGTGATGAAGTAGTCATAATTTCCACTAGCGGTGATAGTCATTGGACCACATACATCGGTATGTATAAGGGCCAACTACTCACTTGCTCGTGTTCCTTTACCACTAAAAGGATTACGAGTCATTTTCCCTAGAAGACGTAATTCGCATAAACCAAATGATTTAATTATACCAGTCGACACTAGTCTTTTAATGCGCTAATCATTTATGTGACCTAATCGACAATAATGCCAAATGTATGAATCATTTGGGTCACTAGTTTTGAGTCTTTTTTATTGCATGTTATAGATATCTTTGCTTGAGTTAGAAGTTTCAAGAACATAAATGCCATTAATTGAAGTGCCTTGGCCTATGGCCAAGTCATTTCTAGAAATTACACAACAATTGTTCTTAATAGCAAAAGAAAAACCTTCCATGTCTAACATGGCAACGGAAATGATGTTCTTAGATAAAAAAGGTATAAATAACAATTGTGTAAGTACAACTCAAAGCCATTAGCTAAAACAAGTACGTAGGTCCCCTTTGAAGTGGCGGCTACCTTAGCTCCATTTCCAAGTCGGAGGTCCACATCACTCTTGTTTAGCTTTTCCACATTTCTTAGCCCCTGTAAATGATTATAAAGGTGAGAACCACAACAGGTATCTAATACCCACGTTGAGTTGGATGTATAGTTAATATCAATAACATAAATTTCGGAAAAGGTATTACCTACTGGAGTGATGAGTCCAGTTTTAATATCTCCCAAATACTTGGGTCAATTGCGTTTTAAATGGCCTAGGTCATAAAAATAATGACACATTTCGAATGGTTGGGCACCCTTCTTTGGCTTGGTAGTGGTAGTCACACTAGCCACTTCCTCTCCAATTTTAAACTTGGGTTCCTTGCCCGTCCTTACTGTCTTTTTAAACTTCCCATTACTCCTTTTAGTTTTAAGGACACTCTTCCTTGAATTCCCACTCAACTCTTCATTACTCCTTGTTTCAATAAACAAGGAAGCCATAGAAGTAATGATGTCATCTTCATGAGATTCATTATTTAAGGGCAAAATTATGGGAGTGGGAGGAGTTGAAGTTGTGAGATAGCAAAGATTCCCATCTTCACCAATGCTAAAGCGTAATTCTCTAGTCGAATTGTGATCGTTGATGGAGCATTTTTCATCAAATGATTTAAGCGAAATATCAATGGTAATAGGTGAAGGAGAATTAGATGAATCCATTGCGATAAATAACTACAAAAGGAGATGAAGGAAATAATTAACATTTATCATTTTACTTGCAAATATTTTAACAAGGTTTAAAATTATGCATTTATATAATGACCTCGCACCTAAATTATATAAATGATTCCGAGATCCATCTTCACACAAACATGAACACGGGAAACCGATATATCCCATACTTGTATAAATTTGGTGAATTAACTCTTTAATCGATTCTACCTTAGAACTCTCGGTCGATGAATTTCATAAATTCCATCTCTAGCCCCGGAACATAAAACTAGTCTTTATACCCCGTTGAGTCCAACCAAATTTCGCGTGTAATAACTTTTTATTATCCCACTTACCCAATGAAAAATGAAAGTACCCCGGGAAACCGAATCTACCCCAAATGTCAATGGGATTCGTGAGTCCTACTATTTGGTAAGGCTAATCTCAATTTTAAATATGTGAGAGGTCTTGTGGATTTATTATCTATCATCTTTAAGTAAACTAAGCCGATGAATACTTGATAATAGTCGATAAGACGATAAAATATGCATGTGAAGTTATGGCGATTTGACAATGCATGCAAACATATAAAGAAGCAAATGAAGAAAAGTAAATTTCCTAGTATGGCCTTTCCTAAAATAGAAAATCTTATATTCTATTACCATTCGGAAACTACCTCCTTTGGTCCCTTGAATCTTCATGTGACACGTCTCCCAAGGATAAACACTGTTTGATCGGAACTCCTTTCCGAATGGCACCGTCTTATGGAAACTCGGGAATTACAAATATTTAAATAATAAAATACATAGCAAATCCTATTATACATATGTAATAAAAATTAAATCTATTAAAATACAAAACGGTAATGTGAGATAAAAAAAAATTACAACCAAACCCATATTCCCTTATATTACGGGTAATATCGATTAAAACTAAGGCCATACTAAGATAAAATTACATAATTCAAAATTATATAAAAGAAATATGACATTCATCAAAGAAATATGCAGCATTAAAATATGTATCTAACATGCCAAGTTATGTGCCAAATCGCTCTATTTAAACTTATATTGTATATATAATCCGGTTTTATAGGTATTTGCGATTTTTAACTTATTAAAATCACAAAGTAATACTTAAATAAAATTTTAGTCGAAGTTAATTACCCTAACCTTTTAGAACTCAAAAATTAGGCATCACTCAATTTTTGACAATAATTCAACTTGATTTAACATTTATGCTCATAAAGTCATAATTGACCCTTAAAATCATAACTTTTATGAAATAAATCCAAATTAAATTACAATAATTTCAAAATTTGAATTTTAAATTTTTAAATATTCTGGAATATTTACATGACACTTATAATGTCAAAAATTAAGGTTAAAATTTTTGAGTTTATTTCGAGAATAATATAGTTGCAATTTATCGGTTTTATCAAATAAAACATCTAAAGCATATGAAAATTAATATAATCAATGCTCCAACTTTAGATCTGATATGTAGGATATAAATTCAACCTAAAATATTTTTTCTCATGCCATGTAATTCATGTCAATTTTTCACTAAAAATTCATAAATCATGCAAAATGAATCGTGTTCATCTCAAATTTTACACACTGTGATTAAAATGCGCATGTGACAACATATTAAAATTTCAATACCTTTTTCGAAGTTTTAACTATTTTTAACTATTTTACCTCCATTTATGTCATTTTTATCATATAAAAATCATAAATCATTCAAAATAAATCCAATTTATACAAAATTTTACGTACAATGAGTAAAATATGCATGTGAGGTCATATAGAAATTTCAAGGTCAGAAACTAAGTCTAACTAATTGAAATGTAATAAAATCACTAAAAATCATTGAAATGAGCAGTAAAATACCATAAATTATCAAAATGACCTAAATACATTTTAGAACCCGAATATACAACATGCAAAAATATTTCGTGACACTATCTAATAAACCAAAAATTTTTAGTTTTATTTAAGTTACTATAACTCGAAAAAACTATAAATCGATTATGCATGTAACATCCTATGCTCTGATACCAATTGAAAGGATTTATGACCCTCTAATTAAACTTATTTAATTATAGATCTAGTTGCATGCATAACATAAGATAAAATAAGGAAGAATTAGGTTCCTTACATTTTAGGTAAGGCACGAAAAAGGGCACAAGTGAGGACTCCTTCCTCCACTTGTTCTTGAGCTACAATGTATGTTGATGATCTTCCAAAATCCCAGAGTAGAGATTCTCCTCTTAGTTACATCAAGACTATCCCTTAAATCAAATAATATATTAACTAGATATAATTATTAGACACCTTAAAATTAATCTAATATTACTAAATATTACTACTATAGTAATCTAATTAGGATATTAGATTTATGAACAAGTCTAAAACTATTTTTAGAGAGAAGTCTAAGAAAAATGTGTATTAAGAGAGTTGATGAAAGAAAAAATGGAAAAACAAAAAATCCTTCTAAAAGGAAGAGGGCCGGATGGGGTGCCACACAAGGTCAATGCATGCCCTTCACTTTTGCTTTTTCTCTTACCAAAGTATTTAGGTTGTAGTCTATAGAAGGTTAGGTTATGATTATGTCTTTTAAACAATTTAAAAATATTTTACAATAACCATAAAACACCCATTATTTCGGTCCATATACAATGTGTACACCCATTTTATTTTTTATCAATTGTCATTTTGTAATGTTGTGTGACATATGACAATTCACTTGTTATTAGTCTTACTAATTTACATTTAACAAATTAAATGTTATTTACAAAATGGACAAATCAATTTTAACTAATTAAAAGGTAATTCACAATTACATATCATAAAATGGATCATGTTAATATAATCTACAACACTTTGTAATTAAGATTAACCATTCTCTCTTAATTGTTTCATAAACAAACTAGCTTAAAACGTGTAAAGTTGCACGAGCATATTACAAATATTATATACAAATCAGTTCTTATAATGAGGTATTACTCCTCTTGCGTACCAAAAAAAAAAGTTCTTATAATACTTATGTTCGCTTGAGCGTACATCATATGTATATACTTATATTACATGAAAATTATATTCCGAAATGACCGAGACAAATTAAAGTGGACAAATGCAAAACAAAAAACATAATAAACAATTCTCTTCAACTGTTACTCGTTATAATTTAATAATCATAGTATTAAATGGTTAATCTTTCTCTTCCTTTTCAAGTTATTGTATATCACTCTTAAATAGGGGAGTGATATATAAGGTGCGTTTTCCATGTTTGGTATGAGAGTAATTATTCACATCCCGAATATATTACCCTCATGAAGGGGGTAATACGTTACCCACCCTCCCCCTGGGTAATGATTAAGGGAGTAAAACATCTCCTCAGTAGTCATTACTCATATATGCCAAATCTATCTTCAAGGAACTCATTACCCAAGTAATTAACTTCCCCAGTAATTATCACCTAATTAAAATTCTCAAGTAATTAACTTCCCCAATAATTATCACCTAATTAAAATTTACCCCTTGATTATTTCATGGATTCCAGGCTAGCCCAAAGATAGTTTATACTTTTGTCAGAGCATGTTTATACACGTGTCCTTATCCGAGATAAAAAAAACCACTATGTTTAATTGTTTTACACGGTGTGTCGTAGCATGTTGATATTATATAAATGTGAAATTAAGTCAATTTGATATAGTGGTTGCTTATATCAGCTTCAACTTCGTGATCAACACCTTTGTATGTTAGAACGTATCGAGGCAACTCTAACCTCTCTCTAAAATTCTAGAGAGAGCTTTCCTCTCTTTTCGAGAGCTCCCTTTTTCTCTATACCTTTCCTGCAAATCTAACCTAATCTTTTAATCTTCCAAAAAGTGTTCTGACAGCTCAAGGAGTGAAGGGGATTGGGCTGGGAACCTGTGGTTGTTTATGTTCCGTATTAATTTTAATCTACCTAATGGTAATGATTAACCTAGAACGAATTTAATTGGGTTTTTGGAACCCTAAATCCCCTTTCTGCATTTTGGGGGATTTTCGATTTTATCCATTCATGCTAGCCTATATTCCTACCTACATACCATCATTGCTTTTCCACTCATTTAATTGGCTTCTTTTAACCCTAAACTATTTCTTCTGATCTTTGATCTTCTATCAAGAGTAAATCCTTCTTTAATATCTCAATAATTTCTCTGCTGCTCTTTTAATTGGGTGTCGTATGCTTTTAGTTTTTCTCTTGATCTTCCCAATTCCATTTTGAAGTGTCAATTAAGATTGACGTATCATTTATCTTATTTCTCTTATTACTATTTAAGCTGAGCAGTATGGCTGTGGGTTTGCATCCAAAATCATCTCATTTCATTTCTCTACGAAATACAAATACAAAATTTCCTAAAACAAATTCAAATACTAATAATAGTTCTACAAGCTCTTCTACTGTGATGGATTTTGAACATCAGTTTGGACGGTTCAATCAAGAGTATGAGGGTGCGGGTAGTGAGAATCACCATCAATTTCAGCATTATAATCAGAATGTTCATCAACCCCATCCTGATGCTGATTTCAATCCTATGAATCCCCTTCATGCTAATGTTTGGCGCTATCCAAGGACGGGTGGTGTAACACCCCAAGTTATTGAGAGTAAGGTTGTCCCACATCAGGGAATTGAGGAGGTTGTGATATGTTTATAAGGGATTCCACCCACCACTTAGTAACAAGGCCTTGTGCTTTTGGGCTTAAGTGAGGACAAATAACTGGCCCAAAAGTGCACACCCATCTTATTGGGTTGTGTTATGACAGTGGTGGGTCGGGTTGTTTTAAATGGGATCAGAGCGACCCTGCGACCGTGTGGTGAGCCCGTGGTCGGGAGTACCCGGGTCACACACCTAGCGGGGGAGGATTCTGGGCTTGGCTGCGGTCAAGTTGGAGGCACAACGAGGACGTTGTGTTCTTTAAGTGGGGGAGATTGTAACACCCCAAGTTATTGAGAGTAAGGTTGTCCCACATCGGGGAATTGAGGAGGTTGTGATATGTTTATAAGGGATTCCACCCACCACTTAGTAACAAGGCCTTGTGCTTTTGGGCTTAAGTGAGGACAAATAACTGGCCCAAAAGTGCACACCCATCTTATTGGGTTGTGTTATGACAGTGGTGGGTCGGGTTGTTTTAGGTGGTGTTATCAATGTGGACCCTGCTGAGTTGGGCAGGTCAAGGGATTTTTGGGGGAACTGTATTCTGGGGTTTATGGTTGATTATCACCTGTTTGAGGCGGAGAAACTTAATGATATCATTTCAAAGAAGTGGACCTCTAATGGGAGGATTACTGCGTTCAAGATGGGGGAAGTCTATGTTTTTCATTGTGAAGAGGATGAGGATTTACAAGGGTTGCTGGCGAAAACAATGGTCACGGTGGATGGTGCTGTGATGGTTCTAGCAAGGTGGTACCCTGACACGGTTCCCCGGACTGTTAGGTTTCCTTTTGCTGAAGTATGGGTGAGGGTGTGTGGTTTACCGTTCGAATATCTCAATATGCATGTAGCACAGGTTGCGGGTAAACTTCTCAGCCATCAATTTCAAGTTGAACCTTTTCATCTTGTGCCCGATAATGATTATCTGAGAATTAAGGTATGTATTAAGCTAAATGAGCCTTTGATGCCGGCTTTCTTTTTGGCAATGGAAACGGGCCATTTACTCTGGGTGCAATTCAGATATGAGAATGTTTTCAAGTATTGTATCAAATGTAGAAAAATTAGGCACAAGGGAGCGCAATGTAGAGAGAGTCTGGTCTCTGTAGTGTCGGGTATTGAGAGGATGCTGGATAGGTCTGTAGAAAGGGGATTTGCTGTTTTCCAAGCTCACAGTAATCACACCATGTTCAATATGGACCTTAGGGCTATGCCATCTACGACCAAGTTCTTATCTCCAAGAGTCAGGGTTGGGAATAATAGGAATAGGACGGGGCAGAGTAGTAGGAGGGAGTCACCAGAGAGGTATGTAGATTTTGATTTGGGTGTTACTGCTGGGGGAAGGGTTACTCCGGGTATGAGGTTTGCTGTCACGGCGCAACCTTTTGCAGGCCCAGTTGTATTCAGAATTGGACGAGGAGCGCAGGGGAATGGAGAGGGGGTAGGAAATGTAGGGGGTCAGGAAGTAGGAAATTCTGGGGGACAGGGAGATGCTGTTATGAATGAGGTACAAGGAGGAATGGAAGAGGTGGAAAGAGCTCAGGTTTCTGACACTGGCATTGGCACTGCTGTACCAATTCAGGATACAGATATGCAGTTCACTGAGGATCCAAATGTAAGGGTGATGATTCCAGGTGCGGGGGGATGGCTGGATGAGGAGAATGAGAATAATGATATGTACCACAGTGCTGAAGAAGATTTTGGTACTCAGGGGGAGGTTTTTGGCAGACATTCCCAAGATGTTTTAAGGCAGTTACAGGAAAATGACCCATATGTGCTCTATGCTGGTGAAGGTAATATGAGTGGGGTGCTGGATAGGGATTTGAGGATTCAGGAAGCCATTAGTAGTAGAGTTGAGGGTGATGAATAGTGGGCACGTTGGGATGATGAATTAAGGGGTTTTAATCAAATCTTTGATCCCCCTGTTAGTGGAATACCTATACGGTATCACTACCCTGATGTGTCTGTTCATCAGGTAGTGGAAGGCACCAATTTCAATGAGCATCTTCCAAATGGAGGGGCTGAACAGGAAAGAATGAACCAGAATAAAGTTATTGTCATTAGTGACTCTGATTCTTCTATGTCAGAGGCGCCTGAAGATGCTTGGATTGAGGATCCTGCTGCTGTTTCAGAGGCCTATGAGGAATCATCTGAGGAAAGGTTTACTGATGTTGTAATTGTGATATCTTCGTCTGAGGGGTCTGGGACTGAAGTGGCTAGGAGGGAAGGGGATAGGGAGATTACCTCTGCTGTTGTTCTGACTGCGAAAGAGAGGGAGGAATTTGGTGAGCATGGGTTTGAGGGGGCAAGGCCTATTTCTTTGAAGTCGGTGGGTATTGAAAGGAAGGAAAAAGAGCTGCAAGCTGGGTCTTCTACTCTGCTTCCTCTTGGACAGGTCTTTAAAGAGGTTGGGGATAGGACTGCTGTTCAGTTGGAACTTGGTGAAGGAAGCAAGAAAGGGAAGGCTAAGCTGTTTGATGTTCCTGCTGTTGGGAACAAAGCAAAGCTCATGGCTGAGATTTCATCAGGAAACATTTCTGATGGATTCATGGGAATGGCGGATGCTTATCATTTATCAGATTTACAACAAACTCATGGGGAGGAAATAAGGATGGCTAGGAAACGGAAGTGCAGTACTGATGTTGTTGAGTACATTGTGCCTGAGCAGGCGAAAGAATCGTTGGAAAATGCTAAGGAGTATTTGAGACAACTTGCCAAGAGAAGCTGTGATGGGGATGGTATTCTGGCTGGTAGGGAGGTAGGTATGAACTATGGATTTAGAGTGAGTGTGCCGGAGGTGGTTATGATTGATTCAAGTGACTCGTCTTCTTATTCTGTTAATGGAGGTCCTGGTTTGCTTACTGCTACTGCTGATTCTGGGTTTTTTGAGTCTGATGGCGTTGCGGAGGTTGGGCCTACACAACCTCCTCCGTCACCATGAAGGGCCTTGTGTGGAATTGTAGGGGTTTAAACAACACGCTCGCTCCTACAATTCCGAAGATAAGAGCGTTATTAGATAGTAAGTATTATGATTTCCTTTTTCTTATCGAGACCAAATGTAATGCAAATAAAGTATTTCCTATGTTTAGATCATTAGGTTTTGTGAAGCATTATGGAGTTGATGCCGTGGGTGCCTCCGGTGGTCTATGGGTGGGTTGGAAAAGGGAAGCAAAAATGACCCTTGTAAGGGCTTGTAATAACTTTATTGTGCTTTTGGTCAAGAAATATGATGGGCTCTTTTGGTATCTTGTGCTCTTTTATGGGGCTCCGGAGTTAAGTTTACGTTCTTCTGTTTTAAATGAATTGGATGCATGGATTGAATCTTGTACGCACCCGTATCTTATCATTGGAGATTTTAATCAGGTGGATTGTTTTTTGGATAAATGGAGTTGTAGTCAAAATCCTATTAGGGGAGCAAATGAGTTTATAAGTTGGAAAATTAGGAATGAATTAATTGATATACCTTTCAAGGGGCCGAGATATACGTGGTGTAATAATCGAAAGGGTGCTCAAAGGATATATGAGAGGCTTGATAAGGCTTTAGGCTCTAAGGATTGGCTTATTCATTTCCCAAACACGGGCCTTAAACATTACCCCGTGCAATTATCGGACCATGCTCCCATTGAGCTTGATTTACAACTTACTGAGAGTGGAGGAAAAAGACCATATAAAATGGATGCTTGGGTGTTAGACAATGAGGATTGTTTGAATAGGATACGGGTTGCCTGGAACCAAGTGGTGTTTGGATCGCCGGCTTTTATAGTAGTACGAAAACTTTCTAGGGTACGGACTACGGCTAAGAAGTGGGCTTTGGATAAAAAGGGTGAGTGGCGGAAGGTATGGGATGACTTTGATAAAAAGTTGGAGGAAGGCATGATCTTGGATGTTTCAGGTGGAGGGGAGGAGTTATATTTACAAGCAAATGAGGAAGTTAAGGCTTTTTCTAAGGCTAATGCGATCTTTTGGAAACAACGTGCTAAGATGAGGTGGAGCGTGGATGGTGATACATGTACTAAGTTTTTCTTCAACTGGGTCAAGGGGAGAAAAGGGAGGAATTATATACATGGTCTTAAAGGTGAGGATGGGGTGTGGATTTATGATCATAATCTTGTAAGTTCCGAATTCCAAAAAAACTTTCAGGCTTTGTATGAGGTTAGGGATGGTGATTTAGGGGGGGAGGAATGGCGATCAATGACTTCATTTGAACGGATCCTTTCTCCAGTTAAAAGGTCTCTCTCGAATGCTGACACGGATCACCTTCTCAAGCCTTTTACAGCTAAAGAGGTGCGGAGTGCGATCTTCCAGATGGGAGCGTATAAATCCCCTGGGCCGGATGGTATCCCAGCGTGTTTTTATCAAAAATGTTGGCCTTTGGTGAAGAAGGAGGTAACTAAGGCTGTGCTATCTATTTTGAATTCTGGGAGGGTTTTACGAGAACTGAATAGAACCTTTATCACTCTTATCCCTAAACCGATAGCCGGAAGGCGTCTCGGATTACAGGCCCATAAGTCTTTGTAATGTCCTCATGCGCGTTGTGTCCAAGTGTATCACTAATAGAGTGGCAAGGGTTATGGGATCTCTGGTGAGTGAATCACAAAATGCTTTCATTCCGGGCCGGTATATCAGTGATAATATTTTACTTGCTCATGAAACTATTCATCGTATACTGAGTCATAAAACAGGAAAACATGGTCGGTGTGCTTTTAAGGCGGACATGAGTAAAGCCTATGATAGAATTAAATGGGATTTTTTGAGGCGGTTCTCATGAGGTTTGGCTTTCCACCAAAATTAGTACTACGATTATGAAGCTGCGTTACGACGGTTTCTTATGAGGTCCTTTTTAATGGTGTTCCACTGCCTCGGTTTCAACCGCATTGTGGTTTGCGTCAAGGTGATCCTTTATCTCCATACCTTTTCATTCTTTGTATGGAGGTGCTTGGTGGGCAGATCGAGTATGCGAAAGAGGTGGGCCTTTTGAAAGGGATAACATTGTGTCGGCAGGAAGAACCGATCACGCATTTATTCTTTGCGGATGACTCTGTTTTTTTCTTTCAAGATAAGGGCCATGCGGCGGCTATTCTAAAAAGGATCTTGGATGAGTATTGTGATGCATCAGGGCAAAAGTTGAATTTAGATAAATCTGGTATTCTCTTTAGTCCGAGTACAACATTAGCAAAGGCACAAGAGACTATGAGTTGTCTTCGGGTTCGTTCTTCAAAAGGTATTGGAAAATATTTGGGGATCCCGGCGGAATTTCAGGAATCTAAGAAGGGGATTTTTTATTCTCTCCTGGATTATGTTTCTAAAAGAATCTCTTCATGGAATGGAATATTCTTATCAGCAGCTGGTAGGCTTACCTTACTTTCTTCAGTCCTATCAAATCTTTCAAATTACTTTCTATCGGTTTTCAAAATTCCGGTAAGTGTGTCAACAAAGCTCAATTCTTTGTTGGCACATTTTTGGTGGGCTGGGTGTAAACTGGGGAAAAAGCTTCATTGGTGCAGTAAGAATTTTCTAAGTCTTCCGAAGAGTTCGGGAGGATTGGGTATTAGAAATGTGGGATGTCTCAATAAGGCACTGCTTGCTAAGCATGGTTGGAGACTGGTTTCGGGGGATGATTCTTACTTTAGTAGGATTTTCCGACGAAAGATTTTTGGAACGAATACTTTCGTGGATGGACTACGTCCTAAAAATGGGTCGGGCTGTTCATGGGGTATTAAAAGTATTATCTATGGATTGGAACTGGTCCTAGATAACATGGGTTGGAAGCCAGGTTTGGAATCTAGCCTTAACGCGTGGAATTCAAAGTGGGTCAACGCAAGGATGCCGGAACCGAAGGATCGTTTACTTGATTCGGCCTTTCTTTTTCTAGGAAGCCTTCAAGTACGGGAGCTATGGAATCGAGACCTAACCTGGAATTCTTCTCTAGTGCGTGCCTTTTTTAAGGAAAAGGATGCGGATTGGATAATAGCATCTCCCATATGTAAGTCTAGAAAGTATGATGAAGTCTTTTGGCCTCTAACTAGTGATGGGAATTATTCGGTGAAGAGTGGGTACGGCATTGCATTCATGGAGTTTTTTGAACAACATGGCACTTTAAAAGATAAGTCAAGAATCACCATGTCAGGGAGGGGTTTTTGTAAATCTCGCCTGTGGAGCTTACCTGGGCCGAATGCGTGGAAGGTTTTGATATGGAAGATCATTACAAATACCTTACCGGTAGGGTTTGAGTTTTATAAAAGATCTATGGAAGGGGATCATACGTGTCGGATGTGCATAGGGGATCGTCAATACAGCGAGACTATTGAGCATATCTTTAGAGATTGCCCTTTAGCCTCCAGAGTTTGGGCAGGCACAACGCTCGGGATACGGGTAGAAGGCACTGCGATGATCCCGCTTGGTGATTGGATTATAAACTGGATCCGATTTTTAGGTAATCTGGAGGAGGGTAACAGTCGAATTTTAATCTTCTTGGCAACCTTATGGGGACTTTGGACCACTCGCAATAATGCGGTCTTTAGAGGGAATCAGGTTATGCCGTGCGTTATTCTTCAGTCCATCACTAGTGATGTTGAGATATATCTTCAGTCTAAACTGCATGAGAAGGAGTACAATGAGAAGATGCAAGGACGTGTGCCGCATTCGTCACGAAATGAAGATATACAGAATATCAAGGATGGTCACCCAGTTTATATGGTTGGTAGGCGGGGTGATTGTAGAGGTATCCGGATAAAGGTTGATGCTGGATGGTTGAAGACTTTGGACGCGGCAATAGGGTGGGTGGCATACGATAGTGATGGGGTAACCATTGGGACAGGAAGTAGGAAGACTAAGGCTGAATCAGCTCTGCAAGCTGAGGCGTTAGGTATCTCTGAGGTTCTTCAATGGGCAGTCGGTAGGGGTTTTCTTCACCTCGAGGTAGTGTCGGATTGTCTCCCTTTAATTTGTCAGCTTGCAGGTGTTGCTGGAGTTCATCATGGTATCAAAGACATGCTTCAGGACTTCAAGGAGTTTTATCCGTCATTTCATTGTCTTAGTTTTGCTTACATTTCTAGAAACCTTAACGTTGTAGCACATGGCCTCGCCTCTCGGGCCATGAGATTGTAAAAATCTTTATTTACGGTTGCCAAAAAAAAAAAAAAAAAAAACTTCGTGATCAACAACGAGCAAATTTTACCTATGGCCTATGGCTATGTCTCAATCATATACTCAAAAATCACCACTATTATTTACAGAGAAAATATTTATATATAGTCAATTGTATACTTTTATTATTCGTGACCTATTACAACAATTCTTTCCTCTCTAATAAATTGGGTGTAAAGCACCTATTTTCATTATTTCATACTTATCTCAATTGTGCAAATCGAGCCATAAACAATTCTTTTTGGATCAAATATGAGTTTTTAAAATACAAC
Source organism: Silene latifolia (assembly GCF_048544455.1). Taxonomy (NCBI): domain Eukaryota; kingdom Viridiplantae; phylum Streptophyta; class Magnoliopsida; order Caryophyllales; family Caryophyllaceae; genus Silene; species Silene latifolia. The sequence continues at coordinate 325,717,525 of NC_133537.1, forward strand.
GTAATATTTTTAATACAAATAATTAATCCTTTTGAAAAAGTTGAAATATTATCAATCAATTGAAAATATAATTTATTAAATGTACAAAATACGAAGTACTCCTCTGTCTCCATCATTTGTTATTCTTTGATTAAAATACCCCAAATAATAAAAAAGAAAACAAATAATTCGGACAAAGAAAATATTATTTTTTTAATCATATATATTGCATAAAGTGACAAAAAAATTTAATTTATTTACACATAAATATATGAAAGTGTATTTTCCTAATGTCTAAATACGTATAAAAGGAAAGGAGAAAATTAAAAGATAAAATAAAGGAGATAAGTATACATGGAATTATAAAGGGAGATTTGTTTCGTTATTTGTTGAGAGAGTAGTGGGAGATTTGTTTCTTGAATTGTTTTACTGCTTTGTATATTTACAATAGAGATATTTATTTTATTTTTTAATCATTGAGTAAATTGCATATATTAAAGAGGTGGAGAGTTGGCGGGAATTGAGAGAATGTATGGTTTATGTTTTATAGTATTGTATAGATAGATTTTAGTAATATAACATTTTAATTACTAAAACGAATCTTATTTAATCGAATTACAATAAGATTCATATTCTCACTCATAGACGTAAATTGTTCAATTTTAAGGAATTAATTAATCTGTATCAATATACAATTAATTAAATTATCTATTAAGGGAATCGTCTTTTAGGTGTGACCTTAAGGGATCAACTGATCACCGCCGTCAAACGACAGTAATGTCAAACTCTAGTCAGCCAATCATTACCGATTAATGTTAATCCGTTGACATATATAAATGAATCATCCCTTTACGTATTCTTATCATGAGATTCAATAATGTGATCGCACTATTGTTGAGGACACATACTCCAACAAGCCATTATTCGTACACCATTTATAATAGGACTAATAATTATTAATTAACAAATAAAACGAGCTATAAAACTAAATTCCGACAAAAATAAGTATTTATTTGCGATAAGTAGAATTAAACTATTAAATACTAATTAACTAATAAAGCTATTAAATGAGCTATTTATCAATGAAACGCACAAAATCGAGTTTAAAATAAGAGAATAAGATGGGGCTAAATCGTCCTAAATTAGGACGATATTAAATCTCCCCACACTTAAACCTTACTTGTCCTCGAGTAACCTCATTTAAACTAAACCAAGACCTTTAATATAAAAGACTAGCTAAACTAATAATATCCGATGAGAGGCAATTAACACGCCTTCTCCGTCCCTTCAACTCACAACGAAACACAATGAGGTATGTACTACGTTGCAAGGCAAGTGGGGGCTTGCGGAAAATTTTGATGCAATCATTCAATTAAGCACAAGTCAACATATAAGATGCATCACAAAAATCAAACCGCTTTCCTCATCTAAGCGGCCGTTTTGCTTTAAAAAATCGAACAAAGAGAGTCATTAGTGGAGGATGTCATCTCGGGGTCTTACCAAAGTGTCTATCCCCTAATTCTAGCTCAAGCAACTAATATTGGCAACACGGGGTGCCTAAGAAATAAATTCTAGGCGGGAAAGGGGAAGTAATTCGCTATAATCCCAAGAATGACACGACACACACAAGATTCGACTCCATATCAAACCTTTGACCAAAGGAGACACAAGACCGACTCTCACGGGTTTCACTAGACACTCATTGAAGAACCAGGTGATTTTTGTGATAAAAAGTAACCAAAATCACTCCCCTAACTCGACTTGCAAAGCATGCCCGCAATCTAATATGGTACTCCATCCAATATCCGCAAGAGAAATGTCAAAATGATGCACATACAAGAGAGACAATCGAGTTGGAATGGGGCTTGAGTTAGGTGAAAAGGGTTCGGTGCAGGCACCATTTTAGGATATGTGGGGCTAAAGATCGAGTAGTAGCCACATTTTAACCAAACCACTAAACCGTACCAATGCAAAAGAATTCTTCTACAAAATTTGGCCAAGATTGCCATTTCCAAAAAAATCATTCATTTCATTCTTTTCAAAACAAGACTCAATTGCAAATCCATCAACCCTTTATTAGATACAAACACGAAATTCTTTTCTTTTTGTTTTTCACTTCAGTTTTTTTTTTCTTTTCTATTTGATTTTCTTTTTTGCATTTTCATGACTTGTTCACCCCTTTTTCTTGCAAAATGAGCCAAAGTTGAAGCACAATTTCACTCATGTGGCATTAAGATCATACACCTCAAGGAGAGTCAAAATTTCAACCCAAATATACTCCACAAAAGAACCACAATGACGAACTACTCAACCAAGGTGAGTTGTTTATGGGACGTAGTTGTTTTGTTGGCAATAGAAACGATAAGGCTTAGGCTCAAAATGGGTTAACAAAAGGAAACAATTGACTCAGGGGCATAACAAAGGTTTATTTGGCTATTGTGAGGTTACTTTCTTGAACGGAATCCTCTCAATATACACATCAACACTTCTACGGAATCAAGGAACCATACTTATGCGTTTTGACATGACACACCACGTAAGGAGAACTACTCACAAATACCTAACGGGACCGGTTTGATGGACCGGCCATATGGAGGCTCTATCCTCACATTTGAGTAGCTATATCGGTCCTAGGTCAAGTCTCGGGTCCAATACGGTCTCACAGGGTGGTCGCAACTCGGTTGTTAAGCTAGACTTCCGGATTTTTGCAAGCAAAAACCCTAACATGTATCATCAAAAGGCACGAGCTATCAAGAGGGAAATGACACGGGCAAGAAAAATTATCATCATTGGTAACATATTGCCCTCTACATTTAGACTCCCTAAGCAACTATTTACAAACAAGATGCAACATGTATGAAATGCAAATAAACACATGAATAAGCTACGTGAATGCAAGAGTGAACACATATATACATGTCTAATATAAATGCATACAAGTTATAGTCCTAACAACACACCACCAACACAATCATATCCAAAACGGTTCCCAAAGGGAACACCCACATCACATATCCCGTCCTCCTCCATGCTTATATACAAAAAGAAAAGGAAGGGTAAAGGAGAAAAGATTGGAAGGATTTTTTCAAACGTCTTCTCCGATGCTCTCATGTGATGTCAATCAAAAAGGTTAGGACAAATGCAATATATATAATATAAAAAATGCAAATTTTTTAATTAATTGAAATTTTTCAATTTTTAGGCATTTTTTTGTAATTTTCTCAAATTAACAAGTAAAAATATTCGAATATAAACAATATGCACAAAGTGGATATTTTCCTCCCCACACTTGAGACGCACCTCGTCCTCGATGAGACTAAAGTAGGGAGAGAATGGAAAATTAAATAACATATTTTTGTATTTTTCAAGTTTTCAAAATTAAGAACATGTTTTTGTATTTTTGAAATATTCATTTTTTTTGGAATTTTTTGATTTTGTGAAAAGAAGGTGCAATAAAATAAATAACATATTTTTGAAATTTTTGAAATTTTTATGGGTTTTATGTAATGAATCCCCTCCCCACACTTAAAATGTGACATTGTCCTCAATGGAACAAATGTAGGGAAGAAATTAAAATGCAAGTATAAGTAAGTAAGGAAAGAAAATATATACAATTTAGTGGTTCTTAAGGGACTCCATAAAACCTATCATCAAAATTTGTTGCTTGAATCCCCAAGTAGCATGATCCATGTCACTCAAGGCACGAAATAACCGGTCAAAAGCTTTAGCAAAACCCTCAACTAGACACAAGTAGTGCCAAGCTATAGTGAACCGCACCCGACTTCTTTTCCAACACTTCTTCCCGTTCTTCCTCTTCCTCCTATCGGTATTGTTTCTAGGATCCTATTGGTGACTAGAATCCTCCATTTCAATGTAGTAGGGAGAAGGAGAGAGGGACGGAATCTCATAAACTTCCTAGAATGAGGAAGCCTCCTCATGGTCATCAAGACAAGGAAAGTGGTGGAGAATAAGAGGTGGAGGAGTCAACCTCTCAACATTGAGGTTCATAATATCATCATTTTTATCCAAATTCTCTTGACTCTTCAAGTGAACCGAAACACTACCAAAGACGAGAGCTTCAATTTCTTTCAAGCTAGAGTCAAAACTACAAATGTCGTAGTTTTTCTCATGTTTCCTCAACTCTCCCAATATGGCAAGTTCGAATTCATCAACCTATATTTCCCAAATTTTTCCTTTTTCCCCACACTTGTCATTGACAAGAATTTCTTCTTCAAAGATTTCGGAAGGAGGTGGTAGTGGGGAGTCTTCCTCATTATCATAGACATCCCAAATAGGGGCACCAACCTCTTCATAACTTCCCTCCCCACACTTATCATTTATCAAGGAGTCTCCATAACTGTCCCATATGGGAGGGCTAAGTTCATCTTCATCATTTGGTTCAAGACCAATCAACAATTCCCGATCAACCACTTTTCCAACCCCAATTTCTTCTAGGACGAAATTTTCATCTTCCTCAATTTGTTCACTCACTATCTCCATCAATCTTCCTAATTCCTTCCCACTTCTCAAGGTAACCAAGTGGACTTGTTGATGAAGTGGTAGTGCATCTTTGGGTTATGCCCTTGAGTTGGCAAAGAATGCGGGCTTCTTTGAGTGTTAGAAGTCCATTGGTTGTCTATGTGAGAATCAAATGTCTTTTCATGATCTCGGATATTGGTGAGAACGGTTCTCAAATACTTAAATTGTTGGTCATATTGGGCTTCTCTTTGTTGTGCCCTAGCATCCATTTCTTTCAACATATTCTCAGTGAGAGAGTTGGCATTTGGAGGTTCAATGAGTGGAGGTTGGTAAGGTGGATATGGAATTTTTTGTTGGAAATTTTGATGAGGTGGAATATATGTTTGATTGCTTTGTTGTGGTAAGGATGAACAAGTGTCATAAGAATGCCAATACCACCACAATTCTCACAAGTAGGAGCATATTGTTGATAGTTTCTAGGAGGAGGAACTTGTTGAGAGTAGGTCCTTGGTGTTGACCTAGGCTCTTGAACATAGTACACCATGGGTGATTTGGTCTTTCTTCATGATAAGCAGTTTCATGCTTCCTCTCCACCAAAAAGCTATCAAATTTCTTTGACAATTCATCCAACTTGACCTTGTTTTCCAATTCTAGCTTTGAAGGTCCTTCATTCTTGGACTCATTTTCTCTTACATAGTCACCTTCTTTACCTCCATAGCTAATTTCCATGTCGGAAATATTTTGGATCAAATCCGTGATTTGGGCATTTTTCATATTGTCAAAGTTGCTACCGGAGGCCGCCACAATCATATCCCTAAACCTTTGCTCAAGGGTTTTAAAGAAAATTTGAGTTGTCATCCAATTGGGAATTCCATAATAATAATAATAATAATAATAATAATAATAATAATAATAATAATAATAATAATAATAATAATAATAATAATAATAATAATAATAATAATAATAATAATAATAATAATAATAATAATAATAATAATAATAATAATAATAATAATAATAATAATAATAATAATAATAATAATAATAATGGTGCGTTGGACCATTGTCCTTTTTCGAGTCTTCATGCATGTCGGGATGATTTTGGTAAGGGACTTACTAAGGCAGCTTGGCAGAAACATTTTCAGGACCGACATTGCCAGAATGGTGCGTTGGACCTTACGCGTCAGACTCTTACTGTAACACCCCCATTTATTCAGGAGCCTTTAGCTAGACATTCCCAAATAAATAAGACTGTTACCATCTCGGTTTCCCAAGGTAGTGAATAACAAAGTCCAACTCACCAAAGTACTTTAAATTAAAACTTTAATGAATACATATGTATTACAAATTAATCAACTAAAACTTAATATAAAATAATTACAACTCGCAGCGGAAAATAAATAAGTGATATAACTATATATGTGATCTAGACTTCATCTAAGGTTCCAGGTTTGGCTCTCATCCCAATGCTCCCAAGTCAGCTAATCTTTAGTACCTGTCAAATCTGCTCCCCATTAAGGTTCACCACAGGTGTTCACGAATACACTGTCAACCACGAGGTTGAGTAGGAATAGCCAAACAACCACAATAAATGGATACAAGAACAATATTAAATGCAAATGCAATGCATGCCCATGACCAATCCTCCGACGCTCCCGTTCATCCCGCCAATCCCTGGCCGGGGTAGTCTCATCATCCCAACCGAAATTGAGGTAGTCTCATCATCCCAGAAACAAGTCCTGCAGAACCTGTTCTGAGGTATCCAATGCAAGTGCTCATGATATGAAAATGCAAACAATTGAGCAACACAATTTCTTACCATCTCAGACACGAAGCTGAGGAATCCAATAATCAATATAATCATCTCAGTCACGAGCTGAGGTAGTCAATAAACAATTTATCTCAACGCAACCAACCAACAATCATATATCATCCATCACAAATCCAAATAATTCAACCAATAAAATCAGATAATACCATTCAAGTAAACATTAAAGTGATTGAGTAGCTATCCTACCTCAATAGCAAATTCCGAGTCAAGCAAGCGAAATAATAATCCAAGCCTTCCTTCAACGAATCCGAATAACAAGCACGCGAACCAAATAATAATAATATTACCGTCTCACAAGGTCGACACCTAAATAAATAATAATAACCATTATGATTAACTACTAAATACCCAATTAATGTTTAATTATAATGCATTACGTAATATAATAAACGATACTAATTATAATATTCCGTAATTAATTTAATTAACGTTCCGTCTTACCCAAGTCAAAACCATCAATCTAGCAAGTGTATTTGTAATAAATAATTACGACACTCAAATAAAATAAATAACTCGTAAAACCCGTCACAACCATCAACCACTACCCACACACGTAATTCCCCCCTTGCACCCGACATCCATCACCATAACAGGCCGTGGCAGCCACCCCAGCCACGCCTGCCACCACAACTCCCTGGTCAGACCACCGCGTCCACCACCAACAGCGACACTCCCTCCTCAATTCCCTTTCCTCTCTAGACACAACCACAACACCTGACAACAACACCGAAGACCCGTTTTTCTCTTTACCCGCCAATCACCACACGGACCACTAGCAGCACCACCAAAACCTCCCACAGTCACCGCAACTACCACCCATAGCCACCACGCTCAGCCTCTCCTCGTCGCAACACCAACACAACAACCAGAACGCAACAACAGTAGCCTGACAACAATAACAAACACGGCCTGAAACCACCAACAACCACCACGTTTCTGCCCTAACAGCCGCCCTACACCTACCCTCGACCACCATGACAACCACCCACAAATCCCCTTGGTCAGTCGAGCACATTCACGGCTAGCAACTGGTGCAACATCCCGGTTTAAATAGCAATAACAGTCACGACCCCTCCTGCAAATCAACACGCCACCACCGACTGCCACCCCTATCCCCGCCATCAACACCACCAAGACGAGCCCCACAGAACACCCTAACCCTACCCACAAGCATGATGGGTCGAATCGGTCCAAAGGGTCGGGTAATGGGTCTCCTCGCTGTTTAACGGGTCAATGATTCTATGTATACAATGCTCCTGTGTCCTATTAGTATTTAAGTGTATACTAATCGTATATTTGTACGGGTCAACGGTCAAACTAAGTCAACGGGTCAGACTAGGTCGGGTCAATGGTCAAGGTCGGGTCAATATATTATTTTAATAATTTAATTATAAGAAAGAGTTTATGAGACGATTCGGCCAGAGACGGTTATGAGATAGATATAAAAAGCTCCCTTTTTCTTCTTATTTCTCTCTCTCACTTTTAATTGTGATTTATGTGAATATAAGTGACAAAAGAATAGCCAGGGGTCTTATTTATACTAATAGGTAGGTGGAGGAACTTTCCTTATCTTATTAGGTATTATTATTATTATTATTATTATTATTATTATTATTATTATTATTATTATTATTATTATTATTATTATTATTATTATTATTATTATTATTATTATTATTATTATTATTATTATTATTATTATTATTATTATTATTATTATTATTATTATTATTATTATTATTATTATTATTATTATTATTATTATTATTATTATTATTATTATTATTATTATTATTATCTCATATTAATACCGTATTAATACCGTATAAAATACTTGTTACCTTATTTATCGTATATACCGTCACCATATGCTTATACTAGTATGCGTCATATGTATACATCCTCCGTCATCTATTATTATTTATTATATAATTATTATTTCCCGTCACATAATTACATGTCTCAATAATTAATAAATAATTAATATAAAATATCCATTTTCATAAATCACATTTTCATAAAAATGAGGTTGACCATCCTCTAAAATACGGGGTATTACAGTCTTCCCTTCTTAAAAAGAACTTCGTCCCGAAGTTCACTCAAACATACTCAAGAAACCTCCAACAATACAAATTCCCAACATACACCAACAAACTTAACGGAGATTAAAACGTACTTAAAACGCGTATCCAAATGTATTATTAATATACTCAAAATGTATTAAATTGAATTATAAATAACAACATCAAATTGTATCCTAAATAACAAGAAATAACGAGGTATTACATCCTACCCCCCTAAAAGAAAGGGTTACGTCCTCGTAACCAACATACTTAATCAAACAACGTCATTAGTCTTAGCTCCTCCCTGCCTTGTCCCATTGGATCCAGCTACGCTCTTGCCTGCACTCTGGTGATTCCCACCATTTCCCTGCCTCTGGTAAGACCCATTCCTAGAACTCTGATTAGTATAGTTGTTGTAACGGTTCTGGTTAGAGTAGTTGTTGTAACTCCTCTGGTTACTCCAACCTCCTCCCTGACTCCCATACTCTCTACTCTGACCATCCATAACCACTCTACAAGTAAAAGCTTTATGGCCCATCTTCCCACATCTAAAGCATTGAATACCACTAGGCTCACTAAAAGCACCTCGATTCTCACCATGACTAACACTACTCCCAAATGTTGCACCACTACCAGTGTAAGCTCTAAACTGGTTAGTGTTTGCCTTCTTACTTCCCTGACTCCCTCACTCACAACCAAAGACTTTCTCTTCTTTTCTCCTTTTTCTTTCTTCTCCTCCATTACCATCTCCTTAATCCTCTCAAGATGACTGCTCTCGGTATACCTCCTCAACAAGTGGTAGGTACACCCCATGTAAGTCTCTTCTTAATAGCCAAAGTCAACCCCTTCTCGAATCTCATTGCCAACACTTCATCATTATAATTCAAATCGCCACATACTCGGCTAACTCCATGAAGTTGTTATGATAATCCTCCAATGTCATCTCATCGGTCATCTTAAAAGAATCAAACTGAGCTCTCATCTTACTCCTAATGTGTTCAGGTATAAAGGTATTTCTCAAAATGTTTTTGAAATTTCGCCATGGCACATAAGGTTCCTCACTCAATGAAATGCCTCTCTTATAGTCGCTTTATTCTTGGTCCACCACCTCCCAGCTTTCCCTCTCAAATAGAATACAGCTTGGTCAACTTGCATTTCCTCTGGACAAGCTATATATTAACTCAAAAATGTTATCAAACTCCCTACACCACTCTCCTAGTAAGGATGGTTCCCCAACTCCCTCATACTTTGCTGGCTTATATCGAGCCACTGACGCTCCCACCTTAGAAGGATTCATCTCATCTTTCTTTCCTTTTACAATCTCTAATAATGCAGCATTCAGGTCCTGCATCCTCTCAATCTCCTCATCGGTCATGGTAGAAGCTCTAGCTCTCTTTGGTGCCATATTGTCTATAAAAAGTAAAAGAAAGGGTATAAGTCTCCATACTATGAAAAGTTATAGGGTACACTAATTCTTCCAAAATAAACTCATGTGATTAGTTGAATTGAACTAAGGTCATCCTACCACCAAGGTCTTAGTCAACATTGTCACCCCTCCTAGGTCAAATTTCAAATGCGTGGTTTATTCTCCCCATTTATGAATCCCATATCGTCACCAATATCCTAAAATAACATGGTTCCGGAAATGATAAAATAATCATGTTAAAATCAAACAAAACGAGTTCAGCTCTAGGTCATCCTTTACCAAATCACAAGTCCTTACAAGTATCCTCCTATACCCAAAGTATCGTAACTCGTTCATCACACTCTACACATGGCTAGGCATCTAACTTTAGCATTCCCTATATTACTCTTATTTCTTATATCACAAGTACACAAATCTATATTCTATCTAATCATTGCAAAATATTGTAAGAAGCATGGTTTCGGGGAACATGTACCGCATATCACTAGACATGATTTCTAATTCATATAATCATCACAATTACATCCATCATCCATCATCCATCATCCCTCATATGTTAAAAAAAACATCTCATACAATTCTCAACCATTTTACATCTCATCCATTTTACTTACCTTGCAATATCTTTCACCCTACAACAAAGTTAGTAAATAACATACGACTGACTCATAGATAACTTACTACTAACTACCCACTCTCTTATCTTTTCCCTGGGTGACCGGTTGAAAACTGAGAGGGCCAGGATACGAATTAAGGCGCGCTTCTTAACCGCATTAGGGGCTCCTAACAGTTTCTACCCGAGGTTCATTTTATTTAGACTCATCCTAGTTTCATTGGGTTCATTTGTTTAGGCCTGAGGATCGTTCGCTCTGATACCACTTTGTAATACCCCCATTTATTCAGGAGCCTTTAGCTAGACATTCCCAAATAAATAAGACTGTTACCATCTCGGTTTCCCAAGGTAGTGAATAACAAAGTCCAACTCACCAAAGTACTTTAAATTAAAACTTTAATGAATACATATGTATTACAAATTAATCAACTAAAACTTAATATAAAATAATTACAACTCGCAGCGGAAAATAAATAAGTGATATAACTATATATGTGATCTAGACTTCATCTAAGGTTCCGGGTTTGGCTCTCATCCCAATGCTCCCAAGTCGGCCTAATCTTTAGTACTCACAATCTGCTCCCATTAAGGTTCACCACGGTGTTCACGAATACACTTTGTCAACCACGAGGTTGAGTAGGAATAGCCAAACAACCACAATAAATGGATACAAGAACAATATTAAATGCAAATGCAATGCATGCCCATGACCAATCCTCCGACGCTCCCGTTCATCCCGCCAATCCCTGGCCGGGGTAGTCTCATCATCCCAACCGAAATTGAGGTAGTCTCATCATCCCGAAACAAGTCTGCAGAACCATTCCGAGGTATCCAATGCAAGTGCTCATGATATGAAAATGCAAACAATTGAGCAACACAATTTCTTACCATCTCGGACACGAAGGCCGAGGAATCCAATAATCAATATAATCATCTCGATCACGAAAGCTGAGGTAGTCAATAAACAATTTATCTCAACGCAACCAACCAACAATCATATATCATCCATCACAAATCCAAATAATTCAACCAATAAAATCAGATAATACCATTCAAGTAAACATTAAAGTGATTGAGTAGCTATCCTACCTCAATAGCAAATTCTGAGTCAAGCAAGCGAAATAATAATCCAAGCCTTCCTTCAACGAATCCGAATAACAAGCACGCGAACCAAATAATAATAATATTACCGTCTCACAAGGTCGACACCTAAATAAATAATAATAACCATTATGATTAACTACTAAATACCCAATTAATGTTTAATTATAATGCATTACGTAATATAATAAACGATACTAATTATAATATTCCGTAATTAATTTAATTAACGTTCCGTCTTACCCAAGTCAAAACCATCAATCTAGCAAGTGTATTTGTAATAAATAATTACGACACTCAAATAAAATAAATAACTCGTAAAACCCGTCACAACCATCAACCACTACCCACACACGTAATTCCCCCCTTGCACCCGACATCCATCACCATAACAGGCCGTGGCAGCCACCCCAGCCACGCCTGCCACCACAACTCCCTGGTCAGACCACCGCGTCCACCACCAACAGCGACACTCCCTCCTCAATTCCCTTTCCTCTCTAGACACAACCACAACACCTGACAACAACACCGAAGACCCGTTTTTCTCTTTACCCGCCAATCACCACACGGACCACTAGCAGCACCACCAAAACCTCCCACAGTCACCGCAACTACCACCCATAGCCACCACGCTCAGCCTCTCCTCGTCGCAACACCAACACAACAACCAGAACGCAACAACAGTAGCCTGACAACAATAACAAACACGGCCTGAAACCACCAACAACCACCACGTTTCTGCCCTAACAGCCGCCCTACACCTACCCTCGACCACCATGACAACCACCCACAACTCCCCTTGGTCAGTCGAGCACATTCACGGCTAGCAACTGGTGCAACATCCCGGTTTAAATAGCAAGTCACGACCCCTCCTGCAAATCAACACGCCACCACCGACTGCCACCCCTATCCCCGCCATCAACACCACCAAGACGAGCCCCACAGAACACCCTAACCCTACCCACAAGCATGATGGGTCGAATCGGTCCAAAGGGTCGGGTAATGGGTCTCCTCGCTGTTTAACGGGTCAATGATTCTATGTATACAATGCTCCTGTGTCCTATTAGTATTTAAGTGTATACTAATTGTATATTTGTACGGGTCAACGGTCAAACTAAGTCAACGGGTCAGACTAGGTCGGGTCAATGGTCAAGGTCGGGTCAATATATTATTTTAATAATTTAATTATAAGAAAGAGTTTATGAGACAGTTACCTTGAGACGGTTATGAGATAGATATAAAGCTCCCTTTTTCTTCTTATTTCTCTCTCTCACTTTTAATTGTGATTTATGTGAATATAAGTGACAAAAGAATAGCCAGGGGTCTTATTTATACTAATAGGTAGGTGGAGGAACTTTCCTTATCTTATTAGGTATTATTATTATTATTATTATTATTATTATTATTATTATTATTATTATTATTATTATTATTATTATTATTATTATTATTATTATTATTATTATTATTATTATTATTATTATTATTATTATTATTATTATTATCTCATATTAATACCGTATTAATACCGTATAAAATACTTGTTACCTTATTTATCGTATATACCGTCACCATATGCTTATACTAGTATGCGTCATATGTATACATCCTCCGTCATCTATTATTATTTATTATATAATTATTATTTCCCGTCACATAATTACATGTCTCAATAATTAATAAATAATTAATATAAAATATCCATTTTCATAAATCACATTTTCATAAAAATGAGGTTGACCATCCTCTAAAATACGGGGTATTACACTTACTGATAGTTTGACGGCTTATTCCAATGCCGAGAGTGTTTTGAGACGGATGGGGCTCTGGTTGTGTGGGGTGTGTTTTATGACTCGTACCACTCGTGCTAGATGTCGACATAGTCGGGGTGATTGTGCGAGCTCGGAGCGTGTTGATGGCCTCTACGGTTTTCACATTTATGGTATTCCGAGACCTTTGGCTCCCTCTACTTCGGTTTCTTCTGATGATGGTGTTGAGCTTGTTCAGTGGTCTATATCTTTCCTTGATCGTTTATTGTCTTTGGGCCTCCGCACCGTCAAATCTATTCCTCCTAAGTGTCGTCTTGGGTTGGCCCGGGCTTTGAAAGGAGCTCTGGATGATGTGGCCGATTCCCCTAGTGATCTCTCCCGCTGGATTCGGTTGCTTGTTTTACCGCTGTGTCTGCTTAAGACATTCTCTCCTCGGAGTAATGTTGAGTGTATGACGCAATATGGCGCCAGCGTCAGAAGGAGAGTATTGCTAGGGCTATCCTTGCTTTGGGGGGGGGGGGGTTCCTGGGGGAGGTTTGTAGCTGTTGCAGGAGTGTTTTGATGAGGGTCCTTCTTTGTTTAGTGTGGAGGAGGATCTGGATTTGGGTGACCATAACCTCCGTCAGTGTCGGCGGAAGATTTATGATGGTCACTATACTGCTGCTGTTCGGGTGCTTTCTTCCTCTGGGGTCGCCCCCTACTCCGATGCCACTCTTGTGGCCCTGCGTGAGAAGCATCCGGTTGCCCCACCTCCTTCTTTGCATCCTTTGTCCGGGGATCATCACCATCTAGTTGCCTCTGAGTCAGTGGTTTTGGATATGATCCGGAGTTTCCCTCGTGGTACTTCTTGTGGGAGGGATGGTTTCCGTGCCCAGCACCTTATGGATTGTTTGAGTGGCGCTGCTGTGGCTATTTCTGATGAGTTGGTCACTTCTATTACTAGGGTGGCTAATCTCTTTCTTGAGGGTCGGTGCCCTCTTGCTTTGGGAGAATACATTGCCAGCGCTCCTCTCACGCCGCTTGTGAAGCCAGGTGGTGGGGTACGTCCTATTGCTGTTGGTACAGTCTGGAGACGGCTTGTCTCCAAGGTTGGTGCTTTTATGGTGGGTCCTTCTTTGTCCTCTTATTTTCTTTGGTTTACGATTTGGGGTGGGTGTGTCCGGTGGAGGAGAGGCTATCTTGCATGCCTTGAACCGGCTCATTGAGGCTCGGGAGTCGAGGTGGGGCTTTCCATGTTTCTTGGTTGATTTCAGAATGCTTTCAACCTTGTTGATCGTACGACCATGCTTGAGGAAGTCCGACGAGCGTTGCCTGTTCTCTCCCGTTGGGTGGAGTTTTGTTATTCCAGCCCTGCCCGTCTTTTTTATGGGGAGCATTGCTTGTGGTCTTGTCAGGGAGTCCAGCAGGGTGATCCTTTGGGACCGTTGCTTTTCGCGTTGGTTTTGCATCCCTTAGTATGCAAAATCCGGGACACTTTTGACCTCTCTATGCAGGCATGGTACTTGGATGATGGCACCATTGTGGGGGATACTTTGGAGGTGGGGAAGGTCTTGGATTTGATTATGGCGGATGACCCCCATTTTGGACTACACCTTAATGTCTCCAAGACGGAGGTCTTTTGGCCTGTTGAGGATCCTCAGAGTCGGCTCCCTGGGGTTTCCCCCCCCTCTATTGCTCGGCCCGCGAGGGGTGTTACAGTTTTGGGTGGACCTGTCAATACTTGCCCTGGTTTTAGCAGTGAGGTTGTGGCGAGGAGAATAACTAAGACCATTGAGCTAATGGACTTGGTTGCGAGGATTGAGGACCCGCAATGTGAGTTGCTTCTACTTTGAGCTTGTACTGGTATTTCTAAGCTCTATTTCTCCCTTCGTACTTGCTCTCCTAGTGTTTTTGGGTCCGTCCATCTTCCTTTTGATCGCTCTTCGTCCGACTTGGAACGCATCGTCACCGCGTCGGCCTGGGTTTTGGGGATTGGCGTTGCGCCTTGCTACTTTCCCTTTTCATCTTGGGGGTCTTGGTGTCTATGCGGTGGGGATGTTTTACATTATGCTTTTATTGCGTCCCGTTTGCGTCTAGCATTTCGATTTGCGAGGCTAAGCTCCTCGGACCCTCCGGTATTGTAGGCGCCGGCCCCGCTTTTGATGATGCCGCGAGAGGTTTTACTGCGACTACGAGGCTCGGTATCTTAGGTAACCCTAGTGAAATTGCTGCCCCCAAACTCATGAAGAAATTGGCAGACATTTATTTCGCGACGGTTGCTGCAGCCTCAGGGTCTGTTTTCACTTTGACACCTCGCCAACTTGCTTTGTGGCAGTCTCAGCAGGGTTCCCACTCCTCTGATTGGTTGCGTGCGGTTCCTATCTCGGGGTTGGGTCAGACTATGAACGGGAGGACGTATCGTAGTGTGCTTGGGTATCGTCTAGGTGTTCCGTTATTCACGGTCTCTAGGCCCCGTTCAGCTTGCTCTCGGGACTTTGCTGATGATGTTTTTGGGGACCACGCTGTTTCTTGTCGATGCTTGGCGTTAAACATCGGATAACCTCGTCCGTGACACTCTTTTCGACATTTGCTATAGATCCGGTATTTTGCGGGAAAGGAGGTTGATGTTGGTTTGGTTGACGGGCATGAGGGTTCTCTTCGTCGCCCGCGGTTTTTCGCTTTATTCTTGGGACATGGGGCATGATGTGTGCGTTGACTTGACCAAGGTCCTCTCCTTTGACTCGATCGGGATGACGAATTTTGTGCCTGGCCGGGTTGTTGCTGATGCTGCTCAGCGGAAGTGTGCTAAGTATGGGGATTTGTGTGTGGCAGCGGGTTATGGTTTCCTTCCTTTCTCTTTCTCATCTCTTGGGGAGTTGGGTTCGGATGCTGTTGCCTTGCTCAAGCGGATCCAGAAATTCTCGGTATCTCAGGATGCGGGGGCTCGGGTGGCCGCTTACATTTTTACTAGACTTAGCTTTGCTGTTGCTAAGGGCGTGGGAGCCCAGCTTGTTTCTCGGCTCCCCACCAATTTCATGTAAACTTTTGTTTTTCATTTAATGAAAGCTGCGCGCATCCTTTTATTAAAAATAATAATAATAATAATAATAATAATAATGTGCTTGGGTATCGTCTGGGTGTTCCGTTATTCACGGTATCTAGGCCCTGTCCTGCTTGCTCTCGGGTTTTTGCTGATGATATTTTCGGGGACCACGTTGTTTCTTGTACTGGTACTGTGGGCGTTAAACATCGGCACAACCTCGTCCGTGACACTCTTTTCGACATCTGCTATAGATCTGGTATTTCTGCGGGAAAAGAGGTTGATATCGGTTTGGTTGACGGGCAGGGTAGCTCTCTACGTCCTGCGGATTTGTTACTTTATTCTTGGGATAGGGGGCGTGATGTGTGCGTTGACTTGAAATGGTCTTCTCTTTTGACTCAGACTGGGATGATGGATTTTGTGCCCGGCCGGGTTGTCGCTGATGCTGCTTAGCGTAAGTATGCTAAGTACGGGGATTTGTGCGCGTCAGTTGGGTATGGTTTCCTTCACTTGTTTTTCTCTTCACTTGGGGAGCTGGGTTCAGATGCTGTTGTCTTGCTTAAGCGGATCCAGAAATTCTCGGTATCTCAGGATGCGGGGGCTCGGGTGGCCGCTTACATTTTTATTACACTTAGCTTTGCTGTTGCTAAGGGTGTGAGAGCCCAGATTGTCTCTCTGCTCCCCACCAATTTCATGTAAACTTTTATTTTTCTTTTAATGAAAGCTGCGCGCATCCTTATTATAAATAATAATAATAATAATAATAATAATAATAATAATAATAATAATAATAATAATAATAATAATAATAATAATAATTGTAATACTACGGTTTTATGAGTCTCTGGGTACTATATCGAGTGGGGCTTACTCTGTCGAGTAAGTATGTTTTGAGTTACAAAACAGTAGTCTGCCTGTAGGGTACTCGATCAAGTAGACTTGACACTCGATCGAGTAAGTGGCACTCGATCGAGTATGTTACTTACTCAATCGAGTAAGTCGGTTATCGGGTAATGTTTGACGGGTTTTGTTAATAATGCGGGATTAATATATAAAATACTCCGTTATATTTTCTGAACATTTTTTACAAACCTAATTCACAAAGAGAGATATTGCAACTACGTTGTTTGATTCATCCGCATTATTGGCAAATCCCGGAGCTAGAGGAGTCGGTTTCAATTGTTCTTGATATCATTGTGATCCTTGCGTCAAGGGTAAGTCCTACATACCGTTTTTGTAGCGTTTGGTTGAGGTTGGTTAAACCCTAATTTTGGGATTGGGGGTTTTTTATGAATATGTTGTATTAGTAGTGATTGTATGATTATGTGTATAGGAGGAGGGTTCGTAGAAGAGAGATTTTGAGACAATTTGCTAGATAAATGCGCTTTTGTGTTTGCATTCCAGGTAGGGTTTTCCTACTCAGTATTAATTACATGATGTGGTTGGTGATTTTGTGATGATTGTAGTTAAAATATAATATTGGTATTGTGACGGTTGTTGAATATTATCATTGTTGTTGTTGTATCTGTCCGTGTTCTTCGGGGCGCGTCCCTGGCTAAGTGGAGTCACTTGCGGGAGTGGCTTCACGCCCTTGATTCGCCTTCTGTGGAACCCGCTACAGAAGGGATGTGCACATTAATGAACATGGGTTTATCGCTCGACGGAGATGAGCGGGGATTTGGTGGGTACGGCTGCGGTCCCCCACTGGCGGTGTGGAGTACCTGTTGCGATGGGTACTCTGGCAGAGCTACACATTTTAGTGTGTAGTCAGTTATGAGGAGATTGATTATGGAGTTTGGGGTTTGATGTGACGATTGAGCTGTTTGACTTTTGTCTTTTGTGATTTATGTTGTGTAATTAGTATTGACCCCGTTTATTGTTTTAAAAACTATGGTGATCCATTCGGGGATGGTGAGCAGTTATTGAGCAGGTTTGATTTGAGGCATTTGGGCTTGCTGGGATGAGTCACGATGAGCAGTTTAGAGTCTTCCGCTGTCATACTTTAGTTGTTTGAGACATTTAGTTTTTGAGAACATGTATCGTAATTTTAACAGTTTTGGTGTTGGATATGTAACCGCTTTAAACCGTATTGCTATTTAAATTATGTTTCTTTATTGTCATTTTATTATCATTGCCTCGGGTAACCGAGATGGTGACATTTCTATACCTGAGTGATCCTGGTAAGGCACTTGGAGTATGGGGGTGTCACAAAGTGGTATCAGAGCGACAATCCTGAAACCTGTAACCAATGAATCTAATGAACATAGGGAGTCAAATTAAAATGAACGCGGGGTAGAAGTTGTAGGAGCTAATGCAAAGGCTTGGGAGACGTCCTAAAGTCGCGAACTCGCCCTACAATTTTGAACCGGTCACATGGGGTATGTGTCAGGGTCGTATGTGTTGTCTTTTGGTTTGTATGTGTACATAGTAGCATGTGGTGTGAATAGATGGAGGTGTGGAGTAGAAGTTGAAAGATATGTGATTTGTATATCGAATTGGATGAAAAGCATGTTGGTTGTTTGTAATGTGGCATATTAGTGGTGTGAATAAATCGTTTTGTTGATTTTATAATGAGTTGCGTGCATGCGTAGTTGTTGTAATTTTATTGAAATTATAGAAATTGTGTATTATGTTGGAAAAGTGAGATTAACATGCGGGTAGTGTATACGAGTCTGCAAGACTCGATCGAGTGGGGGGCACTCGATCGAGTAGGTGAGGTGCTCGATCGAGTGGGTGTAACTCGGTCGAGTAGGTAGTTTAGTGTTTTTCTGGGCAGAATCGTGTTTTTGGGTACTCGATCGAGTACATAGGGGCACTCGATCGAGTAGAGTCCGCTCGATCGAGTGGCTTGTCAGCTCGGTCGAGTATGTTTTTGAGCAGAGGTCTGATCAGGTTCTGGAGTCGGGGCACTCGATCGAGTAGGTTGGGCACTCGATCGAGTGGCCTCTACTCGATCGAGTGGGTTCTGGTACTCGATCGAGTGGGTTCAGTACAGGTCATATGCGTGTTTTGGGTTATAGTATGTGTGTTTATATCTACCTTTTCCTATATAGTTATAAGATGCCGCCCAAGAAAACCGCCTTGTATGTTAGAGCTGAGAGCATGACGATCTATGATATTGTAAAGATGTTGGAGCACCAGGATGCTCTAACGGAAGCGTTGAAGAAAGTGGGAAAAGATAAGGAGGGTGATCATTCCAAGATCAGTATACACATAGCAAGGTTCAACCCGAAAGAGTATAAGGGAACTGGGGAGCCAATTCTTCTGGATAATTGGCATTGGGAGATGGAGAATATCCTGGAGTTGGTGCACTACCCGGATGAGTTGAAAGTGGAACAAGCTGCGTTCTACTTGAGAGAAGCGGCAGGTGAGTGGTGGGATAAGGTTAAAGGGAGTTCTAGGGAGATGTACATGAAGCAGGGTCTACCTGCAATACCTTGGGATGAGTTCAGAAAGGCTATGAGACGTGAGTTTGAACCAGAACATGTGAGGAGTAAGCCGAGGGAGGAGTTCGATGAGTTTAAGATGGCATTTGATATGATGGTGGCTGAGTACTACCGTAAGTTTAACGAGAAGTCTAGGTACGCTGAGGATATGGGGCTGAGTGAGGAGAACCTAGCTTTGAGGTTTGAGAAGGGGTTGACCCCCAAGATAATGGAGAAGCTACCGGTGGGAGTCCTTACAGATGTTAAGGAAGTTTATGAGAGAGCTTGGAGGGCTGAGAGGTTGGTGGAGATGACCAGGGAGAGGGGAGCTGAGAAGAGAAAGGCTGAGAGCGAGGGTGGTGGTCAATCCAACTATAAGAAGGGTAACCACACTCAAGCGAGAGCATATTCATCGGGCTCAGGGTTTAGTGCTGGGGCTTCATACGGGCGAGGCCGTGGTAGTAGTGGTGGCAGTTGGGGTATGACCTGTTACAACTGTGGCGGTATAGGCCACAAGAGACATGAGTGCACCAGTGCGGTGAGTGGGGGTCTCCAGAGGCCGGGATAGAGGAGCTTTTCACAGGGTCCTGCACAGTTATACGAGTAACAGACCGGCTGGGTCATGGAATAACAGGGGAGGTCAGAACAACAACGATGGGGGCAACCGCAATGACGGTAATTCTTATCAGAAACCAGCTATGAACACCAACAACAACCAGGGGTCGGGTGCTAAACCGGCTACTTCAGCTAATCTTGTCCAGGAGGTGGGCGAAGACCGATGTGGCAAGTGTTTATGATGGAGAAGAAAGCAGCTGAGGATGATGCTCACGTTATCCCCGGTACATTTCTTGTTAATGGTGTTTATACCTTTGTTTTGTTTGATTCGGGGGCGTCACAGTCGTTTGTATCTTCGAGTCATGTTAAAAGGTTGGGTTTGAGAGAGTATGAGTCTGTATCGTGTGGGAGGTTGTACAGAGATGTACCCATGATAGTTGGGCAAGTTGATCTACCTGTAGACTTGCTAGAGTTTCCTTTAGACGGTTTTAAGATGATAGTCGGGATGGATTGGTTGTGAAAGTACAAAGCTAAGATAGATTGTCATCAAAAGAAATTTTGTCTGAGAGGTCCTAAGGGGATTAATGTGTCTTATCGTGGGTTTGTTGTCAAACCCAAAGTTAAGTTGATTGCAGCTGTGACCTTAAAGTCTTATCTGAGGAAGGGGTGCCCGTTGATTTTGTGCCATGTGAGGGATCACAGAGTGGAGAGTCCGACAGTTGAGCAGATACCAGTTGTGGGAGAGTTTCCAGATGTCTTTCCAGAGGAGATTCCGGGTTGCCACCGAAGAGGGAGATAGATTTCGGTGTTGAGCTAAAACCGGGGACGAGGCCAATCTCTAAGGCACCGTACCGGATGGGTTCTAAGGAGTTGGAGGAGCTAAGGAAGCAGTTAGATGATCTGATTGAGAGAGGATACATTAGACCTAGTGTATCACCATGGGGAGCACCAGTTCTGTTTGTGAAAAAGAACGATGGAAGCCTGAGGTTGTGCATAGATTAAAGGGAGCTGAACGGAGTGACAGTGAAGAACAAGTATCCTTTGCCAAGGATAGATGACCTGTTTGATCAGTTGAGTGGTGCATCAGTCTTTTCTAAGATTGATTTGAGGTCGGGGTACCATCAGGTGAAGATTAGAGAGGAGGACATACCAAACACAGCCTATAGGTCGAGGTATGGACATTATGAGTATGTGGTGATGCCGTTTGGGTTATCTAATGCACCAGCTGTGTTTATGGATTTGATGAACAGAGTCTTCAGTCAGTTTTTGGACAAGTTTGTGGTGTTTTTCATAGATGACATCTTAGTCTTTTCTAAGACTAAGGAGGAGCATGAGGAGCATCTGAGGATTGTGTTGCAGACCTTGAGGGAGCATGAGTTGTATGCAAAGTTGTCCAAGTATGAGTTCTAGTTGGAGAAAGTTGCTTTTCTGGGGCATGTGATTTCTAAAGAAGGGATAGCTGTGGATCCTGCAAAGATTAAGGCAGTTACCAAGTGGGAAGCACCGAACAATGTAGCTGAGATCAGGAGTTTCTGTTGGAGTTTGTGTCCCCGACAATAATGCGATCACAATTGTAGATCATGATGATCACATATTTAAATCTCATATTTAAGAATACAAGAGGGAAAATAATATTTTACAGTCAACTGGTCCACACATATCGGTAATGATTGGCTGACTAGAGTTTGACATTACCGTCGTATGCGGACGGTGGTGATCAGTTGATACCCTGAGGTCATACCTATAGGGTAATACTCTTAATTGATTATTTAATTAATCATATGCCGATACGAGTTAATTAAATTGCTTAAAATTGACGGATGATTTGTGAGTAAAATTAACGTGTCTCATTATAATTCGATTAAATTAGATACGGTCTAAGTAATCAAATTGTTTTATTATTTATATTATATTATTGTTTAAGAAACGATTGAAACAGGTTGAATGATTTATTATAAATACAAGTCGTTGTAATTTATAATTTGATAAACCATTTTGGTACAAGTAATCAGGAATTACTAGTTAAATTTTGTATGTGACATATTTTATTAATATGTTGATTTTTAATATGTTAAAAATACACTATAGTGTAACATGTCATGTAACATGTGACACATGACAAAATTGACAAATGACAAAATAAAATGGACCTTCCATTTTATGTGTGTACCGAAAAATGGAGGGAGGATTAGAGTTTATATTGTGTTATTTATTTTAAATGGAGACACAATGATAACAACCCTACTTATTGCCATGCACACCTTCTCTTATCTTGAGAAGAACAAAGAGCATGCATTGGCCTCATTTTACTCCCCCCTCCAACCGGTTTTTTGCACTAAAAAGGGACCAATGGTTTTTCTCTTATTATTCAACCTATCTTACTATATGTTTTTCTAGTGTTGGAAAAATAACAACTCTCTACATTTTGTGAAATATTTTAGAGAAAGAAAACTCATAAAATCCTCCTCTCTTGACCGAATTACAAGAGAACAAAATCTCCATTTTGTGTTATTTTTAAGCTTGTTTTAATTAATACTAGTCATATATTAATTAAAACATTTAAGGGTATTCCTTGGGTATAATTCCTTAGGAGAGATTCTAAACTTGAATCTTGTTCTTCCACATTTGGAAAGCTCAGGAACTAGTAAGAAGGTGAACTTACTAGTGCCCATATTGCCGAATATCCAACGTAAGAATCAATTTTCTTCCTATACTTTGTAATTGTTTTGCATGCATAAGACCCGATTTAATTTTATGACTAAATTAAACTATCATATTATGAATATGTAAACATATGAGATTAATGAATCCTAACAAGTGGTATTAGAGCATTATGGTAGTTGCATGCAAAATCGGGTTTGTTTTTCCGAGTTAATTAGTTAACAAATAAAACTTGTTATTTAGGATTTATGAAGATAAATCACAAAATAATTTTGCATGTTAAAATTTTATGGTCCTAAATAGATTTTAGGTCATATGGGACGATTTATGGATTTTTATTGTTCATTTTATAGATTATTGGCATTAAAATGTGATTTTTACGGGAAAAATGTCATTTTTGGACGAAAAATAGCTAAGCTTCGAGTTTTTCGGTGATTTTTGGATATGTTTTCACATATATAATATACTAGTAACATGTTAAATTTCATGAAATAATAAGTTATTTTGCATAAAATATGGATTTTATATGTTTAAATCGAGTTTAAAAGATTTATTAGGTTAATATGAGTTATATTTTGAGTCTGGTCATGAAAATTTAATATGTTGTCACATGCATTTTTACTAAGTGTGTGTAAAAATCTTGGAGGTATTGGAATCCTTTAGCATGATTTATGAATTTTTGAGTAAAAATTCAATAAATATTGACTTTATTTAGTATATAATGCTAAAACATATTTCATGATTAAAGGAAAATATCATATGTTGAATTTTATCCCACATTTCAGATCTAAAAGTGAAAAGTTGGTTGAAATTAATTTCCTTATATTTTAATTATCATAATTGATGAAACCGATAAACCGCAACGATGTTTTTCCTTGACAAATTTTTTGAAATTTTTAACCTAAGTTTTGAACATTATGAGTGTCATGGTATTTTTCCAGAATGTTGATGAATTTAAATTTCAAAATTTGAAATTATTTGAAATTTTTATATTTTTATTTGGAGTTTATGGTTTAAAAATTGTATTTTTGGGTCCAATAATGAACAATATTTAGAAATCAAGTCGAGTCATTGTCAAAATGTTAGTGAAGACTAAGTTTTGAGTCCTAACATTGTTAGGGTAATTAACTTGATCAGAAATATGAATTTATGAGACATATTGTGATTTTAACAAGTTTATAATCACGCAAATCCGTAAAAACTAATATAATATACGATATTGGCTCTTAAAGGCGATTTACCATGAAATTGAGCATGTTCATACATATTATAATGCTGCATTTTATTTATGATTGTCATATTTTCATTTTATATAATTTTTGAATTATGTAATTTTACTTAGTATGGCCATAGTTTTAATTGATATTACCCGAAATGCATGGAAATATCGATTCGGTTGTAATTATTGTGATCTCGTATCACCGTTTTGTAATTTAATAGATTTATTTTTATTACAAATGTATAATAGGAAATTATGTAATTTTATTTATTACTTTGTAATTTTCCGGAGTTTCCATGAAGACGGTGTTACCTCGAGATGCGTGCCAAGACCGAAGTTCAAGGGACCAAAGGAGTTGGTTTTCGAATTTGTAATAGTTTATAAGATTTACTATATTAGGAAGGCCATACTAGGATTTTATATTTATGTTTTGCATTTTCTTTATATGTTTGCATGCATCGCGCTAAATCGCCATAACTAAACATGCATTTTATTTAATCGAGTCATCGACCGTGTCAATTATAATTATCGTAGTTCACCGCTTTAGTTCACTTGAAACGTGATAGATAATAAATTGACATGACCTCTCGCTAAATTAATAATTGAGAAATAGCCTTACCAAATAGTAGAACCCATGAAGTACCAATTTCATAAGGGAGTTGAGCCGGTTTTACCGTAATACAAACCTTGTTACGTTGGCGAGTGGGGTAGTAAAATGTTATTACATCGAAATTTGGGTTGAGCTCAACGGAAGTATTCGTGACCGTAGTCGCATGTGTTCCGGGCTAAAGATAAATATTAGAGTAATTTTATCGACCGAGAGTTCTAAAAGTAGAATCGATTAAAGAGTTAATCCACCGAGTTATATTGATAAGGGATGAATCGGCTACACCGTGCCCAAGTTAATATGAATTTGGATCTCGGGATCATTTATCTTAGTTGGGTAGAGGTCACTAGATAAATGCTATAAAACTTGTTTGAATAATTTACAAATTTTATTATTATAACGATAAATTTTTTATTCCTTCTATTTTGTTTTGTAGGCTGCTTTTATTTCTCATAACCAATGGCCGCACCAAACACCAACGCAAACACTCTCACTAATATTTCATGGCTCTGATCCTTTATGGATCGATGTAAACTTGAAAAGAATGAGTCAAATTTCTCCGATTGGGATGCCCAACTCAAATTAGCTGCTCAAGGTGACGACAAGCTTCGTTACCTCATTAAGGCCTCTCCACCCGAACCTAATGCTAGGTCGAGTGCCGCCACTAGGGAAGCATATGAGGCTTACCACAAAGAGTCCACCGCAATCAAAAATGTGTTGACTTTTGCTATGGAGGCGGATCTCCAAAGGAGAGCCTTTAAAATAGGCACCGCCTATGAAATCTACTCTAAGCTTGTGACCATGTTTTCACAATCACCGAGGATCGTCCAATATGAGGCGGCCTCGGCATTCTTTGATCTCGACTTCAAAGAGGGCCAAAAGGTTAGTCCTCATGTGCTCAAATTGTTGGAGCATGTCGAGACTTTGAAGATTCAAAAGGTTGAAATTCCCAAAGAACTCATCATTGATAGAATTCTTCATTCTTTAAGCAAGGTCAAAGCATATGTGCAGTTCCGGGTGAATTTCAACATGCAAGACAAGGATGTGTCCCTTGAAGAGTTGCACAAGTTACTTGTGCAAACCGAAATGGACATGGGGCTAAATGCTAGCTCCTCTAAGGATGTGCTCAATATAAGCAATAAGAGCAAGGGAACCTTCAAGAAGAGTAGTAAAAGGGGCAAGAGGCAAGCTCCCATGAAAACCAAGGCTATAACTTTTGAAGCTAGCACTTCCAAAACCAAGAAGAGTCCTCTTGATAAGTGCCATTATTGTAATGGCATTGGACATTGGAAGAGGAATTGTTCCAAATATCTTGGTGACATCAAGTCTGGAAAGATCACTCCAGTAGGTATATGACTACCCCTTCTTTTATGTTTCTAATTCAACTTTAGTGTTTTGATACAAGTTGTGATAATGTATCCCCTTTTTAGGGCCTCCTCCAAGCAACAACAAGGGCAAGGAAAAGCAAGCTTGGGAAATCGTGAGGGAGCTAGGAGTAGCCACCCATGAAGCTTGGCTTTATTTGTTGTCTTTATTATCATGTTGTTTTTGAATTTCTAGAACTATTTCAATTTCCTTGTTTGACATGGAAGTTTGTTTTAATCCTTTAAACAATGGTTGTAATTTTGGATTAATAGTGACTTGGTTTGCAACCCAAGTCACTACGTTTATCGTATTTTAATTGTTCTAAAATTCATCTTTATATGTTTGACATAGAAACATATGAATATCTACTTGAAATTGATCCAATAGACAATTATAATGATAGATTCATTATATGTCCATAAACTTGAAGTTTGTGTATGATCAATTATAAAGTGATATTGAGTTGATGAACTCGATTAAGGGAAACTTAATAAACCTACGTACACCTATTAAATCTTTATTAATAAGTCTATTTATCTATGCCATATCTCTCCTTCTTCACGAAAACATCTTTTGTGTCTCAAAAGCTATCTTTCGAATATTTAGTGTACTTATTCTAAAGATAGAGTGGGAGTAATATTAAGACACAAAGAATGATTTGTATACCTTGAGTAGATGAGATCTATATAAGAAAAACAAAATTTATAGATGGGATCCATGTGAAGAAACCAAAAGAAGATGTTCTTTGGGTAAATACGTGAGGAGACCAAAAGAAAGTACTTAAAAGGATATGACTAATGGAAAGACTTAACATAAAGATTCAAAGTCAACATTTACTTAAGAGCCTAATGAAAAAAAAAATTTACATCCTTGAATATAAATGAGATTTATAATTAAGAGTTGCATAGAAAGACATATCGATGTCGATAATAGCTAAGTTAATGGTTAACCATGCTAGAATCATTGCTAAACTTCATAAAAATGGACAAGTTATACCTCCTTCCGAAATGACTATTTTGAAAGGGACGTATGAACTCCACATTAAATTTTACACTTTTAACAATGACGTTGCTTCGCTTCATTTTAAGAATGAATAAGTTAGAGACTAAAATATCTTTCCCTTGTTAGAGAACGAAACCTCTTTCCAAATGGGTATTTTGAAAGGATATGTTGATAACATATGTGGTTTTATCATAACAATCTAGCAAAGCAAAATTATTTCAATTCATGAAATGTTTTGATTGAGTGGTCAAACGCGAAACATGTGGAATTGAGTGGGAGTTTGAGAATTTCATATACAGACATGAGATTTAGTGGGAGTAATCATCCTCCATGAATTTTATAACTTATTACTCATTGAGAATAACGAGCATATACTATCTTTGATAAAGATAGCACTTAAGTTTTCAATTCTGGATGAATATGGACAAAGATGAATCCGATTAATACATGAGATGTTGGATTGGCACTAAGATGCACACATCAAATCAACAAGACATGTAGGTTATTCATATCGATGAAGATGGAATTACCATGAGAAGGTCATGGTTATTGATACGGTCATTTCTGTACCAAAAATAAAATACCTAGCTACTACTAACAGAAGTCAGCGGTAAGTAGGGTCGATCTCCACAGGGAGACGGTCACTATCTACTTGTCTATTCGGTCTATCTATGTCACAAGTTGGGGATTTGAGTTGTTTGACTAAACTAATTAAGATAAAGCAAGAGAAATAGAAATGAGAGAAATTAACAGTAAGAGAGGGAAAACTAGGATTTTGGTCATCAATGAACGTCAGTTAATAGCGGGTAAGGTCACAGATTAGTCGATGTGTCGGTCTAAGGGGCAACGAATATCTCCTTTCGGTCTCAATTCGCCCTAAAATGCTATTAGCTTAACTTTCGCCCTCACTAAGCATCCTATTGTTCACTGCGGGTCTCACCCCTTCCAACCTTTCGGTCTAGGTCAAGGCTTACCAAAATTAAAAGACTAATTGCCTCGAATCAACTAGCAGGATACAGTTATAGTAGCGATTAACAACATAGATTTAGACAGCAATGACGAATCTAATAACCTAATTAGCAATTAACATTAATCCATTGACTACCCTAATCCTAGCAAGAGAATTAGCTAGACATAATTATAAAAGAGATAAGAACGAGAGATAAAGAAGAAATGGGCATTAAGTAAAAGTAAAGGAAAGGAATAAATTACAGCAATAATGATCCGGAAATAGGAGAGGGAAGAAGCAGAAGAAAAGCAGCAGTAAAAGTAACGTGTGATCCCGGACGACGTTACAAATGACGTCCTACCTTCCTATTTATAAGAAAATAGGAATTATTTAACCTAATGACGGAAATAAACTAAAAAGCCCAAGCCCAATAACGATTCCACTCGATCGAGTGGTTTAAAACTACTCGATCGAGCAAATCAGAGCTCAGACCATTCGATCGACCAAAAGAAGTGCTCGATCGACTAAACACTAATATGAAACTGTTCGATCGACCATAATATCTACTCGATCGACTTATTACTTAACCCAAAACCACTCGATCGACCAGTTAAGTACTCGATCGAGTGAATCTTGACTTCAGCAGCTACAAAATCTCGTTAGTTCAGCTATGACTTGTCCTTTTAGCTCCCGAAATGGCTTCACGCATCCCAAGACAGCAATATTTCCGCTCCAAATTCACTCTTCCTCCAAATGCATGCGAAATGGACGATAAATGGCTCGATTTCACTACTTTCTGGTTCATTCCTGCAAATAAGACAAAATAACCCAAAGTAGCATATTCGGGGCATTTCGTAGCATAAACTACGATAAAAGCATGGAAATACGTGCATAAAAAGGCCTAAAAAAACTATATAAAATGCACGTATCAAATCTCCCCAAACCAAACCTTTACTCGTCCTCGAGTAAACTAAATGCAAACTAATGGAATGGAAAAGATAACTCAGAGCTAGCTACAAATGCTCACTTAAACCAATTTAATGCAAGCAAACTAACACTTATAGCAAAACAGTCAAATGCAAACGAGTTGTAAGATGTTTATAATAAAGCTGAACCGTCGACCTTGAAAGACCTTTAATAATGGGCTCTCACGGGTCACTCTTCTCTCATGAAACAAAGGGTGAACATATATATGTAAGAGAGAAAGAAAGATAGTCACTCACCTAGACTACGACCCACATAGACATGCATGCAACTAATATGATAGACAATTCTAGCTACCGTACACACATTCCAACCAAACAAGGTCCTGTCACAGCCGAGGGCTTACAAAAATATGGTGAAGTGAGACAATGGGTAAGAAAAGGCAAAACATTTATGGGAATGTGGAGGTATAGGTGATCAAGCTAGTATCTAAACAAAACCATATAACAACATCCATTTCCAACTCAATTATGAAATTAAGCACATGTGCCCTTCATTTGGCACAAAACTCACCACACCGAAGTGAAGATACTCCTCAAAAGATACAGATAAAGCATAGGAGCGAAACCGTCTCATCAAACAACATCTCTTTTTTTCTTTCTTTTTTTTCTATTTTTTTTTCGGTTTCTTCTTTTTTTCTTTTTTCGAATTCCTTTTTTTTTCTTTTTCCATCTCTTTTTTTTTTCCTTTTCACGTCTTTTTTCATCATCTTCCCTTTCTTCTTAGATTACCAACTCCGAATCAACAGAATACGAACCAAACTTGGCACAATAAAATATGTACCGCAAAACATACACTAAACTAGCTTGACAAGGCAGGCTAAATTTGGAATTTAGCTAAGGGTCAACAGGCAAATTTGGCTAATGTGGAGTTAAATGGGTAAAAATGAAAGAAAGGGAATTGTAAGCACCTCCATGCATGTGACACCAACCACTAACCCGAATGTATGCAGGCAAAAAGCAATTGAATTTCATATATGTGCAAATTGATGAACATGTTATGCAAGGAGTAACTACTCACAATCTTACATGAAACAGGTCACAAATGACACCAGTTTATACGGCTCTAAATCTTAGAAATTATAAGTAGGTTGCCAAAATTTCAGGTCAAGTCTATTCGTTCAGCTAAATTTAAACATTAACTCGTAGACATGCAAAAGACAAAGCTAAAAGAATAAATAGTTTAAATGCAAGGCTTAAGCAAAAAGACAAATATAGTGCAATATCATCATTGAAATCTACCGTTCCGACTCAACCTATATGCTAAAATAAACATGAAATTTTATCAATTTTATCAATTTTTTTGGGATTTTGAAATTTATGAAAATAACAGACAATGCATACATAAATTAGACGTGATAACAGAAATGCAATAAAAACAGGATGCAGACACAGATGTGGATGCATAACCTCCCCAAACCAAACCGTACAATGCCCCTATTGTACCAAAACATGGAATGAAAATGCAAACTGAAAGATAAAGAGAGTAAATACGGAAAGCTTACAAGATAACGCGAATAAGGGACCTCCCCAAACCAGCCAGCAACGTGGGAGGTCGCTAAATAGCTCAAATGTCGTCACAGGAAGCAAATCCAAGTCAATAACACTCGATAGCAGTCGAACAGTAGTTGATCGAGTGAAATGGGCGTCTAAAACTGCTCGATCGAAAGAAAATTAGGTCGGTCGAGTAGTTCTCTCTTTGCAGGTGCTCGATCGAGTAGAATAAATGCTCGATCGAGAGGATTTAGCAGCAAAAGTGCTCGATCGAGTGAAAAAAGTACTCGATCGAGTGATCCTCAGTGTGTTCCTGCAAAATGCAATAAAAATAGCCCGCAAACTAACAAAACAAGCATACTGATATAGTCCTATGGTATGAAAACTATTTATTACAACTGAAATGAAATAGAAAATTAAAAGTAAATCTCCGGGTTGCCTCCCGGGTAGCGCTAGTTTCAGACAGGTCCCAGCTCGACCTTCTTTTCTTCGAGGCTCTCTAATTAGTTACAATCAAAACAACTCAAAGCGCGCAGCATGAGATCATACATCTGCGCATGTGCTACACAAAAATGTAAGTAGCACCATAGTAGAATAAAGAAATAGGAAATAAAAATATATAAACATTTAAGTCTAACAAATTTCTTATGAGAGCTCCTAAATTTATCCACAAAATAGAGGAGCGCCGGAGCAATTGACAATAAATTAGGGCCCCGTTTGAGACTAACGAAATTGAAATGGTAAGGACGGTGAAAAATCGTTAAATTGTACGACCTACTAGGAAGGGGCAAAGCATTAGAATGCAAAGCATAAGTCAAACGAGGCAATTTACTATTTAAACAAACAATAATAAAATTATCGTTTACTACCTCGGGTTGGTCGCTCTCAATGACGGAATCATTGACAAAGGAAGATATTACCTCTTCCGTGCTAGGAGCAATTACCGACTCGGCTACCTCTTCGTCACCCTCCTCAGTGGATTTCATCCCGTAAATCGCAGCCTCAAGTGCATCCAACTCGGCTTTGAATATGGGAGATTCACCGTATCCATTATCATCATCATCAAAATCGTCGTCTAGAACAAACCCACATGACGAATCAATGCTCTCGCTGGCCAGACTACTCGATCGAGTAGAATTATCATTCGATCGAGAACTTTCTTCCTGATTTTCACTCGATCGAGTGCTTTGATCTACTCGATCGAACGGTTTTTCTGTAAATTCACTCGATCGACTAATATAAGTCGCTCGATCGAGTGATTCTTCCTGTACAGTGCTGAAATCCTCGTGTAAGGCAGTGAAATATGATAGAAACTCGTAATCTGAATCATAAAAATCATCCTCAACATTAGGCAACACGGTTTCTTCAGGGGAAAAACCGCCCTCGGTAAAGTACACCTCTTCTGGTTGCCTATTATCCGACTCAGCAGCTAGCTGAGCTATTTGTGACTCCAGCTCAATGAATTGAACTTCCATACGTCTATCACTCTCTTGCCTTTTGGATGCAAGTGTTTCCAACAAAGATTTCAGCTCCGCAATCTCTTCTTTCTGTATATCAGGAGGATCTTGTTACGGTGGCCATTGATAGGGTGGATGTGGCGGCACAACTACAGGGGAATGGCTAACACGTCCCCAAAGCTTGAACTCATAGAGCGCGTCACTTCCTGCCATACAAAAGACTGCATTGTGCTCAGCAGCACCACATCTCCCGCAGTAAATCACCTGTTGTGCCATATAATGGGACATAGGTGACGGGTCAAAGGTACTCAAGCCTTCCCTTTGACAATCTTTCACCTAGAACTGTCTAGGTAGAACCTGTAGGGCCTATCAAAACAGCACTAAGGAAAAAGATGAGAATGGCCTCAAGGGAAAAATCCCTTGAGGATAAAAATAGACAGAATTAAACAAACAAATAAATAGTTGCTTCCCCGACAACGGCGCCAAAATTTGATACGGTCGTTTCTGTACCAAAAATAAAATACCTAGCTACTACTAACAGAAGTCAGCGGTAAGTAGGGTCGATCTCCACAGGGAGGCGGTCACTATCTACTTGTCTATTCGGTCTGTCTATGTCACAAGTTGGGGATTTGAGTTGCTTGACTAAACTAAATAAGATAAAGCAAGAGAAATAGAAATGAGAGAAATTAACAGTAAAAGAGGGAAAACTAGGATTTTGGGTCATCAATGAACGTCAGTTAATCGCGGGTAAGGTCACATATTAGTCGATGTGTCGGTCTAAGGGGCAACGAATATCTCCTTTCGGTCTCAATTCGCCCTAAAATGCTATTAGCTTAACTTTCGCCCTCACTAAGTATCCTATTGTTCACTGCGGGTCTCACCCCTTCCAACCTTTCAGTCTAGGTCAAGGCTTACCAAAATTAAAAGACTAATTGCCTCGAATCAACTAGCAGGATACAGTTATAGCAGCGATTAACAACATAGATTTAGACAGCAACGACGAATCTAATAACCTAATTAGCAATTAACATTAATCCATTGACTACCCTAATCCTAGCAAGAGAATTAGCTAGACATAATTATAAAAGAGATAAGAACGAGAGATAAAGAAGAAATGGGCATTAAGTAAAAGTAAAGGGAAGGAATAAATTACAGCAATAATGATCCGGAAATAGGAGAGGGAAGAAGCAGAAGAAAAGCAGCAAAAAAAGTAACGTGTGATCCCGGACGACGTTACAAATGACGTCCTAACTTCCTATTTATAAGAAAATAGGAATTATTTAACCTAATGACGGAAATAAACTAAAAAACCCAAGCCCGATAACGATTCCACTCGATCGAGTGGTTTAAAACTACTCGATCGAGCAAATCAGAGCTCAGACCATTCGATCGACCAAAAGAAGTGCTCGATCGACTAAACACTAATATGAAACTGTTCGATCGACCATAATATCTACTCGATCGACTTATTACTTAACCCAAAACCACTCGATCGACCAGTTAAGTACTCGATCGAGTGAATCTTGACTTCATCAACTACAAAATCTCGTTAGTTCAGCTATGACTTGTCCTTTTAGCTCTCGAACTGGCTTCACGCATCCCAAGACAGCAATATTTCCGCTCCAAATTCACTCTTCCTCCAAATGCATGCGAAATGGACGATAAATGGCTCGATTTCACTACTTTCTGGTTCATTCCTGCAAATAAGACAAAATAACCCAAAGTAGCATATTCGGGGCATTTCGTAGCATAAACTACGATAAAAGCATGGAAATACGTGCATAAAAAGGCCTAAAAAGACTATATAAAATGCACGTATCAGTTATTCATTGAAACTGAGAACTGTTGACTACATGATTGAGATCTCTAATGTTTCCGCCATTAGAATAATCATGCACATGTCCTATATAAATCATATGCTTAGAGCATGATGAGTCATTGGTAAGCCATATAAGAATCGTCATGAATTCTCGAGGAGAACTGATGGGTCATTCTAAAGTTTGGAAGAACACTCAGTTGTGTGATAAGAAGTTACACATGCTAGAGTTTCCAAACACACGAGGATTTATGAAGAATCCTAAGCCAATTACGATAAGAGAGAAATAAGTATTTGGAAGGATACTTAGTTGTTGTAAGAAGTTACACAAAACAAGTATTTTCTAAAAGGCTAGGATTTGTGAGAAGTCCCAGACCTATCATCTTGACAATTCTTGCAGGATCCTACAAAACATATACCTAGTGCATTATGAGTTGGTGGAGCACTTGACTAATACAATTTGTATCATCCACCATAATCCAAATCGTTGGATATGTGATAACAACACAAGGGTTTCTTACAAGTTTAAAGACCCAAGGTCTAGATTGAAGACTAGACATGTGCTTGGTAGAGTTCATGCTATGAGAGATGACATAAAAATAAGGGAAATCGCAATTCGAAAGATTGAGCACATGGACACATGATGTGTTAAATTTTATTGCATTAACAAGTGTTAACACACTTGTAAGACATATAGTAGTAATATGGTATTGACTACTCAAGTGAAATGTCTACATTTATCGTTTGAGTTATTATTAAATCATCTTGTACTTTGTTACATCCAAACGGGTTGTAGAGACAATATTGAACCCCGTTAAAGTGAACCCGGATTAACATGGTATTCGCCCATAGTCACTTGTATGGGGTGACGTCTCGAAGTGACTAGAGTGTGATGCGATTGATGGCAAGTTCAAGTGCCATAGAGTCATATAAGATGACTAGTCGATCACATAGGCAGACTGTTGGGAACACTTTATCGGGCCTATGACCGCTTATAGAGTTCTGGAAAATTTATATAGCCTGGTCGTGGCAAGAACTACTATAGTATTCTAATGAGTCGATTCTTTTGACTAAAGACTATTCGCCCAAGGTGGCACAATTTCAGAGTAACTTTGATTTATGTTCCTACGACCTTCGTAAATGGGGTTAAAGGGCTTATTTTGGGTTATGATGAGCTGTGGCTAGTCGAAGGGAATAGTGCGATAGGAATTGTCCACCCCTTTGTCAGGGTTAAAACAATATCTCAGGGCCACTCGAGGAGTAATAAACTGGAAATGCGTGGCCACGCTCGGAAGGTATCTATGGTAGATAACTCCGGTCAATCAGTTATTCTCCAAATCAAGGAAACCACTCTCGATGTGATCACTTGCAAGTACAACCTGAAAGACACCTTGCATTGAGTGGGAGATAGTAATAGGACAAGAGAATTGGTGACGCACAC
This sequence comes from Silene latifolia, assembly GCF_048544455.1. NCBI lineage: Eukaryota > Viridiplantae > Streptophyta > Magnoliopsida > Caryophyllales > Caryophyllaceae > Silene > Silene latifolia. The sequence goes on from NC_133537.1 coordinate 325,752,782, forward strand.
TTGTCGAGGACAAGTGGGAGATTGTTGGAATTTGTGTCCCCGACAATAATGCGATCACAATTGTAGATCATGATGATCACATATTTAAATCTCATATTTAAGAATACAAGAGGTAAAGTAATATTTTACAGTCAATTGGTCCACACATATCGGTAATAATTGGCTGACTAGAGTTTGACATTACTGTCGTGCGACGGTGGTGATCAGTTGATATCCTGAGGTCATACCTATAGGGTAATACTCTTAATTTATTATTTAATTAATCGTATGCCGATACGAGTTAATTAAATTGCTTAAAATTGACAGATGATTTGTGAGTAAAATTAACGTGTCTCATTATAATTCGATTAAATTAGATACGGTCTAAGTAATCAAATTGTTTTATTACTTATATTATATTATTGTTTAGGAAACGATTGAAACAGGTTGAATGATTTATTATAAATACAGTCGTTGTAATTTATAATTCGATAAACCATTTTGGTACAAGTAATCAGGAATTACTAGTTAAATTTTGTATGTGACATATTTTATTAATATGTTGATTTTTAATATGTGAAAAATACACTATAGTGTAACATGTCATGTAACATGTGACACATGACAAAATTGACAAATGACAAAATAAAATGGACCTTCCATTTTATGTGTGTACCGAAAAATGGAGGGAGGATTAGAGTTTATATTGTGTTATTTATTTTAAATGGAGACACAATGATAACAACCCTACTTATTGCCATGCACACCTTGTCTTATCTTTAGAAGAACAAAGAGCATGCATTGGCCTCATTTTACTCCCCCCCCCCCAACAATTTTTTGCACTAAAAAGGGACCAATGGTTTTTCTCTTATTATTCAACCTATCTTACTATATGTTTTTCTAGTGTTGGAAAAATAACAACTCTCTACATTTTGTGAAATATTTTAGAGAAAGAAAACTCATAAAATCCTCCTCTCTTGACCGAATTACAAGAGAACAAAATCTCCATTTTGTGTTATTTTTAAGCTTGTTTTAATTAATACTAGTCATATATTAATTAAAACATTTAAGGGTATTCCTTGGGTATAATTCCTTAGGAGAGATTCTAAACTTGAATCTTGTTCTTCCACATTTGGAAAGCTCAAGAACTAGTAAGGAGGTGAACTTACTAGTGCCGATATTGCCAAATATCCAATGTAAGAATCGATTTTCTTCCTATACTTTGTAATTGTTTTGCATGCATAAGATCCGATTTAATTTTATGACTAAATTAAATTATCATACTATGAATATGTAAACATATGAGAATAATGAATCCTAACAGTTTCTTGGGTTTAGCTGGGTATTATCGACGGTTCGTGAAAGATTTCTCCAAGATTGCTAAACCTATGACAGCTTTGATGAGGAAAGAGAACAGGTTTCGTTGGGATGAGAGTTGTGAGACGGCGTTCCAAACATTAAGGAGCGTTTGACCACAACTCCAATCTTAGCATTGCCTGAAGGGAGTGAGAACTTTGAGGTATATACGGATGCTTCAAAGAATGGGTTGGGTTGTGTGTTGATGCAGAATGGTAAAGTGATTGCCTATGCTTCTAGGCAATTGAAGCCTTATGAGGAGAGTTATCCTATACATGATCTGGAGTTGGGTGCAGTTGTGTTTGCTCTTAAGATTTGGAGACATTACCTATATGGGGCGACCTTTAAGTTATTTTCAGATCACAAGAGTCTCAAGTACATCTTCACTCAAAAGGAGTTGAACATGAGAGAGAGGAGGTGGATGGAGTTGATTGGCGATTATGACATGTATATTATCTACCATGAAGGGAAAGCCAATGTAGTTGCAGATGCTTTGAGTAGGAAGAGTGTGCATTCTTTGTGCACAGCTATATCTTTAATGAGATTGAGAGACGAGGTTGGGAAGTTCGGGATACATATGATACAGAAAGGGGATGCCATGAGAGATTTGACAGTGCAGCCTGATCTTTATGATGATATTCGCGGTAAACAGGTGTTGGATCCCAAGATAGTAGAGTGGATAACTGGAGTAGAGAAAGGGACAGTGTGTAGATTCTCTATTCATACAGATGGTAGTCCGAGGTTTGATGGGAGGTGGTGTGTCCCTGATGATGAGGAGCTGAAAAAGATGATCATGACAGAGGCTCATTGCACACCATATTCGGTACATCCAGGTGGTGACAAGCTATACAAGGATTTGAAGAAGACTTTCTGGTGGCCTGGGATGAAGAAAGAAACAGCTGAGTTTGTGGCCCGTTGTTTGACATGTCAGAGAGTAAAAGGAGAACAACGACAACCACAAGGTAAGATTCAATCCCTTGAGGTACCTGAGTGGAAGTGGGAGTCCATTTCTATGGATTTCATCGTGGGCTTACCGATGAGTCAACAGGGAAACAACATGATATGGGTTATTGTGGATCGACTGACCAAGTCAGCTCATTTTGTGCCAATGAAAGATACATGGACTAAGACACAATTAGCTGTGGCTTATCGGAAGAATGTGCTGAGATTGTATGGGGTGTCTAAAGATATAGTATTTGAAAGAGATTCGAGAGTTATCTCGCGGTTTTGGAAAGAGTTGCAGGAGTCTTTGGGAACTACATTGAAGCTGAGTACATCATTTTATCCTGCGATAGATGGTCAGACAGAGAGGACAATCAAGACTCTAGAGAATATGTTACGAGCTTATGTGTTGGATTTTGGTGGTAGCTGGGAACAGAGGTTAGATTTGATTGAGTTTTCTTACAACAATAGCTATCACACTAGTATTGGCATGGCGCCATTTGAGGCTTTATATAGGAGGAGATGTAGGAGTCCGATTTGTTGGGACGACAGTGCTGAGGCTGTGGTTTTAGGACTAGAGATGGTACATGAGATGGTATAGCAGATTAAGCTGATCAGAGAGAGGATGAGAGCGGCCCAGGACCGACAAAAGAGTTATGCAGATTTACATCGGCGGGATATAGAATTTCAGGTTGGGGACAAGGTTCTTTTGAAAGTGTCTCCTATGCGTGGGGCCATGAGATTTGGTAAGAAAGGCAAGCTGAGCCAGAAGTTTATAGGACTATACGAGATTTTAGACCGTGTTGGAGAGGTTGCTTATCGGTTGGCTTTACCCTCTGCTTTGGATAGGGTATATAATGTGTTTCATGTGTCTCAGCTGTGGAAATATGTTAGTGATCCGTCACATGTGTTAGAGGTGGAGAACATAGAGCTAGATGAGTCCTTGTCCTATCTTGAGGCGCCTAAACAGATCCTTGACCGGAAGGTTAGAAAGACTAGACATGGTGAGACAGTCTTACTTAAGATTCTTTGGTCTAATCATGAGGTTGAGGAAGCTACATGGGAGGCGGAGGAGGCTATGAGAGAGTGCTACCCGTTTCTTTTTGATCAGGTATGTATGGTTACGGGGACGTAACCTTGTTTCTTTTAGGGGAATAGGAGATGGTCGCGAAGAGTTTTTGCATCTTTTTGTGTTGATTTTGATATAGTTACTAGTTGTTTGAGTCGGGTTGAGTTTGGTTTGGTAAGTATGTGTTGGAGTTTTATGTTGAGTTTTGTTTTTGGTTGTTGTGTCGGGAGTGTGTTAGTGTGTTTTTATTTTGTTGTGGTTTGAACTTCGGGGACAAAGTTCTTTTTAAGGAGGGAAGACTGTAATACTACGGTTTTATGAGTCTCTAGGTACTCTATCGAGTGGGGCTTACTCTGTCGAGTAAGTATGTTTTGAGTTACAAAACAGTAGTCTGCCTGTAGGGTACTCGATCGAGTAGCCTTGGCACTCGATCGAGTAAGTGGCACTCGATCGAGTATGTTACTTACTCGATCGAGTAAGTCGGTTATCGGGTAATGTTTGACGGGTTTTGTTAATAATGCGGGATTAATATATAAAATACTCCGTTATATTTTCTAAAAAGTTTTTAAAAACCTAATTCACAAAGAGAAAGATTGCAACTACGTTGTTTGATTCATTCGCATTATTGGCAAATCCCGGAGCTAGAGGAGTCGGTTTCAATTGTTCTTGATATCATTGTGATCCTTGCGTCAAGGGTAAGTCCTACATACCGTTTTTACAGCGTTTGGTTGAGGTTGGTTAAACCCTAATTTTGGGATTGGGAGTTTTTTATGAATATGTTGTATTAGTAGTGATTGTATGATTATGTGTATAGGCGGAGAGTTCGTAGAAGAGAGATTTTGAGACAGCTGCTAGATCGTCTGCTTTTGTGTTTGCATTCCAAGTAGGGTTTCCCTACTCAGTATTAATTACATGATATGGTTGGTGATTTTGTGATGATTGTAGTTAAAGTATAATATTGGTATTGTGACGGTTGTTTAATATTATCATTATTGTTGTTGTATATGTCTGTGATCTTCGGGGCGCGTCCCTGGCTGAGTGGAGTCACTTGCGGGAGTGGCTTCACGCCCTTGATTCGCCTTTTGTGGAACCCGCCACAGAAGGGATGTGCACATTAATGAACATGTGTTTATCGCTCGATGGAGATGAGTCGGGATTTGGTGGGTACGGCTGCGGTCCCCCACTGGCGGTGTGGAGTACCTGTTGCGATGGGTACTCTGACAGGGCTACACATTTTAGTGTGTAGTCAGTTATGAGGAGATTTATTATGGGGTTTGGGGTTTGATGTGACGATTGAGCTGTTTGACTTCTGTCTTTTGTTATTTATGTTGTGTAATTAGTACTGACCCCGTTTATTGTTTTAAAAACTGTGGTGATCCATTCGGGGATGGTGAGCAGTTATTGAGCAGGTTTGATTTGAGGCATTTGGGCTAGCTGGGATGAGTCAAGAAGAGCAGTTTAGAGTCTTCCGCTGTCATACTTTAGTTGCTTGAGACATTTGGTTTTTGAGAACATGTATCGTAATTTTAACAGTTTTGGTGTTGGATATGTAACCGCTTTAAACCGTATTGCTATTTAAATTATGTTTCTTTATTGTCATTTTATTATCATTGCCTCGGGTAACCGAGATGGTGACGTTTCTATACCTGAGTGGTCCTGGTAAGGCACTTGGAGTATGGGGGTGTCACAAAGTGGTATCAGAGCGACGATCCTGAAACCTGTAACCAATGAATCTAATGAACATAGGGAGTCAAATTAAAATGAACCCGGGGTAGAAGTTGTAGGAGCTAATGCAAAGGCTTGGGAGACGTCCTAAAGTCGCGAACTCGCCCTACAATTTTGAACCGGTCACATGGGGTACGTGTCAGGGTCGTATGTGTTGTCTTTTGGTTTGTATGTGTACATAGTAGCATGTGGTGTGAATAGATGGAGGTGTGGAGTAGAAGTTGAAAGATATGTGATTTGTATATCGAATTTGATGAAATGTTGGTTGTTTGTAATGTGGCATATTAGTGGTGTGAATAAATCGTTTTGTTGATTTTATAACGAGTTGCGTGCATGCGTAGTTCTTGTTATTTTATTGAAATTATAGAAATTGTATATTATGTTGGAAAAGTGAGATGAACATTCGGGTAGTGTATACGAGTCTGCATGACTCGATCGAGTGGGGGGCACTCGATCGAGTAGGTGAGGTGCTCGATCGAGTGGGTGTAAGACGGGGCTAAATCATCCTAAATTAGGACGGGGCTAAATCATCCTAAATTAGGACGATATCAATAAGGTGTTTGTGAGAATGCTTGAATGAGAATTTAGGAATTTGAACTATCTTTTCTACTTGTTGAGTGACTAGTACCTAGGAATTACATGATAAAATTGGTGGTTGGGTTAATTAAGTGAGGATTTAATCAATCTCAACTTAGGGGTTAGTCTCACATCGAGAGATTAGGTCTTTCCTTTGCTTACACTCTTGGGTTTTGTCGCTCTATGTGTATTTCCCTCTTTATCTATATAAGTGAACCCGAACATCCTAGTTTTCTTAGTTATTGTCTTTCATCGTTCTAAGTATTCATTCAACTTTCTATCGTTCTAGTTTTAATTCCCTTAGTTAGTTTTAAATCAACTCACTTTCTTAATTTGAGTTAAACTAGTGTCTAGACAAGCAATCCTAGATCCATAATAACCGTCCCTTAGGTTCGACCCTCACATCTTCAACGATCATTCGTTATACTTGCGAGGTTACAAATACAAAATTTGTTTATATCATGTTTTTGGCGCCGTTGCCAGGGACGGCTATATTGGATATGATTATTTGTTTTCATCTAGGCCTAGTTCTTTTACTTGTTGTTAGTTTTCTCCCTTTTGTCCTAGTCAATCTTTCCTGGCAAGAAGACGACAAGCTCTATCGGCAATACAAAGATCTCCACCTTTTGTTAACCCACCAAACACCTAAGGTTCCACAATTGATCATCCAAATACACCACTCTCTTCTTCCACCCTATCACTTCTCTACATCCCACCACGTCCTTCACCAAACAGCTCTCCAATGAGCTCTCCCCAAAACTCACCAACACATTCACAATACTCCATCCATACCAACGACACCGAATCTCCACGACATAACCTAGTAAACGACGATATGGCGGATCAACCTATGGGTTACTATAATAGGTTGGACCCCAACCGGGCTTGTTCGGCCATCAACTATGGAGCCCTTGCTCCCAACACTTTTGAGCTCCAACACCATGTGATAAATTACATGCAACAAGATGTGTACCATGGGATGAAAAGTGAAGATGCCCATCAACATCTCACTACATTCAAAGAGAAAGCGAGTCCTATCAAGCATAATGGTGTAACCGAAGAGCAAATGCTTCTAATGCTTTTCCCTATCACTTTGAAGGACAATACCAAGAAGTGGTTGAATTCTCATGAGCCAGGTACATTTACCACTTGGGAGGCCTTATCTAAGGCTTTCATCAACAAATTTTATCCACCATCTAAAACCGCAAGAATTCACCATGATATTCAAACCTCAAACAAAGACCCATGGAAACTCTAAGTGAAGCTTGGGAATGTATTAGGGACATCCTTTAATTTTATCCACATCATGGTATCTCAAAATGGATGACCACCCAAACCTTTTTCCAAACTCTTGAACAAAGGTTTCGGGATATGATCGTGGCGGCATCCGGCGGTAATTTCGATAATATGAACAATGCTCAAATCATGGAAATGATCCAAAATATATCCGAGATGGAGAGTAGCTATGCTAGGGATGTGGAATACAAGATTGAGGGGACTTCTAAGATAGAAGCCGAGTACAAGGCTAAGTTGGACTACTTGACCAAGACGTTTGATGAGTTCAAGATGGAAAAGAAGCAAGGGGAATTACGACAAGTTCAAGAGGTCGGGCCTAGTCACGCTAAGATATACTATGTCAAAGAGCCTAGGTATCCTCCTAGGCATTATCCTCCACAAATGAATTGTGACTATTGTGGCGGTGTGGGGCATACAAGTGAGTATTGCTCATCAATTCCACAAGATGACCAACAAAAGTGCTTTGTTCTTCAAGGGCAAGGTGCGCCAAGGGTCTCTTATCAACGCCATGAGACTTTCTATCGTGCCTTTCCCAACCAAGATCCAAAACTTTCTTATGCGGGGCAACCATTGGACCCCAAGTATCAACAACCACAATACATGCATCCACCAAAGCCCGATCATTCAAGGAAATATAACCAAAACCAAGGTTAAGTCTCCAATTTCCAGGGTCAACGTCAACATGACAATCCCAATTACATTCTACCACATCAATGAGACAACTACCGCAACCAACAACAAAACCCTCCATTCCAACAAGGGTATCAACAACAACAAGACCCACCGTTTCAACAACCTTCCAACCAACAACAAGGGTACCAACAACAAAACTCTTACCCACCTCCACAAAACCAATAACAATACATTGAACCACCAAACCCTAACTCCTCTCTTGATAAATTGCTAAGAGAAATGAATGCGAAGGCCGAGAGAAGAGAGGCTCAAGTGGACCAACAATTGGAAAACTTGAAGACCGAGCTCTCCAATGTCCAAGCTCATCAAAGGACATTTGACTCATAGATGGCCAATCAAAGCCCCTCTTCCTCATTAATAGTCCCACATTCATTACCTCCTCAAGGTTCTCATCCTAGAGATGGACCACCAGCACACCAACAAGCTCATACGGTGTCCTTGAGGAGTGAGAAAGAATTAGAAGATCCTTACAAAGTTGATGAACCTAAAAGGAAGAGGGATGCAATGAAGGGAGGGGATGAGAGTCCATCCCTCTCACCCACAAGTAGAGTTGACAAAACTAAGAAGGGGAAGGTGGGTGAACAACTTGAGGATGTTGAAAACTTTGTCTTGGAGAAAATAGTGGTTGAAAGCGACCAAGGTAAAAGAAAGGAATCACAAGAAGTGGACATCACCAAGCAATCTTCCACTCTCGAAAAGATCTACAACCCTCCAATATCGTTTCCTAATATAAGTGGAGTAATGAATGAGGAGAAGAAATTCTCTAAATTCTTGGATATGTTAAAAAAAAACTTGAAGTTTCATTACCTTACACCGAGGTAGTGACACAAATGTCACTCTACACTAAATTCTTGAAGGATGTTTTGACAAAGAAGAGGAGCATTGGAGGAGATGGTCTAGTGGCTCTTAGGGGGCAATGTAGCACGGTCTTACTCAATCCTATGCCGGTAAAGCTACAAGATCCGAGTAGCTTCTCTATTCCATGCATGGTGGGTAATGTGAGTATCAAGATGGCACTTTGTGATCTTGGTGCTAGTGTTAGCATACTTAC